>NW_023276701.1:0-728265 GCF_013357705.1 Chelonus insularis
TGAAGTATGTGTTTTGTTCGTATGAAATTCGAGTATAAACTTTAAAATGAATATAATTTGTTTGTTCGATACCTGGTCATTAACTATTAAAACTGAAACGTATTCTAATCATATTTTACCTACCTCTATTGTTGCTCTCAGCTCACTTCTTTTGTTACTATGAGCGATCATCAATTATTTGAATAATAAAGAATACATTTTTAATGTTTTCAGTGTTATCCAGAATGTACTATTGAGTAGCTATTGTAATCCAATAATTAGATGTATCTCTTTAAAATAAAAATTTAATAAAGCTTAAATAAATAATATGGCATTCTTTCTTCTATTATTCAAGCTGTTAAGTGTAGTTAATAAAAATTTTAAAAATAATTATTAAAACTTAACAGTAGGTATACCTAAATACATGAATACTCTGTTATTCTTTATATTTTATATTTTAAGGGGAAGAAAAGGATTCAAGTGATGGAGCAACAACTAGTGGAAAAGGACGTAAACGACCAAAAACCGAGACCTTTAAAAATTTCAGAACATGTTTTTAATTTTCTGTGTTTATCAACAGTACTTTTCTTCAAGCTACTCCACTAAGCCTGCATTTTATTTACATTGCGTTGAAGTGTTCTGTGATCTTGAAAGTATGTGTCTATCTTCATCTAATAGCATAATGACTTCATGCCCTATAGAAGTTTTCAAGTTCATGAGACTTCCAATTGTTAGTCATCTCTCAAACTCTCATTATCTGTTTTTTTACGGTCTTTTTCCTTTCATTAATTAGTGGAAAGTTTACCGACAACTGCAAATTGTTCGCGAATTTTTAATTTTAAAATTGGATCACTTAATACTTCACATAATTATTTACCAGCTACTTCAGCATCAGCTAGAAAAGATCGTTAGTCTTTTAATTGACGTTCAAGATTTTCAATTTTACGAAATCGTTTTTTTGATTCTTCACTAGGTAAAAGATCCAAGTTATCAGAATTTACTTGAAGAGCATCACAAAGACAATTGAGCCATCTTCTAAGAATGTTATTCAATTTATCACTTATTTTTTACCATTAACAGAATCTTTAATTAAATGGTTAAGAATATTTTCTCTAACTTCAACTAAATGATCAAGCTGAGACTTTTGTGTTTTAAATTCTTTTTCGAGTATACTCTAAGGAATGAGCTGAGTATACTTCAATAATAAAAGTATACTTTTATTGATTGAATTTGACTTGTAATCATCTTAGAATAAGACAAAATTGAACCTAGAACTCCCAACATTTTTTCTTCAGCTCCGAACAAGTCGTTCAACACTATCAACATTTTTTTATGACAAACTATATAACAAATATGAATTTTTATGCTGTAAAGGAGATATTATGTTTTATGCATTTCCTTTATAACAATTTTTGTAAGCTTCAAATCCTTTGGTCACATTCTGAACTAGAAGACATCAAACTAGAAATTGAACAGCTCACAATACATTCTCACATTTCAATATCTACGTACTTATCACTTTAGGAATCTAAAAGCTCAGAACCTTCCATGCGATATTTAATGAAGTATTTTAAATTAGAGACGATTGACATAAATTACTGCTGATAAATTAGTATAATTCGATTCAATCAATCACTTGGTTCAGTTTCAACACCTTCTTTGGACATATCATGACGTGACATATGTATCCTTCCAAACCGTGAACTCTTGAATATATAAATCTAAAATCCATGAAAACGATTTCACGTCGTTGTTATTTCCTTGAGCGTATTTTCATTCGTATGAAACAAGAAATTCAACGATTAGCAAAGCCTTCAGGTCACTGTAGTAAACATGAAATACACAGTTAGCATTAGCTGATTTATGTACCAAAACTTGTCGACTTGCAACAGCAGTTTATTTAACAGCTAGAATGAAGAATCTTGAACAAATGTTCTTGCACGTTTACTTGGTTGGATCAAACATAATTTTTATAGAAGCTATAATAAAACACATTGTTACTAACAATAAAGATCTCTAGGAACTTATGCTTATTTAAATGGATGTGTTTGCTCAACGAATCAATTTTTAAATTTAATTACTGAAACATCTCATACAAGTCGTTGTTCAGTGTCTTCATCCCATGAAGCTTTAAATGCTTAATTGTATTATATGCAATGTTTTCAATTAGAATATGGAAAAAAAGTCTGGCATTCAAAAATTAACGTATGAAAGAGCTTATGTCGTTTTACCACCATTGATTTAATAATTGAGGATTGCAATTGCTCATGCAACATGACTTATACTTTCGAGTATTGATTGTCCAGTTCAACCAATATTGTTTTCTGAATCCACTATTTCTAAATTTATAAATGATAATAAATATATACTGTTATATACCTTACCTATATACTTATAGTTTTAAAGAAACATTAGTTTTATAGTTTTAGAAAGTTAAGATTTCTCTACAGGGAAAACCTAGTTTTTATATGCATTCCAAGTCCTTCACCGAAAACCCTTTTTTATATCATCCCTGATTTCTAAAATATGAACCTTGGACTCATCCCGATTTCTCCAACATAAAAACACTTCCTTTAACCCTACAAGCTAGATTTCAACCCCTCTCCTGGATCTTCGGGTCAGCCCTTTAAATAAAGCTCCTTCCTTCAATATCCAGAGACTTACTTAGAATCTATCATCTGAACTACTCAGATCTTCTAAATCGCTCATACAACAAATATTCTGTAATATCGTGTACCTATTTACGTGACAATAAACGAATATAAATAAATAAAATATCGTCAAGTCATTAGGAATACAACATAACTGGCGACGAGGACAAAATCGGTTCGGTACTCTAAATTCAGTGTATAGTGAAAATTAGCAACTTTCATCCTGAATCAAGATTATCGAAATCCAACATCAAATCATCGTTGATTGGACAACTGGACCTAGCACCCCAACATCAATCGACGATTTGAGAACTCCACTATTGGTTGGACTCTCGACTAGCACCCCAGCACCAATTAGACAACGCTGTACTTTTGTCTGGCCGATTATCTATTCAGCATTTGCTCGACGAAGTAGTAAGTACCATTACTTCAAATATTTGTTGTCTTTCTTGATAATTCTTGCAATCCCCAATTCATCCAAATTTATTCCAATTCTTTCTAAATCCTTCTCAAAATGACTTCAGCACAAGAAGTTTCTACAACTCCTGGAAATCGTGTCTCTCTCGAATTTTTAATTAAATTAATCCCAGAATCTTTTGACGGTGATAGATATAAAATACGTAGCTTCAGCAAACAGGTTGATTCTGTTTTTGAAATAGCTCAGCCTGATCAAGTTAAAGCACTATTATTATTTGTAAAGAGTAGAATTGTTGGAAAAGCTAGAGAACAGATTGATATTCATTGTAACCTCACAACATGGCAGGAAATTTCTGAACTTTTGCTTAACTCATACCAAGATCGCAAATCTTTTGATCAATTGCTCGAGGAATTAAACAGCATTAGACAAGGTCGTAATGAGAGTGTTTCAACATTCTATCAAAGATTAGAAGACCTCTCATCACAAATCCTAGCAGTCATTCATTCAACCGAGAGTAATAAAAATATGTTAGCAGGTAGAATTTCTATGATCACTGATATGACTCTCAATCGGTTCATCTACCATTCTCATCCTCAAATTTCCCAAATGCTAAGATATAGAGATTTTAAAAGTATTAATAACGCATTTACTGCTGCAACCGCAGAGGAAAAAGCATTACGCTTAAATCATACCTCTTATTCAAACTCTTCTCAAAAACTTAAATGTCAAATCTGTTATAGAACGAATCATCCTACAGAAAAATGTTGCGATGAAAGAGCTAAACAAAATCATAATCGTACCTCACCTCAGATGGGATCAGTTAATTTCGCAAATCACAAAAATTCTCCAACCTCGAATCAAAATAACCAAAAATTCTGTCGTTACTGCAAGAACAATGGACATACCATTGAAGAATGTAGGAAACGCGAGTTTAATAATAAAAAACGTGAACAATTACAATCTTCTTCCAATCAAAATCAATCAAATTCCAAACTCCAAACTCCAAAATCAAACAAGGAATATTCACTTTCAAAATCCAAGTAATACTGCATGTCAAGATCAAGCTCATGAATTAAGAGAGCAAACTCCCAATTCAAATCCTACTTCCAATGAAAGCCTAATGTCTTTTATGAATGCAAAAATACTAACACTTGACACAAACGACCTTAGCTATGTCTTAATTGAGTCTGATTCTTCTAATTCTCCTGATAAAAACCTCAAGCTCTTATTGAATACAGGCGCATCAATTTCAATTCTTGAAACAAGTTGCCTAAACTCCTACGAATTACTAAATCACAAATCTATAACCTTAAATAGAATTTCGAAAAATTCTCCTATCCAAACACTTGGAGAATCTAAAATAAATTTAAAAATGAAAAAATTCAACGTCAAATTAAACGCTCAACTAATTGATACACCTACTAATATACCATTTGATGGCTCAATAGGTCAAGACTTCCTCCGTGCTAATAAATGTAATATAAATTATCATGATTCCACACTATCCATCGACTCAATACCATTTAAGATCCCAATCTACGTCAATACTCCACAGCCAATAAATATGATTTCAATAAGTCCTAGAATTGAAACAGTAATTAAGATAAAATTTAAAAATTCACAAAATCTTCACGAAGGTATCATCTCTCGACAAAAACTAAATAATGATAAATTCCTTACAGTACCTAATGCTCTCGTAAAAGTTTTACCTCAAAATCATGCTTTAATCACGGTCGTAAATCATTCTCCTCAGCTTAAACATACTCCAATCCCACAACTTGAAATTGAACCTTTACCAATTCAAAAATTTCTCTTCTTAACGCCACAAGAATACAACCTAGGAAATCGAAACGAAATTCTTGGAAAAAATCTTCGACTTAGTCACCTTAACACAGAAGAACGTTTGTCAATCAAATCTATTTGTCACGACTTCCAAGATATTTTCCTTTTACCAGACGACGACCTAACAATCTTCCGTAGCACTAGTCCCTATACCCACGACAGACAATATTCCGGTACAAGCAAAAAACTACAGGTATCCAGAAGTACATAAGCAAGAAGTCAGTAAACAAATAAATAAAATGCTAAGGCAAAAGATCATAAAACCCTCTACTAGTCCGTGGTCAAGCCCCCTTTGGGTAGTACCGAAAAAAATGGATGCTTCCAGAGACACTAAATGGCGTATCGTTATTGACTATCGTAAACTCAATGAGAAAACTATTGGGGACGCGTATCCTCTTCCAAATATCGAAGATATCCTAGACCAACTAGGTCATGCCCAATATTACACAACTCTCGATTTAGCCAGCGGATTCCACCAGTTACCCATGGATCCTAAGGACTCACCAAAAACAGCCTTCTTAACTCCAGAAGGACACTTCGAATATACACGCATGCCCTTCGGATTAAAAAATGCCCCTGCCAATTTCCAACGCGCAATGCAAACGGTCTTAACAGGACTCAATAATAAACAATGTTTCGTCTATATGGATGACATCGTAATTTATGGATCATCTCTGGCAGATCATAATTCAAAATTAATTAATGTTTTTAAAAGACTTCGCGAATATAACTTAAAATTGCAGCCAGATAAGTGCGAATTCTTGAAATCCTCATGCCTATATCTAGGACATGTTATCACTAGAAATGGCGTAACTCCAAATCCAGATAAAATTAAAGCAATTGTTAAGATGTCTCAACCCGAAAGTCGTAAAGACATCCAAATATTCCTGGGAATGATAGGTTACTATCGCAAATACATCAAGAATTTTGCAACCATAGCTAAACACCTTACATTACTGCTAAAAAAAGACTCAGCTTTTCATTGGTCCCAAGATCAAGAAAAAGCATTTCTAACTCTAAAAAACATTATAACATCTTCGCCTATCCTCCAATACCCTGATTTCACTAAACCTTTTATACTTACTTGTGATGCAAGTAACGTAGGAATCGGCGGTATCCTATCACAATTCAAAGACGGCAAAGATCTACCTGTATCTTTCTACTCGAGAACCCTCAATAAAACCGAACAAAACTATTCGACAACTGAGAAAGAACTCCTAGCAATCGTCAATTCAGTTGAACATCATAGACCTTATCTTTTTGGTAGAGAATTCACTATATACACAGACCATCGACCTCTTCAGTGGCTTTTTAATTGCAGTAATCCCTCATCTAAACTAGTTAGATGGCGACTACGACTAAATGAGTACCAATATCAGATCAAATACAAACCAGGACGAATCAATTCTAACGCTGACGGCTTATCCAGATTCTTACCAGAAGATAGTAAGCCAATCGAAAGCAACATAAACTTTATTACTGACGACTCGAACTATAATGATTTCATTAAATTCCATTATAATAATCAAGATATCATTGAATATGAAAGTGAAAACAGGCCTCTACAAAAACTAGAAGAAATTATAGTTTTGCTTTGGTCTCAGGATCTAGACGAAAGTAATCAATATTCAGATCACATACAAAGTCACTTTGATGTCAGCAACCTAGATCCCCCCAATTAATGGAATCTCTAAGTTAAAAAACAATGATCAAACAATTTATCTATTACATGCAAAGAATTTTCACCATGATAAATTGGAATACAAAAACATATTTGAAACCTTAAAAAAATTAAAAACCTTAATCAAAAAATCATCCTTCGTTTTTATCCCTCCAACTAACCAGCCAAATATCAAAATAGCACTATTAAATGAAATGCTGAAGTTCACATTTCCAAACAACCAAATCAAGGTCCTTAATACGACTAAAATTACACCCAAAACGCGAGATGAAATCAAACAAATTCTAATAGAAAATCACGATAGCAAGTTATCTGGACATTGTGGTTTTAATAAGACTTACGCAAAGATCAAAGAAAGATATTTTTGGTCTAACATGAAGTCAGATATTAGAAAACATATAAAATCTTGTCACTCGTGTCAGATTAACAAAGTTAACTTCAAACCTACAAAATAACCAATGGAAATCACGACCACTTCCGAAAAACCTTTCGATAGATTAGCTATTGATGTAGTCGGACCTCTACCACTTACAGAAGCTGGAAATAAATTTATAATAACTGCGCAAGATGATCTCACAAAATACTCCTTCGCCTATGCCACTCATAATCACGAGGCTGGAACAGTTGCAAAAACCTTAACGACAATATTTACAAATTTCGGCATTCCAAAAACCTTTTTGACTGATCAAGGCACTGACTTCACATCTAAATTAATTAAAGAACTTAGTAATATATTTAAGACTAAACATCTTACCACTACTCCCTACCATCCTCAAACTAACGGTGCATTGGAACGATCACACTTAACACTAAAGGATTATCTCAAACATTATATCAAAAAGGATCAAAGTAATTGGGATGAATATCTTCCATTCGCAATGTTTAGTTACAATACATCAATACACAAGTCTTCTAATTTCTCTCCCTACGAATTACTTTTTGGTCATAAAGCTTATCTACCATCTTCAATCACTCAAGATCCCAAGTTTCACTATACCTATAATGATTACGTTAGATCATTACAATATAAATTAAACTCATCATTTAAGATAGCCCGAGATAATATAATATCTTCCAAAGAAAAAAGCAAACTGAATCATGATCAGCATACAAATCCCAAAACCTTCAAAGAAAATGACTTCGTATGTATTTACCAAAACCAAACAAAAGTAGGACTTTCAAAAAAATTATCTAGCAACTTTAAAGGACCCTATAAAATTATTAAAGTATATCCAAACAAAACTGTTGATATTCAAGTAGGAAAGAAAATAATTAGATACCACACTAATATTCTCAAACACTATTTTTCAGATGGATCTAATGAATCTTACAATCTTGCTATTCCTTCTACCCCTAATTCCCCTAACAGATCAATTTTATAAAAATGAACCTCTAACTCAATCTAGTGGTATATTCTTCAACAAGAAAGGAACTGTTAGACTCTCGAGCTCAAAATTAACATTACTAACTCACCTCAATTTTACTCATCTAACTAACCTTAGAACTGTCTTACTGAATAATTTCGACAAATCCAAAAACATTTGTAATAAAATCACTAGCAAACCAGTTGAACATACTCCTCTCTTTTATCATTGTAATAAAACTCTAATAATAATTGAAAATGAGATAAGCAATGTGAACCTAAAACACGAAATCCTTAAGCAAATGATCAAAACCAAACCCTCAAGAGATCGACGTGGATTAATCAATGGTGTATCATATGCCCTGAACTGGTTATTCGGTACACCAGACGCCGATAACGCAAAATTTTATACAGACAGCATAAACGCTCTTCTAAATGATAATACTCAAACACAAACCCTTCTCAAAGCTCAAGTACAGATAATTTCTAGCACAATTAAAAATTTTAATAGCTCATTAAACTCATTGAAAAACCAAGAGATTACAATGAACGAAAACGTCGAAAAACTCAATGATTTCATGAAGAATACTGATGATTATCTTCACAAACTCATATTTGAAACTTCTCTAAATGAACACCTCACCACCCTTTCTGCTCTTTCAAATAAAGCCAATAGAGAATTCAGCCAAACGATCGAAGCTATCAACTTTAGCAAACATAATATATTATCACCTTTAATTATTACCCCCGAAATGTTATTAGATGAATTGAAAAAATATAAAGGTAGCTACGATTTAATCGTCGAACCAAACCCCACTAACATTCTTACTTTATATTATTTAATTAGAGTAGATTTAATCTTTCACGAAAATAGTATTATCTTTGCCTTAAAATTACCTCTAGTAAATAAAAACATCTACGATCTTTATCAACTAATCCCAACACCAATTCAACATGATAATTCCTCTATTTTCTCTTACATTCAACCCACATCTCCTAATTTCTATTTCCAAAACCCAACACACCTTTTTGCAAGATTTGTCAGATTGTCACGAATACGCTGAGGGAAAGTACATTTGCTTCAACGTGCACACTCTGAAAGCTGTGGACTCCTCTAACTGCGAACTTCAACTGCTATCTCTTCGTCTTCACCAAATACCTCAAGAATGCTCCACTAGAACTATAAGAGCCAACATCGAGACCTGGACATACATTGGTCACAACCGCTGGATCTATATTCTTCAAAAACCTTCAACCTTAACCATTGTCTGCTATGAGAATGACAAAATAGAAGACGTTATTCTCCATCAAACTGGAATCCTCCATCTTCAAAGTCACTGTAAAGGCTACACCGATTTATTCGTATTAGAATCTAATGACTATGCGAATAAAAATATCACATATATCGTACCATCTCCAAGAATAATCGAAGACGACTACTGCATTCCTCTCTATGAATCAACAATAAATCCTCCAGAAAATTTACAACCAGTGAGACTCACCAATATCGACCTTACTGATTTAAAAGTTGCCAACAAGAAACTCAATGAATTCGACGAAATCATCACTGCAAGACTCAACCAACCTTCCATACTATCCCATACCAGTTGGTACACCATACTATTAAGTGCACTGAGTGCCATCGTATTCATCATCATCCTCATCAATTGCTGTCGCTGCTGTGGATTTCTGAATTGTTTAAAAAGAATCTGTTGTTTCACCAGAAGTCCACCAAACGGCGAAATACTATCTCCGACAATCAAAAATTTTATCAATTGCAACTTCGACTCAGACTTAAGGCAAGAACACGCAGCAACTTCCAGAGACATTGTAATCTACGAACAACCAACCACATCACCAAGAAGCAAGTCACCACTCCCGAACATTCCAGAGTTTACCGAAGAAAATGAACCACATCAACACCAACTCCGTCGAAGAAGCACTACTCCACTTTAAAATTTAAACTCTTTTTATTACTTCATATAAAAATTATTATTATGTTAAAAAACTAATTTCAAGAGTATTGAACACTACCGTGTCCATACTAAAAAAGGGAGGTGTTATATACCTTACCTATATACTTATAGTTTTAAAGAAACATTAGTTTTATAGTTTTAGAAAGTTAAGATTTCTCTACAGGGAAAACCTAGTTTTTATATGCATTCCAAGTCCTTCACCGAAAACCCTTTTTTATATCATCCCTGATTTCTAAAATATGAACCTTGGACTCATCCCGATTTCTCCAACTTTCTCTTACATAAAAACACTTCCTTTAACCCTACAAGCTAGATTTCAACCCCTCTCCTGGATCTTCGGGTCAGCCCTTTAAATAAAGCTCCTTCCTTCAATATCCAGAGACTTACTTAGAATCTATCATCTGAACTACTCAGATCTTCTAAATCGCTCATACAACAAATATTCTGTAATATCGTGTACCTATTTACGTGACAATAAACGAATATAAATAAATAAAATATCGTCAAGTCATTAGGAATACAACAATACGCAAATTGATATTGAATATGGCATTTAAAATGTTAAATAGTGGCAAAGCAGAACTAGTTTTACAAGCTTTACCATTACTTCCTATTACAAAATTCGATATTATAAATGACAATGGGATTACTGTGCTGACGCTGACTTGTACCTTCGATGATAAAAATGTATCACTTGTATTACTC
The DNA here is from genome assembly GCF_013357705.1 of Chelonus insularis. NCBI lineage: Eukaryota > Metazoa > Arthropoda > Insecta > Hymenoptera > Braconidae > Chelonus > Chelonus insularis. The sequence continues at coordinate 10,616 of NW_023276701.1, forward strand.
TATAGATGTTAGTGTTGAAGCTAACATTGAAAATCCTGCTCCAAAAAATCGACAGCCGTCAGATACACTGCCCAAAAGTTTTAAAACACAGCGATGAACTACATTGACTGATTCTGTTCTTTTGGATCATTGTAATAAAAGCATGTAATAGTTTATCATATTTATATTCAATCTGATAAAAATTATGCCGTTTGTATCAAATTAACATCATAATGACATGCACAATATGCTGTTTCTCTTATATTAATATTTTATGCTTATACTGAAAGTCCAAACCCGCAATTGATGAATTCTCAGATTACAATATGACAATAAAAAGTTTCAAGAAATAAGTTACCATTGTTTAAATTTCATCATTTCAATAAATACACCTTAACTAATGATTGTCACCACCCGGACTTCGCTGTAACAAGCTTCGTCAAACTTGATGATTCTTAAATTTATCTAATATTAGCGGGAAAATATATTTGGATTTATAACAATATATGTTCATGATTTTATTTCATTGTAAGCCTAAAATAAACCGTTTAACATAATATGGTCATTTTCTTTTCGTTATGCAAAGTGTTTTGTTTCATATCGGTTGATAATAATAAGAAATATTTTTTTAATTTTTACAAGTCCACGGATACACGGTTGAAAAAGATGTTTTTAACGGAAATCTATTAGCCACGGGTTCACGGATACACGGGTACGCAGTTGAAGAAAATACATGGACACCCGTGTTTTCGTGTAGGGGCAGTTAAAAAACGGTCATATTTCCCCGTGTAGTCATTTCCGTGTTCCCGTGTTTTCCGTATATGGTCACTCTAGACACAGCGCATACTCTGTCCTAAACGGTCCTTTTTTATCCATTTTTGTTTTTTTCTAATTTCCCTTAAAACACAACTTTGTTCTTAACTACTGTTATAACAAAGTTAGAATTTAAGAAAAATAACTTAATTTAACCATACTTGAAATTGTATACAAATTTCTGATCAAAATGTCTTTTCTTTGTAAACACCAAATCAACAACAACACAACGCACTCCTTATTCTTTCTAAAAACATCTTTCAATTATCTTATCAAGAGTAACTGCTTGTTATTCGCGCCATGTCACGCCCCACTTTTGTACGGAAGCCCGAAAGGGCCATCGTACAGTACCGGACATAAATGCTGTTTAATTTTTTAAAGATTATACATGTGATTTCCTATACCGTCTTATAGAAAATCACACAGCATTTATGTCCGGTACTGTATTTTATACTATAGATGTCTTTACGCCCTCGCGTTGTGGGACGAAAGGCCGAAGTTCGATATCAATTGAAATTAAGTAGGTAACAGGAAAATCGTTCGAAAAATGATAATTTCAGAATAATCTGTTCCGAACAAGACAGAGCACAGAATATATCTATCTATCTTTTCATTTCTTTTCAGAGTAGACTGCGATTTCGAACAGTTGACGAGCTAGCACATCCTCCACCCTCTGTTACCAAGCCTGAAGCAGGTTCGACAGTTAGTTCCGGCACTTCGCGGGCAAGCTCGATCCCCACCTTTCGTACTCAAGCCTGCATTATACAACTTATAAACATAAACATGATGTCAGAGATAATGTGTTATATAGCTGTGTGGTAGAACACCAGGCTTTCATTTTACCGATTAGGGTTCGATCCCAGTCATAGCCAATTTTTTTTCATTAAAATTTTACATAAATGTAGTAATTGGTTGTTTATATGAGTTCAAAATCAATTCCTATAGTCTTTAAGAGACAACATTTTCTAAAAAAGAGAATTCATAGTAACTCGCTCCTCACCCTCAGCTTATTTTCAGAAAAACAAGTTTTTTTTCGTAATTAATTGGAAGAATATTTAAATGAAATATATAAATATATAAAGTTACTTAAACGAAAAAAAGGAAAAAGAAAATTTACTATGACTAGGATCGAACCCTGCCTGGCAAAATAGAAGTCCAACTCTTTGACCACAGAGCTATCAGGGTAACAATTCTTTTTGGTCCAGTCAAATGAGGGAAATGGAATAATTTTGGTTTGCTGTGACCAAAGTGATGATTTATAGATGACTAGATCAGAAATTTCGTAAGGAACACGATAGTCTAGGTCAAAAATGTTTGGCACGCATAGGGAGGAGTAAATCGCGAAAAACCGTCCCCTATCGCGAATTGCTCGATTTCTATCATAGATACGAAAAAATTTTTTGCATAAAAGTTGTCCAGAATTTAATTTTAATAAAAAAAGTACTGAACACTTTTTTTCATATCTATGATAAATAAAAAGTTATTCGCGACTGAAACTTCACTATTGACAAAAGCTTCAGTCGCGTCTGAGAAAATTAATAAAAAATACTTAACGCTACAAATATCACTTTGTGGCGATTTATTTCGAAAAATGAGATATTAAACTACATTTTCAGAGAAAATTTTTTTTTTTATTAATTTTTTCATTATTTTCATTAATAATGAATTATTTACATCGTTCTCATTTTGGTTAAAATGCACCGATCAGCCCGATTTTGGGCTCAAAATGTGCAGAATCAAAAATTAAACAATTCATCTATGCAATTTATTTATGCTTGTAAATTATAAGCTGCAGGCTTGGACACAAAGAGTGGGGGTAGAGTTTGCCGGTGAAGTGCCGGAACTCTCCGCAAATTGTTTAAATTGCTGCTAAATATTTTTAAATTATTTTTGAAAAAAAACTACATTTATATAACTGTACTAAAAAAGGGTTTATGGCCCTGTTCGAATGTCTTCTCCCTCAGCGTTCATTAATTAAAAGGATTATAAAAAAAAACTTAAATTCTTATAAAGAATCAATTTTGGCTTATTAAAATTATAATTACATTCAATTTTACTATTGGCCGAGATCGGGATTGAACCCTGCTCGGCAAAATAAAAGCCTGGTACTTAAATCACAAAGCCAGCATATTTCCAATCATATCTACATGTTTATATCTTCATGTTTATTATTCATCTTAAACTACATGCTTCGATCCGTAGACTTGGAATTGAGCTCGCTTGTTGAAATTTATACCTAATAGAAATAATAATAATGGATGAATATATGTATTTTAAGTTATTTTCAGGTATTACATTGATTAATGTTCAATGAGTATCATCATATTTATTAATATTATTGCAATAGTCATCAAAGTGTAGGGCATTGTAGTGAGACACACTACATTTACATCACAACATGTATTACTTGTACACACACATATACAAATTACTCGCTAAAATGCAGGGCACCATCAGTTCTGGATACGGATTGAGTATTTTTTCAATATGGATGACTCAGGTCATCTGCGAGCATAATGCTGTCACCTATCGGAATTTTTTCAAACTAATTTCCGGAGAAAATCATCTGGAATACAATATTTATAATTATTTCTAAATTATTAATTTTTATCCTATAAATTGATTTTTTTTTGACATTCAGAATAAATTTAAATAATAATAACAATAATTTAAACTTACTTCTTCAGTCAGGGATAGTCTATTGTTGTAGGAACTATCTAAAAGAGTATTTAATCATGAACTTTCTAAATTAATTTAGATGTTGAATCTCTGTTTGAAAAAAAAAACTACTCCATCGATAATTGCTCGGATGGTATCAAAGTTTTTGATAGACCAGGCATTAAGGCTGGGCTGAAGTCAGAAAGCATGGAGAATATAACAAGGAGGCCGAGCTCAGGGATAGGATTTTGGTACTAAAAGTAGAGTTGGTGGATAGTTCTCCTAAATTCTACGGGTAGCGCTGATGTCAAGAAGCGTCAAAAAATTAAAAGCAAGTGGGAGAATAGCAAAAGAGAGAGGGATAAGGAAATTAGAGAACTACAGCGGTAGATCCGCCCACATCAGTTGGGGCCAGACTGCCAAGAAAGGAAGAGGTCTGTGTTTTTCGTTCCTGGAAACGACATAACGTATAAATCTTTATAGATTGCATGAGAGAAATTACATAAAAAAGAAAAATGTACAAAACGTACTAAGAAACAGCAGTAATACGTCGAAGGAATTTAATGTCGAGCAATACAGGAAATTAAAATTTTCGTACTACTTTCAATTTTTTAGGGGGTTGACAGAAGACTCGAGATTGTTTGTACATATTTATGTTCATAAACATAAGACGCCCTCATTGAAAAATTTATTGATCATTCATAAAGTACATGTCAAACAGTTATTTGACTCTTATTAATATAAATAAAAAAAAAGATGGAAATTTTCTGATTACTTTTAATTTTTCAAGAGGTTTTGCCTACTCTTGGCCAATGTGCATTTTCTCAAAACACATCGCTCAGCGAGAACCACGTGAAGGTGGTAGGCTTTTCTCACCAGGAAGAGGATGGAGATTAGGAATTGTTAATCTTCAAAGTCAAAATGTCTTAGAAGACCTTGTTTTAGTAGGATGTGTGATTGTTAGTTTTAGGGCTTATCAGTAGTGTTTTCGGTAATCATAAATTATGTTCGTTTGATGTATCCAATTTTCTTCTGTTTCCTAGAGTAAAGACACTAATTTTATATTATATGTTTATCTTAAACTGTTTCATGGTTATTATAATGTATTGAATGAGATTAGATTACCTTGTTATCTCTTCCTTTTTTTGCCTCTTTTTCCAGTTGTTGTCTTTCCATTGATGGCTTCAGCGATTTTATCTGTATGAAAATTCAAAGATAAATAGACGGCTATGTTCTGTGCTTCTTTAGTCGTACTTTCTATTAAATATTATGTACATACCTTAGAGTTTTGCTTCTTTGCGTGATTTTCTCGTTTTTTCTTTCTGCTCTTCATGTTTCTCGGCATTTACGACGCGAGTAATGAAGTGACTTCGAGAAATTGTATAAAATTTTACAATTTTTCTGTTGAAGTCGTATACATGCCCATCACATCCTATTCGATGTTGTGCTGTGAAGCCTTCGTCTCTGAGCACTAACTTGAAGAAGCTATCCTGTTTGATTTTATTATTTTTTAAAAATTTAATTATTATAAACTCAATATTTTCGATGAGTTTAACTAGTTGTAATGTCGGGTATGTCAATTTTCCTTCCGTCATTACTTCTATTAGTTTCGTCTTTTCATTAAGTGAAGGGTTTTTGGATATTACACTTTGTAAACATTGTTCACATTGTGTCCACTTAGTCGCCTTCTTTGCAATATACCCTGCCATGTATTCTATGATATTTTGTTCCACACTATTATCAAAAAGTTCCTCTGCGGTATCGTTGTCATCTTCAAGTTCAATTTTTTTAACTATTGAGTTCATTATTTCATCCATTTTTTTCTGATTGTTGATGGGAATTACATTATCAACTACCATTCCTTTCATGAGAGTTGATAATGTTTCTTCACCGCCAACATTACTACCTCGGGGTGGCTTCAATAAACTATATGTGCTCAATAGATGAAACATTGTGCCGAACATGACAGCATCAGGATGGTCATTAGCACCACAGACTTCTCTGGATAAGCTGAAAAATCGCTACAATTATTGATAAGTGATATAATTCTCTTCTGAAGTTATCTTACCTCCAATGCGTCTTGGTTGAGTCGGGATGTCATTAGATACTCATATTTACAACTATTCGTCAAGAATTCGAGTAATTCTAATGTTGCTTTCAGCGATACCATAAGTCCGTAATGGGTACTCTGCGTGATGTATTTGCAGTTATTTCTTTTACACTTTTCCTCCCACATTGTTAAATACTCAAGAAATTCCTGAATGAACTGAAAAAATTGGAGCAAGTCGATGGTAGTCTACATGGTTGATCTTTATTTTTTTGCCAATTCATTATTATGACTTACTTCATGGTCCTCAGAATGCAATTTTAAGCCCCTATTTCCAACTCTTATCATCATCAATTTGATAATTCGATTGAGGCGATTGATAAAAACGACCGAGGGTAAACAGTCTTTTAAATCAGCATTTTTCTTCTCATCTTTTTCATACAACTGCATGGCCGCTGATACACGTTCGGAAAAGTACTGGAAAAAAATGTTATGTTTTGAGTTTTTAATATTATGAAAATAGTACGTTAACATTATCTTTAACACTTTACCTCAAATGCCAAGGGTACGTTCATTTTCTGGTACGACTGAGGTTTTAAGACGGTGGATGTAAGCTTATGAGCAACTTTTAAATGATGTGGTTCCTCATTTTCGATATCGAACACAGCTTGCCAATGTCGTCTTTTGACCTCGCCATCAGGTGTCTGTAATTTTTTTGGTTATGAGTGGAATTTAATAAATGTATGTTTTTTTTATCGAAAACTATATTAGGCTGAAACTTACCCATAATACTTCGATATCTATTATTGCATTTCGAAAATTTTTCAGCAAATGTAGAAAATCGGATATGAACCATAACTTTCGAGTTCCATCGCATGGATGCTCGCACAATATGTTTGTTGTGGAAATTCCGAATCTTTTCCACATACCGCGATTCCATGTTGCTCCATCAGTTACGATTCCGTCCACATAAAATCCGTTTTTTTCAATAAGAATTAATGCTTCTAATACCAAGCATTCTCGGGTTTTACTGTTGGCACATCCCAAACTTAGAAAACATGCTAACGGTTGTACCCATCTTCCCTGAAACGGTTGGAACATTATTACTAATCCGTGATCACCGCTTTCATCCATTTGGTGTTCCGGAGTGTGATCACCGAGATCTACAAAGCCGTGAAATATTCCTTCACTTGCATTAAATGAAATTCTGCGAGCCAATTTTATTTCATCTAATAGCAACACACCTGAAATAATAATTGCTGTGAATGTTATCATAGTATTGAAATAAGTATATTTCTTGCTTACCCCGTCGTGCAGCAGGATCCATAACTTTTGATTTTTCTAACATAACATCGAAAGGCGCTTGTTTAAATCCATAAGAGCTGCCCATTTTTCTGATATATCGATTCAAGGTGTCTTTATGAGGAAGTTGTAACACCTAAATTTTCTCAAAGCGAGTCCCCAAGAAAATTCCCGCCCCAATTTAACAATTCATCTAAATTCCATGGCCCAGGATTCTATGGCGGATGCGTTACAAAGTAAATTCTCTAGACACAAATTAAAATCCAATTTCAACTTTATTATATAAACTATTTACAACATATATGTATTCTATTCTAGATTTCCAATTGTACAGTTTTACAAAGTAAACTTTCACTTAGGTGCCGTTATACTCGAGAGAGAGAGTTGCTATCTCAAAATCCCACCCAGAAGTGTCTACCCCGTGGCCTAATCTCTCGTTGGTCGGGCTACAACCCAGACCGGGATATTCGAAGAGCTAGCAACTCTTCGAGGGAAGGCTACAACCTTGCCTGAATAATCGACGAGCTTCAACTCGTCGACGAAGAGCTCCAACTCTTCTAGGGGGTATAGGTGTGAGCTACGACTCTTCACCTTCTAATTCTGGAACCCTATCTAAGTAAGGACGAGCTACAACTCGTCCGGGATACTCGAAGAGCTAGCAACTCTTCGAGGGAAGGCTACAACCTTGCCTGAATAGCTGACGAGCTACAACTCGTCGGCGAGGAGCTTCGACTCCTACACGGTTCAAGATCGTGAGCTCCAACTCTCGATCGCTAGCTAAAACCAAGAGCACCAACTCTTGGCTGGAAGGCTTCAACCCTCCAATTCCTATTTTCGGAAAGCTTCTACTCTCCGGGGCAACTAAAAGGCTACAACCCTTTAGCCAGAGCCACAACTCTGTATTGTACGACGTGAGCTACTACTCTCGTCGGTCTCGTTGGTCTAGTACCTCGGAGACAGGTGAAGTGACGATCTCCGCACAATTCAGCCCTTTTATACTGTTTGGCTCCGCCCTCTTTGCTATCCCCCACCACTATTGTGGTGAGTTGCGTGGGGAAGTCGTCATGGCAACAAGATCATCACAATATCTCTCTCTCTCAGATCTATTACGTTTCTTATGACCCTCTCTCTCTAATACATGGTATTAATAGGCTTCGCCGATAATTTAAATTTCGCGCTATTTCTCATGGGTCGATAAAATGATTTTACTGATTATCGATTCATCAGACCAATTGATTTTCTATAATATCGGCCTTAAAAATGTAACTTCGTTACAAAGTGGAAGAATTTCGTATTTTCGAAAATGATTATAGAGAGCAGGTCCTCTTATGCGCATGAGAATGCATTTGTACACCCACTTTTTTGTGTAACGCATGCCTCCTTTCTTGCATTTGGCCATCTCGAAAATAGCTTCTAATGCCTCTTTTTGATTTTCAGGCAATTTTGCAATTTTTTCCTTAAAAATATTCTCTGCTATTTCGCCACATTTTTTTTTGGAGTCACGGATTTGTTGCTTCAAAGTTTGGACCTACATTGTAATATGTACGGAAAAAATTGTTATTAATATTATAGTTAAAAATTATATTACTTTCGCTGACAAAAAGTGAATGAATTGTTAATTGTTGGAAGTAATTTCTTGCATCAGGTGGTCTTTTTTTTATGAATAATATTTTATGTTTCAAAATTTAAGTATGACGATAATAAGCTGTACTATAATGTTTATTTATTAAATATTGGAATAAAACTAAAACATAGTTTGTAAAGACATGAGTTTTCTCAATTTATTCAAGCGAATATTTTCAAAATTTCACTGTTTTCTCTTCATTTAGTATTCATTCATGTCATTTCTGCAAGAAAACAATATTAATTCATGTTTCACTAATTTTTATGTCAATAGAAAAAAAAAACGTATTTTTATCTACCTTTGCCATGAGAGTTTTATTCTGTCGATTTTTCGATCGTAATTGCTTATTCTTCATTTGTTTTCTCTTCAACAAATTAATAATTTTTTGATTTTTTTTCCACTCTCTATCAGATATAATCTTCTTCAACTTTGCACATGATTGACATCTTACACGACCATGTTTTACGTATGTCTTACATGGTTCCACATACCCTATGCATTCTGGAGAATAACTAGAACCAATAAAAACAATGTAGAACATTGAACAACATTCTTTACAAACAGGCAAAATTTTCTGATAAAATTAAGTGATTTGGGACTTTGCAAATTCAATACAATGTCAACAGCAATGAGGAGTACTTTTGGGAATATTTCTGGTCACTTGAAAGGAACACCATTGTTCATGGCTCCGGAAATTCTTTTACAAACTTCAGAAGCTACAATTTATAGTGATATATGGGCAATTGCCTGTACTATTGTTGAAGTTTATAATGAATTTCCAGTTTGGAATATTTCAGGTGATAATCCTGGTGTTATTTTGAAAAACTTGCTTCTTCAACGAAAAACACCTAATTTGCAAAATATTCCAAACGATATACAATTAACTATTGAACAATGTTTTAATTATAATTTCTGTGAAAGGCCACTACTGTCTAAACTCATTGAGCAATATGCAATGTTAATATAAATATGTATGGGGATGCATACAGTTAATAAGAGAGATGCAGTTAAAAAGCGTTTAAAGATCCACAATTCTATAAACTTTTCAAGTTTTTGTGAATATTTTGATTACAAATATTGATATAAATATTTAAAAGAATAAAAACACTGTTAATTTACTTGTTAATGTGAAAAGTGTGTGTTAAATTTGCTGAAAAGTCTGATTATAATTTTACTATTTGTTAATTGAAAAGTGATAAAAAAGATATTCTATTCGAGAGAACCCTTTAATTCTGTAGTTCAAAATTATGTCCATGTATAAGCCCATATAAACGCAAAATTTAAAGTATCAATATCTCGAAAACTAAGTGAGATATGAAAAAATTTTATACTTCATTTTCGTCTTATTTTGGACTGTTCTATCGAAATTCATTATCATATCGTGGCGCCACGGAAACCATAGTCGTGCCTTCTATTTTGTTTAAATAAATACAACAAAAGTGATATTTAAATATGAGATTGTATAATTGCTATATTGCATTTTATAACAAATACTTACCAAAGAGATTGTAAGTTTTAGTTAAAAATAAACATTGAAAAATTAATGTTTTCTTCAAAAAAGTGCATATATTTGTTGATATGAAAGACACAGTTCGAATGCGTTAGAAAGTTTGCCATTTTATAGATATTTATATTATTTTATAGTATTCCATGAACTTTTTAAATTTGTATTTAAAAAATTATTAGCGCCCTTGATTTATTCGTTAATATAAAAAACCTTTATTAAATGCACTAAAAAAACTGTGGCTATAATTTTTTTTTTATTATTATTAAATGTTAATAAAGAACGAAACAATTTAAAAATTATTTAGTTGTGGTTAAATGATTCCACGAAAGTGTAATATTTTATTATTTAATTTAATATTGTATTATTTTACATTTTGTAACACTCATCCAAAAATTTGAAAGCTAGAAATCAAACATTGAAGAAATGTTAATTTCAAAAAATGTAATAATTTATTTTTAAAATAAATGAGTTCATAGTATTTAAATTTATAATTTATTTATCATAGTTGATTCATACTCCATGTTATTTAATATTTATTTTTACAACAAATAACGAAATGAATTTTTCAAGATTCATTATTGTACATCCATCAAAGAGATTTATTATGTTTATATTTTATTTTGTATAGTAATGTATATTTGAATAAATTGTCTCATCAATTAATCACAATGGTGACTATTAAATTTATTGATACAGTTTATCAAATTCACATACAAACGAATAGCCTTTTCAACAGTTGTGGGATGAGTTGCATCAGGTAATAAAAATAAACGTAATTCATTGAACATAGGATTATAAATATGAGGTTTTAAAGAAAAATTGTTTAAACAACTATTTATATTCTGATCATTTACTCTATTTCCATAATTTTTTGAATTAAATTTTTCAGGACAGTAAAATAAATAATTCGGCCGCCCATGAAGCAATTCAGTATTTTTTTGTTTACGAATTACGTGTCGATTCCACTCTTCTTTAGCAATTTCTAAATCTTTTTTTATTAATGCTCCAAAACAGTATCTTAGACATTCTACGTGTATTGGATTTAGATCATTATAAATATTCATGTCTCTCATGTCTTTAAACAATGAAATCCAAAAATCAATACATGATTTTCGTAGTTGAGATCAATAAGACTCAATTCTTTGATTAGAAGTACTTCTTCCTTTAATATAACTTTTATATCCTGATAATTTATTACTATGATTCATCCTTAAACTTATTTATAAGGATTCAATTAAAACATTTTCAGTACCTTTATCAGTACGTAATAAAGTGGATAAAAACCTATTGTTTTTACTGTACTTAAATAATAATGAGCGATAAATTCAGGTTTGTTATTGGAGCTAGCTACTTCCAGCCATAATACTTTCCGCGAAAATCTATCGATGCAACCATGAATTGCAGAATCAAACGGTTTTAATTTATCGTAACCATCGATATGCCACAAAAAATTTGGTCCAGGGATTTTGTATTTTTTTCGTCGTAAACGATGCCTTGCTCTACATTCTATTCCTTTTGGATCAGCAATTTTTAAAATTTTCCAAACAGTTTGGCGCTTCACAGACAAACCATAAATTGTTTGCAATCTTCGCCATAGACTTTTATATCCTAAGCAAGATCCACTTTCTTCCAATTCTGTTATGACAGCTTCAATAATGTTTTTTAAAGGTGATTTAACAATTTTGTGACGTTTTAAATTCTGTCTTTTCAAAATTCTTTTTAAATGACGAAGCGAGATCATAATATTATGACGATGAAATAAAATATTAATTATCTCTTGATATTTATATCCTTCTTGATGGTATTTTATAATTAAACTTACGTTGAAATTATTCAATATTCAATAACGATTCTGTAAAAATATTGGTTTATTGCATTAACTTTTGTTTTTATAATTATATGGTTAATAATTACGGAATGTCTCGAAATAAACGTAATTTAGAAAAATAAAGAATTTTTAACTTCCCAGTGGGAAGTTATAGTAATGGGTCCGATTTTGCGAATCCCGAATTTTGACATATCTCCACGTTTTAAGGTCCCCAGAGTCGAATACAATCGTTTTCCAGTGGACGTCTGTATGTATGTATGTGCGTGTGTGCGTATGTACGTATGTATGTATGTGCAATTTATGAATTATACCATTTTTTAGACAAAATTTCAAAATCTTTAAAAAAATATGAATATTAAATTATTAGAATACTTGTATAAAAATATGGTGACAATATTTCATCGAAAAAAAGAAATTTTGAAAAACAAAATCAGCAATGAAAGAATTTTAAACTCGTGTCAGGATTGAGAAAACAGCATTAAAGACGCTATAATAGTCAATAATAATTGTCAATAATATGGAATTGTGTTCATAACAATTGAACATTGTGACTAACAAGTGATTATTGATCATAGTAATATTTAAATAATAAGTTTTAAATTGTTATAAACAAACAAAATAGGGATCCATGATATACATATGAGTACTTTTAACGCATAATTCTTTCTTTTACTAAAAAAAAGTTACCAACCGTATGACATGAATGGAAACATATTTTATCCGTTTATAACAATTCCATTTGTTATAAAAAATGGAAACGGGTTTCATTCGAGGGGTTTTTTTTTTATTTTTTCCACTCGAAAGTTGGTCGTGTGGACCTTTCGGATCGCACCCAGACCACTGCAGAGCACTGATATTTTTAAAATTATTTTATACTTACCGTATATTTTTATGTAACTAAGAATAAAAAAAGTATTTTAGTTACAATTTACTCAATTGAATTTGAATGTAATATAAGTAATGCCAGCTTCCCGCGTTATTTGGATAGAAAACAACATAGTATGTATGTTGATTGGAGTAGAAAATAACAATATACTATGTATGATGAAAAGTTTCAGATAGTGACATCTATAGTATAAAATACGATGGCCCTTTTGGGCTTCCGTACTGATGGTGCCCCGCATTTTGACGGGTAATTTATGTATGTGTATGTTAAGTAATGAAGCCGAGTGTACTCGAAATTTTTAAATTTGGCGCCCAAACCTTCGGAGCCGCCACAAAAATGGCACTATTACTGCCACCTATTGAAAGACTTTTAAACTAACTCAAGGTTTTTTTCTAGTTTACCGACGAGATATAGTTTATCATCTAAAAACTTTTTTACTGGAAAGTAAAATAACATGATGAACATTTAGTGAAACTCTACTTGAGTGAAAAAAATATAATATTAGATAGAAAATTACACATTTTTGGAGTAAGGGATTTGATTATATCATTTATATTAATAATAGAATTCATTTTAAAATTTAGATAGATATTGGAAATTCAAATACGTGGTAAATAATTTAATTTTTACATGTATTATCCGGAGTATCTTCCTCAACGAAGTAGCATTTAGTACGCAAGCAAATCCGACAGGGTACCATATAAATGGGAACGAAAGTCACGTTCCCCACTCTCACACCTTGATCACGGTCTATTTCCATTTGTATTTATGTAAAAGTTGAAGTGTAGGAAGATGACCGTTATGGTGTTGCAAAGTACGATTACTTTACGTAAACAATTAATACAAACATCAAATTAATCTGGTATTCGATTGTCAGAAAATGTTAAAATCACAATCCATATACTGTAACCTACAAAAAAATACATTTTTCAATATGGTTAAAGTTTTTATACTTAATTAACTAATATTTTTTTTATAATTTACATATAAAAAGAATTATACGTGTTTAGCCATTTGTTAAAAAAACATTCATCTAAAATGGTAAAATTAACTGAAGAAATGGTCATAGCACGATCACGAACATCTGATTTGACAGAAGTCAAAAAATTAAATTGTTGGTAAGTTTTTATGTATGTACTTACAAAAATAAATAAACACACTTTAACCAAATTGTACTTGTAAATAAATCATTACTATGTAAACTATTAATTGTCATTGAAAATTTGTAGACATAATGGATTAGATATGATTTATTTATAATTCTTATTAAATGTGTACTACAGATAAAATAATTTTATAACAATATTGATTACAAATGTTAATTTTTTTAGGGGTTCTGAATTAACAGATGTTAGTATCCTACGAGAATTAAAAAAAGTTGAGGTTTTATCATTGAGGTAAGTTAAATAAAATTATTTTATTTTTTAAATACAAAAATTCAATAACTTTTCTTGAATTATACCATGATAAACTTTCCCTTTTACTTTCTTCAGTTAATGAAAAATATAGAAACGTGATGATTGCTACACCTTTGTAAATTAATGAAATTGCTTTATTAATATTTATATTTAGTTAATCGGAATATTTGATTTCAGTGTCAATAAAATAAGCAGTTTAGCGGATTTCCAGTTTTGTTTAAATCTTAAAGAGCTTTTTGTAAGAAAAAATAATATAACTGATTTAAATGAAATATGTTATCTTCAAAACTTGCCAAATCTTCGTCATTTATGGCTTGCAGAAAATCCTTGTGCTGAACAGAAGGAGTAAGTCAAATTTTTCTATCTATATAATTTTCTACTTATTTATATACTTTTCTATTTAAATATAATGAAGTTGATAAAGAATTAATAATATCGTTTTTTTCTAAATTAAAGGTATCGTTTAACGGTAATCAAAGCTTTACCAAATTTAGAAAAATTGGATGGTTCATTTGTAGATGCTGAGGAAGCAAATTTTGCATTATCAAATGGAAAAACTCTGTATAATCCTCTTGAAATAAATGGATCTTCAGTTCAGTCTATGTTGGCTAGTTCAGAGGTGGTATATGAAATCTTTCGCAATTTCTATTACATTATAATATGTTTTTCATAACAACAAATTTAATTTCATATGACTTTATTATATTATCTTTTTCATAGACAAATAATATACTCTTGTTATAAATATGCATAGGATGTAGCTGAAATTCCAGAAGATGCTGAACCTGAACAAAACCGTAGTTCTAGCTCTTCTAGTGATCAGGTAATACAAGTTACATTTGTTGTTTTAAAAGGAAAGAAATACTAAATATTGAGTTAACATGAAGAATAATGTTTTTCAGAGGAGTTACGATGATTATCAAAAAGTCAATCAAGAATATCATGACGTAGATCGTCGAAATGCAAATCATAATGTTAAATTAACGCATCAGCATTCTCATGACAACCACCTCAGTTATGAAGTGAGTATACTATATAAGTCATATATAATTTATGTACATGCAAATGTATATCTGTAATTAAGAAAGTGTGCTGGAATATACATTCTATTAGAAGCTAATTGTCTAAAAATATTCGTAATTTTCATATAACTTTTTTAATGCCTTAACGATGGACTTGGGTGCTTACATAATAGTTCCAAAATGGACAAGCTCAAAATTTAACAAAAGATAATGGAATAAAAAATATTCCACACATAAATGGAGATAATTCACTAATTAATAGGTCTATTATATTAAAGGTATATTGAAAACATTAAGTATTTATCTATTTTTTTATTATATAATAATTTTTTTTAATATTTGATAATATATTAGAAGTAATTTCCGTGATTATAATTAAACTTTAAGAATATAATTTTGTATTTAATCCACTGGTTACATATTCTTTTCATTTTAGTTCTTATAATATAAATAAAATAAAAATTATAATGCTCGATAAAAAATTTATTATTTGACTTTTTATCTGCATTTCAATGCTTTATTGTTTTAACAATCTAGTCGTAAATTATATTTATATGTATATTCATTTATTATTAAAACATTTAGGAACATGAAAATAACAAACCGGTATTTGTACCTGTATATGTACGACATTATGGTACGAATCCTAAAGAAAGCCGGAACAGTCGGGAATATGAACGTATGAGTTGTCAGCCTAATCAACGATATCAACAGCTACAATCTCCACCAAGGTCAGCCTACTCTACAATTGAATACCAAGATGAGAAGCGATTTTCTGATCGAAATAGTTATGAATATGAAGATAAATCTCATAATCATATAGATAATGAAGAGTCATATTATCCTCCTCAACCACGACGGTCATCGTCTTATCAGAATAGTGAAAAGGTTCGTTATGATAATTCATTTACAATGTTATGAGTACATTTCTTCTCGGTGCCATTAAAAATCATTAAATTATAATACTTTGATTTATTAGCTACTTTTTAATTTCTTTTCTTGATCTTACTTTATTGTTTGATATAGTTCAAAATATCTTGTCTGATAGTGTATGATATGAATATTGTTGATTAGTATAATTATTTTAATTATTTAAATTGTTACGTCCTATTCATTTTTAGGAAGATCACAGAGAAAGAGATATGTCGAGATGTATGAGGCATTTAGAAAAAGATAAATGTCATTTTCATTATAACAGAAGACCTGTAACAAGAGTATGTATTAATTTCTATATTTATCAGATTTATAAATTAATTTTATTACTTGTTAATTCATATTTTTTCCAAAATTTTTTTTGTTTCAGAATTCCAACATATTATCAGCCGTTTTGTGCCTAGTGAAAGAATTAGATTTTCCGAGTCTAGAAGTTGTTGAGATGGCCGTTCGAAATAGAATGGATGAGTTAGATGAATAAATACGAAATTAAACTATCCATAATTTCATTCATTTGAATAATTCAATATAAGTAATATAATTTATTAAAATTATCATTTTAGTTTAATTTACAATAGTTTGAAAAGAAATAATGAAATATTCAATAAATTTTGACTCTTATATTCAAAGGTTAAGTATATAATGCAATTATTATAAATAAAAAGTATTTGAAACATGACTCAATGATTTTCGTTCCTTACTTCATCAATAAGGAGCGATATGAATTTGTCTCGCTTGGAATAGAAACTTTTATTTTAATCGGGTTTATGTATAATGCAAAAAGTAAATTAAATTCATGAATGCATTCCCTTTTGCATTTTTAAAAATATTACTATTGACATAAAAAAAATAAAAATTATTAAATAAATAAATAAAAAGAAAAACGATTTTTGTCTATTAATAAGTCGTAAAATATTATTAAATTGTTTGCAATCTATTGTACATGAATGGGTCAAATTTAGCGAGTCTTATCATGTAAGTGTACAGTTTATCATAGGCAAAAACGTAATAGGGCTGTAATATTAAATGTACACTATGAAGCTTATAAAGTCTATTTTGTCAACAGAGAGCAAAAAAAAAACATTTCACATTTTTATGTATATTTATAAATATCTAAATAATCATAATATATATATATATATATATAATGTCGATCAAATAAAATTTGTGAATATGCGACAATAACGATTTATAAAACAGTTTCTTAGCTTTTAGAATAAAATTAGGATGTAAAAATATAATAAAAAAATAGATAAGTAAACATATAAAAATTATCTATTATTTGGATAATTTTATACTATCGCAATCTCGTCGTTTTTATGGCTCCAGAAAAGTTATGAACAATTATATTCAAAGAAGTGCATTTATGAGACCATTCAAAATCTTAAAACCATATGAAATCTTTTAGTGAGATATTTTTCATACCTTTTTTATAAATCTGCCGTAAAAATGATGATTTTAAAAGAAATTTCATTAAAATTGGATGATTGTTTAATTAAAAATTTTTTCATAAACAAAACTAAATTAGGTAAATAAATTTATTTAAAACTATTACATATTTGTAACATTTTGATTTGTTGTATTTATTTTTATTATTAAATTATCTATTAAGCAATAATGCTCAATAGTTAAAATCTTTAAAGCTATTTATGCACAAATATATACATCATTCTCTTTTACTATGATTTTATGAAAACTTGGCTCGTAAAATATTTAAATGTGTCTGATCTAAATGAGAGTTTGACAAAAAAAATTTTTTTTAATTATCAGCACGTGTAGTATTTACACTTTTAATTGTATTGCAGAGGTTTTTATCTTGTCGATTTTTAAAGGCGCAATGATTTTTGGATACTGATTGATCTTATTTGGAGAAGTGGCTTCCTATTTCATAAAAGCACCACAAGTTATCACGATTTTACAATTCGGAAAGAAAAAGGAATCAAGAGTCAAATAGAGCCATGCATCGTCAGGATCTGATGTAAAATGTTTAAGATGTCTGCAAAAATTAGAAGTTTCAAGTTAATTACTGTACAGTAGAATGCTTCTTTAATCAAGTGATAGAATTAGAAAAAAAGTCGAATATTTCTGATATCGTATGTTAATTTTCAATAATATAAACCTATTCCAAGAATTACATATATGTTTAACTAATAAGCTCATTCATGTCTTCAATAATAATAAATATTAGATGAAGTGATAGACTTTAACAAGATTTTAATTAGATTCAAATCAATTGAGTAAAATCATGTTAAAAAAATCATATTATGATAAAAATAAGGCTGTGGGTTTATAAAATACGTCCTGGGAAAAAATAAAATAGACCTACATTAAATTAGATCCAAAAAATGGCAAAAAAAATGTGGATTTGTGTAGATCTATTTTATTTTTTCTCGGGGTTTGAATAAGATAGCAGCTCCTGCATCCCGATGGCTATTAAATAATTAAATTTTTTAATAACATTTTTTTTTTTGAATAGTCTAGTTTTTAATTGATTGGTTATGAAAGATTTTTAAATTTAAAATAGAGCTTCTTAATATTTCATAAAGATAATTGTAGTAGTGAAAGTCACAATTACCATAACATATTTATAATATTACATCGATTTTTCAATTATAACAGAACAATCTAATGAATCACCCTTAATCAGTTTAATATGTACGTATGATGTAGCAGTTTTTAAATAATTAATAAAACCAGCAAAAGAATATTGAGTACTCATTTGCATGATTTAGAACGGGGCAGTAGACTTTCAATTATCTGCTGTGGCATTTTCAATCAATATGCAGCAAGTGATAAATAAAAAATATTTATTAGTCATACCAGCTATAGAGAGTGATAAATATAATTTTATTTTTTTAGGAA
Organism: Chelonus insularis; assembly: GCF_013357705.1. NCBI lineage: Eukaryota > Metazoa > Arthropoda > Insecta > Hymenoptera > Braconidae > Chelonus > Chelonus insularis. The sequence goes on from NW_023276701.1 coordinate 29,495, forward strand.
TAATTTGTTTTTATCTCTCCTGGTAAAAAATTTTTGAGTGATTGAAAAGTTTATTTCCATTTCACCTGAGTGAAATTTTTCCTTCTATTTAAGGTCTATTGAACTTTCCGTACAGGCATAATAAAAAGTAGTGTACAAACTTGAAAAAAAACATTTAGGTCATTTCAAACTATATATTTACCATCAGAATCGTAGATAAATACAAGTAAATACATTTATCCATTAAAATATACGTGTATCTATATTGTAATGAGATTTAAATCAATTGGCACTGTCATCAATTACACAAATTATATTTTTAATCTAGGAGAGTGCGGGGCAAAACGGATTTTTTGAGGTAAAAATTGCTAAAACATATAATAATGTAATTTAAAAAAATATTTTCATACAGTTCATAAAACTCGAATGATATATGTCTTGCACCACTAATTTTTTCTGTCTGCATGATTACTCTTATGATTGAAATGAAATATTTAAAACAATAAAGTTTTCAATAAATTTATTTTTTCATCCAATTAATCGTTTATATCTTTCCTTCATTATAACTTTTTACGATAATCATTTAACTCATGTAAAAGTAATATAACTCATACGATATCAAGTATCACTGTTAATTCATTTTAATTAATATTTACTCTAAAAATAAAATAGTGATATTATAATATAACTATCCTGAATAAGATAAAGCTAGGATGAAACTAGGCGTTATATTTTGAGTCGGTAAGTTAACTCATAATAATAATCGATTTATTTATCGGTATTGTTAATAGTATATTACATATCAAGGAAAAAAAAAGTAGGTTGATTCAAACCATAGGAAAAATTGCCAACTAAGCAGAAGGTAGAGGTAGCAAACACGTGGCTGATGGCCTAATTATCTTTTGCAAGTTTGTATATTATTTTTTATCATGGCTGTGCAGAAAATTTGATAGATCCCAAATGAAATGAATAACGTTCTACAGAGAGTTAACTTAATTCTTATTATAAGATTATACTACTATACTAAATTATAAGATTAATACTAATAGATATGAGATGATTACTTAAAAATATTTATTAAATAATACATGTAAATACGGTATTATTTTATCAGTAATAAATACGCAGTATAAATATTCAATCATGTAGACGTATAAATATTGGTTATATTCGATAAAACTTACAGATTCTATAAAAAAAAAAATCATAATCCTAAGAGATATGAATAGAAGTTATCATGCTATACTTTGTATTTTAAAATTATCATTAAACCATAATGAATATTTTTAAATAATGAGAATTTTTAATTCTCATTCTGTTAGGCATTTTTTTTTTCTAATGCATATATTTTTAAGTTAAAATTTGTATTATATATAAACAAAATCATTTGATTAAACTAGTTTCATAATTAAATTTAATAAATATGCATAGATACACTTATAGGTATTGAGTTTAAAATTAATAATAAAGCTAATTATTTAATGAAAAAATACAAATAAATCAGTAAAATAAAAATTTTAATAATTTCAAATGATCATAGATTAAAGTATATTTTATTATTTCGTCCTGATTCATTGTTATTTTTTAAACAATGGAATGTCTTTTTTATGTATTTATTCACGAAACAACAAGCGTATAGATTTTTCGATTAAATAATTATGATTAATAGCATCAGTAAAATATTTACAATTATTTTTTTCAAGTATATATATATATATATATATATATATTTTATATTTTAATTCTTATTAATGATAGATTAAATTAATTATTTAAAAGTTTTAATGTTAAATAAATTAAAATTAAAGCAAAAATCTATAATTTGTAAATAAAAAAATTAGATGATATAAAAATCTATATGTAATTATTATATATGTACTAGTAATATTAGTTATATGGATACTATTTTCGAATAAACTCGCATGCGTATTACAATAGTATCCATGGTTACCACATGAATGATTGTAAGCACATAATAATATCTACGTTCAATCGTCAGTATAAGCTTTTGCTGTAAAAGTGAATAAGATTGAACGTTAATAGAGTATTCTTGGAATTTTCTGATTAATACTCATCATTTAAAGTATACGTATACTGTTTGAAAATTAATAAGTTAGCAATTAATGTAATAATAATTTTTATTGTACCATTTAAATAAGTATTTATAAATTAAACGTTTTTTAAAAATAAATTTTAAATGGACACTACAATGCGAATATGAATATAAATAAAATAATGATAAAAATATTAGTAAATTGATGAATGATAAAATATTGTATAATAGTTTGATGGAATTATAATTGATTATTGTTTGAGGTCATACATCTTGTGAATTAATCAACACGCGGCCTTATATTTACGTAATCAAATAATGGAAAGTGAATGACATTGAAAATGTTCAATGGGTCAAATGAACGCTTGCGTATGTAAATTTTAAGAAAAAGAAAACTATCTAATACTCAATAAATAAATATTTAGGTATTTGTAAATTTATCGACTTATTAAAGCCCATTATTTGACATATATAAATACGTTCTTGATGATTGACAATTTATGTATTTTAGTGAATGAAAGAATACTATTTTTTTAATTAAAAAAGTGAAACAGTTTTAACATAAATAAATATGATAGTGAAGTTTTATACATTAGTGATAACGTAAAATTATTAATTAATCATTAATAAAGTGATAGAAAGTGAATTATGTGATTAATCATGTAAATTAAATGGCCATCATTATATCATTCCGGTATAGTGGAGTCACTTAATATGGGTATTTGTCTTGATACTGGTAAGTATTTTTAAAAAATAAAAATAAGCATTCAATATTAATAGGCATTTATTTAGTTGGTATCGATATTATTTAAATATAAAGAGGATACCTTTGATTTTTTAACAAAATGATAATTAGTAATATTAATTGAAATAATGATTAGTAAGTAATATTAATTATTGGCTGGCCATTTAGATGATAAAATCATTTAAAATATATTGTATAATTAAGATAAAAAGATTGCTAAAATTAATTAAATATATAAAGAATGATTGAAAATAATAAAATAACTGATAACGTGACTGGTATGACATAGATTGCCGCAAAAAGTAATTATTTATATCCTTTCAGTAGTAAGAAATAACAAACAAATACAATTAATTTAAAGTTGAAAAACTAGTTGCATTATTAGATGTCCTTCACCCTAATATAATAAACTTATACAAATAATTCATTTTTATTAAGTAAATGACATACACATCAAAATCTAATAGGTTTTTCAATTATTGTTCAAGAATAGAAGAGTTTGATGGGGTTTTTTTCCATTAAGGCAGCTTCATTTAGTCTTAGCTAGTTTGTAACTATCATCTCGAATCAAAAAATAAGACCTGACTTGGACTCTTTTTCTTTGATATCGAAATATGCCGTTAGAATAGGACCTGATTTGGAAACTCAATCGAGTATTTTAACTGCAAATTTTTTAATCGATGGCCATGTCAATAGAATAATTGATGTGTTCACATTCAAATACCGTCCAAGGCAGAAATCTCATTACATTGACATAAAAACATAAAAATATAAAGTTAAAGACTTTAAAGAAGTTTTCTCTAGATTAAATGAAATTAATAAGCCATCTTAAGGTCAAAGAAAAAGCATATAATTATACTAGGGTTGTTTTTAACATTATGAAAATAATAAGTTTAAACTTTCTTGTTATCAGTTACATTGTTTTTCATTATTATTATTTATTTGTAACCAATTTATATTCACAAAGTCAATGAAAACGTTTAAAGCAATCAGAATTGAATGTGATTCAATCACAGATCATTTTTGAAACATAGTGAAAACTGAAATGTTTCTAGTAATTTTGAACATTATGTCAGATTCGTTAAGTAATTTAATCTTTTGATTTTATCTTGCGAAAAATTATAATCAAACCTGAGGGAGCCGGGTGTTTGCTGGATAATCCCGTTTGGTCAGACCCCAGGTGGGTCGGAGCCCTGGAATCCCTGGCCAGACACTTTCGACGAATCACAAGATAAAATAATAATAATAATAATAATAATAATAATAATAATAATTAATAGCGACTAATTAATGCCTGGTATTTTTTTTTCAATAATAATTCCTGCTAATTGACGTTCTGCTACTGAAAAATATCATTTTCATTAATTAGTATTGTAAAAATAGTCATTAAAAATAGAAAAAATTTAAGTACTCGTATGTATCATTATTAAAATAATTTTATTAATATCATAATATATTAAAAGTCTGAAATAAATATATTTCTAATTCAATAAAATTACATTTTATAAAGAATCACAAAAAATAATATCTTTTTTTCTTTGCATATTCACCCAATGACGCAACGACAGAAAAATATATTACGAAACAATGTAAATTGCAAGTTTTAGTTATTTGAATAATTTAAAATAAATCAATAAATTGTCACAACATAATATTGATTGACTGTTCATATAAAGATAATCATCTTATTCATGCATGTAACGTAATGTTGTTAATTTTATTTTTTCATCACGTACTCAATTTTTTATGAAAGCGTAGATACTGTAAATAATAAATCTATTCACTTGTAAATAAATTATTGACTTTCAAAGATATTTTTATTTATACTAAAATAAAAGTTTTTATTTCAATTATTTGATTTCATACTTTTTTTTTATAACACACTTTCTTAAATGCTGAAACAATTAAAAAACCCTCATCTGGAGCTAATTTTTTCGAACAGGCTACTTTCGAATTGTCTGCGAGTTTCTCGGCTAAAAGTTAAAAGTTTACTTAAACTTCTATGAGAGATCCGTACAGTTGTGTAGAATTACAAAAATTTATTACATACAATATGATAGACGATATAATCTGTAGTTAGAAGAACTTTATTTCAGAGGCTTAACATTGAAATTGAAAAAAGAAAGTTTCAGAGAAAAAACAAAAAGTATTTAAGGCTTTGAAGTTGATTTTTTTGCAGAAAAATAAGATTAGCATATTGACTATAAATGGTGATTTTTCTTCTTGAATAATAATCTTGAATAAAGCGTTCTAGACATATTATTAGAATGTCTATTACTCATGGTATTCAAAATACGGTCAGTTCGTAATTAAGAATAACACTATTTTACTGCACAGAGAATAATGGAAAAGTACTTTTTACTCTACGGAGGAGGTAAAATTTTTCTAGTACTTCGTACTTCGTTTCTAATAAGATTTACTATTTGAAAAGTAAATATTACTTCACATATTAGTAAACAATACTACTAAATCATAGTAAATCATTTTTAATACTTATTACTTTGAATTCGGTAGATTCACGCTGAAGTAGAATTTACTACTCATTTTTCTCCTTGTATACATTACCCCTTATTGAACGTTGGAAAAAAATCACGTTAGAATTTCTCTAGATTATAATAAAGTTGCCATAAAGTGGTATTCTGAAAAAATTGTATTCAATCAGCCATCATTGTCAATATTCATACGGAGCAAAACAAGGAGTAAATTCTACTTCAGCGTGGTAGCTTCTACTCCACAGTGCCTGATCAAAATATTGCTGACTATTCTTGAGAGTTAAACCTACTACTATTTTATGGTAACAATAATATAATACTAGTATAATAGCATTAACTCCTTAGATAAGAGGTATAGGGTTTAGCGAGTCTTTCGAAAGGTAGACAGAAAAACAATAATGGCAAAAAACTAATTAATAAAAATCATTTGAATAATTACAGAATTATTTATTTTAGATGATATATATGTTAAATACCAATTTTACGTGTACACAGTTTAAAGATTGCGGGAAACGTTGATTTAGACCCCAGTAAAAAATATTCTTCTATTGGAGAGATTCGAAACTATGATCGCTTAACGCATGCAACTAAACCGACGCTTCAGTCCGCTCGGCTATCCGAAACAATTAAATATGACTTACATTTTTATGTAACAAATAATAAAGTTAGACGACCCAGCAGTGAAGTAAAAATTACTCCATCAAGAAGTAAAATATACACCTTTATGGAGTATATTTTACTAGATAAAGAAGTAAAATATTTTATGAAAGAAAAGGAATTATCGATAGTCTCAAAATTACTTCTAGTAGGAGTAAATAATACTATCTCGAGAAAGTGAAATCTATTGAATTCGGAGTAAAAAATATTAAAAATGATTTACTCTGATTTAAGAGTATTGTTTACGAATTACTAGAAAAATTTTACTTCCTCCGTAAAGTAAAAAGTACTTCTTCATTATTCTCTGTGTAGCATTGTGCGATCATGTTTATTTTCATAACAAATAAAATTTTTATATTTTTCTCTGTCTATTAAGATCAACAAAACAGATCACAAGTTTTCGAAGACGGTGATGTTCATGGTGGAAAATGGCGTGGTGAAGCCGGTCTATTATCTACACCACCAGATGGGCATTTTCCTATGCAAAATGTCAGTCCGGTTAAATTTGAACCACCAACGGTTCCAGTTATATTTGTACTTGGTATGAAAAATTTTCGAATTAATGTAATTCTAATAAAATAAATTACTTATTATTACTAAATTTTTAAATATCATTAACAGTGTTTAAATTTAGATACTTTTTATTATGAAGAATTGGTATAGTTGTATATATCTAATATATTAAATATTTTTATTAGGTGGTCCAGGGAGCGGTAAGGTGACACATTGTGATAATTTGATGCAAGAGAAAAAAGGAATTACCCACATCAACATGACAGATCTTCTGCAGCAATATGCGTTGGGAAATGGTAGTATATCAGAATAATTTTTTAATGAACAAAGTATCAATAAAACACTGTAAATTCCAGTGTCTTATTTTAAAACATTAAAAGTGTCTTAATATGACGTCACCCATTTGATTAATATTGTCTCGATTTTAAAACGATTTTACAGTTACATCGGTATTACAGTTTTCTAATCGATCGATAATACTGATAAATTGGTGTGATAATTAGCAAAAATGGCTGCCACAGTAAATGATTTTTTTAATTTTTTGAGATAAAAAATCTCAAAAATAAAAACGAAAATTAGTTTATTAAATTCAGCGCACTTTTCTCTATAAAATGTGCCCCGGTCCCGATTTGTGCCACGAAATTTCGTATTTAAAATTCAAATTGACTGGACTATCTTGAATTTTCAGTGCAATAAAGATAGATTTTATTTACTTGATCATTTCGAGATAATTTTAGATGTAAGAAATTAATAATTTGATCAAACGACATTTTAATGTTTTAGATATGCAAGACTTTAGCTTACTGAGTAGCAAAACTGTTGCGGAAGTGCTTATGCTCGAAATGAAAATGTCTCCAAATGCAAAGACTTTCCTCGTGAGTGGATATCCCAGAAATATGCGAGACGTTGTTGAATATTCTGAGAAGGTAAATTAAACTTAAAACAAATATAAAATTTGTAGTTTTTTTTTCTTCACATTTTTTAAAAATGAGTTTAAATAACAAAAAATTTAGGTAACAAAATGTGCTTTCAATCGAGACGATATATTTTATTATTTTACTACTATAATATATTATTTATTTTTTAGTTTATTATTTTATAAATTAAACAAACTTATAGATATTCTAATAAATTTTAATTGATTAGAATTTAATCGTTCGTTTGTAAAATAAAGTTTTATATAAATTACTGAATTGAATAATTCAATGAAATTTTATATTATACAAAAAAATGGTTGTTCTCTATTTTTATTCTAACGTGTATAGTTTTTCACAGTTATTTCAGACTGATAAAAATCGTAAATATTTTTTATTTATATTTACATCTATGTTCTGATAATTATTCATAGGTTTATTTACTGAATCAACGTTAAATGTATGGAATGATAGAGAGCGGTCGATGAATTTTATTACACTTTAAAGGTTCATTAAATTTCGCTAATTTGCTATGATAATTTAATATTACCTATTTGAAATATTATAAATACACATATTATTTATGAATGGTATGATGCATACGTATATACATGTTTTTCAGATTCAAATAGTCAATGGAGTGATTCTCGTTTCATGGAAACAAGAAGTACTCGAGAGACAAATTGATTATGGTGCTCAGCTGGGTCATGTAATCTTAAGTTTAGCGCGAATGGAACTTAGAAATTTTTATAGGAATGTTATGCCTGTAGCTGAATATTTTGATCGCAGTGGTGTTTTAGTTGAGGTAAATATTCGTGAAAATGGATTATTTTTTAATAAAAATTGTTTTAAGATAAGTAAGTGAAATTAAAATTTTTTTTTGTGATAAAGAATTTTGATAAAATATTCTACGAAAAAAAGATACTTGTTTTTAGTAAATAGTTATTTTTTATAAATAAGTTATGAGTTGAAATAATAATCAATAATAAGAAGCATAGCTTTTAGCTGAGTCAGTTTATAGTATGAGGTTAAAACGAATTGTTATTATTAATAATTAATTGTTAGATTTTTTATTCTGGTGACACATTATTTAACATAAATTCGTTTTTAAATTTAACATTTTATTAAATTATTCTTTTTTAATTTTTAAATATTAAAAATAATTAACTTTAAAAAAAAACGTTTTGTATTTTCAATCATAGGTCAATGGAGAACGGAACCCAAGTGATGTTTACATTGACTTTCGTGAAGCTGTAATGGAAATTCTTGGATTTTCTAAATCTGGCTCAAGAGAACCAGCATCACAGTCCTTAGAAGCAGAAGTATGTAATTATTTCTATGATCATATTACTATTTAACAGGAAGACCATAAATAAGTCATTTTTCAACAATAATGACTTTCTTTATTACATGAAAATTATTGCAATAGGTGAAAGTAGAACGCGCTGAACCAATTTCTGCTAGTCCGAAGACAGCTTACATAGCTCCGTTATCATCTGAGCCAAAGACTATTCTTTCTAAAACAGCGATTAAACCCAGAAAAGGATTACCTACATTTATTTGGGTAATTGGTCAGTTCGAATTTCAATATTTTTAATCCTAAAATTATATGATAGTAACTAAAATTTTAATAATAACTATAATTCTGTAGGTGGACCAGGAAGCAATAAATCAAGTTTGTGCATTCAAGCTGTTAGAAACATGCCAAATTGGGCACACATTAGTATAGGAAGTTTACTAAGAACCATGTCTACTTCGAATATGCTCGTAAAAGAAGCTATTGTAACGGGTGAAATGGTCTCACAAGATGTAGTAATGCAGCTCATTGAACAACAAGTCTTGTTAAACCGTGACAGTGATGGTATCATTATTGATGGTTTTCCAAGAGATCTTAATCAAGTTCAGGAATTTGAGACCAAAGTAAATCTTATTACTGAAAACCTCATTAAACTCTTGATGGTACACTGAAATCTAAGTAACCCTATGTTTCTTTTGATTTAAACACTCATTTACTTACTTTTAGTGACTTGTAATTTTTTCATATCATTTCCAATTTTGATGATGTAGAAAAAATTTATTATAAAATTCAATTTTTATTTCTTGAAGTGTTATTCACAGAGTTTTTAATCATTTTTTTAAATAAAAAAAAATCAATCGCTTGTTGTTAGCATTTAAATGTTATGGTTTGAGTTACTCTAGTAAACCGAGTAAGTTATGTTAACAAATTGTACTGTCAAAGGTTTAAAGCAAAGTAATTCTGTAAATTGTTTCATAAGTACTTTACTCAATTGTAGTTCGGACAGGAACCACCATTAATTTTGTTAGACTGCTCTAAACTTCAGTTGGGCCGAGGAAAACTTGATGATACTGTTCCAGCATTTAGGAGACGACTAGAACTCTTCAGAGAAGTAACATTACCAGTATTGAAAATTATTGATAATGATAGTCGTCTAATAACTGTAAGTTCATTAAATTATTTTATTATCAAGTAAAAATCAATCATATAAGATAAATGTTTTATTCAAATAATTAGATGCAATATTCAAAGAAAATCAATTAATACTACTAGTTCAATTGTGTTTCTAATATATATTAAACAAAACAAAATTTTTATAAAAAATAGATTATTTTTGAGGTAAAAATAAAAATCATGTAATTCATAAGGTTAAATCTGTTACACTGAAAATTCACGTGTTTAGTTTCTAAACACTTGAAGTGTTAATAATACTAAAATTGACTCGGAATTTCACACACTTCATTTTAGAGTCTATAACATATGTATAGATATACCAATTGAGATAAAAATAGAAACATCTAATATACATAGTTGACCAATTAAGATAATTTTTTTTCAGATAAATGGTGATACTGATGTTCCTTCAGTGCAACAAGAATTTTCAGCAGCAATTTATCAATTAATGCGTCAGTCACATCATAAAGATGAAGAAAGTTTGAAAGAGCATCAAAATTCATCGTCAAATAATTGGAATTATATTAATTCTAATCATAATGAGCATCAAACGAAATCGCATGTGCCTAATAACTTATCTAAAACTCCCATAGAAAATGGAGTTAGTACAATCAGCAATCATGTAAAAAAACAGAAAGACAAATTTGTTACTCAAAGTAATTTCATATTTTAAATTATGATCCATAATGAAAAATTATATGATTTTCTTTAATATATTGTAAAATATATGTGTATCCATCTATAGATGGATTGACAAACGACAGAATTTGTTTATAGGAACGCGTGACTGGTTTGTTTATTTATGTTTAGGACTCCCTGATGGATTCATGTCAACTGTTAAATGATTGTTGCAATTAGGTTAATAGTAAACTTAAACGTTAACTTTGAGGCATTTTAGGATAATTTTACCTCAAAATACCCGAAAAAAATAAAATAGATCTACACAGATTTACACATGGAGAAAAATAATCAGAGTTATATTACTTGACTAACCAAGTAAACTTATTCTAGAAAACGTTACATGAATGAAATGTATTGTTGATAATTTTACCAAATACAAGATTTGTAAAAATTACTCTCTAGTCAAGTAAATTTTACTAGAAATTATTGTAAACCTCGAGTATTTATTGATGAGACATTTCTAGTAAATTTTGCTTGACTCGACGATCATCCATATAAGTGAAGGAGTTTCTAGTAAAGTTTTTTAGAATTCTAGAAATATGGTCATGACTTTTTTCTCCGTACATTTTTGCCATTTTTTAGTTCTAATTTGATCTACTCATATCTAAAAAACTAAAAAAAATTTGATCTAAATAAATCTATGTATATCTAGTGAGATCATTGTATATCAACACAAATTCCTGGATGCCTATGGAGATCTTCATTAATTTCGATGATGTAAAAAATTTAATACATCGATAGAGATCAGAGAAGATCTAAAGTGATCAAAACAGATGTACACAGAACAAAGTAGATCTAATTGTGCCAAAAAATAGATCTGAGTTGATCAATGTAAATCTATTTTATTTTTTCCCGGATAACTATTAATCAACTGTAGATCAACCGTTAGAATGTGCGATTTATTAACTATGAGTTAACCATTCATAAACAGTTGCTTAAAGGTTGATTATTGTTCAATTGAACGTCATATCATCTTATAATGAACTAAAAGGTAAATGAATGGTTTAAATTTGGTTAAGAGTTGTTTTTTTGCAACTGTTACTTTATATTTGTTTACGAAAAGAAAGGTTGCATTCGGATAAACAGCTGATTGAACGTTGCATGTTAGTTATATAATCGTTTTTTATCGCACATTATGACTGTTTTCTAAGTTAACAATCAGTTGCTTCAAATCCATCAGAGTTGAGACTAGGCGATCTTAGACGTATTCATTTCGATCTTGTACTCGATCTGTAAATTAATAAACATTTCTTTCAATTTTATTCGTTCGCCTCATCGTATATTTTACAATATATTTTTAACCGATATAAATAGAACATTTTTTAATGGAAGAATTTTTTTCAGAAAATAAAATGGTCAATGGAGTTCGACATCATAGTAATAAAAAAGATGTCGATACGAAAGTACACCAAGTTTTAAAAGAAGGCAATCGAATCACTAATGGGGTAATAAGTTCTACTCGACAAAATGGTCATATTGCACATGCTGGTGACATTAATACAACTCAACGACTTTTTCAAAATGGAGTAGTCCATGTAACTAATGGTATTCCACCTGTGTTGAATCGAGTAGCACCAGCTCCATTAAATCCTGATAATTCTGACAAAGTGACTAGAACAAACAATAAAATCAATAATTTTCATGAAGATTTATACATGTAATTATACATATTTCTAGTTTTTAGTGCGCTCAGTATTAATTTCAAAAATGAAAAATTTTAATCATGATTCATCACTTTTACGGCATTATACCTGCTAAATAAACTGAAAATTCTAAAATTATCGATAATACATACATGAATTTGTTTACATAATTAAATAATGATTAAATAAATGTCAGGTTAATTATCATTCCATAAAAGTGTTAATGTCTCTGATTCTTTATCAAATTTGTGTCAACTGTGAAGTCACATATTCGTTAAATATCAAAATTTCAGTTTTGTAATTTACGGTGTCACTATCAATTTGTATGTAATGAGTATCATCTATAACATTTTATACACAATTTTATTAATAACAAAAGTGGTACATACAATGGATACTTTAAATGTATATTTAGCATTCAAAAAGTTACTTTCCATCGAAATAAATGAGCTTAAAAACTTTAATCGAATATTAAGATCTTTGATTTTTTATTGTTTTTTTTTTTACATATAATTAATCTATAAAAACAATATTATTAGATTACCATACAACAAAAGTAGAACCACGCTTTAAGAAATGAAACTTTAATTAACAATAATATCTTAAATTAAAAATTATCAGTTAAACTGCAAGATTAAGATGAATATTAATTCCGTCTAAATTTATTCATTCTTTAATGATTTGAAAATTATCAGAATAATCGATATTAGAATTGAAGTTTTGTTTTATTAGAGACACAAATAAAAAAGCGAATGTTAGTTTCTATCTTTACTGGTTTTATAGTTATTATAATAAGTATTGACAAACAGATTTTTCTACTAATATTACATGGTGTTAAGTAATGAAACTAAATATTTTATACATGTAAAGTGAAAGTTTGTTAAAAAGTATAACATTTATTGTAAGTTTTAAGATGCGTTTACATTGGCCGAAAAATAGGCTTAGCCTGTTTATCTTAAATTCTATATTTTATTTATATACACCTACTTTATATGTAAATATGTAGAGCTCAGAATTTAAAGATTAATAAGCATTGCAGTGAATTAATGTAAACGTATCATAATACATTTTTTAGTATATGATGTTATGTAGTGACAAAAGTGCCTTCTCAAAATGAACATATAATTGATAATACTATTAAAAACCGTTGACAACTACGTAGACTTACTTTATTTTATTAATCCTATTTTGTTATATCAACAAAAAATATATTCTGAGTTTGAGTAAATAATATATTTAGAAGGTCCAAGGGTTAGAATAGTTTTTAGACATAGAAGAATGACGAAAAGCTCGAGGGTGAAAATTGATAAGTTTAAATTAAATCTATAAAAAACTACAAAATCGAAAAAATAAATGTAAAAGCTGGATGTTGCTGAGAATTATTTCAGCAATTTTCAACATTGGGTGCTAAACATTGTTTGACATGGGAAGTTCGGTGACGAAGTGGTTCTAGCAACTAAATATGTATAAATTATTCAAGTGCTTTTTATTTGAAGATAATCTCATCACATACCATTTATTTTGATCATCGTGTAAATGGTATTTACAAAAATGCTTTGACTTGAATATAACAAGACTAGTGTGTGAGAACTGTGATAAAGTGGTTCAAAAAGTAGAATTTGCATTTTTTGTCTCTTTAGATTTTAAGTCGCAACCATGGAGAATATACTGTGTACTACCCTACAATTATATTCTCCATGGTCGCAACTAACACAACTGTTGGAAGATACCGATGTTCAAAGTGTTTTAAATGATGTAATTGATCGTCTCGGATAACGAAGAGAAGTTTCGGAGGATATTCATGATGGCGCTGTATGTAAAAAGTTGCGAACTGAAAATGGATCATTAGCTTAGGACATGGAGTCTGATGAAAATAATTAAAAATCGTGAATCGACCTCGCTACAGATTTTAGAAGGTGAAAAAGCATGGTTTCTGTACCTTCTTCTCTAAAATTGATGCTCTCATGATTGCCTGCGAGGTCGATTCACGGTTTTTAATTATTTTAGTTGGGCAGGATTACAGATCAGACTGTTCTTTATTAGTCTGCCAATTTTTATTCCTACAGTTCTTCAATAGACGATTATTGTTAATTAAATTGATGAGTTGGGAATTTTTTCACAAGAGCGTCTGCTTCAAAAGTACAGCAAGACGGAATGGCTGGACGCTAAAAGGTCAAATCAGCGTTCGCTAACTGTCCCTTCCAATATTCAATATAGTCATTAAAATTCCACTTTTTTTATTGATGTTCGCAATCGTCAATTCCTTTTTTTTTCTTAAATTACTTTTCTGAACAATTTTTTTTTCTACGCAGGGAGTTGATTTCAGATTATTTTGTATTAAATTCAATTCTATTAGTTTTTCATTTTCCTTCGATTTCGGTCTCTCAGAGGGAATCACTTTCTGTCTTCATGCTCCTCCTCCTCTCAATTATGATGCTCCGCCTTATATGCCCTCTCTTCTTTTTTATTTCGACGCTTCCTGATGCCAGCGCCGCTTGTTGCGTTTCTGTGTACTACCCTACAACTCTACTTTTTGATACTTATTTTGCCTACTTCCCCAACGTCAGTGTGGTCTCCTTATTATATTCTCCATGGCTTAGGAATACAGTCTTTTATACACATTTTTCACCGATGGTTGTCAAACATCAAAATCCGGTTGGTTATCAGCTTGGTCAATTTATGAGAAACATATCATAATGACAAGCTTGCGGATAAGTGATGTTGAACCAGAGATAAATCTTTTTTTGGAAAAATTTGTAGAAGAAGCAAATACATTATCGTCTGAAGGTGTTGAATGGAAATTAGGTACAGAATTGATAAGGAGTAAAGTACTTACTTTGTGTCGATGTTTCGATTCTGTGGCTATGTGTAAAGTATTAAATATGAAATAATATAATGGATACTACGGTTGCACATTTTATGAGCATCTGGATGCAGTAATGGATAGACAAATAAAATTTCCTTTATCTACCGAAAAAGTGCCGAAACAGCGTACATATAGCTCAATCAAAGACATTATGATTGAAAATAAAGAACATAATGTGCAAGATCCTATTAAAGATATTAAGGATGTACACTACGCGACATAAATGGTGTCCAATTTTTTTAAGGTTATACATCCGATTTTCTATATTCTCTTATACCAAATTCAGACAGCATTTATATCGCGTAGTGTATGACACTTTTAAAAATTTCATTTTTAAAGCTTGAATTTGACATATATAATAAAGTAAATAATACTTTATTGATTTCCATTAAAAAAAAAATTTCATTTCTAACATATTTTAATTTCTGAATTGTGTTGGATGCCGGGACTTCAAGTGAACTTTATCTTCATTCAGTAACTTAAGTATATTAAGGTTTAGTGATGAGATTCTTCTTGTACAAAGATTTTGACAAAACTGATTGTTTAATCCTAGCCCTGGTTAAACATTCCGATAAAAACTTATAAAAAAATAACTTATAAGAATGAATCGGAAAATTGCATGAGAAGTAGTGCACATTTTATAAGAATCAATAAGACATTTTCTTATAAATTCTTATAAAAATCGTCATATTTCTCATGCAATTTTCCGATTAATTCTTATACATTTATAAGAATCTATAAGAAGTACTTTATCGTTTTCTATAAGAATTTATTAGCAAATACTGACGACTTTATAATAAGGTTTTATAAGAATCTATAAGAAGTACTTTATCGTTTTCTATAAGAATTTATTAGCAAATACTGACGACTTTAGAATAAGTTTTAATAATAATCTATAAGAAGTACTTTATCGTTTTGTATAGGAATTTATTAGCAAATATTGAGGACATTGGGATCATGTTTTCTGAGAATCCCCAGAAAAGTAAGTATTTCTATTTTTTATTGTGAAAATAAATCAGGGGGGTTTTTATTTTTTTAACACTTTACATTTTTAACATTGAGAATTTGTTTAATTCGTTTTTTAATATTCGCTCTCGTTTTTTTAAATCATATGTTTTCATTTCTCTTCTTTTCTCATTTCTCTTCCTCTGTGTCGGTACTTTGAACGTCCATGTACTGTTCTTCTTCTTCTTCATTTTCTATTTCTCTTACTTCCTTATCTAATTCTTCTGTATTAGCTTTATCAAGATTGTCTAACGTTTTTTCTTCTTGCACTTCTTCTGTGTGTGTTTCATAATCCGAAATATCTCTAGTTTCCTCCTCCTCAGTCGCTTTGTCTATATTTTTACTAGTAACGTTCAGATTTCCTGCTGTTTCTTCAACTGCATTTATCTCTCTATCTGCTTTGTTCATTATTTTATTGTTACTATTATTTGATTGAATCTCATTGCCTTTTTTTTTCTTTTTTATATCCGCAATCAAAGAAGCAATGACAGGTCGTACTCGCACTATTATCTGATCCTTTTTAATTTGAGACATATTTGGGTGTCTTTTATTCACATAATACTCTAATGTATCTGTAATAAAATGACACAGATTATTAAAGTATTCACATTTGTTTATCTTCCCAGAAAAATTTTACTTAAATCATCTATAATTCTAGGTTTAATTTAATATTCCTTATAACTTAAGTCTTTTCTAGAATAACTACTCACCTCTCATTGTGTTCACTTTCGAGCCCGAAAGCTGATTCACGTTCTCTTGTTCTTTTTGTTTTTTATTCTTATTTGTAGGTTTACCGGTTACTGTGCTATTAAACAATTCATCTTCAGAAAATAATGTTCGACACAAATCTCTAATGACTACGCCAAAAGACTTATTAGCTATCACCAATTCAAACGCTTCAGAGTCGATCCATATATCGTTTCCGACATGAGTTTTTCCTTCTGCAACATTGGTAAAGCCGATTGGTGGTAGATGCTGAGTTGAAGTAGACGGAGCATTAGGGTTATAAGCATGAGAGTTTTCGCGAAATGCATCTGCCAAAAAAAATAATTAATAATGTACTTAACTCTCTAAGTTAAATTTCTATCACAATGAACATATTACAATCTTACTTAAAATCAGTGCAATGTCATCAGCTATCTTATTTTGCAGATTATATTCTGAAATTATTTTGTTTATTGATTTTTGAAGAGACTCATTTTTGCATTTTTCAGCTTGTAATCTTAATTTTAAAGTTTCGACTTCATTTCTAGCATTTTTTAATTCAAATTTTATTTTATTATGTTCTGTCGCTGATACGGGATGGCTGAGATTTGTTTCCTGCCAAAATTGGGAAAAATAAAAATCTATTATTAATTGTATTCAATAGCTAATAGTTAACATATTAATTTTATTTGACACAACCAATGAAGAATGGAAAAGAAGAGTGATGCATGAGAATATGTATGAATATACGTTTATATAAGTAACTATTAAGTATATTTAATTTAAAAAAAAAAATTTCTATAAAAATTAATCAAAAATTAATAATTATATTCCCGAGAAAAATTTTCTTATATAATTGTATATAACCTTATGTGGATCGTATGTGGAAGATATATGATCTTATATGTTTCATATACGGTCATATAAGAAAAATTTTCCCCGAGGTTTTTATAATCTAGCTTATCATGAGTCTATAAAAATACATTATGTGAATTTTTAGAAGACTTT
Source organism: Chelonus insularis (assembly GCF_013357705.1). Taxonomy (NCBI): domain Eukaryota; kingdom Metazoa; phylum Arthropoda; class Insecta; order Hymenoptera; family Braconidae; genus Chelonus; species Chelonus insularis. The sequence goes on from NW_023276701.1 coordinate 47,226, forward strand.
ACTAGAAAATAATATTTTCCTCGAGGAAAATCGTATTTTAGAATTTTGGAATTAAAATTCTGTCTCCATTATTAGTCAACAAAGCGACGTATTCTATCCTGAATTGAATAACGAGAAATCGTCTGTTTATAAGCGCAGACATATGCTGTCTTTCTTAGCAAAACAGAAAACATCATAATTGTAACCTTAAAAAGGAAATAAAGTTTTAACTTTTTATGATGAAATGAATAAAAATAATATTTGGACTACTGGAGCGAAGTAAACCATCCTTATAAGGTAGATCTGGGTGTTCGCCGCCGTGACAGTTCTATATCTACGTCAGAATATTATACATTGTTCACTCGGTGAACAATATAGGGGAGAGTGGGGTAAACACGGACGCGGGGTAATCGCGGACATCCATGTTTAGCTATGTTAGAAGGGGTGGAAACATATTCCCAGTGATGCAATCGGAAGTCAATCTCGAATGCAAAGCCTGACAAACCGTAGTAAAGTGATAACACGCTCGATGTACAAAATATGTTGACTTCATTATTTTTCAACAATTTTACGTAATTTTTGAGTAAAATGGGATAGGTATCTAACATTGTGACGAAAAGCATGAAGATCCTCTCAATGACGATTGGATAAAATGTAACGAATGTAATCTCTAGGGCTTACGAAAACTTTACGATTAGTGAAAGTTCATCAAAAGGATTTATCTGTGATTTAAATAATGATAGAATTCACACTATCCGTAATTACCCCACGTGCTGTGGGGTAATCCTGGAAACCAATGTTTTGTTTATTTATAAATATTTGATTTTTTATTAAAGATTCATCCACGTTGACTGTGAGATCTTAAGCTTTATTGATTCAAGTAAACTTTCAATAATAAATAACATTCATAACTTTAACTACTTTTGTTTTATTTCAGTTCTTCCTTAGGTGTTCGCAATTACCCCACTCTCCCCTATTAGTTAGTCTCTGTAATTCAATTTTATAAGAATGCATGGGGATATACAATGCAAATGTTTTCTTAAATACCCAAGTAATATAATTAAAAATAGATATACTTCAGTCTACTTTTAGATGATATTTTGCAATTTGATGTTTGATGTATTCAAAATAGTATATTGATAGCCAAAGGCACAAAATAAGGCATTTTTACCCAAGTGTAATATTACCGAGGATAGTAAACACCTATAGTCAGTGTTTTGACGTGGAAATCGGGTGATTAGAGTTTATGACCACATAGAAAGTTATTTAATGACTCGATAACAACGTATCGGAGATCGATATATAATGGGTATAATTTTGAGGGAATTTAAAGAGGAATAAAGACTAGTCCGGGCTATATGCAATGAAGATTTGTAATTAATTTTTTATCAAAGAAAGCTATAATTGGAAGCCATGTTCCGTTAAAAAAATAGTTGCAGCTTTTCAACAAATCAATTGTTTTTTATTTTTTTTCCAACTGACAGCTACACTATTCACTGATAAGTAAAAGCATTAGCACTCCTGAAAAATAATAATTTATTGAAAAAAAAATTCTTACAAAAAAATTCAATTTCTTATGATTAGTCATTAATAAAACTGACTTTTCATGTTTTTTGAAACATAGAAAATTTCTTTTCATTAAATTATTATTTTTAAAAGATATCCTATTGTGTTCGCGTGGTATACTTACAATTTTTTTTTCAATATTTCCTCCAAAAATTCACATTTTTCTCCTGTTTTTACGTTAAAAAGATGGCGGACTTTTTCGAAAATAGGAGAACAAAGGTTTACTTTGGTGGGAATATGAGAGAAAGGTATCTTTAAGTTTTCTTTAAAGTATTCAGAAAGATACCGTTTTTTTTTATTTTTTTACTTGAGTACTCGAGTATGTGTCATTCCGTGAGTATAAAATTGTATCATAATGAAAACTCATCAAATATAATTAAAGTATATGACACACTTTAATTTATATCTAAAATTTTTTTATACGTGATATTTTTCTAATATAAACCATCCAGCATTAATGGTTATTCGACTTCATTAAAATTATGACTATTATATATAAATGCATTCATGGTATTCAATATTATCACTTCATTTTACTATTTCTATTTCTGGGTCACTACTACCATAGATAAATAGTACATTTCCCACCTGGGGAGGAATAGTAGTCTAGCTCAAACCACGTGTAAAATTACAACCCGAGCCGAAGGCGAGGGTGGTAAACACGTGGTTTAAGCTAGTCATAGTGCCCTCTTTAGGGCTGAATATGGTTTTTCGTCATACCTGCGTGGAAAGTTCAACCCCTCTCCAATGGAAAAGTGAATTTCCCGCGCGGGTATGACGAAAAATAGCTTTTCATTCTTAATGAAATCTTATAGAAACTTATAAAATATATTTTCATATACGTCTATTAAGGATATTATCTAAAAATATCATAATATCTGATTAGTTTTTTTATTAGAGTTTTAAGTAAAATGTTTATAGAGGGATTATTATATTGCATTGAAAATGAGAATGTAAAATAATACAGTTTTAATAATCAAACAAAATATGTCAATAGAAAAAGAAAAGATTAATCAAACAACTAACTATCGAAAGCCACAGAATAATAAGTATCTGTTATTGATGCAGTGGAAAGCTGTAAATAATTTAATCAATATATACTTACGTACTTTCGTTGTTTTTAAATGTTCAGTATCAGAAGTAATTTTTTGCATTTACATATCTAAAAAGAATCCTCAGATAAACCTGAAAACATGGAGCATATACTTGAAAATATTTTTTCCAGACCTTATGTATACTCCTCAAAATAATACTAATGAATTTGATAATGATTCCCAATAGTATATTTGGCTGACAAACAAACAACTTGAAATAAATGTTCCTAGTTAAACATTTTAATTGAAATCAATAAAATCCAATTAAATTTAATAGGACATAATTTGAATGTATTGGAGTAAGTTAGAAAAAAGGTTTCTACCGAGTTCTATAGGTAATTTTTTTTTTGATTTCAATTGGAAAATTTTCAATTGAAAAAGTAAACTTAAAAAAAAGACAACTTAAATTTTATGTTTTAGTTGAATTCCATCAGAATCTCTATTAGCTTCCATTAGAAATAAACAGCTTTCTGTTAGAAATAAGAACGTAGTCAGGAAAATCAATTTTTTACAATAAATTATTATTTAATAATTATTTTAATATTTTTCTTAAATGTTGGGAGTCTTTAATATGTTTAGAGATTGATAACTCTAATTTATAGTTAAAAAATATCTCGAATAGTATAGGAATGGATACATTTTTTCAATTGGATCCTGTTAGAATCTCTTTTGATTTCTATAGGAAATCTGATTAAAACTCAATCGGATCATCCTATAAGATCTAATTAAAATATTTTTCAGACATTATTTTTATCTAAGTTTTTATTCGATTGAATATTATTTATTTTTAATTCGAAATGAAATAAAAATTATCTAAAAAATCCTGTAGAGACATGTTTTCAATTTACTTCAATATATTCCAATTCTTTCCAAATTGGGCAGATTTTTGTTCGATCCGATTAAATCCAATTCTAGGTCTATTAGATTCAATTGGATTCCACTGGTTTCAATCGAAATATTTAATCAGGAATATTATCAGATCATACAAGAAGTTATTAGTAAACTTTTATAATTCTCTTATCTAATATTATCAAGATGTATGTACGAATTTTCTTATAATAAATTATGCATAAAAAATTAATAAGGATAAAATCCAAAGAAATTTTTCATGCGTACACTTTGAATTTACTTTAATTACTATTTATTAATTGCTTACAATAAAAAAGTTTCTCATTCCTTGATTTCACTTTAAGCTCAGCTATATAATTATTGTAAGAACATATTGAATTGAATTATAAGAACTTATTGAAATATTATTAACCAATCAGTTCTCACATATTCCAATAGAATATATTCTTATATAATCTGATAAAACTGGTCAGTAAAACTATAAAAATGACTAGCTTGTAGCCGCGATTTCGTTCGCAATTATACTTTTTTACTGTGAAAAATAATACTTAACCGTGAGAACAAATTCGATCATTATAAAAATAAAAGACCGTTCAATCTAATACAAGGTTCTACTGCAGATTATATTCTTATCACTACTTTTACGATTTTAATTTACGATTACTTAAAAGACACTAATTTCTTATAGTCCTGTAAATTGAGATAAAAACATTAAGCTAATTGTAGCATAAATAAATTTTACTTTCTAGCCGGTTTTTAGTAAGGAAAAGAGCTTACTTTTATTTGTAAACGAAAACGCGAGTAGGCATTTTTGTTTATAAAAAATGAGCTTTTTTCATGAATTCTTAATTAAATATCTCGAGGCATGATGCATAAGATTTGTAGAGATTTTTTTAGAGAGTTAAATGAAACCAGTCTCAGATCTCTGTGGTCAATAGTTCTCGAGATTATCTAATTTTTATTAAAGAAGTAGCTGTTACGTATAAACAAAATAATTTTTTAAAGTCTTTTGTTTAGTATTTCCTATTTTTGATCCCAAAAATAGGAAAAAATTATTAAATTAAATACATTTGCAAAATGTAGAATTAAATGTGCGAATTGCACAGTTTATCAAGAAATCATTATAAATAAATTAATTATAATGTTTTCATCAATGTTCTCTCTCAGATGCACAGGTTTTAGCGATTGTTCTTGTTCCTCTACCATAACAGCCCATTGAACTGCAGTTGATATTTTTAATATCATTAATCAATAAAAAGCATGGAAGATGTCTTAGAATGTCCCGCCTTCCCCTGCACTTAGCCACAGGGCCTTTGTACAGGGTCTGTTTGCACAGTAAAGGCGGTCGTCTTATGTCTTAGGCCTGCAGGTTCCCTAGGTTCCCAAGTTGCCTTGGTTCCCTTTTGAGCCCCGAAACAGTCCCTGTCGATTTCCAATATATATATATATATTATGGTGGTACGAAAGAACGTTATTTCTGCCTTTGGAGATTCCGCTAAGCCCCATGGGTCCCCCCGGTTTCCTCAGCCTTAGGTAGGCAAGATCTATAGGCCTGGTGTCAACCTAAGAGGTCGTCCCAGTTCCACAAGAAATCGTCCTACCCTCGGAGATTCTACCGGTTACCTCAAGAGTCCTGGTTTCAGACTCAGCATCAGCAAGGCTGTACTACAATGGGGTGTCGCCTGGTTCCCCAAGGGCATCGTGGCAGCAATAGCACTTTTTGTACTATTCAGTCATCAGTACGATAGCTTACGCCCTTGACTGCCCTCTGAGAGGCCTCCCCGCTCATCGTGGTCAGAGAAAAGACTATATTATAAATGGGTCTTGTCTCAGCCGGGAATCGAACCCGCTACCCATAGTGCGCTAGGCTGGCACCTTACCACTTAGGCCACGATGTCGGTTTATATTTTTATCATTAGAAGTTTGCTAAAATTCATTTTTTAAAATTGGTCATATTCAATTGTTTATAACAAATTTTATTATCACTGACAACAGAAGTTAGTGCAAATTCACTTATTATAATCGGTGTCTTTAATTTAGTTAAAAAAATAATATCACGTTAAAAAAAGCTCAAATTCATTGAAAATATTCCGTGTTTAAATTTAATTTGTTATAAACAATCAATATTTGAAAAAAAAGTCTATACTCTTTCTTACAAACTCCCCCCTATGTCTATAATGTTTTATTGCAATTGGTTCAGCTGTTACGGAGATTAGTGCGCACAGATAAATACCAGACATTTATATTTTAGTAGAAATAAAAATTTGCGAATAACTTCTTATAGGATTTGATAGGATATATCTTTTAATATACATTTATAAACTGTTTTGTAGAATTATTCGATATAAGATTCTTTAAAAAATTTTTGATGAAAATTACTCATAATATTATGGCCCAATTTCGTCAAATTTCATAAAACCCTCAACTCTTTGTGATATTACAAGTACTTATCAATAAATTATAGATATGCCTATAATTAGATATTATTATTGTTAAAGAAAATTATTATTATTATATAAAATTATAAATAATTCTACCACGAAATTTTGTAAGATTCTATGAAAGCATAGGCTACTACTAGATTCTGAAATACTTATTGTCAAATAACATTTATTTTTTTTTGCCTAAATCTACCAGGTGGTATAAGAAACTATATTATAAAATCCAAAAAAATCTCATTTATAAATATTTATGGATTTACTAGCCGGCTCTAAGATTATATACGGACATAATAATATTTATGATTCTATCATTCAACTTTACAATGAGAATTATTATTAATTAATGAAACACTATAGTGTGTATAAGCAAATTAAAGAGTAAGTGAATAAAAAAATCGAATATAATTTTCCTTTTTTGTTGATTTTTATCAATTAAATTTCTATATTTTTATTTCTAATTTTCAAAATAAAAACAAGCATATTATTATATATATGTTATATTAATTATGTTTTTTCTTTTCAAAAAATTACTATAAATCTGTCATGAATTCGAATTCTATTATCATTCTAATGATAATATAATTTATATATGCGTTATAACCGCGATATAACATGAGACCGGACGTAACTTGATGATTATCAGTGATCATCTGACATATCTGTGAGGCAAAAGTTTTTTTTTCTCCGTATCATAATTTGTGTATAAATACACAAATATGTATATGTTTATATTAAACGTACGTCTGATTTACTAGCTAACAATTTGATTGTCTTTGGTATACATGTTGTAAAACATGTTAAATAAATAAAAAAGTTATAAAAAAGACTCTGATAAAAAAAACTTACAGCTACTGTTACGTCTCAGTAACAGAATAGTCTCTTTTTCGAGTCAAGACCCAATCGTCCTCTACTCACCATGGGTGCGGAGACCACGCAGAATATACTTTAGATGGAGAATTAAAGAAATAGGAAAGGTTCTTAGTGCTTTACAAACTACACTGGTGCATTTAATTTTCTCAAAGAAAGATAGAGATTTGTTTTTATGATAGTCAATTCTTTATTTAATTTCTGTCATCTTTTTACTCACTAAATTGTTTTACAGCTTGGCTAAACAGGTAGCTAGGTAGCAGAAGGTTGTATACGCGTGAAAGGCTGCAGTTGCTCGGTTTAGTTGACGCTTCGATTCTCGGTTCTCGGCGTTGGTGCGGCGTCTTTCGGCGTTGTTGAGATGATTTTATGGTTTTATGGCTGTCTTGGTGGAAGGTTGTCGTTGGCTCGTTGGAAATCTTCGTTGAAGCCTTCTAGTTGACTGATCTTCCTTCTTCTTACAGTCCAGATTTTTATTTTAATAATTTTTGTTAAGAGATAAATAAAATTGAAATAAACGAATTTAAATATGCAATTTGTTCGAGAGCAAATCCACGTAGGATTATTTAATCTCAGATGAGTATATTTCAAGCCCAAATATTTATCTTTGAATTTAAGAGTTGAATCAAGAATTAATTTAACAGGTATTCTGAGTTTGAAAAGTTATATCAAGCTGAGTTCGGATTTGCACCGTGCCCAGTAAAAATTTGGAAGAGAGTGTCTCTTGCGTCCAAGTCCGCGCTTTTTAAGGTGCTTTTCGCGCATCCTTTGGAAGCTTTTAGATTGGCGTTCTCCAATCCAAAATTTTAATTAATTTAATTATTTAGGCCTAGCCCTAATTTCCTCCAATCATCTACGCAAATTTTTCCCTTCTCCTTTTTGGTCAGTGTCCGGCGCATCTTTTGGCTCTAGTGCTCCCCCACGCAGGATTCACCTGTGCTTACTTAGCATGCGCCTCAAAGCTATGTCCCCCACATGGTTTTTACCTGAGCTGTCATTGCGTAGACCCTTGCGCTGCTATTTTTTATTATTGATTTTCTTGTAGGTTTTCTTTACCTGCTTACCTTCCTTCTTCTCTGTGTTCCTGATATTTCTATTCCTTTGCTTCCACCGTTTTCTTGTTAAAGTTTTTATCAATATATAAAAATTCAATCTTCAAAAGGTTTTTTTTCCTTTCCAAGTCATTATTATTGGCTTCTAATGTAGAAGCACTTTTACCCTTATTTTTAGTTTCTGAAGTTTGAGCTTCTCTATCTTTTTTTTAGCTTCTGAAGTAGAGACCCTTTGATTTTTATCCCTAATCACTGAAGTGGAAACACTTTTACCTTTATTGTTAATTCCTAAAGTACTAGCACTTTTATTTTTATTAGCCGCAGAAGAATGTTCTAATAGTCCAGTCATATTAGATTTTAAATCGTGAAATCTTGAAATGGATAAAATTTTAATAGACTATTTGTAGGGGATGTAGAATTAGTTTCCCCTAAAAAAAAGTGAGCTCCGACACCGGGCAAGGGTTGAAATCACCCTTTAAACGCTTTTTTATGCATTTTTTCATGTTTGTTCTCATTTTTTTCGAGAACTATAACAGATATGAAAAAATATTTTAAACAAAAGTTCTAGCGGCTACAATTTTACATAAAAAAGTCTACATCTTCGCAACCTTACCTGTAACAGGTAAAAAGTTATTGACCTCTAAAGGTTGGAAAAATTCAAAACAATGAAAATATTGAACACCCTTTGGGCACGATACTGCTGTGAGAGAAACAAAGTGATATGTCAGCGCTTGTCACACTGAAATAGTCTATTAAAATTTTATCCATTTCATGATTTCACGATTTAAAATCTAATATGACTGGACTATAAGTCACTCAGCTCTGAGGCGCTTCTAACAATATTGGACGGTGGAATCGAAAATCTTTTTTTTCCTTTGATAGCCTTGTTTAATTCCTCCTCAGTATCTGCACGGCAAAACAATTTATAAAATATTTAAAAATATTATATTATAATCTATACAATTTTTATAATAGGTTAGCCAAAATTAATGTATAATTATAAAATTCCTTTTTTAAATATGCAATCTTGATCTATAAAAAAAATAACTGTCTTACATACCTGCTACGAGTAAAATTACCCCTTTATGGGTAACTCCATCAATATTTATATGATATTGTTGTGTGCTATTGTAATTGTCAGCATTAAATTTCATTATATTTGTCACGGGCACTTTTTCTCTCTTTTTTGTGGTGTCAAAATAGACATATGCCCACTTTGCATTGTTCTCTGCCATTACATCAAATTACATTAAATAATCCACAGTATGAACAGTAATATATTCTATAAAATTAGTATTTTATGTTTGTTATTAAGATAAATCTTTATCAGTGCGAAAAACAATTTATGAAACTTTTTAATGCAAATAATAACAAGAACGACTGTACTCAATAGTAATTACGCAGTAGAAAACATGGAGATAATACACAGTACAAAACCGTCCTATACCCGAGTAGAATTTATTTTTGGGAAAGAGTTCGCATCCAATTCAAATTTCCTAAATTCAAGTTAGGCACCAAATGGGATACCACATTAGGCCCACATTGGGAATGTAACGCTTGTCCCTATTAGGACCAAGTGAGGAAAGCCTAATTAAGGCAAGTTAAATATAAAAACTAAGTTTTGTTTGATTATCTCATTTTTTATGATTTTATATTGTTAAAATACTAATTATTAAACGTATTATAATTAAATTTCCGCGAAAATACAGATGCTGAAATTTGTTCCTTGGGGGATTCGAACCTACGATCGCTAGCTTGCTCGCATCTGAGACCAGTGCCTTTACCCGCTCGGCTATTCATTTAATTAAAAAATTATTACTATTATATTAATATGAACGAATCCACATGTATAATCTTTTAAAAGATTTATGTAAATCATTATTTATTTTAAATCTCCATAATAAATAATGTTAATGGTTTAAATATTTTCATGCGTTTAAATTATTTATTTTTTCTGAAACTACAATATATTTCCAGTCAACATAATTCAGTTAAGGTTTAATAAAAACAATTAACTATTGTTTAAAGAAAAAACAATATCTGAAAATATATTTATTATTACAATACTTTGTTATGGGAATCTAAAGAAAATACTTAATTTAATAGAAAATTTTTATATTGTTACAAATTCATTTTAAATTCATCCTCACAAAGTTTTTATTTGTTCTTTAAACATTTTAATGAGGATAATGTAATATGTGCCTAATTTAGATGTAATTTTTGTTAGCCTAATGCGGACCTGATAAACATTTCCTAATAAATGACGAACTAAGACATCGTTTCAGTCAAGTTTATAAGGTTGTAATTGGGAAGTTATTGGGTAGTGCGAAATTGGGCAAATTTTACTTCATCCTAAAAACAAATTGATCAGGCATAGGTTGGGAATGCCTAATTTACGCTAACCCATTCAATTCCCAATAAGGGCCCAATAGGTATTTAGGCATGCCTAAAATAAATTCTACTCGGGTAGGACTTATGACGTTCATAGCTTCCATGAACAAACGTAAGGTCGCGCTGCAAGATTATTCCAATTACCGATATGACTACGATTTCCGTGGCGCCACGGAAACGTAGTCTCCCCCTTTGGTGGTTCTTGTTTATGTCCTGTTGCTCTTTATTAGAAGGGGTGCGCTTTAAGTATTTCTTATTTCAAAAAGATTTTTTTCAAATTACTGACTAGATGACCTCTAAAAGGTTATCTTTTAATGAACGAGAACGTTGATTCTGATTTGTATGGTTTTGATTTTCCTTCTGATAATGATTTAAAATGTTCTGATTTATATGAAAGTTTAATTGTTGAAGCAGGCTCATCGGATTGGATAATGAAGAAGAATAAAGATAAAGTAAAGACTAAAATAAATGTTGGTAATATAGTTGATAATTATCACCTATATTACCTAATAAAATAAACCGATAATATCCAATAGATGCCAATAAATAATTTATAAGAATAAATAGAAAATTGTTGGGTCTATCGGAAGAGCAAAAAATGACATAAGTATAAATTATAATTTATAAAAGTTAAAAAATTCTTATCTACATGTATGAGAATTTGTAAAAATTAATAAGACAAATGCAAAGGAATTCGGTAAGAAGTTATGGGAAAATAATAATTTAAATTTTCTGGTTTAACTTTGAAAAGTTTATAATCGCGAACTCTATTAGAATTTATAAGAATTAATTGGTAATAAAATATTTAATTTTCTCACTCAGTTTTGTAAGAATCTATAGGAAATTATGGGCAAATGGTATCCAAAAATTCATCAACTAGCTTTATAAGAGACTATGAGAGCAAATATTGTCAGAATCTATAAGAACTTATTGGAAAATAGTATTCATATATTCATCACTTAGGCTTATAAGTATCACAGTAATTTATAAATAAATGATAATAATTATAAAACTGATTGAACTTGTTGGTACCACATTTAAATGGATTCATTTTAGAAACATAGAAACAAAAAGTGACAAAAACATCTAAAATTATTACTTTATAAAGTAATAATTAATTTATAAAGACATAATTTGTACAGTAATATTCATGTTGGCGATATATGATCTGTGATAGTATTAAAATACGTAACAATGATTCTGAAATTATTGATAATAAAAGTAGATGGCCTATATTAATTCAGCTTCATCACAATTTATAAAAATATTTGCACTGTCAAAAAAATATACTATTTCTGCAGGGTATCCGGATATAGCCTCAAGTTATATCACCTTCAGAATCGTCAGTACCATCGCTAGTACAGCTGTCTAAGCGGAACTAATTTGGGGACACAACGAGACACAGGTATATGTATCCGATACATAAAATTAAGGTACGTGTGTCCTTGCAGACAGAATAGACAAATCTAAAGATCCAACGTAAATGGGCGCTTACAGACAGGCCTTTTACACGTATTGACCGAACCTTTATATGGGTAAAAGTATACCTGTTGACCCAAACTTGGTCCCGATTTTTAATCCAGGACTGAATTTCTATACCAGTCCCTCTTCTCTGGTCCTTGGAAAAAAGAATATTCGTTCAACAGTTTCTAAGTGACAACTATGCACCCACAGTTTTAATGGAAACTTCGTAAAAGCTAGTACAGATTGAAGATTTTGAAATAATTTTTTCATCCGTTTTAGTGATACTGCTCAACATACATTATTTCAAGTGATAGTACAAAATTTTACTATTAAATTATTTTCATTAATATTATAGTCAAGTGTAATTTGTTCATTAACATAAATTGGATTAGCATTCTTAAAATGTCACATCAAAAACAACGAGGTAGTTACAAAAGTTCATTGGCTCAGGGTATTCCAAATGCAATTGTTAATCCAAGCACTTTATATCGCTGGCAAAAACGTCGTAAACAAGGTATAAAAACATTCATAGTTAGAATTTATTTAATATTCTGTAAAAACAATGTTTTAAGATTGTTTAAATTCTAATAAAATGATTCCCTCTAGCAAAAAAATTTCAACGACTTATGTTCAATATTCCAATTTCATTTGGAGTGTTCCACTAGAAATATACATTAATTTGATTACTAATATATGAAAACTAATAAACAGAGTAATATTCAATAAGAGATATTCTATTTTATTTAAAAGTCATGAAAATTATAATTTTTATAATTATAGTGGATATTTGTATAATTATAGTAGTTTTACAAAAGCACATTATATCTTAAGTGATAGAATTGAAAATATTCAATAAGTGCTTATAAAAAATTATTAAATTCATTAAATTTATTTTGACAAATACACATGTATGCATACAATCAGAAAAAGTTTCTTGACACCTAATACATGTGATTTATTATTATTTAATACACCTACATACTTTTTGTCTTTGCGATTGATCCAATATATTCTTATTTTTCTTATAAATTGTAAAAAAATTCTTATTTGATTGTATAAGTTTTTTTTGAGAATGGATCAGAATTACGTTAAGAGTTTCAATAACAAATTATTGGTAAATAATATGGATAATTCTATTACCAAGTTTTGTAAGATTCTATGAGTATATGGAACAATATCTTATTAGAACTTTTGGACAAAAAATACTTATAATTTGGATTATAAGCATTATAATTATATCAATTGATCTTCTAATTCGCTATAAAAATATATCGTATAAGATTTTATAAGAACTGATTGGTAAATAATATATTTCTAAATATATTTATTCCTGGTAATGAATGAAATTTATTTGCCTGATTAAATGAAACTTGTGAAAATGATTCAATCAGATTGTAAGTATGAAATTTAAAGAGCTAATAACACTATAGTATGGTAACAGTTATAATTAGATAATTATACGTTCCTGATTACAAAAACTTATAGAAAATATTCCCATACGATAAAAAATATAATAAGCATAAATCTTATACTTCTAAAATATCATATAAATGTCTTTATATAATCATCTACTGATATTATTTTTCCATATGATTGCATTGGAAGCAATAGATCTGATTATTTTACCGGATTAACGAATCAATGTGTATTTAGTAGTAATGATATAAGCATCTATAAATAATAGGTATACCTATTATTTTATAAATACACATTAATAGTATGTTTCATGATAAATATTTAAAAATTCCAAATTTTTGCTCAATTGTGAAAATATATTTCTTTTGGATATGTTCAGTAAGATCGTATTTATGAAAATTTCATGCATCAAAATTCTAAATTATATGTTAATAAAAATAATTGTTTTCTTTTCAATTACTTTTCGATGTATTTTTTGTTAATTTATATTTCGCACTCAAATTTTTCAATGAATTGCATGTTACAGGTCAAGAATATCAAGATCCTATGTCAAGTAATAATGACAGTAACAATGAAGCTAACGATACTACGGAAGAACAGTACATGGTTCATCTATCGGATTCTTATAATCCTGAAAATCCTGAATATACTTCGAATTGTGAAGAATATATAAATGATAATTTTGAAATGGAACATTCTCTAAATTTGCAAATTGATGAAGAATCGGACAAAGATTATGAAGATAGCGAAGATGAAAACTTTTCACAGACAGCTGATGACAAAGATGATACAGATTTAAATGATTTTCTTGATACGATAATGTTTGAAGCCTCTAAAATTTCAATTTGGGAAGTTTTCAATATGGTGACAACTATTACAGTCAAATACAATCTTTCAGATGAAGTTCAACAAGTAATACTTAATATGATACAACTGTTGGCTGGTCCGGCTTTTAAAAATTTAAATACGTCCAAGTACTTTATGAAGAAATATTTTAATCCACCAGAAAAAACTATTGTTTATTCTTTCTATTGTACTTCATGTAATGTTTTACTCACTGAATCCCTTCCAAAATCAGAGTTAAAGAAAGTTACAGCAGCAACATGTGATAAGTGTTCTAATGAATATACAATAAGTTTAAAAGAAAGTAATTATTTCATGACAATTGATTTAAAGTATCAACTACAAAATTTTTTAGAAAAAAAATCCAACTGGGACATCATAGATGATTATTTGGAGGTTCAGAAAAAAAATTAAAGTAAAAATGTTTTCTGTGATATACAAGATAGCGAAAGATACATCAATGATAGTGTTCTGACTTCGAGTCGGCCGAATGAGCAAACTGAAAACTAGTGGACTGTATGAATTGAGAGCAGAATAAGAACAAAAGGTTGGATGCTAGAAGGTTCCAAAAAATAGTTTATTAACACTGAATTGCTTGGGTTTTATGGATTTTTTATTCAACAATAACACTTAACATACTCAATAGAATTTAATAATCACTACATATAGTTGAGTTGACTGTACCATAATTGTTTGTACACTTATGAGTTGTCTAATGGTTATTTTTTCACCAAATAACATAGTCTCAAAAAACAGTGAATAGCAACATACATGTAACTACACAAGGTGAGCTGACTGAAAAATCTGCGATTCGACTGCGAAAAGTTATACAGAGATGACCGCGTGATTTGCCTGGAGCTAACTGACGCCACAAGTGCTCGACCGCGTGCTTGTTGGCGTCACTAGGGCCGTAGAGTTGCCTTCTGGGCCATGAGGGAAATACTTCCCGATGATTGGTCCAGTGAGTTGACTGAAGCGCCGGTGGACAAGTCCGGCATTATGAAATTTTGATTATTCCTGACTAACTGACTTGGGCCCCTCCAAGTCAGAACAGATAGTTATATTAAATCTATGGAAAAAAAAGGAAAAATAGTATTGACCTTAAACGTTAACATAGATGGATCACCACAATTTGAGAGTGGTCGCCACAGTTTCTGGCTAATCCAATGTATCATCAACGAAATTCCAAAAGAGTTAAGGTTTAAGTATATATTTCTCGCAGCGTTATGGTATACAAAAACAGAACCGATTCCTGATTTTATGAATTTATATTTGGAAAATTTCATTTATCAAATTCAAGATTTGATGGAAAAAGGAATCGAGATTGTAGTGAAACCTAATTACACTGTAACTTATTTATTTAAAGTATTTAGTTTCCCGATCGATTCAGTTGCTCGTCCGATTCTCCAAAATAGAACACAATTTAATGGTTATTTTGGTTTGTAGCTGGTGCTACATGAAAGGTACATACATTGAACGTGCAGTGAGATATGTATTGACGAAGGATGACATTATTTTAAGAACTCATGATAAATTCTTGACAGACGTTATAAAAAAACAAAAAATGATTACACAACTATCAGCGACCAAGAAAAATGCCAAATTCACTTGGAAAGGTGTAAAGGGGCCGAGTATACTATCATCACTGTCTGGGTTTGATTGCATTTGGGGATTTCCTCATGATTATATGCACGGAGTTCTTTTAGGTGTAACGAAACACCTATGGGAATATTGAGATACGAATTACTTTAATACAGCTGGTAGACAGATAATAAATAATCGACTATTACAAATAAAACCACCAAATGAAATTCATAGAGTACCACGCGTGTTATCAAGAAAATAAGCTTGGAAAGCAACCGAATGGAGATCATGGTTATTGTTTTATAGTATCCCTTGTTTGACAGATATTTTACCAGAAGAACAATTAAAATCATATAAAATGTTAGTAAAATCAGTTTATACATTACTATCAACAAAAATTACAGAAGACGAATTATTGCAGTGTGAACTTGATCTTTTAAGTTTTTTAGATGATTGTGAAAAGGCATATGGCCAAGCTTTTATGACTTTCAACATGCATTCACTATCGCACATGCCGGAAAGTGTTCGTCAGAATGGTCCACTTTGGGCCACATCCGCCTACCCTTTTGAAAGCAACATCTTCGAAATCATTCTAACATCTAACGAAATAATTTACAAGATAGTATATCCATTGCACCAGACAATGATGCATGGAATTTTTGTAAAGAAATAATAAATAAGAGAAAAGAAGTTTCATCTAATTTCATGAGGAGCGGTGATGGAGCATTGTTAATGAATACTATAAGACGAAAATCACATGGCAATGACAACACATCGTATACTCGGTGTATATATAAAGGTACATTATTCGAACGTTTTGTGGAAACGGAAACAAAAAAGACGGATAACACTGTTGTATATTTTGGAGAAAATATATTCGGAAGAATAATGAATTTCCATTTAGAACATAATAAAACTTATTTAAGTGTTGTAACCTTTTAATTAGAACCATGCGATAGACTAAATCATATATTTAAAATAGAAAAAGAGAATAATAAGACCGAAGTCGTGCCCATAAGTGACGTCAAAAGTAAAGTTGTATATATTAAAGTACAGAAACTTGATTCAACGAATGAAAATACATACGATGAATACGTATGTCTTGAACCGAATTCTATCGAAGTTCAATAGACAAATATTAAAGAAAGTATATGTATTATGAGATATATAAATAAATAAATAAAAAAAACGTAACGTATTAACAATCTGTTTATTATCAATAAAGCACAATAACTACTAATGAAAGAAAACTATCCTGACGAGTACACTTCGTTGTTCAACAGAAATATTAAGAATAAACTGAAATGCTTAAGTAGCCAAATCAACGTAATACTGACAACAGACTTACGTATAACAGCTAGGGTTCGTCATTTACGCATGGATCTGATGTTTTTCTGAAGCAGACGAATGTCACGGTTATCAGATAACCGTCAGAACAATTAAATGGAAGAAAGAGATAGCAATCTGACTAAGCCAGAAAGCAAATAACGTAAGTCTGACGGAAATTCTTACGTCAAGGCTGGCTACTGAGGTGAATATATTGTCTATAGGCAATATATAGGCCTATATATAGGCAAAAGAATTAAAAACAGTAACTACTCATTAATTCCTATAAATTCAGATGACCACTACTCTTATACGATTTCATAAACTTAGAAAATTAGTTTCTCGTAATTACTTTCGGATAACTCCGCAAAGAATATAACGATGTACACTCCCAAAGATTCTTCCAAAACTGACGAAAAAAATGGAAAAAAAATTATGAATTGATATGAACACTAATGACAACTACTCTTACAAATTTTAAATAACCTAAGTAAAAAATTATTAGATAACATTATAAATGAGTTCTTATGAATTCTTACAATGGTTGCTCTTACAGATTCTTATATAGCTAGTTTATAATATTTGAACTACCTATTACTAATAGGTTCTTATAAATTCTAACAAAAATTGCTCTTATAGATTCTTACAAACTTGAGTGATCGATATCTAAATACTATTTTCCGATAAGTTCTTATAAATTCTTACAATGGTTGCTCTTATAGATTCTTATATAGCTAGTTTATGATATTTGAAGTACCTATTACTAATAGGTTCTTATAAATTCTAACAAAAATTGCTCTTATAGATTCTTACAAACCTAAGTGATGAATATCTAAATACTATTTTCCAATAAGTTCTTATAAATTCTGATACCGTTTGCGATTATAATTCTTTATTAATTGAAGCAGAAATTCTAATTATTATTTTCTTATAACTTCTTTTTAAATCTTATTGCATATGTCTCATTCATTCTTATAATTTCTTATACATTGAAAAAATAATTTTTTAACTCCTATAAATTCTGATTCATACTTATAAAAAGTTTATAAGTCGTTTTCTGCTCTTCCGATAGACCCAATACTTTCTTATTCATTCTTATAAATTGTCTATGGGTATCTATTGGATTTTATCGGTTTATTTTACCAGGGAAGCAACATTCTTATTTAAAGGGTCTAAATTTCGAGGGAAAGGGTAAGAGTCCTGTGACGTAACTAGAGTCAAAAGTGGAGATGAACTAGTGGACAGGAAGCGATTTCACTTTGGTGAAGTCGTAACGAATTGGGAATTTAAAAATTGGAAGTTTGGAAAATATCATAAAAAAGGGTTAGGACGATTTCTTGGAAGGTTTTAAAAGAGCTGTTTTATGACAAGATGTATAAAAAAGGAGTTCGTGACAAATATTAGAAAATCTAGTAGAGTCAGGTTCTTACTTATATGTATTTCTAATAAACTTATAGGGGAGGGGTATCTAATACCTTCCTTGTTAAGTATGAACGCATTGGTCTTCAATATTCTTGAATTAATTTTGTGTGTAAATTTAAAATAGTACATACTAAGAATAATACATGAAAATATAGATAATATTTTTTTTTTTGAAATAATTAAAAATATAAAAACGTAAAATTAGATTCTATGAAGTACAGGGTGTTGTGGTTATATCGGTGTTGTACTTCTTCTAAGTTGGATAGCTGATGGCGGCTGGTTATCTTCTGTTTTTACTTCTGCCAATGAGTCTTCTGTAATTTCTGGAAGTGGAGTTCTTCCTCTAAGAGGTCGGTTGGATCTTTCATGAAGAACGATGTCGCCGCTAGCTTCTTGGTATTCCTTTCGAAGATCAGAGTCGAAGTTATAGTTGATGAAGTTTTTAATGACAGGTGGTAATATTTCACCATTCTGAGGACTTCGTGTGAAACAGCATAGTCTTTTCATCCAATAATGACATCCGCACTATCGACATCAATTGATCCAGATTATTATTACTACTATTGCTGTTAGTACATATATTAGTATGGTGTACCAACTTAAATGGGTAATAATGAATGGTTCGTTGAGTTGTTTGGTGATATTTCGTCGAAATCATTCTATTTCTTCGATGCAAATTTTAAGTCAGTGAGGTCTATATTAGTAAATTGCGCAGGTTTCAATTTGAGAGAGATAGGATGTTCGAGTCCTGATGAATAAATACAGCAATCGTCACTTATAAGCTTGATAGGAGGCACATAATATGTGACGTTTTTATTACCAAAATTTGTTGGTTCGATTGCGTACAATGTAGTGTATCCCTTGCACTGGTTGCTGAGGTGTAGGATTTCTGTTCGATAAAGGACTATGTCTTCCATGTGGTGATGGTCATTACAGACGATAGTCAGTGTTGTTGGATCATGTAAGACGTAAATCCATCTGTTATAGTTGATATATGTCCAAGATTCGATAGTAGCTTTGATTTGTTTTACTTCGCAATTAGGTGGTATCTCCTTGGTATGAGATAGTAGAAGCTCTATCTCGCAGTTTCGAGGATCTGTTGCTTTTATTGCTTGAATGTTCGTGCAGATGTACTCTCCATTTTAATACTCGCTTTGGAGAGTGATAGAAGGAAATAAGGAGCATGAGGTTGAATATAGGAAAAGTAAGAGTGATTTTGATGTTGTATTGGACGAGGTATGAGGTGATAGAGGTCATAGAGAACCTTTTTCGCTAATAGTATTCTGAAAGCAAAAATAACATTATTTTCGTGAAAAAATATATCTAATTTCATAAATTTATAGAATGTGATGATATTATTGCAATTTAGTTCTGCGATAAATTCATTTTCTCCTTTATATTTTGATAACTCTTCAAGGAATAGAAATGGACTAAGTAGAGAAAGAGATGGTTGGTTACGGATTCCTAAGTTCACAGATTCAACAAATTCTCGATATTCCTGTAACTTTTTACTTATAAAAATTTGTAATGATAATATGTGTTCGGTCATTAGCGATCCCGCGAGTAATAATTGTAATTGACTATTTGTTTCTGATGCAAATTGCTCGATTTGTTTTATATTTTCGTTTAGCTTATATTCTTGGCTTTTTAGTGAAAGTAGAAAGCTATTGAAATTTTTTATGGTACTGGTCATCATTTAGACTTGGGATTTTAAAAGTGTTTGTCAGTAATGTTTTTATACTGTCAGTATAGAATTGAGCGTCATCGGCGTCTGGTGTTCCAAAAAGCCAGTTTAGTGCATAGGAAACACCATTTATCAGTCCACGTCGTTTCCTAAATTTTAGATCGCTGATCATTCCGAGAAGAATATCGTTTTGTTTATTAATGACTTGGATTTCTGGTTCTATCAAGGCTAAAGTTTTTTCGCAATGATAATGACCTTTGTTATGGTCTTCTGGTTGAATTAAACCTTTACTGCAAAGACCACGAGTTCGCGTTAGACTTTCAATTAATGTTTTTCAGCCTTCATTAAGATGAGTATAGTTAAGGTGAGTTATTAATGTTAGTTTAGAGTTGGATACTTTGGCTATTCCTAGCTTATCATAAAAGATTCCACTTGAATTAGTAAGGACTTTATTTTGGTAATAGGAACTAAAGGTTGAGTGAAGGGTCATGAAAAGTAGCAAGAGTATTGCGTTCATCTGGAAAGAAAAGTTTTAGTAGGTTAGTGTGGTATGTAATAACCTTTTTGCCTACTTGAACATCTACTGTCTTATTAGGGTGTACATGCATGATTTTATATGGGCCTTAAAAATGGCTAGATAGTTTTTTAGATAATCCTGGACGAATCTGTTTTTGATAAATACAGACTAAATCATTTACTTTCAATGAAACTTTTTTTGCAGTTTTATCGTAATTTTCTTTGCTTTTTTCTTTTGAAGTTTGAGTATGATCTTGGGCTATTTTGAAAGAGGCATTAAGTTTGTGTTGCAAGGATCGAATGTAATCGTCGTAAGTATAAATAGAAGAAGGTAGGTACGGTTTATAACCGAAGAGTAGTTCATAGGGGAAGTAATTCGTAGACTTAAATATTCGTCCCAGTTAGATTGGTCAGCTTTAATACAATGCTTTAGATAATCTTTTAAGGTTCAATGTGAACGCTCTAATGCGCCATTTGTCTGTGGGTGATATGGAGTTGTTGTCAGATGTTTAGTTCTGAAAAGACTTGCTAGTTCTTTCATTAAATTGGATGTAAAATCAGTCCCTTGGTCTGTCAAAAATTTCTTAGGGATTCCAAAACTAGTAAATATTTGTGTTAGTATCTTAGCTACTGTAGTAGCTTCGTGATTCGGAGTTGGATATGCAAAAGAATATTTCGTGAGGTCGTCTTGAGCAGTCACGATAAATTTGTTTCCTGATTCGATGAGAGGAAGTGGACCTACTATGTCGATTGCTAATCTTTCAAATGGTTTTTCGGACGTCGTTGTAATTTCCATATGTTCTTTGGTTGGTTTGAAATTCGTCTTATTTAATTGGCATGAATGACATGTTTTAATATATTTTCTTATGTCGGATTTCATGTTTGGCCAAGAGTATTGTTCTTTGATTTTTGCATAGGTAAAACCATAATGTCCTGCTAACTCACTATCATGATTTTCTTTAAGAGTTATTTTTATTTGATCTTGGTCTTTAGGGTAAATTTTCTGAGTATTTAATATTTTTATTGCGTTTTTTGGAAAAATGAATTTAATCATTTCATGTAAATGATACATTTTTATATTAGTATCATTTATGGGTGGAACAAATACGAATTTCTAATTACCGATTTCAGGCTTGATATTTTTTAGAGTTTCAAAGATATTCTTATACTCTAGTTTGTCGTGATGATGATTGTTGGGAAAGAGGATATAACCTATTTGATTTTTATTTTGAATTTTAGAGTATCCATTTATTAAAGGTTTTATCTCGGTTAAATCGCAGTTTGTTTGTAGATAATTTGAGTATTCGTTACTCTCGTCTAAGTCTTGTGACCAAAGTACTATGTAAGGAACATGAAGTTTAGGTAATGGAGTTTTTTCGATTTCATACTCAATGACATCTTGATTCATGTAATGATATTTGATAAAGCTTTGATAATTTAATTCAATCTTTTCGGTTTTATTAACATGACTAATAATGTGATTTATTGGTTCGGTTTGATTAAGTCGAGAAAGTCCGTCTACGTTGGAATTAATTCTACCTGGTTTGTATTTAATTTGGTATTGGTATTCACTGAGGCTCAGTCTTCATCGTACAAGTTTAGAAGAGGGATTTTTGCAATTAAACAACCACTGGAGTGTTCGACTCAAGTAATGATGTCTAATAATTTTTTTCAGTAGTTGGGTAGTTTTGCTCAGCTTTGTTTAAGGTTCTAGAATAATAGGAGATTGGCAAATCATTATCGTTTTTGATTTGTGATAAAATACCACCAATGCCTACATTAGATGTATCGCAAGTTAATGTAAAGCGAAGTTTAAAGTCAGGATACTGTAGTAGAGGTTCATTGATTAAGTAATTCTTTAGTTTTTGAAATGCTTGTTCCTGATCTTTAGACCAAACGAAAGGTGTTTCTTTTTTCAATAATATGGTGAGTGGTTTAGCTATAGTTGAGAAGTTAGGGATAAACTTTCTGTAGTAGTCTATCATTCCAAGAAATATTTTAACAAGGTTTGGATCTTTTGGACTCACCATGCTTAAAATTGCTTTTACTTTGTTAGGATCTGGTTTAACACCTTGATTTGTTATTACATGACATAAATAGACGCAGGAGCGTTTTAAAAATTCGCACTTGTCGGGTTGTAATTTTAGATTATATTCGCGTAATTTAGAGAAGACATTGATTAATTTCCTATTATGGTCCTCTAATGATGAAGCGTATATAACTATTTCATCTATATAGATAAAATATTGTTTATTATTTAAACCCATTAAGACAGTCTATATCATACGCTGGAATCAAGCTGGTGCGTTTTTTAAGCCAAAGGGCATGTGTGTATCCTCGTAATGACCTTCGGGACCCGAGAAAGCTGTTTTTGGAGCGTCTCTTGGGTCCATTCTAATCTGATGGAACCCACTAGCTAAATCTAAAGTAGTGTAGTATTGTGCATGTCCTGACTGATCTAGAATATCCTCAATATTAAGAGGAGGGTATGCATCACCTATAGTCTTTTTATTTAGTCTTCTATAGTCTATCACGATACGTCATTTCCGTTCTCCAGAGGCGTCCAGTTTTTTCGGGACTACCCAAAGTGGACTTGACCAGGGGCTAGTCGATGGTTTGATGATGCCATGTTTCAGCATTTTTTCAATCTGTTGATTGACTTCTTGTCTATGAATCTCGGGATATCTATAAGTTTTTACATGGACTGGAATATTATCATAGGTTCAATGGAGTGGAGATCTGCGGTAGTGGTCGTTAATTGTTCGTCTGATAAAAGAAAAATATCACTTAATGTCTTACAAATTTCCTCTATAGATTCTCGTTTTTCTAGATTTAAGTGATTGAGCCGAAGTTTTTGTTTCACCATAGTATGCTGATCTTGTTTTTCGTTTTTACTAACAGCAGTAAAAATATGTGCTTGGGTTAGAGTTTCTTCAATTTTTATCAAAGGGCTAGAGATTTGCTCGACTTCGTTGGAAGTATTAATTACGGTAATGAAAGCAAGATTTTGAGCGTGAATTTTAATAATTGAGTTAGGAATGATTTAATTCGGGTCTTGATTTAGATTTTGCGATCCTACGATTCCTTCTTTAAGATTTTTAGCATTCTCTACTTTTACAGTAATTACAGTTTCTGTTCTAGGACTCGTAATAATTGAGTTTATGTATTGAGGAGTATTGGTATAAAGAGGGATCTCAAAAGGTAATGATTCAATTGACAATAGGGGTTTGCTATAGTCAATATTACATTTTTTGTTTCATAAGAAGTCTTGACCTAACAGTCCGTCAAACGTTATATTTGTAAGAACGTCAAGTACCTGAGCCGTGAAAGGAATTTTATGACCATATAGTTGAAGGTTTATTTGGGTCTCACCTAATGTTTGGAGAGGTGCGTTTTTAGAAATACCATTTAAGATCATTGATTTAGGATTAGTTATTTTATATTTTTGAATACTCGATGATTTCATTAAAGATACTGATGTACCCGTATCAAGAAGCAATTTTAATGTCCCATTTGAGGAGTTCGACGATTCAGATTCGAATAAGAGGTACGTTAGATCGGTTGTGTTTATTGTCAACACATTTGCGCGCAAAAAAGAGGTTAAACTTTGATTAGGCTCCTCATAAGATTGGTCGGGTTTTTGAAGTAAATTAGAAGTCGAAGAATCCATTTGATTGGAATCTTGAGGATTTTGGAAGTTTACGCTACCTTTAGACTAAGCTGTTTTATTATAATTATTATTATGAGATTGATTTTGATTATTATAATTGTTATTAGGATTTTGGTTATAATAATTTTTCCGATTATTTGTATTTTGTCTTTTACGACATTCTTTAATGATATGCCCGAATTTTTTACAGTATCGATATTGCTTTTGATTTTATTTATTGCTATTTGGTGAGTTAAAATTTATCATTTGATCATTAGACTGAGATTTAAAGTTAAAACTATTTTTAGTTTTATAGATATTTTTCCGATCGTTAGTGTAATGATATTTTTAACGTAAAGCTTTTTCTTCTGTTATTGCGGCTGTAAAAGCATGATCGATCGTCTTAAAGTCACGATATCGAAGTATTTGAGATATTTGTGGATGGCTATGATAAATAAATCTGTTGAGAGTCATATCAGTAATCATAGATATACGACCGGAGCTGATCAAATATTTTCTTTCTTGATAAAGATTTAATTAGAGGTCTGAAATTTCAGCTCAAGTTGTAAGGTTACAGTGTAAATCAATTTGCTCTCTAGCTTTCCCAGTTATCCTACTTTTTACAGAGAATGACAAAGCTTTCTTTTTGATTTTCTGATGCTATTTCAAATACCGAATCGACTTGTTTGATGAAGCTGCGAACTTTGTATCGATCACTATCGAATGTTTGGGGAATCGATTTAATTAAAAAGTCTAAAGAAACATTTAATGATTCTGAAGATGACGCGTTTGAGTCATTATTTGCCATGATAGATTTAGAAAGTGAATAGGTAAGGGTCGTTCTTGCAAGATTATTGAAATGAGAGAATCAAAGTGTGAGCACTTACAGCTACTGCTTACAAGATTTTGACAAAACTGATTGTTTAATCCTAGGGAACATTCTTATTTAATGGGTCTAAATTTCGAGGGAAAGGGTAAGAGTCCTGTGACGTAACTAGAGTCAAAAATGGAGATGAACTAGTGGACAGGAAGCGATTTCACTTTGGTGAAGTCGTAACGAATTGGGAATTTAAAAATTGGAAGTTTGGAAAATATCATAAAAAAGGGTTAGGACGATTTCTTGGAAGGTTTTAAAAGAGCTGTTTTATGACAAGATGTATAAAAAAGGAGTTCGTGACAAATATTAGAAAATCCAGTAGAGTCAGGTTCTTACTTATATTTCTAATAAAGTTATGATAAGGGAGAGGTATCTAACAATTGATTTATAAGAAACTACTAGACCATTTTAAATAAGATCCTATACGAATTGATGACTAAGTGATGCCGTTTGATTCTTCGTCAGATTCTATTAAAATGAAAGTTATTAGACTTTCCTGTTGACAGAAATAAATGGGATTATAATAATTCTGAAAAAAGTAAGATAATCCGTCTTAGAACATTTATCTTTATTTCTAAGTGTTGCAAAATAATTCAGCATTATATAATAGGTTGAACTCTTCCAACAATCAATAGTAAATACCTACTAAAAAGCAAAATCCTAACAGAGAGTATTGTAATGAGAAAATATTTTCTAATTCACATGTCCATGCCCGATAAATTCATAAGCGTTCTTATAAAAAATGATCCTAGAGTTTCTTATGACACAAGTTGATATGTTGATAAAAATTATTTATCGATAAATCCTTATTTAATCTGATGACATTTTAATAAAATCGTATAGAATCAAACAGAACATCTGATTGTGTCCTATAAAAATATTCAATATATTAATAAAAATTATTTTATTTCTGCATCGAAATATTTGCTAAGAAGCAAACTCGATTAATGTTAAAATTATTTAAAATGTTTAACTCAAAAAGATTAGACGAAAGTCATGTCTTCATGTTTTCGAATAGCTCAGTGCACAGAGAGAATTTTTTCATTAAATGTAAGTGCCAAAATGACAAGCCCACGTTTCGAAATTTAAAAGTAAAAATATTTCTGTTCAACAGTGAATTTTGGGTTGTCGTGAGTAATTCTTTTAGTAAGACACCTTTTAAGTCACAAGTTTACTTATAAAAACTTAAAATTTACTATTAAACAGAAATATTATTACTGATAAATTTCGAAACGTGGGCTTGTCACTTTTTGCACTCAGATTTAGTGAAAAAATTATCTTCGTGTGGGTAGCGTACTGAACTGTAGACCCGAGGATGCTAGGATCGGATCTCACCACCAACCAAATTGTTTCAGACAAAATTTCCAATAAATCTTATGAATTCCGATGGAAATCAATACAAAAGTTTTTTTAAGATTCTGATTATGCTATAAGAATGACTCGGAAAATTGTATCAGAAATATCATTCGTTTTATAAGAATTTATAAGAAAATGTCTCATAGATACTTATGAAAAGTGATGTTTCTGATACAATTTTCCGATCAATTCTTATAAAGTTTTTTTTTATGAGATTTTATCGGAATGTTCAACCAGGGTTGTACCGGAAGTATGTGAAATTGGAAGCAAATTAGAAAATTTGCTACATGTATGTTTCATCCATTTTTATAGAAAAAAAAAAATATAATTTATGAACTTTGAACGTTCTTCTGTTTATTTATGTAAAAAAAATAGGTATCCGAGTCAGAATTTTACTCTTATTTTGCCGCTGAACCTCCTGAAGTCAGGAGCATCAGCGGGAAAAAATTATTTTTTCGTATAAGGCAAAGCATATAAAATATTTTTATATTTTGCCGCTGAACCCTCTTCATAATTCCCGATTCAGGGGCATAATATTTTTAAAAAATTCAGGGGCTTCAGCGGCAAAAATAATTTCAAGGGGTTTAACGTAAAAAAAAATTCAGGAGGTTCAGTGGGACTTTTTCATTCAGGGGGTCTAGCGGGAAGTAGAGAAAAATCGTTGGTGTTCCCGGCGGTCACCCATCCAAGTTCTGTACACGAGAGATTTTGCTTAACATCGAGAGATCGAGTCCAGGTTCCTGCATCCACTGCGCTGTGTCGAATTTATAAATTTTTTTTTTTTCTACTTATTTAAATCCACAATAATTAATATTATAAATGAAATACTATTAATGGTAACTCAATCTTATAATGAAAAATTAATTAAAATATACAAAATAACAAAAAAAATATTTAAAAGTTGCAATTAATAATCACTGATTATTAAAAGTAACTTAATAATTTTTTTTTGATGAATATTAATCAAAAGACCTGAATACTATTAAAAATAGTCTATAAAAACATTCTGTACTTGGTAGTAATAAAATAATCATATTAAATAGAATAATGTATTGTTATAAACGATTAGCTATTATAGAAAATATTTCCTCACCATTACTAACTATTAGGAATTATTTTAAATCACTACGAATAATTTTTAATTGTCAAATGTTGATAAAACTAATTTAATAATATATATTTTATTAATAAATTCATAATAATTATGAAAAACGCGTAGATATTCTGGATGAAGACAAAAATTTTTATTTCAAATAAAGTATAGTAAGCAGGTTCAGCGGCAAAAATAAATTTTTTCAGCGGGTTCAGTGGGAAAATATAGATTTTTAGGGGGTTCAGCGGCAAAATAAGAGTAAAATTCTGACTCGGGTATTATTGGGTCTGTTTTTTTAAAATTGGATAAAAAGTTTGGTAAAATGGAATAATGGGTGGCCTGCCATGTTAAATACGATGCTGACAGTCGTCATATGGAAACTTTTATTTATAATAAATACCCAGATAACCAAATGCTAGCAATATGCAAGCAAACGGTTGACATATCTGCTCTCTAGTCGGCAGGTTATGCTAGCAGAACCGTAGACTTCTGTGACCGCATCTACGGGCAATATGAAAGCATGACCTGCTCAGAAAATGTTGCGGACATCTTGTCAACTTTCCGTGCTTGTGTTTTGGCGGCAATATTCGATCCGTAAAATACAACCATTATCTGCGCAACAAACCATGCTACAATCATGCATGCGATTTATGCTAGTGTACTGCCAGTACGGAGTGTCGGTATATTGACACCATATAAATATAATAAAAACTTTGGCAGCTTGTGCTCGCATTCATCTACCATAAAAACGGCTAATATTGAAATAAATTTTTCTCAGTAGAATGCCACCACGATAATTATTATTAATAAATAAAAAATAGATAAATAATTAGATAAATATTATAAATATATAAAAATATATTAAAAAAACGAAATTTGAAAAAACTATATATTAATAATTATTAAATTTTACTTTATATCTGTATGGATGTTTTCGGGAGTTATATTTATAAAAAAGGAAATAAATATAAACTTTTTTTTATTTGCAGCTTCATAAAATAACAAAAGTTTTACATAATGAAAATATTATTCTTATATATTATATTATTATTATATATTATTCATAACATGACAAAAATATTACATAATGAAAATATTACAGATTTTAACCCTCATAAATATCCATATCTGAATCGCTCTCTTCCACTTGACTCGCTTTTGGCCTTCTTTTTGTCAGCTGATCTTTTCCTCTCTTTGGCACATTTTAGTCCAGCGATGATGTAGCCTTGTAGCTCTTTTCTCGTTATTTTCCCGAACCGTATTAATTCACTTCTCCTTTGACTCCTGATTCTTAGCATTACATACCACTCCCTTTTTTTTGTCTAAACAACTATCGCATAATTATGTGTTTACCCGATTTGTTGCCCACACTTCCATGCATAGCATGCCCCTGCTCTGACCAATGTGTTAATTAGGTAGACTCTGTCCCTGATTTTATGTCTCTTGTTCCTTTTATACAGCCGCCACGTCGCGTTGATTGCTTTTTGTTTTTTCTCCTTTAATTCTCTCTTTTGTTTTGCTGCACAGTTTTTCTCCGTGAACCAATATCCTAAATATTTGAAGCTGCTGACAACCTCTATTTCTCTTCCCTTGGGGAGCCATTTTCTCTCTTTTTCTTCTCCCCCATTCTTGATCTTTGTTTTGTTTACATTTCCCTTCAATTTGATCTCCTTCACATACCTTTCAAGTTCTCTACATGTCATATTTTGACTTTGCAGCCTCAGGCACAGGACTTGGAATTCGGCCTTCCGTAGTACCAACTTTATCCGCTTTGGTCGACGGTCGCTAACGCGTCTCGCGCTCGGTGTGCTTGACGTGCTCACATTCAGACTACCATATAGGGCAGTACGAAAATGGGGCACGACGAACTATAATCTGCCCCCGTTGTTACGCGACATATCGTAAAGGACAGAAACATCTATGTAACCCCGGGGGCCCTCTCACGCTAGAATCTTGGTATTGAGCGTAAATCCGGTAGTAATCTATTTCAGACAAAGTGGCATACAAGTTATTAGGCACAAATTTCTGTACGACCCCCGCCGTCTCTCTTATGGCCTAAATTTAATCATAATTTATGTATTTGTGCATCATACAATTGTTTCTGCGAAACTAGCCAAGTGTAACAATTATTGTAAAACTAAGAAGAGGGGTAAAAGACATAAGGTCTTCACAACATTTATACTTTTGGTACTGACTGATCAGTTTTTTTTTACAATAATTGTAAAAATGTAAATGCATTCTGATAAAAAAAATTAATGTCAATGCGTAAATTCAATTGATGATTTTACATAATTCAATAAGCGAAATTTTCAAGATGCCTATTCTTTTATCATAGTTTTGTCATTATGATGAAAACATTAAGAAATGTAAATTCTTTATGATGACAGGACTATGATGAAAAAGTTGGAATCTAGGATATTTTGGCTATTTGAATTATCGAAGATCATTAATTTAATTTATTTATGAAGTATATGAGATTTGAGTTTTATTATTTAATTTTTATTGTAACTCGATTGTAATATATTTATAAGATACTTTATAATTTCATCATTTGGCAATAAATATGTTTCTCGGATGAATGCAACTATTTCAGATTAATTTCAATTTTTTTTTCAACTTATTCCAAAGATTACTTCACATTTTTGATTGTTTCGGAAATATTCTGAAATGTAAGAATTCAAAGTCCATATTTTATATTGATTGTCTCTGAAATATTCTGAAATGTAAAAATTTAAATTCTATATTTGATTTTAATTCACTCTGAAACTCTTTGAAAATCTCGAAAATTTCATTTTTTATTTTCCTGATTACCGCTTATTTATTCAGAATCACTCTGAAAACTCCATATTTCGAAATTTTTCATTCTGATTGACTCTGAATCTTTCTGAAAAAGTATGTTCCAACTACGACAACGTTTCAGAGTACTTTTCCGAGTTCTTCAGAACAAATATTGAACATTTCAGAATCTTTCATTTTTTCCGAATATTTCAGAATATATCAGAAAAAATATTTCCACACATTAACATTCCTTAAATCGATGCTCAAGTTTCCTAAAATTTCTTAAGCTTTGTCCTTCAAACAGGACATTAAAATTGAACCTTCAACTTCATTCGACCCATTATGTAATCGAGTGATAGTCTCGAATTGACGTAAATAAGATTCCTACGTCTGAGAACCATCATATTTTGCCGGTTCCGCGACAGATAACGAATTCCCGACGGAAGACGATGAGACCGACTTAATTAAATTTAAAGAATAATTAGGATTAACAATTCCTGAAGAATTATTTGGAATTGTTTTAACATTCATCGAATCATTATCATTCATCGACTGTCATTCTTTAAATTTAGATTTTTAACTTCCCAGTGGGAAGTTATAGTAATGGGTCCGATTTTGCGAATCGCTAATTTTGAAATATCTCCACGTTTTAAGGCCCCCAGAGTTGAATACGATAGTTTTTACGTGGACGTCTGTGTGTGTGTATGTACGTATGTGCGTATGTTCGTACGTGCGTTCGGAATTATTTTTCGCCTTGATTATCTCGAGAACAAAAAATGATATCGACGTAGGACCAACTGCATTCGACGCGTAATTACTTAACTTAGAACTGATTAGATTTTCAGCGAAATCGGTTCAGCCACTTTTTATGCAGAATCAAAAAACTGAAAAAATAGTGAACTACCTAAATTCTGCAATTTATAAATTATACCATTTTTTAGACGGAATTTCGAGATCTTTTGAAAAATATGAATATCAAATGTTTAGAATAATTGTACAGAAATATGATGACAGTATTTCATAGAAAAAAAATTTTTCAAAAACGGAATCAGCAATAAAGAAATTTTAAACTTGTGTTGGGATAGAAAAAACAGCGTTGAGGATAATAAAATAGTCAATGATTATTGTTAATAATAAGAAATTGTGTTCATAACGATTGAACATTGTTAATAACAAATGATTATCGATCATAATAATATTAGAATAAAAAATTTTTTAATTGTTATAAACAATAAAAATAGAGATCTATGGAATATATTTGGATTCTTTTAACGCGTAATTTTTTCTTTTGCTAAAAAAAAGTTACCAACCGTACGACATGAATGGAAACTCATTCTTTTTGTTTATAACAATTAAATCTGTTATAAACAATGAAAATATGGATCTATGCAATGTATTTGGATTCTTCTAACGCGTAATTCTTTTTTTATTTTTTCCACTGGGAAGTTGGTCGTGTTGACCTTTCGGGTCGCACCCAGACCACTACAGAGCACTTATATTCTTTTTTCCAGAGTTGTCTGGCCGGGGATCCCAGGGCTCCAACCCACCTGGGGCCTGACCAGATGGGATTATCTATAGACATTTCTCATGACCTCTATGAGCTCTCTGTAGCGTTCCTGTTTACTCTCTTCTGTTGCACGTATATCCGGCTTATTGTGTTCAATACTTTGAGGCGTAGAGAGCGAGTAATTCCAAAGAATTTTTGCTCTCCCGTTCTCAACGACTGACTTAATTTCACCGGGCACATGGGTCAGCACTGGTGTTTCGTCTATTCCATAAGAGTGCCGAAGGTGGTAATATAGCACTCTTAGGGCGGCGTTATGCCGGTGAATGTAGGCTGAGCGCGCTAATATCGGACAAGCCGATTATACATAAAATAGCGTCTCATCTACATCACCGTGGCAAACTCGGCATCTTGTGTCCTCGAGTTGCTCGTGCATAACATCACGATGTTGTATCAAATGCCTTTCTGTAATCCACCTAGACCATTGACAAGTTGCTAGTTGCCACGTTGTTCGTTTATCTGTCTCCATACAGGTTCTATTACAGTCAAAATCCTCTCGTTCAAGATCTTCGTAAACAATTTGTAGAGAGTATTCAGACATGCAATAGGCCTGTAGTTTTTGGGGTTAGGCAGATCACCACTTTTGGGAATCAGCACAGTGCGCCCTTCAACAAGCTATCAAGGAATGGGCGTATCTCCTCCTAGATATTCTGAGAAGATACGAGCCAGATACTAGTGAGATGATGTCAGTTTCTTCCACCAGAAGGTGGGGATTGCATCAGGCCCAGGGGCAGCCCAGTTCTTTGTGCCCCTTAGAGCATTCCTGATCACATCAATGCTAACTTGTTAAAACGAGATGCACCCTGTCGAGCCTTTTTGATCTTAATTGCAATCTGTTCGATGCGTCTTTTCAGGCTTAACTTAGGATTGACAGGTGTTCGTCTGCCCTGAGTAAACCCTCGAGCCACATTATAGACTGCATTATACAGTGCAAAAAGGTCTACACCATCTGGTACCAGATGGTCGAGATCTTCGTTGGCACTAGCTAGATGTTCTGCATAGAGCGTAATTTTCCGGAGAAAATTACTCTCTCTGCTGGTGAAGTCCTATTGATTGGCACCCTCAGGGGTAGGAGATAGGGGTTCTGCAGTGAGAGAAAGGCGGAACGGGAGTATGCTCCACCTCGGTGCGGCTGTCTCGAGTGTCAGTGAGACTTCGTCCTCAGTCTCTGAAGCGTCTGGTATTGAAGAGTCAGAGTCTGACTCTTTCTATCCGCTGTCAAAACTGAGTATACCGCACCTGTGATGCGAGCGCCGACTGTGTTAGTTGTTATAGCTCTGGGTGTATTTCGCATTACAGAGTATGCAGGCGCCTGACATAGCCTAAGGTCTGTGGCTCGCATCTTTCCCAACACTGCATTAAATCCCGTCTCAGCTCCTCTGTCCACCTGAGACGCTGTAGGAGTGGTCCATGGTCGTTTAATGTGGAACGTATCGTAAGGCCCCTCACAACTGTTCCTTAGCCCTCATCCGAAGAAGGCCGGTTGTGGGGGGCCGTTGCACGTACATTTTCAGGAACCTGTTAAAGTCCTTTGTAGGGGTGGTTAGCCTACTGCAAAGGTGGTGATGTTTAACGAAACCAAGATGGATAGTTTCGGTCCATAAGGCCATCACCTGTGAGGAGGAAAAACTGGCTGTATGGACTTATTCCATTACCGTAGCGAGAGGAGCACCCCTCGGCCAGACACATAGATTATTATTATTATTAGAATTAAAATTATTAATAATGAATAAAGATCTTATCTCTCTTATGAAATTTCGGGATAAGCCATTCATTGCCAATTTGCTTTGCGATTATTGTTCCTCCAATCTGTTTATCTGCATTTCCAAAGCCAATAATTCACCATCTAAAGAATTATCTTCTTCAAGACAATTTTCGAGACGAGTTCGCCTTGTTTTCCTCCTCGTTTGACGACGGTTTGGTATTCTTGGCATTTTTCAAAACTCTAAAAATATCACAACACACCAATAAAATATTTTGACACGTGAGATGAATCATTTCTGACACTAAATGTAAAATAAAAGAATGAGAACGACTAATATTAAAAGTTCCTTTAATAGATGTGACAGATTCATATACAGAATCAAAGACAAGACGTCATTATGTTAGCTAGTCTTAGATCTAAACTGGAGATAAACAAACTCTTCTCTCGTTTCTATAAACTATCTAATTGTCAAGCAATCGTTGTTTACTAACAAACTGTCGTTAGTCAATCAATCCATAGATGGAGACATTCATATTGTTGAGAATTAATTAATTCTCAGTTTGAATTTGCCAGGTGACAGGAACTTCGGCGGCCATCTTGGGACTGGGTCGATAACCAATCGACCAAATAATCAATAATTCTTAATTTAGTCAATCATTTGACTAATTTTCAGTGTCTCTTTTGACTAATGAAGTTCTTGTCGCCATTCTTTCAGTGTTCTCGTTCATGTATACACGCCATTCACATTCATTCTTAACAAATCTGAAAGTTTTGAGTCAATCATCAGTACTAGTGCTATTGTAAATCATCAGGAACATTCAAGCTTCATTCTAAAATCAGAATCAACTAATAGTGCAAGACATTTCATTGTAATTCAAGACATTTCATCAAGAATTATTTTGCATTGCATTGATAGGCTAACGCCACGTGCACAATCACATTCTTGCTCAACTTGAGAAGCGTGCTGAGCTCGTGTGGGAGGTCAATAATACCGAACACACAAAGTTGAGTATTTTTTTGGACATTCAATTCAGATTGAATAATTAAAATAGACATTCAGTGATTTTGAGCGACATTCAGTTTTCCTAGTTAATAACAAAAAGTTTGTCAGTGTATTTAGTGTACCTGTTAGTGCTGAAAATAAAGATACTTTATTTTTTATAAAACCTAACTTCCGTTTGCTCTGTTCCGGCACAATCATCCCTATCCTTAAACGATTAGGTTAAATTCACAAGTTGAGATTTTCTCAACACATATACTTTACAATATATTAACGTCTTATTACTTCGGAAATATATTGACCTTCGCGTAAACTTGTTGCTTTGATGAGTAAGTCTACTGATAATTCTGGGGAAGACACCCTGGATCAACCATCCGAAGAAAAAGTTAGTCGTTCGTCTTTATCTGCCATTGCTCTCAGGCTGCGTCGAACAATCGTTAAAAAAGTTTTTTCGGTGGTAAAGAAGCGTTAAATGAAGAAAATTTTGGAAAACCGTCAGCCCTGAGTAGATATATAAGGAGAGTGGTAGATCCACCTGCAATACCGGCCGAGGTGAGAAGTGGGTTCTGATTCGCACTAATTACTGACCGCGGTAACTTTTAGCGGCAAGTTATCGACAGTAAAAAATTATCGGCAGCGATCATAATGATAATTTTTTTTTACTGATCGCAATTGGCGATAAATTACCGACAGCAATTTTTACTGACTCCGATTGTCGATAAGTTATTATCAGCTATAATACCGATTTTTTTACCGACTTTGTTTATAATTTAATTATCAGCAAAAAAAATAACTGTACCAAAAAAATGACAGTGATGTGTCTCAAGGGTGTCAGATAATGAAAGAGGTTTTAAAGTAAAAATAATTTCTATTTCAAGTCAATTTTTTTTAATTAAAAAAAAAAATTATGATATATTCTTCTTTTTTCTATTAACAAAAAATAATAAACCCTTAAGTGATGGTTCCCAAGTAGCATTAATCTACCTGTAAGATTCGAAATTATTTTCTTTAATGACTTTTTTTATATAAGTAAACCTAGAAAAAGTAGTTATAAAACAAGACTTACAGTATCATAACCATCATCATAGTCAGTGGAATCATCATCATAATTATCGTCGTCATCAATTGTTGGAGGTGAAGGAGGTAGAAATTCTACCTCACTATCCTCCGATGACAGAGTCGCTGGAGAAGGAGGTAGAACTTCTACCTCACTATCACTGTCTTCGACAGTGATGATTTCCTGGCTTGGAGGTGGTGGCACAACGGAGATATCTTCTTCTATTCGGAACTATATGACGTTACTGGGGACGTTAGGCAGGTAGCCGTCACGCTACAAAGTGTGAGGGTAGCGCCTTCTATCCCTCCCGTTTCTACCCAATGATCTTCAAGTGCCATTAGAAAAATAATTTCTAGGAGGGTGATCGATAGGTCGAACCAAGCCTCTGGGAGAATAAAAGTGCACATCTTTTTCTGAAAAGTAATAACGATTATAATAGATTCTTTTTAAACTTAAAAAAAAAAAAAATTTCTACACTGGATGAATTATCATTTAACAATTCATGAAATTCACGATTACACTCGATAAATAATCATATTAGTGTATAAAAATTAAAAAAAAAAAAAACACACTTTTTATACTTGAATAAAGAAAACGTCACTACTTACTTAGTATAGTTTGATCGGTTTCACTGTCGGAAATAAACTAAATATTTTGTCCTATGCATCATACACCACGGCTAAATGTCTTTGTTTTTCAAATAGGCCGATGGTAAAAAATCATTAAACGATATTGATTTAAATCTATATAGAGAGGCCTTGATCACATCACTCAGGATTAAATTACAGATAGAGAAAAGAATTTGACAACAAGAAAAATTCTCACTAAAAAAAAAAAAATTTATAAATGACATTTTTTTCTTTTTTAATCATTAAAATAGTTTGTAAGCGATCTTTACCATACATAAATAATTTTGAAGACACACATTTTTTCGATTGGATTTTTTATTAAACGTGTTTTCTCTGTCGCTTATGCCTCTACTATCTAATTCTTTCCTCGCTCTGCCACCGCTTCCGCACTTTGTCTATACTTTTATTCTCCGCTAAAGAGCTGTGATTCATGCAAGAGTCAGGAGGGCCATGTGTCGAGAAATAATCGACTTATTTTATTTTATTTAAAAATGTTAACGTTTGACTCAGTCGGTCGACTGCATAATATTTTCCTCACCTTTATCTCTTTTTCACTTTGTTTATACTCTCATTCTCTGTTACTTATTGAAGTAAGACAGAATACATATTATGAATAATCAATTGAAATATTTTATTTACTGTATGAGTAATCATAACTAAACGTATTTTAAATGTAAAAAAATTATTGAAACGAAAAATTATCATCTTTATTTATTTTATATTTTTTGAACTACGATTTGTAATTCTTTACGTTTAAATGACTTCTTTAACAATAATAATAAGATTTTTTATCTTGAGGAAGAATTTTTATTCAAGAAATAAAGTTATACATTTTATTTTATGTATTTGAATGAATGTTTTTTTTCTTTTTTACAATATATACAATTAATTCTCGACATTCTCGTACGATCTAATGGCATGTGATGTTTGTAACATTTACGATGCAATAAGATATCTCTATCGAGTTGTAAATGTTCCGGTAATTTATCTATCATTTGCTATCTATGCCGATCTTGAGAGCATTCTTGAACCTGACAATAAAGGTAATCGAAAGTATATTCCATGTAGTGTAGCCTATTTTATGCACCGTACATATGACAATCCAAGATGTCGATTTAATCTTAAACGTAACGTTAATTGTATAAACTGGTTCATGACTGCGGTGAAAAAAAGAGTTGAAACTGTCAAAACTTACCTAGAAAACGTAGTACCAATGAAACCATTAACATCCAAACAGTTAAACGATTTTTGTAATGCACAAATCTGTCACATTTGTAATAAACCATTTGTACATGATGAAACGAAAGTACATGATCACTGTCATTTTACAGGCAATTATCCAGGCGCTGCTCATGTTAATTGTAATTCAAATCATCAAAATTCATGCATAATTCTAGTCATTTTTCATAACCTCTCAGGATATGGCTCACATTTTTTTATTAAATCATTAGCTACATCATTGAAACGTTATATGGAATTGTTACCTGTCAATAAAGAAAAATACATAGCATTTACAACAGTTGATCAGAAAATTTCCCACGGAAAAAGTTTCTATCCCGAGCCAGATAAATTTCAGTTAGTAACTCGTAAAGGTGTTTTCCCATATGAATATATTGACAGTTGGGAAAAACTTCGTCAACGATTCGGACATTTCCGATGACGTTTACCAACATGCACACCACGTTTGGGATCAATTTCAACTAAACACCCTCGGTTCATATTCAGATTCATATTTAAAAATAGACGTTCTGCTGTTAGCAGACATTTTTCAAAATTTTAGAAAAAGTTGTCTCTACACTTATGAGCTTGATCCGTTACATTACTACACTGCACCTGGATTAACTTTTGATGCTATATTGAAATATACAGAAATTGAACTCGAACTCTTGGAAAATGTAGAAATGCTCAATTTCATAGAAAAAGGTATCAGAGGAGGAGTGGCACAGTGTTCAAATAGATATGCAAAAGCCAAGAACCCGTATATGTGTAATGATTATAACCCCAATGACAATGTATCATATCTCATGTATTATGATGTAAATAAGTTGTATGGTGCAGCAATGAGTGAGTATCAACCGACTGGATCATTTGAATGGGTGGAAGATGACATCAATATTTCTAATATCTATGAAATAATTAAAAATATCTCCAAGGATTCTCCAATTGGTTACATTGTCGAAGTTGATTTAGAGTATCCAATAATCTTACACGAGCATCATAAAGACTTGCTATTGTGTCCTGAACACCACAAACCTCCAAACAGCAATAGTAGCAAACTTACGACGACATTATTACATAAACTTGAATATGTAATTCACTACAGAAATTTACAACAATGTCTCGATTTAGGAATGATTGTAACCAAAATCCATAGGATCCTTAAATTTAATCAATCACCATGGATAAAGAAGTATGTGGATCTAAATACAGATTTACAAAAAAAATCTAAAAATGATTTTGAATAAAATTACTATAAATTAATGAATAATGCAGTTAACGAAAAAAAATGGAAAATCTTCGGAAGTATAAAGATGTAAAGTTAGTTACCCAGTGGGAAGGTCGGTAAGGTGCAAAAAATCTGATTGCCTCTCCAAAATTCCACCATAGTATAATTTTCGACAATGACATGATAATAATAGAAATGGAGCGAAAGAATATATATTTCAATAAGCTGATATACGTAGGATTTATAGTTTTAGATCTTTAAAAAATGTTTATTTATGATTTCGATTACAATTTTATTGAAAGTCAATTTACAGACAATCAGGTAAAATTATTATACACACATATAGATAGTTTAATTTATCAATTTCTCAATGCTGATATTTATGATTGCATCAAAGATAATATACATAAATTTGACACCTCAGACTATCCACCTAATAACCGTTTTAATATTCTATTAGTTAATAAAAAAATTGTAGGTCTTATGAAAGATGAAAATAAAGGTGAAATACTGACGGAATTCATTGGTCTAAAAGCAAAAATGTACACATTTAGAGTTCAAAATAAAAAAGACAAATATAATAAAGCAGAGGGTGTCAAAACTGCAACAATAAAATCTATAACATTTGATGATTACAAAAAATGCTTATTTAATCATGAAAAATTATGTAAAACGGAATATCATATAGTCAACAAGAAACATGAAGTACATACAACTAGTAGACAAAAGTTAGCATTAAGTTGGGAAGATAATAAAAGAGTTCTCTTAGCACAATCAACTGATACACTTCTTTGGGGTTACGATTCATATTGGATAAGGTTAATAAATTTTTGTAGATATAAGATTTATGTAAAACTTATGAGAAAAAAAAATTTATTTAATAAAAAAAATATTACGAATTATTTACATTAGTTAGTATTTTTGGATTCATCTTTTACAAATAATATGACAAAATCATTGTCATCCTTAATGGTCTTATTAGTTTTAACTTCTTTTAACATTCGTTTATTAATTTTATCAAGATGTTTAATCGTTTCTCTTACCTTATTAATTTTTTGTTGTTCTTCATGAGTTAAAGGTATCCATTTAATATTAGCAGCATTACTGTACATTTTGTCAGCCATTGCTTCTTGCTCTTCAGCTAAAGACGTTTTGTCAGTCATTGCTTCTAATTCATTAGATAGAGACATTATAAATCTTTTGTATCTATCCAGCTATAGTGCGTTTTATCAAATCTTAACCACTTCACAAAAGCTTGATTACCACGCTTTTTCAGAACTTTTTCCACGAAATAAATATCAGGACATTGAATCTTAGTCAATTCTTCTTGATAAAAACCTCCTTCAATCGGTTGATCTCGATAGTCGATAAGCTTGTAGGTTAGTGGATTAGTGTTCAATACTTGGCTTACATTAAATATTTCAGATTTCCAATTAGGAGTGCATCCCTTCTCAAAGACATGTTTATATTGACTTATGCGTACTTTGTCCCCAACCTTAAATTTAGTCTTTTTCATTTTTTGTTGAACTTCAAGTTTATTATTATTGTAGATAGTATGACGTAATTGTTTCTCATTGGCTGAAGTAACATTAATCGGTTGTATTTTGATGGTTCTATGTTTGCTATTGTTATATGATGTCATCAATTTTGGTAAGATGTCTATCCACTGGTAATTATCTTGCAACGTATTTTGTTTCCACATTTTACTTTTTAACATGCGATTAGATCGTTCACATATAGATGCTTTAAGATTACTAAATGTGGAATACATTTTGATATTATATTGTTTCATAAGTGCTTCAAAATCTCTATTGTAGAATTCCTTTGCTCTATCAACATGCAAAAATTTTGGCACTCTTTTTTGTGATAGAATCGATTTCATTGCATAAGCCACATCTTTACCATTTTTAGATTTTGTGGGCACAGCCCAAGCGTATTTTGAAAAAATAACAATAACAGTCAATAAATATTGATGACCTTTATTGTAAGATTTATATGCTGTCATGTCAACTAGATCAGCTTGCTAAGTTTCATCAAGACCACGTATATCAACATGTCGTCATTGATAATTTCTCCTAACCGGTCTATGCAGCTCTTCAGTTATTATTTTTTTCTCCTTGTTCATGATGCTGATCAAGATATTTCCGAATATTTTCTTCCATTTGTTCAATAATTTCAGCTTATTTACGATTTGCCTTCTTCAATAAACGTAATGGATCTGACTCATGTAGTTCAATTGTTTCATTCAATTCTTCTTTCAGACGTTTACGATGTTCTTGTAATAATTCGATATGTTGCCCTACTTGAATATTAATGATTTTGATTTTTTCTCTATTTTCTTCAATGATTTTCCTTGAATTTGCTACAGTTCCGTGTAACAGACGTAATTCTATTTCAATAAAATTTTTCAAAATTATAATCTGTTTTTCAATTACTCCTAATGATGTTGCATCATTCAAATCTACTGGTTCAGCGAGATTACACAATCTCTTATGATCTATGTCAAACTGTTGATCCGCAGTTAATTTGAATCCTTTACCAGGAGGCCCACGGATATCACTTTTCACAATATCTTTTGCTAACTGTCGTCCAAAAACGTCAACACTCATTTTTAAACGTCTCACTTCAAAAGTCCTTCAAAGAATGAGTAGCTGTGTAGAATACATTAGATTAATAAATAATTTTAGCTTCGCGTAATTCCTCTAAAATTGATAGAATTTCATTAGTATGACTGAAATTTCCAGCAGTTTGAGATGCAATAAGTGAATTAAGTCGATCTACAAGTTCATTGGGATCATTCCAATAAATGTAATCGGTAGGATGATTTTGTTTATGTTTAATCATATACTGTGGTAAACTTTCCCCACTTTTTGGTATATATTTACTGATTATGTCGGTGAATTTTTTTAAATTCTTATCTACTCTGATACTTTTGTCGGGAATATAATGCTTCCGATAGCCGTTTGTCATACTGATAATTCTGCCATACATGTTTCCATCTTCTTTTGTTATTTTTGATTGATCAGGTGAATTCATAAATAATAATGCCAATAGAAGTAGTGTTGAATTTTTTATCACCAATATGGATAAAATTATTGTCGAACCTGACTTCAGAATCACCCGTCATCAATTGATTACCTTTTAACTCTCGTATGCCATACTTTGTTTCTTATTCTTTGGACAAGAGCTTAGAATCGAACATCTTCAAATATCTTACTACAGGTATGTCTTTAATAGGAGTACTTTGATGGGTAATTGTTGCTGTTGTATAAGATTCATCATCAGTTATTCCATAATCAGGTGTAAGGCTTTCTTGTTTGCTTTCAACTTCTTCTTTAGGTTCTTCTTTTTTTATTTTTATTTCTTGAGGTTCCTATTTAATAAGTGTTATATCAGCTAATTGGTAAAGAGGAGTCACCATAGGTTTAAATATCTCACTCATGATTTGTTTCGTTTTTTTTAAGGGGTGTAGAGAAAGCAAGCCTTCTACAAGTGACCCCGCTGACACAGGCTACAACCCCGGGACTACCCTCGGACATTACTTCAGGGTAGCGCCCACCTTCCACGCTACCATGGCCTCCAGCGTTTGTGTTGCAGTCATTTCCCTACGTCCCCCATCCTCTTTTACAAGAGATTAGGGGTTCAGGAACTGCTACCATTCCTTTATCCTCAGATCAACTCCGATTAGATCTCTGCGACCTTCTCCTCAGCGTGCCACGACTCACGCTTCCAGGTACCTCCTCTCTCCGTCTTCGTTCTTCCACCTCCCGATGCTTCATTACTTTATAAGCAAATGCGGTTCCCGCCGCCCAACACCTTTGCGACCTCAGCATGACGTCCACATAATTCTTGACTCCAACCTGCTCCTCTCCAGGAGGAGAACTCCATCCTGTATTTCTCCGCCTCCGGGCACTCAAATACTGCTTGCTCGACATTGTCCACCTCATGTCCACAAAAACAGCAGCTCGAGTCTTCTCTCAGTTTCATCCTCGCGAGGTATTCATTAAAGGCGCCATGTCCTGTTAACACTTGAGTCAGGTAATAATCTACCTCACCGTGTAACCGGCTTGCT
The DNA here is from genome assembly GCF_013357705.1 of Chelonus insularis. Lineage (NCBI taxonomy): Eukaryota > Metazoa > Arthropoda > Insecta > Hymenoptera > Braconidae > Chelonus > Chelonus insularis. The sequence continues at coordinate 89,946 of NW_023276701.1, forward strand.
CATCGATCTATGCTCGGTATAAGCCTCCAAGTTCATCTTCCCGTACTCTCCACTTCCCATCTTGCCTGCCACTTCGCCATCATATCATGGTGCGCATCTTTTGCTGCCGGCCCTCTCGCTTTCTTCCTGTCAAGGTGTTTTACTCCCTTTAGTTTCGGGTACGACTCCATTCTCTCTTCACCTAGCAGATCAAGCGGGGGGATTCCAGGAATCACCAGCGCTGCCGCCCCTGGTACTGTGCGGTATGCCGAAATGACTCGTAACGCCACTTGACGCTGTACCGCTAACAGTTTCTCCTTATGCGTCTTCAGCTGAAAGAGCGAGCCTCACACTTCCACTCCATACAACAGTTGTGATTGGACAGCTGTATATATAATCCTCCTCTTAAGATGGTGTCCTCCTCCAACATTCGGCATTAGGCGCGATATTGCTGCAGCTGTCTTCCACGCTTTGTCAGCGGCTCTTGCCGCATGGGTGATGAAACTCAGCCTTCTACCGAAGATCACCCCTACATACTTCACAGCATCCGTCCACTCTACCTGGTGTCCTCCCACTGTTATAATTGGTGGCTCCCTCTGCTGCAGGTTCGTAAAGAACATCGCCTCCGTTTTGTGGCACGCCAACCTCAGTCCATTTACTGCCATCCATTCCCCCACCGCATCCAATCCTCTTTGGAGCCTCCATCCTAGGTCACGGGCTGAGTGACAGTTCGACACCAAGATGACGTCATCGGCAAAGCAAAAGAGTGTCGTCTGCCCAGGAAGCTCGATTTTCAGCAGCCCATCATTCATTACGTTCCATAGGAACGGGCCCAATACCGAGCCTTGTGGGACTCCCGCCGTAACCACGTACTCCTCTTCTCCCTTCTCCGTATTATAAACTAGGACTCTGTCAGAGAGGTAGCTGTCCACCATCCTTCGCAGATAATCCGAAACTCCTTTCTCCTCCAATGCCTCCAATATCCTCTTCCAGCTGGCGGTATTGAATGCGTTCTTGACATCGAGAGTCACTATGGCGTTAGCTCCCAATATTCTTCTCTTGCCCTCCACTTTAGGTGCTACTTCATTCAACACACGCGTCTATAGTGGACCTCTCTCTTCTAAAGCCATACTGCCTGTCTGGCAGGTCCCCCGCTTCCTCATAGAATGCCTGCAGTCTTTGCAGAATCAGGCGCTCCAGCAGCTTTCCTATCGTGTCCCAATTCTGGTGTCTTCTTTTTCTTACGCTGGCAGCGCCGTTTCAGTTTGAAGCACGCCCTCCTCATGCTGGCTATATCCTTAGACCACCAGTACATCGTTTTACGAGCCTCTCCACCTTCCTCCTTCCTGGGCATTGCTTTATCACTGGCTGCCTTTAGCATCCTTGCACACCGTGCAATATGGCAAGTTCGGGCAGTCTCTGAACTTGTGCCCAGTTTCACCACACTTCCTGCAGCACTTTGACCTATCTAAGCCCTTGCAATTTGCTGCCATGTGTCCCGTGCCGAAACATCTGTAGCAGCGCACCACCTCCTCCTTGATCCTCACACGGCAGTTGACCCACCCAATCTTCAGCCTTCCGGTCGCCAGCAGCTTGTTTACGTCTGCCGTAGCCACTCGAAGCAGCGCCGATTGCGTGCCACTAAAGCTCGATCTTAGGCTCAGTAGCTCCACGCTTGCGTCTTCGCTGATGACAGCTCTGGCCGATTGTACTACCTCCTCCTTCGTCGTCACTCCGTCCAGGTCCCGCACCTCCACCAGTGTCACTCATGATTTGTTGAGTCATATCTCTTCTAAGTTCAATCAACTTATGCTTTTGGCGTATTGCATCACTAGCTTTCGCTATTTGATGCGCTATTTTTTTTTCTTGTTGCAGCTTGTCATCTTGCCGAAAAAGTACAAGAAAGCTTGTATTGTCACGTCTCGAATGTTTTGGGATTCGTGCATAAGTTTGACAAAGATAGAAGCAGTCAATATCTCTATGTCGTCCCATACAAAAATAGGTTCACATATTATCTTGTTTCTCGCATGCTACGTCATCAAAAATCATAATTGAATTGTGTTTTGCTTCATCCGGTTTTACCACTTCCTCATGCTCATTTAAAGCATAAAATTTAATACCTTCAATTGGTTCAATTACTTTTTTTAAAAACTGATATTTAGGTTGGTTGAATGATTTTGAATACAAATAAATATTTTTAAATCGTAAGCCATTTGGATGTACAATAAGTGCTAAGAGAGTATTTGTCTTTTCACAATTTGATGGGCCACAAATAACACCACGGACACTATTTGGTAAAAGTTGTCCATGACGTTTGATATTTGTGTCTCGCAATAGGTCAAAGTTAATTACAGGCAACTTAATGTCTTGTTGATTGAACTTGATGTAGAATGATATTCTAGCTATAAATTTACATCTTTTATAGGTGTCGAGTTAGTCGTTCTTGAACAATGATAGTGCAAAGACGTATCAAAAAACGAGGTGCTGGTATTGTTAACACACTTATTAACAAATAGCCATTTGAACTTCATATACCAGGATATCATTATTGTAATCCGGGAACTAAATTGAAGAAAAGATTAGCACGTGGAGATCCAGGAATTAATCCATTGGACACTGCTTGTAAAGAACACGATATTGCATATTGGCAAAATCGAGATATCATTGAAGCTAGAAACGCAGCTGATGGAATATTTGCTAAAAAGTCTTTGAAACGTGTTTTCGCGAGAGACGCAGATATTGCTGAACGAATCGCTGCTTTAGGAATTTCCAACGTCATAAAAGTTAAATCAAAATTGGGAATGGGTTTGAAAAAGAAAAACAAAAAGGACAAGGAAGTTAAACATTTGCGAAAAGTTGTTAATTCAGCAATGCTTATGTTAAACTCTACTTCAGATTCTATGATATCTGCATTAGCTGCTGCACTAAAGACTGTTCGCGATGCCGGTAGAAAGAAAAAAATCAAAGTTCCACGTATTATCCTAATACCGCAAAAAGTGAGAGGTATTCTACCTCTTATACCTCTATTTGCAGGTTTAAGTGCAGTTTGTGCTGTAGCAGGTGGCGCTGCTGGCATTGCAAAAGCAATTAATAATGCTAAAGACGCCAAACGTCAATTAGAAGAAGCTAAACGTCATAACGAGAAAATGGAAGCGATAGCTTTGGGTAAAAGTTTACGTCTAAAACCACACAAGAGAAGATTAGGATTGTATTTGAAACCGGCAAAAAAAAACTTTTAAAGTTACCCTATCGTGCACTGACTGATATTGAACTTCAGAAATATGCAAAAATCATGAAATTATTCTTTTTTCGTGATGTTTTTATGCGAAATGATCTTCCAAAATCTATATCGTGGAAAAATGAATCAGCAATTATTAATCTCGACGATAAAACTGGACCTGGATCACATTGGGTGGCATGTAAAAAAGGTGGTAATAAATTTATATATTATAATAGTTTTGGCAATTTACTGCCACCACATGAGCTTATGAAGTATCTTAATGTCGATAAAATACTGTACAATCATGAAAAACATCAAGATTACAGTACACATAATTGCGGACACTTGTATTTAAAATTTTTACGTAGAAAAGTATAAAAGTAATATGCACTTTCCAATAAGTATCAGTCATGAATGATTCACTCACGTTAACATTGTCTGGACAAATGTCCATTCTAGAAGCGTTTTATTTTCCGGTTAATTGGTAAATTTACGTGGTGAAACTGTAACAATACGTTTACATTTGAAATCACTCACTTGATGAGGATTGTTTATGAACCAATAGTAGGAGGACGCTATAAAACTAACATATCATGCCTGACTCCCATCAGTCATTGAAGAAAACTCAAACGATTTACTTATCAAAATCGATTATTTCTACAAAGTCTGAGACTAAAAATACGCAAAGGTGCAACAGAATTGAAGAAAAAGTGTGCTGTCTTGCATGTCTTTTACCATAGAAGAAGAAAAATTAGCAATAAGCAAAGGTGTCATATTCGATGAGTCTATTGCACACATTGAGGATCATGCTCATCAACCATATGCATCTACAACATATAATAATAATGATGAGATACATATCTCAGTTCAACATCAAGATTTATGTCTGTTGCCAACCAAAAGTTCCCTTTATATTACGGGAAAATTTACAAAATCTAACGGAAATGCAGTAGCAGCAACATCAAGATTCGTTAATATGGCCGTATGCTATGTATTTGAAGAAATACGATATGAATTGGATGGTGTTGAGATTGATCGGAATAAAAATGTTGGTCCTACAAGTCTCATAAAGGGATATCCATCTCTTCATCTAGGTCAAAAAAAATTATTTAGATAATGCAGGTTGGGTAACTGAAAATGAAAGATTATTTAATGATAATGGATACTTTGATGTTTCGATACCGTTACATATGCTATTGGGATTTGCTGAAGATTATCATCACATAATTGTCAATTGTTCAAGCTGCAGCGGAACCTGAAGAGACGATCACGCTTATAAAAATTGAATGGATAATTCCTTATGTCACTGTTGCAGACATAAAAAAAGTAGAATTGTTAAGTTACATTGCAAAAAACCCACCGATTCCAGTGAGTTCCAGATCATGGGAATTATATGAATATCCAATGCTGCCGAACACAACTAAACACGTATGGGTCGTAAAAACATCAACTCAACTGAAAAAGCCCCGCTATGTTATATTAGGATCTTAAACTGCACGCAAAAATGATGCTACAAAAGATGCAAGTCATTTCGACATTGTGATTTAAGGGATGTAAAACTTTTCCTCAATTCACAATGCTATTCATATGGTAACATAAATCGTGACATAAGTCACAATCAATTTCCTTATTATATAATATGTATAAAGATTTTCAAACAACATATTACCATAAAGAAGCAGAACCTCTGCTCACGAAAAGAAAATTTATTGATATAGCACCACTCGTTGTAATTGATTGTTCTAAACAAAAAGAATCCTTAAAATCAGGACCAGTTGATGTTCGACTGGACTTCGAATCATCAAAAGCTTTTCCTGCTAACACATCAGCCTGTTGCTTGATCTTACATGATCGAATAATAGAATATAAACCCTTGAGTGCGCGAATGAGAAAACTAACATAATATATTGGAAAAATTTATATTATATATATTATATCATTATTATGATATATATTAATCAAAGTTAATTTTGTTTTCACTACAAATAAATTGTGTACACAAAAATAAGAAATCATCGTTTTCATTAATTTCCTGAAAAAATCAGTTGCACGAATTAAGAAGAATGATAGCCAATCAAGGATCGGTATTATAGCTGACGATATCGCTCATCGCTAATCGAAGACGGTAAAAATCGATATTATGGCCGAAGATAATTTATCGCCAATTGAGATCGGTATTATCGCTAAAGATAATTTACCACCAATCGAGATTGGTATTACCGCTGAAGATAATTTATCGCCAATCAGGATCTGTACAAATCGCTGCCGATAATTTAGCTGGTAATAAGTGCGAATCAGAACCCACTTTTCACCTCGGCCGGTATTGCAGGTGGATCTAGAACTCTCCTTATATATCTACTGCCCTGCCCAATGTTTGGTCCGATCCAGAGTCTATTGAGATGGTACACACTAAGAATTAAGATCCATTTCCTGTAAATAGAGTAAACGTAGAACATACTCCCGGCTCTTCAGGTCAAAATTCGATCTTAAATGCAAACTATCGTGCTAAAGTCGATATATCACGTAGCAAATAAGTAAATCGGAAGCAAGTGTACAGCTATTGCTTCAACATGTGGTGCAAAACCCTTTTACCTTTACTTCATCGCTGCCTACAGGTGATCAGGCTGTATCTTCTAGGCCACAGAAATGAGATGCTCCATATACTATAGCAGAAGTAGTGGATCATAGCCCCCCCTCAGCTTTCTCCATGCCATATAGTGTACAAAACTATTGAAGTAATTATTCTGTCTTGGATTAAACTTATCACATTTAAAACTTTATAAATCATTGGAATCTTGAATTTACAGGGAAGTTACCAGACAAAAATTCTATTGCCTTCATTAGAGACGTCGAAAGACGCATGCAGTTAACAGGACTAGATAGTCAATATTTGCTAGTCATGAAATCAGTTTAGACGTTACGTCTATGAACGGATAGTAGGTCATCACCATATTTTTCACTGCTGGGAGACGTTGAATTAAAAAATTGCCGATAAATTTGAATCTAATGCCGATATGTACAAATTACCGACAGAAATCTATACAGCGTATGTGACTCGGAGTTATAATTATCATGTGTTCGAAAATTCTATAGCTATTTGAAGTAAAATATATACTAAAATTGTATCGGGTCTTGATCCATTAAGATACGAAATGGCTGATGGCTTGGTTTTCGCCGATTAGAGCAATTTCATACTTATGCTCAGAGGTAAGATGCCAATCCTGGTTTCAATCAGGACTTTGTTGATTTTATTAGCAATAATTCTGCCCATAAATCTAATAGCCACATAAATAAGCGGTCTCATAAGCCATCGCTTAAAGACGTCAATTTCGAAACACATGACTTGTCATACCAGATGACTTCCCAACACCTTAAGTCAGCTGGCTTTTTCTCTGAGATCGAAGGATTCATTGTGGCCTGCCAAGATAGTGTATTTTCCACCTTCGCCTATCGGCGTGATGTTATGCACGAGCAACTCGAGGACACAAGATGCCGAGTTTGCCACGGTGATGTAGATGAGACGCTATTTTATGTATAATCGGCTCGTCCGATATTAGCGCGCTCAGCCTACATTTACCGGCATAACGCCGCCCTAAGAGTGCTGTCTTACCACCTTCGGCACTCTTATGGAATAGACGAGACACCAGTGCTGACCCATGTGCCCGGTGAAATTGAGTCAGTCGTTGAGAACGGGAGAGCAAGAATCCTTTGGAATTACCCGCTCTCTACGCCTCAACGTATTGAACACAATAAACCGGATATACGTACAACAAAAGAGAGTAAACAGGAACGCCACAGAGAGCTCATGGAGGTCATCACGAATACACAGCGCACGTGATAGTCCTGGTGATTGGCGCCCTCGGAGAGATGAGAGACCGCTTTCTGATAGAGCTTCGAACAATACCAGCCTGCTGTCGTCAGGCTGAGATTCTTGCGGCTCGTATGCAGAAAGCGGTCATCCTTGGTTCTCTCCGTATCCTGAGACGTTTGTGAAAAATTTCGACTGAACCGGCGCCGCTCTGGCTCACCCTCCAACCTGAGGGAGTCGGGTGTCTGCAAGATAATTCCATCTGGTCAGGCCCCAGGTGGGTCGGAGCCCTGGGATTCCTGGCCAGACACCTTTGACGAATCGCAAGATGATAATAATCAATCATCAAAACTCTTCACAAACTATTCAATGTTGGACTGGTGGTAAAAAAGGACATTCTAAAAAGAATTGTCAGGTTCTTTGAGCTGTTCAAGCTAGTTTATCAAATATTCATAATTCTAATGAGTCTACTGGTGAAGGTGCATCCGAAAAAAAATTCCGTTAAAACTAAAAATTAATTCACTTGATTTTTCTTATTCTTCTAGTTTTTCTGAACCGAAACTTTTGATTAGAGGAGAAATTAATGGTAAAAAATGTATGATAACAGTTGATACTGCTGCTGATATCCTGGTTATTGATTCTCCTTTATTTGACGGAAAGGTAACTGTTTCGAATAATTCTTTTGTCTCTTATTCTATTATTACAGTTTCAGGTGATAAATTCGATTTTGATTTTATCGAGACTGTAGAAATGAAGATTTCCAATATAGAGGTTATCTTAGAGGTTGGTTTTGCTGAAATTGAAGAAGATTGTATTTTATTATTAGGTTCCTAATCAAACCTGGCATATTAACTGAATCCCAAGATCTTAATAAAAAATTCTTAGAAGGTAATAAAGTTGTTTCAATTAATGGAATTAGTCCTTCTCTGAATAAACTTCAAAAATTTGTTTTAGATTTGTTTGAAGGATCTTCAAAAATTTTAGATGACAATGATAAATTTCGTTTCAAAGGACTATCATTGAAGAAGATAGATATTTGTGCGAAAAATTCTTTTGATTTAAGAGAGTGCAAAATTTTACAACATAAAATAAATGTTGGACTCCTTATTCAACAGGCTCCTTGTCATATTCCTTTACATTATAGGAATAAAGTTGATTCAATTATAGAGAAAATAAAACAAGAGAATGCAATAGAACTTTGTAATGGTCCTTGGGCTTCTCCTGTTGTTCTTGTTCCAAAAAAGGTGATAAATTAGATTTTGTGTTGACTATCGTAAATTAAATGATGTCACAGTTAAGGATTCAACACCAATTCCACATCAAGAAGACATATTAAATACAGTTCTTGGTGCTCAATGGTTTTATACCGTTGACTTTGAAAAGTGGATATTGGCAAGTTGAAGTTGCTCCGGAAGATCGTGAGAAAACAGCTTTTTGTATCGGAAGTGAACTTTGGCAATTTAAAGTTCTTCCTTTTGGTTTATGTAATGCTCCCACCACCTTCGTTAAACCTATGAACATCGTTTTAGAAGGTTGTCTCGGCAAAATTTGTTTAGTTTATTTGGATGATATAATTATCTTCAGTAAAAGTCTAAATGAACATCTTATTCATCTTCAAAATGTTTTTGAAAGATTTTACAAGCTTCTCTTAAAATAAATTCTAAGAAATGTACATGTTTTCAAAAAGAAGTTATTTTCCTCGGACATGTAGTTTCCGGTAAAGGATTGGAATGTTCTTCAGATAAAATTTCTACCAATATTAATTGGCCTGTTCCTAAAAATGAATTCAAACTTAGAAGTTTTCTAGGTCTTTGTTCTTATTGTAGGAAATTCATCAAAGATATTGCTACTATTGCAAAACCTTTATATCTTATTAGTCAGGAAACGACAGATTTTATTTGGGATGATTTAGCTTTTCAAACGTTTTAAAAATTGAAACAAATTTTAACTACTACTCCAATTTTGGGTTATCCTGATTCAAATTATCCTTTTATTCTTGATACTGATGCTTCGAATGTTGGCATTGATGCCGTGATATCTCAAAATATTCCAGTTAATAGAAATGTTGATACTGTTTATGAAGAAAAAGTTATTGGTTACTTTCCCTCACGGTTTCTAGGAACTAAAATTCTACGGTTGAAAAATCGGTAAAATCCTAGTTAAATTCCAGTTATTTTCTGGTAAAAAATTGTTAAACACAGGTTAAATAATCGAACCGAAATTCAACCGTTTTTTCGCGGTTAAAAAACGGTTCAAAGCAGTTAAATAACTCGCGTATTCAACTGGATATTCACGGTTAAATCTCGGTGAAATCCCGGTTAAATATGAGGTATTTAACTGAATAAAACAAGTTGAATATGAGTTAAAAACTAGTTGAGAACTGGTTAAATAACTACAATATTTTTATATATCCCAACGTATATAACGGTTGAATATTGGTTAAAAACCGGTTAAATATTGGTTGAATAATAAAAATAGATCTCGCGTATTTAACTGCAAAAAAATATTTGTGAAAACAAAATGGATATCAGCTGAAAAAGAAAATTTTTTTAATAAACAATTGATTTTCTACCTACTCTCGCCACTACAATTTGTTGATTACAGCCTGTAATTGTCATAAATAATAAAAAAAACGTCAATAATTGTTGGATTTGAGTTTTTCCGGCGGAATATCTTTAATATCGACTAGATGAGGTCTCTGATGACTCTATATCTACTCTCGTGAATTTTATTTGTTTATAACAGCCTGTAATTGTTATAAATAATAAAAAAACGTCTATAATCGTTGGATTTGAGATTTTTCCAGTTATATGAGTTTTTTCTTCATTTACTTGATTGCTGCATTTTTAGAAGCTGTCTATCTATTTTTCAACACAGAGTTTATTCTTTTTTTTTGAAAATAAGTGTATGTTGGTTAGAATCGGAAAAAAATTAGCGTTTTGTAGATTTGAAATTTTTTTCTTTTTAATCTAATCACCATTAACAGTTCTCTATTATATATTGACTATTTTCTATCGGAAGAACATTTTTTTGTTTAATTCATCAAAATTTTATGTTTTTTCTTCAGTCGCTGTGAAAAGTCTCAAGAATGAAAACTATTTTTGTAGAAAGATTTGAGGAGTGCATTTACGTTCTCACATTGATTAATCTTTTAGGAGTTGTTATGGGTTTTTCAAAAATGAGGTTGTTTTTCAAAATATATTTAAATAAATACACGTATATGTTTCTATACTAACTATATTTGTGAATACTATCTATTTACATTCAACAAAATATTGTTCATTGGTTCAAGTTATCATTTACTATTTATTTATTTATAATCTATTTGTAAATTCTAATTATATGCTTCACAAGTGTTTCGGAGACTTATGGATATGATGAACAAATGAAATGATTCCATTTCAATCAGCTTCCTAGCAATTTGGAAGTTTTATCGCATATATAAGCCGTTCAGATGATATTAAAAATGCTGGCTTTATGAAAGAACTCTCCGGTATAAAACTTAATTCATTAGTTTTGGATACTAGATGTATGTATTGAGTATTAAATTCATATCCATTATTTCTGAATTTTTCAATGAAAAAACCACCAATTAAGTTATTATTATGATTAAATTTAACTATGTTTCGTATTTTTCCGAATACGTCGTTTCAATGCAAATGATAGAATTACAAAATTTTAAATTCCGCGATTCATGACACCGAAACTCTGATCCATTCAATGTACATTTTTCAAAACATTTGAATTGCAGATTTGGATTGTCTAATTCTCTTAATGCTCTACGTTCTTGTTGTGTTGGTGGTCGTACATTCGATTTTTCAATTCCTAGAATTTTATTTGTTGTATTCGAATTATTTAAATTAAGTTTAACGTTCATAATTTCCGAAATAAAATTTTTTGCCTGTAGTGATACTGATGGATCATAATTTGGAAATATTATGAATTTTTCCATGAGAAAACGTGTTAGTATTTGATTTTCACGTCCATTAGAACTGGTAACAAATTCAATTATTTTTTTATTACAGGCTTCGAATACAAAAGCTGAGTGACACCAAATAGGTCCCCAATCTTTCACCATGTTTGATAAATGATTTAAAAGATGTACATTGAAACTCATATTCCCGTGACCAAATCATCGTTCGAAGTCCTGCACATATGTTTTCAATAACGTTTAATGACACCTTCACACATTTTGAATGACGGTATGGCCATTAATGGTGAACTCCATTTCTTCTTTCATTATGATCTAAAACATGCTCCATGTTAGCTAATAATTCATCGTTGTTTCGTAATCGGCCATAGCACATATTAAAAGGGTATACTCGTTTTCAGGGACCCAAACTGTTGCCTCTAGCATAGCAATGTAGACATCCGTATTCACCATTGAATTGAGTTGTACACGTAACGGCTGCTCGAGCTGGAGAATCTACACTGCATATAGTAACTACAAATTTTGATACTTTTGTGCCTTCAGAAGATGTCCATGTGATTTCTTCTCTATGTAGTTTTTGTAGTTCATCTACAAAAGGACGTAATAAACAATCCATTACTGGATGCTCCTTATCAACATAAATTGCTGCAAGTAGCATATGCTTCTCTCGTAGACGAGGTGGAAGTTCATTAATCATCGCATAAATAGGCCAAGCACTCGTATTTGAAAATTTCGACATTTTGCAGCCATCTGTATTCATAGTTAATGAGAAATTATACCAACTATATTACTATCACCAAGTTTTCTTTTACCGCTATACTGACAAAGAAATTCTATTCATAATTGTCCTCATTTGTCATTGATATATAAATTTACATACATATATCCTTTTGCTGACGAGTGTTTTACTTGCATTCACGTTTTTCTATGCGTCACGTATGTATTGAAATTTTTATAACGCCCATTACAATTGAACTACAACTATAAATATAATCTAATACTTTTATGTAAGTACGAAGTAAATAAACGGATATCTGAAAATGATTATGAGCAAAACAAAAACTATTGATATTTGAAGCTACATGGAGAAAACAGTAATAGCAATATTGTTAGAATTCAAGTAAACTTAAAAAAAAACTAATCTCCTTCATTTATATAGATGGTCGTACACAGAGAAAATTTCTTTATTGAATGATAGTAAAGTAAGATAATAAAAATTTTTAATTTTTGTAAGTAAACTTAATACTTGAAAGGTATCTATGTAAAATCTCAAATCCAACGATTATAGACGTTTTTTTATTATTTATAACAATTACAGGCTGTTATAAACAAATAAAATTCACGAGAGTAGATATAGAGTCATCAGAGACCTCATCTAGTCGATATTAAAGATATTCCGCCGGAAAAACTCAAATCCAACAATTATTGACGTTTTTTTATTATTTATAACAAATGACGATAACATTTTGAATTCAATTATTACATTAAAAAAGGAAAATAAAGTTTCCGAATTTAATGATGTTTCACATTTGGATTCTACTTTTGAAATTTATTTACTTTATTGGAATTCTTTAGAATCAAAAATTCGTCAACGATTTTTCTGGGCATCTTTAAACAAGCTGTTGAGATTTGGTGTAGAAAACGCAAAGTTTGTTTCGCTCAAAAGGGTCCTCATAAAAAATCGTGTGGTCAAATTCAAATTTATAATGTTGGTTTTCTTTTTGAAAATGGATGGCCTGAGGCAATTCCTCTGCCTAATTATCAGGCTTCTACTATTGCTGGGGCTTTAGTAACTCAAATATTTTGTAGATACGGTGTTCCTATTGAAATTCATTCTAATCAGGGTAGAGAATTTGAATCTGAAATCTTCAAAGAAGTGATAAGTCTTTTTGGTATTCACAAGACAAGAACCACACCTCTTCATCCTCAATCTAATTTTTGAGTCAAAAGGTTGCATAGGAATATTCTCCAATATTTGTCCAAATATGTTAGTAAGAATCAAAAAGATTAGAATAAGTGGATTTCTTTATTTCAATTGGCCTATCGATAATTCTTCTGAGGATAATTTTACAACTAATTTTGTTTTTAATCTCCGTGAACAATCAAAAATTGCTCATCATAATGTACGTGATAAGTTGCAAATTAATCAGAAAAGCTTAAGTGTATGTATGATTTGAAATCTAATGTTCTTTCTTTTAATGTCGGTCAAAAAAAAGGTTTGGTTATTTTTTCCTAAAAGAGTTAAAAGAAAATGTCCAAAACTTCAATGTGAGTGGGAAAATCCGTATGTGATCAAAAACGAGCTGAATGAAGTTGTATTTCGAGTTCATAGAATTCCGAATGGTCGTTTGAAAGTTGTTTATGTGAATAGACTCGCTCTTTATGAAGATGATTAGGTATTGTGACTCTATTGAAGATATACACGGTTGGAGTCATTGTACCGGACTCCTTTTCTTTATTTATTGGCCAAAGTGAAGCAAAGTGAGGTACTAGATGCCCATGGTATCCTATTATTTTTGTTCGGATAGTATGCGTAACTGTGAGCCCAATTTTTCAAAAATTTAGTTTGTGCAGTGAGCAAAAGCTATGGAACTCATTCTTGCGAATTTCTTGCGCAAGGTGGGATTGAATTTGTTGTTTTTATGATATTGTATCATTTATTTAAGAGTCGGATTTTATTTAAAAAGGATGCGAAGTCGAAATTTATTTGGAGAATTGACTCTATGAAGTGTGAACATTCAACCTAATTATTAATCAGACAATAAATTACGATAAAATAATCAAATTTTTAAAAAACTTTAATTCTGTAAGGAACCTTTATTTTGTTTAGTTCCATGACCTTCCAGTTCTTGGCATTTCTTACTCTTTGGGTTTTCATAGTTCTCCCTAGTGGTTTCTCCTGATGAAAAAGAAAGAAGGAAAGGGAATTGGAGATGAAAATTTAAATTTTTAATTTGACTGACGAACGATTAGTTTTCAAGAAATCTTTTATTGTATAGTGTAACGAAGTTACGTTTTTAAGCCGATACTATAGAAAATTAATTTGTCTAATGGAGCGACAATCAGAAAAATTGATTTATCGACCTATGAAAAATAGCGCGAAATTTAAATTATCGGCAGAGCCTATTAAAACCATGTATTAGAGAGAGAGGGTCATAATAGCAAAATGGGCGGAGTCAAGCTGTATGAACAGGGCCGATTTTTCTTTAGTCGTCACACTTGTCTCCGAAGTATTACACTGACGAGACCAACGAGAGTTGTAGCTCACACCCGTACCCTAGAAGAGTTGTAGCTTTTCGTCGACGAGTTGGAGCTCTTCGATTTCCTAGGCAAGGTTGTAGCCTTCCCTCTGGGAGTTGTAAAATCTTAGAGTACCCTAGGTTGAGTTGCAGCTCATCCGCGTAGTTGATAGATTTGGAGGTACACGTTTTGGGTAGGTTTTCATGATATCAACTCTTTCTTGAGTATAGTAGAGGCATTTTATTCATATAAAAGTATTTCAAGATAAAGTTTATTTGTAAAGCTGGACAATTGGAAATCTCGAATAGAATAAAAATATGTTGTAAATTGCTTATATAATAAAGTTGGAATTGGATTTTAATTTGTGTTCGAAGAACTTACTTTGTAACATATCCGTCATAGAATCCTGGGCCATAAAATTCGATAATTTTTAATTTCGAGGATTCGCCTCAAGGAAATTTTATTCGTTACAACAGAATCACGTTATTGGTTTAATTCAGATCATTTTGATCGGTTTGGAGGTTTTAACCCACCGCAGGATTTTTCCCCCCTCATTATTCATTTCATTCATTTTAAAGCAGACAGAATTAAGAGGGGGCAGTATTTGAAACTAGGCTGACTTTTTCGTTTTAGTTATTTTAGAAATTATATTGAATCAAAATTTCAATTCATTTGGTTTGAGGTTTTATTTTAAACTCTATTTAATTTCAGCCTCATTCAATACTTTACTTAACTCATAGGAATTGCCAGGTAGCAATTTTTAAAAGATCAGAAGAAGTGTAAAATATTTGTATGTCGTCTTCTAATGACTCTTAGACTAACGACAATTTTATAAGTTGTTGACGTTGCTTGACGATTCCCTGCTCAAACATTCCTATTGAAAAAGACTAAATCCTATAGGCTTTTTCAGAATTTTAATAGGAAACATCATATTTGAATGGGAAAGTTAAGAAATTGTTGACACTCGCAAAAAGTCTAATAGGATTATACAAATCTGAATAGGTATAAAAATAGTGATCCTAAAACCTATGGGATTACGAACTTTCCTATTCACACAACTGAATAGGATTATGATGATTCTAAAGTGTAGTTAACAGTTCTGTAGGAAACAGAGAGTTTCTAGAGGAAATAATATAAGATATTTAAATAGGAAACCAAGTAATTGGAATTTTTTTTTTATTGTCTATCGAACCTCAATAGGATCCTGCATTATTTAATAGGTTTGACATCTCTAACATCCAAAAGGAGATGAATAGATCTCAATAGGGAAATACGACTTGAAAATTTTTAAATTATATATTAAACCTCAATAGGATTCTGCATTATTCAACGAGTTTGACTTCTTCCATATCTTATTGAGGTTTAATGTATAATTTAAAAAAATTCTAAGTCGTATTTCCCTATCACGATCTATTCATCTCCTATTGAGGTAGAGATGTCAAACTTATTGAATGATGCAGAATCCTATTGAGGTTTAATGGATAATTTAGAAAATTTCTAAATCTTGTTTCACTTTTGAACCCATTGATTTTCTATAGAAATTGTTTTAATGTTCTCCTTTTAAAAAATGTAAAATTCCTTCATGGGCCATTGGAATAAATATATAATTTTGAGTTGCATTCTACCTGTCATATCTTCACAAATGACAATTATGTCTTGTTCTGCTTTAAAATACTTGCTAGGATGCAAACCTAATTAACGTCCAAATTATATCAAATTTTTAACCCAAATAGATTAGGTGAAAGTCATGTTTCCACGTTTTAGAATAGCGCAGTCGACAGCGTACTGGATTGTGGACCCGAGGATGCCTTCTAGAGCAAATTAACATTTTCCTTTCGTTTAAAAAAAATTTTTTTTGTGGCAATAAGATCCTATTGAAACGTTCAATAGGTTTATCTTTAATTTTAGAGGAAATTCTGAGACAACAATATTTCCATTTAATTATATCAAATCCTATTAAAGCCTCTTTTGACAGGGGAAATTGTTATCTCACAAGTCCTATTAAATTCACTAAAATCCTATTGAAGAATCAAATAAAATTCTGCATTATTCTATAAGAAATTCTGAGTCAACAATATTCCCATTGAATAGTATCCAATCCTTTTGGGAAGTTGAATAGGATTCAGCGTATTTTAATAGGACATCTGAATAGAAATTAAGCGATTTCTGTATAAAAAACAAAAACGTTCAATAGGATTCAATAGGGAATTTCCGATGCAATTTTGCTATTGAACTCTCTCTCCCAATAAGATTGTTTAAGCAGGGTTAGAATGTTTATAGCAACGAGGGGAATGTTTGTTTATCTCCAGTTTTTGACTGAGACTTGAGATGACTGGACGTCTTCCATTTAATTAATTAATAGCTGTCATTCTTTAATAAACGTTTACTTTATTTAATTAATTTTCGGAAGTTATTATCTGGATTTATTTTACAATATTTATATTATTTTCTAGTATTCCATGAACTTTTTAAATTTGTATTTAAAAATCATAAGCGTCCTTACTTTTTTCGTTAATATGAATTATATATATTCATATTTATATTGTAGTCTGTGCAGTAATAAATATTTGAATATATTGTTTCATTGTTTTATAATCCCAATTGTGACTATTAAATTTATTGATACTGTTGAGAATTAATCAATTCTCAGTTTAAATTTGCAAGCTGACAGGAACTTCGGCGGCCATCTCGGAACTGGGTCGATAACCAATCGACCAAATAATCAATAATTCTTAATTTAGTCAATCATTTGACTAATTTTCAGTGTCCCTTTTGACTAATGAAGTTCCTGTCGCCATTCTTTCACTGTTCTCGTCCACGTGTACCATTCACATTCTTACTCAACAAATCTGAAAGTTTTGAGTCAATCATCAGTACTAGTGCTATTGTAAATCATCAGGAACATTCAAGCTTCATTCTAAAATCAGAATCAACTAATAGTGCAAGACATTTCATTGTAATTCAAGACATTTCATCAAGAATTATTTTGCATTGCATTGATAGGCTAACGCCACGTGCACAATCACATTCTTGCTCAACTTGAGAAGCGTGCTGAGCTCGTGTGGGAGGTCAATAATACCGAACACACAAAGTTGAGTATTTTTTTGGACATTCAATTAAGATTGAATAATTAAAATAGACATTCAGTGATTTTGAGCGACATTCAGTTTTCCTAGTTAATAACAAAAAGTTTGTCAGTGTATTTAGTGTACCTGTTAGTGCTGAAAATAAAGATACTTTATTTTTTATAAAACCTAACTTCCGTTTGCTCTGTTCCGGCACAATCATCCCTATCCTTAAACGGTTAGGTTAATTCACAAGTTGAGATTTTCTCAACAGATACAATATATCAAATTTACATACAAACGAATAGCCTTTTTAACAGTTGTGGGATGAGTTGCATCAGTTAATAACAATGAACGTAATTCGAGAATAGAAGATTTCAAATATGAGATTTTAAAGACAAATTGTTTAAACAACTATTTATACTCTGATCATTTACTCTTTTTCCATAATTTTTTGAATTAAATTTTGCAGGACAGTAAAATAAATAATTCGGCCGCCCATTAAGCAATTCAGCATTTTTTTGTTTACGAATTACGTGTCGATTCCACTCTTTTTTAGCAATTTCTAAATCATTTTTTATTAATGCTCCAAAACACTATCTTAGGCATTCTCCGTGTATTGGATTTGAATCGTTATAATTATTTATATCTTTTACGTCTTTAAACAATAAAATCCAAAAATCAATACATGATTCTCGTAGTTGAGACCAATAAGACTTAATTCTTTGATTAGAAGTACTTCTTCCTTTAATATAACTTCTATATCCTGATAATTTAGAATTATGATTCATCCTCAAACTTATTTATAAGGATTCAATTGAAACATTTTCAGTACCTATATCAGTATGTAATAAAGTGGGTTTGTTATTGGAGCTAGCTACTTTCAGCCACAATAATTTCTGCGAAAATCCATCGATGCAACCATGAATTGCAAAGCCAAACGGTCTTAATTTATTGTAACCATCGACATGCCACAAAAAATTTGGTCCAGGGACTTTGTATTTCCTTCGTCGGAAACGATGCCTTGCTTTACATTCTATTTCTTCTGGATCAGCAATTTTTAAAATTTTCCGAACAGTTCGTCGCTTCACAGACAAGCCATACAATGTTTTTTTAAGGAGATTGTTCTGACTTCGAGTCGGCCGGACGAGCAAACTGAGTTGACTGCATCGAGGGTATCTTGGCTCTCACACAACCAAACTGCGCGCCAAGCGTCTCAACAAATTGTTTAAGTTGTGAGATGAGCACCACTGTCTCACAATAATACAGATGAGTGTCACTGGGCACTGGAATGCGTAAACACCTTTTGTCTGTAAGGTTGTTTACAATCGAATACTAAGAGTTGTCTTATCACAAACACTCGCGAATGAATATTTCACTAACTATTCCCGAAAAATATTCACTACTAGAACCTTCTAGAGTTATTCGATATGCATCCAAGCCGTTCTTATCCGGCTCGAAGGACCAAATGTTCTGACTTCGAGTCGGCCGGCACAAAAACTAGTGGACTGTATGAATTAAGAGCAGAATAAGAAAAAAGGTTGGATGCTAGAAGGTTCAAAAATATAGTGTATTAACACAGACTGCTTGAGTTTTATAGTTTTTTATTCAACAATAACACTTAACTTAAACAATTGAAATTCTTAATCACTACGGTTAGGTGAATTGACTGTACATTAATTGTTCATACACTTCTGAGTTGTCTGATGGTTATTTTGTCATCAAATAACAGAGTCTCAAAAAACAGTGAATAGCAACATTCACAGTATACACCAGAGTTATTCGGGGGAGCGATGTATAGGTGAATGTCCGTGAGGCACTATGGCGTCGACGCCAGTTCAGCTTCGCGCCCAAAGACACTACAAACTGACTATATTGGACCACTTGCACTGATGAGAGTAATTTGATGATTCACGTTTCTTCGTGAGAGCTGTCTGAGTCTATTTGACCGTACGTTGTTGTACAACGAGTGAGCTGACTGCAAAAACTACGATTTGACTGCGAAAACTTATACAGAGCTGACCGCGTGATTTGCCTGGAGCTAACTGACTTTGTAATTTTCTACAGAGTTGACCGCTTGATTTGCCTGGAGCTAACTGACGCCACAAGTGCTCGACCGCGTGCTTGTTGGCGTCACTAGGGCCGTAGAGTTGCCTTCTGGGCCATGAGGGAAATACTTCCCGATGATTGGTCCAGTGAGTTGACTGACGCGCCGGTGGACAAGTCCGGCATTAACAATTTTTGAATATTTCTGACTAACTGACTTGGGCCCCTCCAAGTCAGAACATTGTCCCACCATCAGCAACGCCTTTGCTGATCTTCTGCTGGTGGAGTGTATGGTAAGATGACTAGTTTTGTGAGTGGTCTGACGAGTTCTGCTGTTGCTGTCCTGAGTTTGACTGTTCTGATGAGTCCGTCTGATCCTGGGAACACCTCAATCACTCTGGCGAGAGGCCACTTCGTTGGTGGGAACCGCTCGTCAGTGAGTAGTACAAGTGAGCCGACTGTGATGTTGTGAGCGGGGTGTTTCCACTTGGAAATGGCGAGTTGCTGCTGAAGGTATTGTTTTGACCACGTTGACCAAAACGATTGGAGTCGCTGCTGAATAAATTGCCACCTGGACAAGCGTGGCATTGGCACATCTTCCAGTGAAGGCTCTGGTAATGTTACTAGAGGTTCACCAACCAAGAAGTGTGCTGGAGTCAACGCTGAGATGTCTGTAGAGTCGGCTGAGAGAGGCTCGAGTGGTCTGGAGTTCAGGACTGCTTCTATCTGGACAAGCAGTGTGGAAAGCTCTTCATATGTAAAGAGTGAGTCGCCTATCGTTCTGTTAAGATGGAACTTTACTGATTTGACTGCAGCTTCCCATTTTCCTCCCATATGTGGTGCAGCTGGTGGATTAAACTTCCAGTCAGTTCCATCCTTTGCAAATACAGCTGCGAGTTGACTGAACTGTTGAGTCCCCTGCTTGAAGAGTTGTCTGATAAGCGTGTCTGCGCCTTGAAATGTGGTGCCACAATCACTGTGGAGAGTTCAGCAGACACCTCGACGTCCAGTGAACCTTCTGAACGCTGCAATAAATGAGTCTGCTGAATAATCTGTTACAATCTCTAAGTGAAGTGCAGAAGTAACGAAGCACACAAAAATGCACATCCAACCCTTAGATGTTTTGGCGCCTCTGCCTTTCCAAGTCTTTAGCGTGATGGGACCAGCGTAATCCACACCACAGACGGCAAATGGTCGGGCTGGAGTGATTCTTGATAGCGGCAATTGACCCATTAACTGCTTCGCTCGTTCGCCACGTAAACGAGCACATTTCATACAATGATAAATATAGGATCGTACTGGGAGTCGTCCGCCAATGATCCAGTACGATGATCGTATGAGGTTCAGAGTTGCCTGCGTCCCACCGTGCAATGTTCTTTCATGAGCATCTGCAATGATTAGTCTGGAAAGATGAGTTTTCTGTGGTAGGATTGCAGGATGCTTTGCTTCTTGGTCCAAGCTAGCATTTGCTAACCTCCCTCCAACACGTATGACTCCCTGAGTGTCAATAAATGCTGTCAATCGTGCGAGGGGGTGTGAGACGGGCAGTGAATTTGAGTTGATCTGCTTGATTTCTTGTGAGAAGTACGATTCTTGAGTTGCCTTTATCCAAAAAATCCTTGCTCTCTCTAATTCTTGTGGCGTGAGAGGGAAGGTGAGAGATGACTGCGGTACTCGTCTGAGGAGTTGGCTGAATCTGAAGCAAATTGCAGTCACTCTGAGCAATTTGATCAGCCGAGAATGTCTGTATATCATATCCCAATGATAATCATGTTGAATTGTCTGAGTAACTAAAGTGAGCCCGGGCCGCTCTTCCTGCTGAGCTGTTGAATCGTACACTGATGATTGAGTTGGCCATAATGATTCGTCTGCTGTTAACCACTGTGGTCCTGTCCACCACAGGGGGTGCTTCCGAAGCTGGGATATGCTGATACCTCGAGAAGCACAATCCGCTGGATTTTGTTTGCCAGGTACAAACCTCCAAACGCTGATTGGAGTGAGATCTTGAATTGCTGACACTCTGTTTCTTACAAACTCCTTCCAACGGGATGAGTGAGACTGAATCCAGGTCAAAGTCACTGAGGAGTCTGTCCAACATACGAGTTGAGTGGGCTGAATGTCTAAGTTGTTCCTTACATAAGTGATTAGTCTGGCAAGCAGCAATGCTGCGGTGAGTTCTAGTCTAGGAATAGACATCTTCTTCAATGGAGCAACCTTAGACTTTGAGCAGACTATAGTTGAACAAGTTCCATGATCTGGATGAGTAGTCCGTATGTAAACAACAGCTGCCATAGCTGCTTGTGAGGCGTCTGAAAAACCATGAAGTTCCACGGTCGATTTCTGAGTAATCCGTAACCATCGTGGAATTGAGAGGTCTGAAACATGTGAGAGTTCTGATCTGAAGCTGTTCCACTTGGTGATGATGTGATCTGGGGCTTGGTCATCCCAGGAAAGTTTATCTAGCCAGATTTCTTGTAGCAACATCTTTGCTCTGACAATGAAGGGTGCTAGAAATCCAAGTGGATCGTAGAGTTGTGCTGTTTCTGATAAAATTATTCTCTTTGTGAGCTTGGACTTCTCACGAGGAGGTTTTGAGTTGAACTTAAATGAGTCGTTCGCTGGAATCCACGAGAGCCCAAGTAATTTCGTTTTGCTGCTCTCAAAGGAGTGGATCTGCTCTTCTGATGAGTTGTCTGTAAGTGATTGAAGGAATTGAAGTGAGTTGCTGTGCCATTTCGCTAACGGGAAGCCACCTGCCATGCAGAGTTGTCTGACTTGGGTTGAGATGTCTATCAATTGACTCACGGTGTCAGCACCTCCAAAAATATCGTCCACATATCTTCCTTTTAGTAGTGGATCAACAGCTAGAGGGAACTTATGACCCTCATCCTTCACTAGCTGGATCATTGTGCGAACAGCCAGAAATGGAGCTGATCTGGTACCATACGTGACTGTTGTGAGTTGATATGGGATGATCTTGGAGTGCTCGTCCACCCACAGGATTCTCTGGAGATCCCAATCATCTTGGTGGACTTTGATTTGTCTGTACATCTTGGTGATGTCTGATGTGAACACAAATTTATGCTGCCTGATCCAAATGAGTACGTCTGCAATGTCTTTCTGGACTTTGGCACCAGTATGTTGAATATCGTTCACTGATAGACCACTAGAAGATGGACTAGAGCCATTAAATACTACCCTAAGCTTTGTAGTAACACTGTCTTCTCTTAAGACACCATGATGAGGCAAATAATACACTGGAGAGTTGACTGGACTTGCCTTGGCTCGTGTCATGTGGTTCAGTGACTCGTATTCTTGCATAAAGTTGTGATAGAGTTGTGCATATGAGTCATTCTTGGTGAGTCGTCTGATCATGTGTAGTAAACACTGATGAGCTCTCGCTGATGAGTTGCCTAGAAGAGATGGTGATGCTTTGAGTGGTATTCTCACAATATATCTCCCATCTTGATCTCTTGAATGAGTCGTAACATAATGATCTTCACAAGATTGATCATCTGGGCTGAGTTGGCTGGCTAAGGTCTCTGGAACTTCTTCTTGAACCCAGAATTTTGTCAAGAGATCAGATACTTGCTGGTATGAGTTGACCCTTGCTGCGTGATGAGTTATCTGACTTGAGCATCTTGTCTGTTGTGGCATTCCAATGAGCATCCATCCAAAGATTGAATCTTGGGCTATTAGCGATGACTCAGGAAATTGTTTTATGCCTGCCTTCACAATTAGTCCATAACAATCTGCTCCTATTAAAATGTCAATGGGTCTTGGAGTTGAGTAGTCTGGATCAGCAAGTTGCAGAGAGTTGAGAGCTGACCAGTTGAGTTCCTTGAGTTGTCTGGTTGGTACAGTACCAGTGACACATTTGAGGATATGAGCATTAATTGTAACTTGCTCCTGTGTGTGAGTTGATCTAAGTGTCACTGTTGTCACTCCTCTAGTTTGTACAGCTGGTTCGTTACCAATTCCCAGCACTGATATTACTGATGGACGACGTTGGAGATGACAAGTCTTTACCACACTTGATGAGATGAACGTCAGCTCAGACCCTGAGTCTATCAGGAGTCTTACTGGAAGCTGAGAGTAGTCTGAGAGTAATACTGCATTGGCTGTGGCGAGTAAGACTGCTGAGCTGTCTGCTTGAACTGGAGACTCATTCGTGCATGGATCTTCTGCTGCCCTGAGTGCTGAAGAGAATCGTCCATGAATCTCTGAGTTGTCTGTATTGTTCTTGGTGATTGTTGAATCATGTGAGTCGTCTGAGAGTTGACTAGTGTGAGTTTGACTCTGTTCTTCAGCTGTAGGAGATCGAACGAGACCTTCTGACTCTTCTTCCAGGACCCTCAACCCTCCTGAGGCCGAAACCTCATGTGCTAAGGTCATCCTTTCCGTCGAGTCATCAGAGAAGCATTCTTTACTCCTGTCAGCACATATAGATTGACATGATTCATCACCATTAATCGTTGAGTTGTCTGCATGTTGAGTGATCACACCACCACTTGGAGAATTGACTGAAACATGATTAGAGTTGACTGCAGAGAGTTGACTATGATGATGAGTTACCTGATGAGAAGTCTGCTTAGATGAATGGGTGTGATCTGGAGTCGGCTGTGGAAATGGCACATCGTCATCTCACTGGGAGGTTGATGGGTGTTGGCTGCTGTGAGTAGGCTGCGGTTCTTGGCCTGGTCCATATCCTCTTTTTCTTAGCGATTCTGTCCTGGGCGTATGGATCATTGAGTGGTGCTTTAAATTGCACGTGCTGCATCGTTTCTCTGACTGGCACACCTGGATGGAGTGGTGGCCGAAGCAATTGAAGCACAGCCGTGCTGCGAGGACCAGCTTGTACCTTTCGTGTTGTGACAGTCCTGCGAACGCTTTGCAGTCAACCAAGTAGTGATCCAAGCTGCTGCATTGATCACACGGGTAATCTGCTTGTCGTTTTTGAGCCCCATGCCTGGAGGCTCGAGTTGTCTGTGGGTGAGTAGACTGTTGCGCTCTTGATTTTCTGGTGACCACTGGGGTAGGCCACCGTTTTGCGTGCCGAGCCGCTTCCTGCGCTGACTCCATTGCACGTGCCCTGGTAGAGATGAAGTTGAGTAGACTGTCTAGAGTTGTCGGTGAGCGAGACCTACTTCGCTCGAGTTCCCATGACTCACGTAGCGGCTGCTCGAGTTTACTGGCCACCAGGTATACCAAGAAGTAGTTTGCTGAGTCGACTGGGACATTGAGTGCCTTCAAGGCATCTAAGTTTTGCCGTACTACTCCCACAAGGTTTTCGAGTTGTTCAGCTGACTTTGATGATGGTGTGGTCACACTGAACAGGTCCTTGATGTGGGCAAAGATGAGTTGTTCTGGGTCATCGTACCTGGCCTTGAGCTGATTCCATGCTGGCTCATACCCATCATCATTCATCACAGCATGACGGATCAGTTGAAGTGGGGGACCTGATACGTTGGCCTTCAGGTAGTGTAGTTTTGCTACTGGTCTGAGATCTTCCCGATCGTGGACGAGGGACGTAAACATGTCCCGAAATTGCGTCCACGTTGATGAGTCGCCTGCGAATGTTGGGAGAGGGATCTCTGGGAGAGTT
Source organism: Chelonus insularis (assembly GCF_013357705.1). Classification (NCBI taxonomy): domain Eukaryota; kingdom Metazoa; phylum Arthropoda; class Insecta; order Hymenoptera; family Braconidae; genus Chelonus; species Chelonus insularis. Next base: position 114,840 of record NW_023276701.1, read on the forward strand.
GCCTGTCGGTAGATGATTGGAGTTGACTGCTTTGTAGAGGCTTTGTACTCATCGATGGCCTTCTGGATGTCTTTCTCGTGTAGCTCTGATTTTACACGATGGAGAGTTGACTCTATATGATAATGCAGCCGTAACGCACTTTCATACACTCTGTCGGTCATATACTGGTGTTTGAATAGTGTCAACCGACACCCTACTCCTAATGCCTCATGCTCCACCACGAAGTATGTCCAGAGGTCGTTGAGTTGTGATAGCTTCGCCTCGATTATGGGCATTGTGACGAGAGCAGGCTGTCGCACAAGATCAGCCACGTCTTGCTGCATAAATTGAAGCTGCTCATACCTGGACATTTGAGACGTCAATTTAAATAACGTGGTGTTTGCCAGAGCAGGTGGTGACTTGGACCTGTCACGTGATGTTGTTGCCTTTTCGGGAACCTTAAGTGTTGTTCCACTGGTACCTTCTGCCTGAGAGTCGACTGGAACTGGTGATGGTGCTTGGCTTACACTCACTTGCTCTAATATCTCACTAATACCTTCAACTGACTCATTGTCTTCGGCTACATCAACGTAGTCCGAGTTTGCCGGCGAAATTAACCGTTTGTCTGCCATTGTTCAGTTGAGTGAGTTGTCTAATGTCACTAACGCTCCACTTATCACTAAGAAAATTCACACAAAAAATGTTGCTAGAGTTGTCTGTTGTCACCTTGATGCCAATGGTGGGCTTTCAAGAAAGTCTCAACACCAAAAGAATCACAAAAAAATTAATTACCTGAGTCTACGAGCTCTGAATAATAATTTTAGGTGACTAAACTTACTCTAAGGACACTACACTAATTAATAACTATGTTTATATACACGTGAGTTGACTGCATCGAGGGTATCTTGGCTCTCACACAACCAAACTGCGCGCCAAGCGTCTCAACAAATTGTTTAAGTTGTGAGATGAGCACCACTGTCTCACAATAATACAGATGAGTGTCACTGGGCACTGGAATGCGTAAACACCTTTTGTCTGTAAGGTTGTTTACAATCGAATACTAAGAGTTGTCTTATCACAAACACTCGCGAATGAATATTTCACTAACTATTCCCGAAAAATATTCACTACTAGAACCTTCTAGAGTTATTCGATATGCATCCAAGCCGTTCTTATCCGGCTCGAAGGACCAAATGTTCTGACTTCGAGTCGGCCGGCACAAAACTAGTGGACTGTATGAATTAAGAGCAGAATAAGAAAAAAGGTTGGATGCTAGAAGGTTCAAAAATATAGTGTATTAACACAGACTGCTTGAGTTTTATAGTTTTTTATTCAACAATAACACTTAACTTAAACAATTGAAATTCTTAATCACTACGGTTAGGTGAATTGACTGTACATTAATTGTTCATACACTTCTGAGTTGTCTGATGGTTATTTTGTCATCAAATAACAGAGTCTCAAAAAACAGTGAATAGCAACATTCACAGTATACACCAGAGTTATTCGGGGGAGCGATGTATAGGTGAATGTCCGTGAGGCACTATGGCGTCGACGCCAGTTCAGCTTCGCGCCCAAAGACACTACAAACTGACTATATTGGACCACTTGCACTGATGAGAGTAATTTGATGATTCACGTTTCTTCGTGAGAGCTGTCTGAGTCTATTTGACCGTACGTTGTTGTACAACGAGTGAGCTGACTGCAAAAACTACGATTTGACTGCGAAAACTTATACAGAGCTGACCGCGTGATTTGCCTGGAGCTAACTGACTTTGTAATTTTCTACAGAGTTGACCGCTTGATTTGCCTGGAGCTAACTGACGCCACAAGTGCTCGACCGCGTGCTTGTTGGCGTCACTAGGGCCGTAGAGTTGCCTTCTGGGCCATGAGGGAAATACTTCCCGATGATTGGTCCAGTGAGTTGACTGACGCGCCGGTGGACAAGTCCGGCATTAACAATTTTTGAATATTTCTGACTAACTGACTTGGGCCCCTCCAAGTCAGAACAGAGATTCAATAATTTTATGACGTTTTTAAATTCTGTCTTTTTAAAATTCTTTTTAAATGACGAAGCGAGATCACAATATTATGATGATGAAATAAAATATTAATTATTTCTTGATATTTATATCCTTTTCAATGGTATTTTATAACTTAACTCACATTGAAATTATTTATATTCAATAATAATTCTGTGAAGATATTGGTTTATTGCATTAACTTTTGTTTCTATAATTATACGGTCAAAAATTACGAAATGTCTCGAAATAAACGTAATTTAGAAAAATAAAGGCTTTTTTTTCGTTATATTATACTTAGAGTATATTTAGTATATCTTTATGAAATTAAGAAAAAAAAAGTATTTAAGTTACAATTTACACAATTGAAACTGAATGTAAGTATTCCAGCTTCCCGCGTTATTTAAATAGAAAACAACATAGTATGTATGTTGATTGGAGTAGAAAATAACATACTATGTATGATGAAAAGTTTCCAACCTATGCTACAAATGTACGAAGGTGTCCGCGAGATATATCAAGGTCAAATCACTGGAGTTGATGGATCGATTGGATACATGTTCGAAAATAGCAATATGCTGGAACACATGAGGAGTACTGAAGAGCTTTACGTTGATGAAACCTTTTAGGCATAATTGTTTTCATATCTTTTAAAAAAGAACTATTTGTTCTCTTATAATTTATATAAAATTCATATTTTTCTTAGAGCATACCACAACTTTCATGCGGAGTACAATTATTAATCATATACCTTAGGTGTATGAACGTGGCGAGTACCTATAATAAGTCAATTGGTTTTTTTTAAGGAATTTTAAAGACATTTTATTGAAATGTTTGTTGTAGGGGATTTCTACACTATTCGTCCTTTATAAACACAGCAGTTTGGCAGTGGATCATAAATCGAGTTTCTGACATATGCCAAAATCTCCGTGCAGTTGTAGTGGATTACGAAGCTGCACTTTTAAGATCTCTTCGCAACACAATGCCATGGATTCGCTGACGGGGTTATTGATTTCACTTTGCAAGAGCACGTAATGAAATGATTGTGTAGTTAGTATCTAATTAAGTTCCATTTCATAGGCTGTGCCAAGAAAATGGAAGAAATTGCGACTCTCGCGGCACGGTGAATTAAATGTCATTCTGCAACTAATATGGGGTATTCTATTGTTACCAGTTCACCGATTTCCAGAGGCAATTAGAATAATAACTCGGATTATCCAAATTCATGAACTATCAAGTGATAGGTTATATATTTTTCGAAGATATTTAGAAAGGTATTGGCAACCCTTAGCTGGAATAGTATCTGTTCATAATTCTCCATGGCGTATCAGCAATATCGCTGAAGTATCCAATCGTATTCTTCTCTCGAGAGTTGGTTGGGAACATCCACCTTTGTTCCGTGTTTTGTGTATGGATCATAGTTCAATTTTATACCTCTATAACTTTTTATGGAAATTATTAAGAATATGTATATATATTGTAACGTTATTTTTCTACCCCCCCCCCTCAAAAAAAAGGGGGTATATTCTATAACGCACCTTCCTTCAGGTGAGAATCCTGAGTAGAACCATCCCTGGGAGACTAAGACTACTTTACCTAGGGCGCCAAGTTATTTTTATTCACCAGAACAACTAAACTGGTATAACTTACAACTAATTCAAACTTAAATCTAAACTCCAGATCTCAACTTACTAACTAACTCAAAATCTACACAATCTCTCAAAGTCCCCAATACTTAAAACTAAATCTCAAACTTATAGCAAAGTCTCAATACTTAAAACTAAGTCTCAAACTTATATCTAACTTAACTAAGATGGTTCTACAAAAATCAGGATCCTCCTGAACAGGGCATGTCCTGGCCCTCAGTTGTGTAGGTTGTGGAGAGGGGTCGTATCCGGCCAACAAAATAAAACTACACAACCGAAATAATCGAAATAAGAGACCAAACGAAATAAACTAACTAATGTACTGGGTTGAAGGTTCCCAAACTACCAGAAATAAACTAACAAGTTCAACATGTTCTTTTAACTCTCAAATTTATTATAATAATTTTCTCAATTAGGTTTTCTCAACCATTACTAGAACTCAAAACATCATCACAAATTTCTATATCAAATAAACAGTTACGCTATCACGATCTTCAAAATAAATCAACTAGAACTCCGACTTGTTACAATTCTGGAGCTCAAATAAACCTTACTTACTAACTAAAGACTAGTTCTTAACAAAATATTTCTCAATAAATCGTAATTCAAAATTCTAAACTCACAAACGCAATATTTTAATTCTCCACAATAAATCGAATCAATTAAACTAAATCATATCTTCTTTATTAAAATCTGCAATTAAGCTTAAACTAACGAGTACGAGAGCAAACCAAGCCTCACGGATTTTCTTTAATTCAACAAAATAATTTTTACTAGCTACAAATTTACCTATAAACCCATTACAAATCTCTTCTCAATAACTTACAGTTTCAGCAGAGCTCTAGATGTTACTAGTTTTACTGAACCTGGTCCTAGTTGTTCTGGACCTCCTTTCACAGGAGCAGTACTTCTCCTGTGTTCTAGTTTGCTGACTGCACCTTCACTGGATCTCCATCTCCTCTAACTCCAGTCTTGGCTTGATCTTGACTACCTTCTTCTGTGGCTTGCCCTCGACTGACTCGGAGCTTGGCTATCTCTCGACTCTCTCGCGAAAAATCTCCATTCAAAATTCTTAACCTTTGTTCTTCTTTCTCCTTCCAGGGTCTAATTCTTTTCAAATTATCAAGGCACATTTCTCATTGGTGGTTATCTTCACGTGACTTCTCCCAGATTTTCATGTGGAGGGGTCACTTAATTCTAAGGTGCACCCAAAACTTAATTCTAAACTCAAAAACTTATCTTCTAGACTCAACAACTTAATCCTAGGCTCCAAACTTAATCCTAAGACCACATCCACACTTCCATCTTCACCTTGGAGTCCCATTTCACTGGCGACAGCCCCGTGACTACAACCCTTAGGGCTGGAACGTCTCCCAGCATGGGAAAACTGTAGGGTGACTCGTTCGTTTGGTCTTCTTCTCCACTATAGCCTCCCAACTCTCCTCACAACGGTCTATATTTCTTGATAACTTTACTTGTTGGTTTGAGCTCTGCTTCTTTTGTGTTTTTGAGATTACATCCTAATTTTAATTACTAAATAAATCCCTTAGCCTTGGTTTGCATGAAATAGTAATTAATAACTTGATAAATAATAATTACTCTCTACAAATAAGATTAACAAGAAAAATATACAAAAATCAATTGAAAATAACTCTTATAACTTATAAACTTAGATGAAACAATAATATAATTAAGCCATTAAGTATTTTGGCGTACAGGAAATAATTATGATGACTAACACATGGAAAATAGGCATAATTTGACTATCGAAGTCAAGGTACTGCTCAAATGGGCTTTAAGCAAATAGATTTTCTCTATAAATCATTACTAGAACACTCTCAATGGGCTATTATCAGCCTTAAATATTTAATAAACAATTCTAGAGCTGACAATGGGACGTTATCGAAAAATAACGTCACAATATATATAAATATATTTTTCCTAATTTGTTTAGTGTTCTGACTTAGTCGAAGGCATTCTACCGACGGCCTGATATTTTTTTCTCCACAAAATAATTAGATGAATCAATGTCTCTCCTGCCAACTTATCTACGTCAATTAGACTGCTCTCATTAATTCCTAGGTGTTGATATCCCTTCTCAAAGAATCTAGAAGCTTCGAAAACAAAGAGTTTTTGGAAAAACGGTCCGTTGTCTTCAGTATTCATCAGTTACTGGTAGTATTTGTACGTAGCTCGTACTCGGACGACTCTTGGGCATCATCGGACGATACCAACCCACAGACAACTCGTTGTAACAGTCAACTCAAAAAATTCAGACTACTCCTGGTACAGAGACCAGCACAGGAAAACTTACAACTTTCTTGTGATCTTCTACTCAACAGTTAACTCATCAGTGAACTTATCATCAGAAATTTCAGTGAACTCAAGACTGTACGCAGACAATTCAAAGACTCAGTTTTCAGTAAACTCATTTCATGCACTTATCAGATAGACTCTCTGATCATTAGTTTACTTGTTACTGTTACTTTAGTGGTTTATAAATAGCTATTTGTTATTGGTAACTAGTGTCAGCCGATTCATTTACACCCGTTCAACAGTCCTGACTGTTCTAGCATCCAAATATCTTAAAAAATACAGTCCACTTAAGTCTGATTACCGTCCATATGTAATCTCTATTCATCTTTTCCCACTAGCTCATCGAAGTGAAAACATTTAGCAAGATTACGGCAAATAATTGGAGACGCTGATATTAAATAAAGACGTTCACATGTCGATTCAGATCTGGGTAGAGATCGTTAACAAAAACAGCAGCAATAAAATAAAATTTTGAACTATTATAGGTATTCAATGCGTGAATTTTTAGGAGGAATTCTAAATAGAACCGACGTTCAAGACGATATGAGTATGACTATGAGTAGACAATTATGTAAGTGTCATTTGGTTAGTTCGACCACAAAGGTGCTAACTTTCCTACCAACTAACTTCGGCACTAAGTAGTGGTACCAACTTTGAATTTGAGAAAAAAAGAAGTAGATAGTAGCGCCATCCTACAGATTTTTTATAAGCTATATTATAAGTACAACATAACCAATTGTTTTTAGTTTCATTGATTTCTAACCGGCTTTAGTGTTTTGTCGTTATATTTTGTGCGAAGTGAAATTTACGATGGATTTAATATTCTTGGACTTTTTATTGAATGATTCTGATGACGATGATGATAACGATGGTACGCCCAATTTACGCGTCAGACGACCTCGTATTTTTAGAAGAAGGGTTAATTGGGTTTTTTGTATACGATGAGATTGATTTCAAAGCTCGGTTTCGCTTGTTGAAGAAAAGCGTCTTTGAGGTGTATAAAATAGTTGAATCTATGTTACGGCACAACACTGAAAGGTAAGGTAATTGAACATAAATGTCTTTTTTAAACTTTACAGAAACAATGCAGTCCCACCAATGATCCAATTATTACTTGGTATTCGATTTTTATCTACTGGATCCTTCATTATCACAATGAGAGATTTCCACGGAGTTAGTAAAATGGCTGCATATGCTTTCATTCATCGGGTATGCTAGGTAATCGCGACTTTACGTCCGTATTTCATAGTTTTTCCTAGTTCTCCAGGAATACGTCAAGCTCAAATAGAAAATTTCCAAAAAGTAGGATTTATTCACGCAGTAGCTGCTTTTGATTGTTTTCATGCAAGAATGAGATCATATGGTAATGCAACATATCTATGTATATATTTAAATAAATTATAACTTATTCATATATGAATGCAATTTTCGAAATTTGTCTGACTTTTTAGGTCAAGATGATGCTTTACTGTTCACGAAATGGGAAAGGTTTCTATTCAATAAACGTACCAATCATGGTCAATTCTCGTCCCCAGATTTTGGATATAGTAGCAAGTTGGCCAGGCAGTTGTCATGATGCGACAATTCTGGATTTTTCTAACATAAAAACGCGTTTTTCGGCTGGTGAGTTCGGAAATACTCTTCTGATTGGGGATGCGGGCTATCCTCTGGAACCATATTTGATGACACCCTTGCAAAACCCTATGACACCAGTTAAGCTGTTATACAATGAATCTCACATTCGAACCAGAACCATGCCGGATATTCCCAGTTTTAACAATTGGATCAAGATTTTTCCATTCAGAATCAACAGTAGAAGCGATCGTAGCTTTAGCAGTGTTGTGTAATATCTGCAGAATAAATGAACCATCACCTGCTGTAAATAATCCAATATATGGTGTGATTCCTGAAATTGAAAATAATATTCTTCTACACGCTGATGAACGCCAGTATTTATCTGATTATTATTATAGAAGGTAATTAGATATTAAAATGTTCATATTAAATTGTTCACTATACATTTAAATTTTAGAAAAAAAACTATTTTATTTTCTATTATATTCAGAATATTATAAATCCACATGTCACTGTTACAAAAACGATTGATGAAAAAAGCTCAGCCAAGAAAATAAGCATTTATGTTCATGTAGCCGTAAATTTTTTGTTTTCTATTTTATTTTTTTCACTTTCTTAAATTAAATATGTTAAAAAGTTTATCAACGAAAAAACCATCCAATGAAAAATAACATAGAAAAGTAATTTACTTGTGTTTCTTTTCAGCAATTAGTGTCTGTAGAAAAGATTGGAACAATCCAATCCTGCCAATATTGTAACGGTTATTCCAACAATATCAACTTTAGCACCACCAGTTCTTCAAATTACGAATTTTCAACGCTCTTCACGACTTCTTAGCCACAGTTATTCACTTAAGGTTATATAAGGTTGTATACTCGAAAAACATTATCTGAAAAATATACTCCATAATATGATTTATTAAAAATCCTTTTTTTTTGGATAACAATAAATCTCCAAATATAAAGAAATTGGTGACACCAAGTTATCGTCACACGATACCAGAGCCCGTCTAGACCAAAGACTAATTTAAGCAAGACAATATTTAATGAATTGAATGAACAAAATTGAAATGAAAAAAAAAAGTGAGACAATAACTTCTGAATGAATGGTAGCAACAACTAATGCATTAAATCAAACCAATGCTACACACTGTGCTGTAATTGTTCAAAAATAATTTACTTAAGGATTCATGTCTCGTTTATAAGATCTTAGGATGGCTTATCAACATTTGAGTTAATTTAATTATTTACTATCAATAGAAATTCTTTCAGTTTTACCAGAGAAATATTATACCACTGGTTGGGTATTATCAATGCTAACAAAAACTCATTTTGAAATGAATGATTATAAGACAGTTGCTTATAAGCTTCTTTGCTGGCCAGAACTGGAATGACAACGAATGGATCTGATGGAAATGTATAGTACGATTCTATGACATTTACATGCTAAGGTACAAGTTTCAACATTGACTCAAGAATTTTTTTCTGAAGATAGAAATTCACCAGTAGCTTGGTGTGCTGCTAAAAATCTTTTTAAAAATGCTTTAAGGCTTGATCCAAGCATTAAAATGTTTGATTTGGTCTAACAACCATTTTTTTCTAAACAAGAATAGTATAGTCTAGCTGAAGTGCACTTTAAACGTACTCTTAGTGCTTCGAATAAAACAAACAATCCTATACAGTTATGGCGAAAATAAAATTTGTTTGCAAAACATAACAGTAAAATTATAAATTAATCAAATCCTATGTCACCATCTTGATATTAATGTAGGAAATACTTATTAAACTAAAACCAATGTTGTTTTTATTGTATTTGGTACAAAAATTTTATTAATTGTTACAAACACAGATTTTGTTGTTAAAATGTAGAAGTAGGATTATAGTTTGTTCATATACAATCTTGTTTCTAAATATTTATGTAATGAAAACTCAAATAAACTACAACTAGTTTTTTTTTTCTTAATAACCAGTAGAAAAACCTAAGTATTTATTGATAAAATTAACCTTGTTTTTTTAAACATATTCGTAGCATAGTCTATTGAAATACCGAATCATTTTATAAATCTTTATGTAACAAATACTTCAATATACAAACCAGTCTTTTTTTTAACTTCAATCAGTACAATACTTAAGTAGAATACAAAACAATGCAAAAAGTTAAGTATTTATTGTGAAAATAGACTGTTTGTTAAACATATCAGTATTACACTGTTAAACACTATCTTTGATAAATATTTATGTAACAAACACTTCAGTATATAAAAACTAGTCTTTCCTTTTCTCCCTGTAATCAGGACAAAAGCCTCAATATTTAGTCTAAAGCTTTTTTCTTTTTCTCTATTAATTCCAATTCAAGTCACGCTTTTTTCATGACTATTTAATGCGATTCAGCTTCACGATTATTATGTTTCTCTACTGAGCTCTTTATCGTTTTCATCAAATCTAATTCGACTTCTTTCAGATCGACAGTTTCGTCTGTAGATAATGATGTAGCTGGTTGATTTTTAGTCTTTAACTGACCATGTATTGAATCTTAAGTGGTTGGCTTAGAGGTTTTTTTATTTTTTTCATTCGATCTATCCCTCCAATTATGATTATTAGATATTGACCTACCCTGTATTGCATCTTGTAGAGGTTGGCTCAATGGTTTTTTAGTTTCTCTTTCGATACGTCACTCCAATTATCAAGTTCTCAAGTCATTAATAGGTACTATAGATGAGATTCGGGATCAATAGAACAATTTTTTTAATTTTACAGTGATGAATTTTAGTGATGATTAAAATTAAGTTTCATTTCACGAATCAGGACACTAACCTGTTTGTTATAATTCTCATTGAATTTCAACATAACTTTTTTTCGTAGATATTTTTAATTGGAATCATGAAGTAGTTAATGACGTTATGTTCCAAGAGTTACCGAGTTCTCCAGGTACAAGAGCCTGCTGTGTATGCTTCATAAACCAACTAAGAGCAACGTTCGTCCCTTGTGGACATAAGTGTAGATATGCAATTGAATTAACTTATGCAACTGCTCGTGAAACAGTTCTTGCTTCCCCCGTCCGAAGGATGGAAATTGAGTACCTCGCCTACTAGGGCATTACTCCGGGAAATTATAACTCTACTCTCTCCACGACGTACATAGCAACTCAATGTTGCCCTGGTTATTTATGGCCATCTGTATTAACTGCAAATGCTGTCGGTTTCGTCCACATCTTCGGAATCTTGTCTGCTAAATATACACCTCAGGCCACCCTGTTAACTTTCAAGTTTCTGTTCTCTAGGATATGTCGCGTTGACAGATTATGGTTCATCGCGTCCCATTTCATATTGCTCTATGTAGTAGTCTGAGTATAGGGACTTCGAATACGCCGAGCGTGAGACACGTTAGCAACCACCGACCAAAGCGGATAAAAATGGTGCTGCAAAGTCAAAATATGACAGGTAGAACTAGGTACAAATGACTAATTAAAGTCGGACTCGTTGTAGTATATTGTTAAGCCTTGGGCTAGTTACGTGTACCCCCGGGCCTTTTTCAATGCGCAGATAAGCGCATTCCGGAAAACGCCGTCGCGAAAAAAGTAGAGTAATGATTTCCCAGAGGTATGCCCTATTAGACGAGGAAATCGATTTCGGTCTTTCGGACGGGGAAAGGAAGAGTTACTGGATACCCTGCTCAAACATTCCTATTGGAAGAGAATAAATCCTGTAAGATTTTTTAGAATTTGAATTGGAAACATCGTTTTTGGATAGGAAATATATCATATGCATTACAAATGCAATTATTCTCTTTCTGCTTTAAACTACTTGCTAAGAAGAAAATTTGATTAACGTTTAAATTGTTTCAAATTTTTAATTTAAATAGATTAGGCGTCATGTATCTATATTTTAGAATAGCGCAGTCAGCAACGTACGGAACTGTAAACCCGAGGATACTAGGATTGAATCTCACCATCAGCATAATTTTTCGGACAATGTTTCTAATAAATTTTATTTTAGCTTTATACATGATCATCGAATCCGTATAAACAAAAAACCACTACAGTAAATTAAAATTTCTTTTTGTTTAAACTGATGTTTTTATGGTAATAATATCCTATTGAAACGTTCAATACGTTTACCCTTAATTTAATTGCGAATTCTGGAACAACAATATTCCCATTCAATTCTATCAAATCCTAATGGGAAAGATAATAGGATTCAGCGTACCTCAATGGGATTATTGAATAGGATTTATGCGATTTCTGAAGAAAAAAAAACCTTTAATAGGATTCAATAGGAAATATCAGATGCAATTTTCCGACTAAACTTCCTTCTTCCAATAGGATTGTTTAAGCAGAGTTGTGAATTATTTTAATGTTGATCATATATTGTATAATTATAAAAAATATCAAGATTATAATACAAATAATTGTGGACATTCATGTCTCAAATTTTTTGCATAATCAGTTATAAATATGATGTGGAGAGAAACTATTCTTTTCTTTTATATTGATTGTTAAACAGCAAACATCATGGGTGACTTTCTAATATTGATTCTCTCTGGAAACTCATTATTTTACGCTTTTGGACTTGTTGATCTACTTACATTTAATTCGATTCCAAATATGGATGAAGGAAGAAATTAATTTTAAAAAAAATGAAAAATGTCAGTTAAACTATTAATTAGAGTGCTAATTATTGACAAAGATATTCAGTTTAATTGACTACTTATTATTATTTCCCAAGATAATAATAATTGATTTAGTATAGATATACCCAGACGGGAGAGAAGTATTTTTATAACGCTCAGACTCAGCCTAACCAAGGTTTACCAGGAAGTTTTACTTTCTCCCACGATAAGTCCTGTAAATGGATACTTAGTGAAGCTGATTATCTATACATATGTGAAAAGATCCTCAGAAATAACTTGGTAGTAGGTTTTAAATGATAAATGTGACCAAATCTGTATAGAAAACAATATAAAACAGTTTATTAATAATAATTAACACACACACACACCAATAACGTATATACAGGTTTTTTATAATTGCCGCTAATTTTGTGGATTTTGAACAGTCGGTAATATCCTTACTTAACTCAGATAATAATAATAATACTTCGCGGTTCTCGCGATCACAGATCAACGGTACGCTCAGCACACACGGTTTTCACACAGGTGAAATGTCGCGTTCACACACACACACACACACACACACACACACACACACACACACACGCACACACACAGACCCTAGTAAGACGACGAAGAGGTGAAATGCTCACACCCTTTGTTGTCGTTTTCAGAACGCCAAAAGAGTTGACTTAAAGCGGTGAAATACTCACTCACCTCAAATCAGGTCAAGTAGGTGAAATGCTCACACAGGCTTGACTGACAAATACGGTCTCGTGCTGCACCAAATTTTCCAATATATAAATTAATTTCCATGGATAAAGTGTGCGAAACGGATTTGCCGTCGCCACCTAGTTGCCCAACATGAATCAACCCATATGCATAGGAACTATATCTATATTTTCTCACTACGCTCAAATACTGTAGGTTTTGTGAGTTAACCCTCACACTGCACTAACCCTAAATTGAAATTATCGACTGGATACGATCAATAATCAATCATTATCCTTAATTTAAAATTTGATTCCTAAATTTTCCGATATCAATTACAACCTTTTGGCTTACAATAACAATGGCTAGCGAGAGAGCAGATCATTTGGATAATTTCGTTTCTTTGTTACGTAAAATTCATCGTTACCCCGATTAAGGTCTCAAAAACTTCTATTATCGAATGGATGATTTCCTTTTCGGAATTTACGAGTTAAGTCGTACTATTTCAGGGGGTCGCAGACTCTATCAGTTTGTTTCCCGTTCTGCAAAGAAGATCCTTCTCGAATACATCCCTGAATATATCGAAAACGAACTTTTTGACTTAGTTGACGACCGACATATTTACTTAAAAGATCTCTACCGTGAAGTGGACCGATTGTTAAGATATCACGAGTCTCGTCATCATGAAGATTATCTCCTTAACTCATATTATGATCGTGATCCTTATCACAACCACCACCGTGATGATTATAATTATTGCCAAGATCGATATGACCTTGAACGTCATTCTGGAGAGTCTACTTCGAAGAAATGAAAAACGCCTAAAAATCACGATTATATCCCTGAATACTTATATCAACCACTCAAAGTACCATGGTCATATGAAATTATAACATCTGTAACTACGACTAACATCACGGACGACGTAGATGACTCTGCACGGTTTGATGAAACTCAGGCTTTTCTGACCTCACTCTATCGTAAGTCTCTCTCTCCTCCCTTGACAGTTGCAGTTGACTATACTGACAAAATTGACATTCCTAACAGACTCTATACTACAGAAATTACAGAAATAAATGGTCAAAAGGTTGAAATCTTGTTTTTATGCCTCTCTCATCGACTAACATTCCGAATAAAAACAATCTCATCCCTTTCCAGGATACGTACTGGGATGTATCCATGGTCTTGAGTTTATGGAACAGGTAACCTCGGAACCAGGTTTTGCAGTCTTAGTTTCAAACCTTCCAAACCTCAAGAGGATCCAGTAACATCTTCTACTGGACCTCTACGTTCTACTAGGACCAATCGAAGGCGCTTACGGCCTCCCCGTAAACCTCCTTATCTTCCTACAAAATAACACCCCGGTTTGCTTCAAAAAAGAAAAACAAAATCCATTTCGATTGAATCTCAAATCTTACCATCATTACATTACAAACATACATGCTTTCATCTCCACTGAATCGTTCACGAGTCCTTATTTAGCATAAGGATCTCTGTGAAGATAAATTGACGTACTCTTAGATATCAAAAAGGGGATGATTCCTGTCCCCTCTAAAAATCATGTAAAATCGACATCTCGCTGTACTCCGTAGATTTAAGAGTTCCAGCAGTTTTGTCACTCTTTTAGCTTTTTAAAATCAAAACAAGTTATCCAGAGTACGCCCTCTGACATCACACATCCTTCGTACTGGACCATATCGTATCTTTTAGTCATACCAATTTCTTCTTCTCCTCTTTCTTCTAAATTCTTAAAATCTTCGTCCTACGCAGAACCTTCCGAGTCATCAGGTAACGTGGCTAAGTCCTGCCATCTTTATTTTTCTCAAGACCTTCTTAAATCCTTCCCTTTTCTTTTTCTCTTATGTTTCAGAGTCTTTCGACCAGCACCAAGGGACCTGGGAGGACTACTTAATTTATTTCATGACCTACTTCTCTAAAAAGACGTCTCTATTGTCTGCAACTATTCCGAGGCACGAATAACGTTATCAACGATGACGTGATCATAAGAACCGCTATCTACAGCGGGGTTATAAGCCGACAATGATTACCATAAGGGTTTGAACCATAACTATTGATATCTCGATCAATTTAAATGAAACTCGAATCCCTCTACTAAAATTAACAAAAAAAACAAAAAAATAGAAAAATGTATATACAAAGAAAAGGGATCGAGGAGACTTCAGGAAATACGAATCATTACTTTTGATTTTAATCAACAAAAAAAAATTACGATCAAAAGGCGTTTTATTAAATTTATAAAGACTATTACAAAAATATACATAGAATCGATAATTAAACAAAAAATTTTAATCCTATCGGGCAATCTTTAGAAGCCATCATTGCCTCCCCTGCTCGTCTCCTCAGATACCATCATATCGTCTGAAACACAAAAGAAGAAATAAATGAATGAGAAAAGAAAAATCAAACTGATGATCATTCATGACTGTATGTCAGTTCTACGAACTCGATAACTTATTCTGGAAACTCTAAGTAGCACTCAATGTGCCCCTGGAAACACTCAAGGAGCCAATAAGCTGTTTTATCCTGAAACTGTATTCGCCGAAACCCAGTTGGATCCAAGCGGCTGTCCAAGGCTAATCTATTCCTGATGCCGTACAGGTCTTCGGGTACCTCTCCGCAGATCTGCCGAATCAGTTCCAAGATGGACATAGCCCTACGAACCCGCACGGGTCTTATCAGGAGGTCTTCCAACAACATGGACACTCGAATGAAATCCTGAGCACCAGAAAAACTAATGAACATCTTCTTCACCCAAAAGAATCAAGGAAGAATCATCTATTAGATTTTTATTACTTACCGATATACCCAGTCTGAAGAGGGTTAATTTCAGAAAACTTCCATACCCTCTGAAGAAAGTAGATATGTGAAGCCGGTTCTGGATCACTCTGCAATACCGGCCGAGTCAAAAAGTGGGTTTTGATCCGCACTAATTAACGACCGCGATAACTTTGACGATAAGTTCCCGACTTACCGACCGTGATAAGTTATCGACAGTGATAATATTGATGACCGACCGTGATAACTTGAATTATCGACAACGATTTTTTACCAACCGCGATAAAAATTTGAGTATCAGCAAAAATAACTGATTTCCAAAGTTTTGTCAATGTATTAATATTTTCTCAAATTTGCGCGACCGACTATCAGGTTTTTCTGGAAATAAATAAATGAATATCAGTGCTCTGCAGTGGTCTGGGTGCGACCCGAAAGGTCCACACGACCAACTTCCCAGTGGAAAAAATAAAAAAACAATTTGAATAGAACCCGTTTCCATTTTTTATAACAAATGGCATTGTAATAAACGAAATGAGTCTGTTTATATTCATTCGATATGGTTAGTTACTTTATTTCAGTGAAAGAAAAAATTGTGCGTTAGAAGAATTCGAATGTACCTCATAGATCCTTTTTTTCATTATTTACAACGAATTTCATTGTTTCACGAAAAAAGTATGTTCATTTATGGCATACGGTTGGTAACATTTTTTTAGTAAACGAAAAAATTATCCGTTAAAAGTACTCATATATATAGAAAGGGTCCCTATTTTTATTGTTTATAACAATTTAAAACTTATTATTTAAATATTACTATGATCAATAATCACTCGTTAGTAACAATGTTCAATTGTTATGAACACAATTCCATATTATTGACAATTATTATTGACTATTATAGCGTCTTTAATGCTGTTTTCTCAATCCTGACACGCATTTAAAATTCTTTCATTGCTGATATTGTTTTTTAAATTTTTTTTTCCGATGAAATATTGTCATCATATATCCATACAAGTATTCCAATCATTTAATATTCATATTTCTGCAATGATCGTGAAATTTTGTCTAGAAAATGGTATAATTTATAAATTGCAAAATTCAAGTAATTTCCTTTTTTTCCAGTTTTTTGATTCTGCATAAAAAATGACTGGACCGATTTTGCTGAAAATCTAATCAGTTCTAAGTTACGTAATTATGCATCGAATGCAATTGGTCCCACATCGATATCATTTTTTGTTCTCGAGATAATCGAGGCGAAAAATAATTCCGAACGCACGTACGAACATACGCACATACGTACATACACACACACAGACGTCCACGTAAAAACTATCGTATTCAACTCTGGGGACCTTAAAACGTGGAGATATGTCAAAATTAGCGATTCGCAAAATCGGACCCATTACTATAACTTCCCACTGGGAAGTTAAAAACATCTTTTTCGTGTACACAATTTATTTATAGCAAAAAAATTTGATTAATACATGAATAATATAATCATAGTTATATAATATATATATTTTTTACAATATTTTATGTTAGTTTTCTCATTTGCGCACTAAAAGATTCATAGTCTATTATTCGATCATGTAAGATCAAACAATAGGCTGATGTGTCAGCAGGAAGAGCTTCTGATGATTCAAATTTCAGTCGAATATCAACTGGTCCTGATTTCAAGGATTCATTTTGTTCAGAACAAAATCGATTTTGATGAGTTAATCGTTTGAGTTTTCTTTGATGACTGATGGGATTCAGGCATGATATGTTAGTTTTATAGCTTTCCCCTACTATTGGTTTATAAACAATCCCTATCAAGTGACTGATTTCAAATGTAAACGTATTGTTACAGTTTCACCACGTAAATTAACCAATTGACCGTCTTGATTAACAATGCGCAGTTGTAAATTATGTATTGTCTGTACGGTGATTGGAAGATAAGTGACGTTTGATAGAACTTCAATGATCTTATATCCTGGTGAAACTGAGGGTAAAAAATTCGTGAATCGTTGTACCAACTGATTATTCATGTATGCTTCTGGAGTGATATTACATTTAATCCTTGATTTATTAATTTTCAAGATAGACACTGGTAAATCTGATGTGTGAGTCAATTTTGAAATAACTCGGTGGACTAAAGTCCAACCAAGCGACCAATAGAATCATGCGTTTGAATTTATTGTGTGCATTGTCACTGTAAACGGCACGGTGAGTTCATTATTATTGGGCCTAATGGAAATTGATAATTGAGTATCAGCTTTTCTTTATATAATTTTCAGTGTCCTTTAATTTCAT
Source organism: Chelonus insularis (assembly GCF_013357705.1). NCBI lineage: Eukaryota > Metazoa > Arthropoda > Insecta > Hymenoptera > Braconidae > Chelonus > Chelonus insularis. Next base: position 132,780 of record NW_023276701.1, read on the forward strand.
GCTTCCTGTGGGTAGTTTAAATACTTGTAGCTGCACCAATTGAGTGTATAATAAAACTCATTGTTACCGTTATAATATCGAATGGAATTGAAGTAAACAATTCCACAATCCTAGGGGATATTTTTTAGATGATGATAATTCAATCGGTGAAAAATAAAACCGTCTAGAATGGACATATGTCCCAGACAATGTTAACGTGAGTGAATCATTCATGAATGATACTTATTGAAAGTGGCATATTACTTTTATACTTTTCGTTACGTAAAAAATGTTAAATGACAAGTGTCCGCAATTATGTGGTACTGTAATCTTGGATGTTTTTCATGATTGTACATATTGTATCACATTAGATACTTCATAAGCTCAGGTGGTGGCAGTAAATTGCCAGAAGACAGATAATATATAAATTTATTACCACCTTTTTACATGCCACCCAACTGTGAATCCAGGTCAATTTTTATCGTCGAGATTTAATAATTGCTGAGTCATTTTTCCACGGATATGAGAGTGTGGAAGATCATTTCGCATAAAAACACAACGAAAAAGAATAATTTCATGATTTTTGCATATGCTGAAGTTCAATATCAGTCAGTGCACGATAGGTAACTTTAAAATTTTTTATTTGTCGGTTTTCAAAGACAATCCTAAATATTCTCTTGGTGTAGTGGTAAGACTAAACTTTTACCAAAGGCTATCGCTTCCAGTTTCTCGTTATGACGTTTAGCTTCTTCGAATTGAACGTTTGGGCGTCTTTAGCAGTAATTAATTGCGTTTGCAATGCCCATCAGCGGCCACCTGCTACGCCAAACGCACTTAAACCTGCAAATAGAGGTATAAGAAGGTGAATACCTCTCACTTTTTGCGGTATTAGGATAATACGTGGAACTTTGATTTTTTTCTTTCTACCGGCATCGCGAACAGTCTTTAGTGCAGCAGCTAATGCAGATATCATAGAATCTGAAGTAGAGTTTAACATAAGCATTGCTGAATTAACAACTTTTCGCAAATGTTTAACTTCCTTGTCCTTTTTGTTTTTCTTTTTCAAACCCATTCCCAATTTTGATTTAACTTTTATGACGTTGGAAATTCCTAAAGCAGCGATTCGTTCAGCAATATCTGCGTCTCTCGCGAAAACACGTTTCAAAGACTTTTTAGCAAATATTCCATCAGCTGCGTTTCTAGCTTCAATGATATCTCGATTTTGCCAATATGCAATATCGTGTTCTTTACAAGCAGTGTCCAATGGATTAATTCCTGGATCTCCACGTGCTAATCTTTTCTTCAATTTAGTTCCCGGATTACAATAATGATATCCTGGTATATGAAGTTCAAATGGCTATTTGTTAATAAGTGTGTTAACAATACCAGCACCTCGTTTTTTGATACGTCTTTGCACTATCATTGTTCAAGAACGACTAACTCGACACCTATAAAAGATGTAAATTTATAGCTAGAATATCATTCTACATCAAGTTCAATCAACAAGACATTAAGTTGCCTGTAATTAACTTTGACCTATTGCGAGACACAAATATCAAACGTCATGGACAACTTTTACCAAATAGTGTCCGTGGTGTTATTTGTGGCCCATCAAATTGTGGAAAGACAAATACTCTCTTAGCACTTATTGTACATCCAAATGGCTTACGATTTAAAAATATTTATTTGTATTCAAAATCATTCAACCAACCTAAATATCAGTTTTTAAAAAAAATAATTGAACCAATTGAAGGTATTAAATTTTATGCTTTTAATGAGCATGAGAAAGTGGTAAAACCGGATGAAGCAAAACCCAATTCAATTACGATTTTCGATGACGTAGCATGCGAGAAACAAGATAATATGTGAACCTATTTTTGTATGGGACGACATAGAGATATTGACTGCTTCTACCTTTGTCAAACTTATGCACGAATCCCAAAACATTTGAGACGTGACAATACAAACTTCCTTGTACTTTTCAGGCAAGATGACATGAATCTAACACACATTTACGATGATCATGTAAATACTGACATGACTCATTCTCATTTTCGAAATGTATGTTCAATGTGCTGGAATAATGATAAATATCCCAGTGAACACATCACGTAAATGCTACAATACACAGAAGTCGCGAGTTACATCAATTTGTTTACATTTGTTTTATGTAATAGAGACATAAAAATTTACTTCTATGTTACATATTATTGTTTATCTTTTTGTTATATCCGCGTTATGTATCAATGTTACTTTAATTAGATGTATCAGTGTGATTCATATATTGCATATAAGTTATATATTTTTGTTATTCTAATGAGATATAATATTTGTTTATATTATGTTATGTATTAGCTGCATATTATCATTACTCTAACTGAATATGAAATTATCATTTCTACCCTACATTTCCGTTATTTTCTTTCATCAATGTGAATCTATTATATCCAAGTGATTTTATTTTAAAAGTATTATTAGCATAATTAACTATTGGATATACTTACCGACATTCATATCTAATTGAAAGAGAGTGATGTTCAAACTCTCGATTTACGACTTGTTCTCATGGTTTCGGTGCACTTTTAATTTTTCCTTTGATCTGACTCATATAGTTCTCAAATTTAAAACAACTTAATTTATCTAAGCAATCGAAAGATTGTACCTCATTCGATAAACGTAAAAGAATATGAATGTTGTGCGTTAAATATTCAATACCATACAAATCTTTGAATTTCTCAACGAACCACTTTCACAACGAATTAGCATAAGCATTTTCTTTAAGACACAAATAAGAATCACACAGAATTCTTATTGCTGCACTTAAAGTAAGAAAATGTACATAATAGTTCGATAGAAGAATATTTTTGAATATTACAGGGCCTGTATATAATAAGAACTGTCGAAATTCAGTAGCTTTCCACTTCTCTAGTACATCAAAACTTCTGGGTTGTCTTGCAAATTCTAGTGGTATACAAGTACGTGTGTCACGTAATGCTTTGGAAATAATATTTTTTTGATCGGTTGTTAAACGTACATCTCGAGCACTTTTAGTCCAAAGTTGTAGAAGACGTTTTACAACACCTAAACATACCAAGTGCATATAGTCCAAAGCAACTTTTGAAACCATCCCAATTTTTAAGTGTTTTAATACAGATATCCCTGAGTGATGCTCTTCTTGCTCCATGTTATCAAAAGATTCATCAGTTCTCAAAGTACTTGTCATTTCCGGGAAAAAACACGTCCGTTTCATTCTCCTTCTTGAATACAATTTGAGCAGCTAAAATATCTAGTTGGATACTTAGTACATGTTATAAAAGCTTTAGCCGGAGCGTCACAAATGATTTCCGTTATTCGAATGTTCATTTTTTTATTGTTAATGATCAAGCCTTCTTTCATTATACATAACATGTCAAGAACGAAAGGAGTAAGGTAAACATTAGCATCAATAGGCTTCGAATTACCATGAAAAATGCCCACTAAAAATGGTTGAGTATAAAAGTCAATAAGTTAAAGACCAATGGTACTTGGAGAAGAAACAAAATATTTTTAAATTGAACGTTCTAAGCCATTTGCAACTCCGAAATGCATGTATGCACTGCTATTACTATACTTAATTTCATTAATAGCATTCCGTGGAGTTTTCATCAACGTTCCTACATCTTGCGGTAGTTCACTAAAACCGTAGATTAGTTCAGTAAACTAATCTACGAAGAAAAAGGGAAACTTTTCATGCTAACACGAACAAATTAAACTGAATACGCTATATGTATTTGTACTGGCGCGTGTGCTATAATTTTTTACGCTCCGCGCATGTGCAATAGTCATGTGTGTTGCTGAAGCGCATGCGTCAGCAATACTTCACCTTGCCGATTCTCCACTACTGTACCAACACTTTTATATATACCAGTACCGGTCAAAAACATATTTGTGAAATCAGCATCTTTAAAGTAATTCTTTTTAGTTTCTGCTTGTGATGAAATATATGTAAGTAAAAGATTTTGACTGATATTTGATTTTTTTTTTTACTTCCCAGTGGGATTTTGCGAATCGCTAATTTTGACATATCTCCACGTTTTAAGGTCCCCAGAGTTGAATACGATAGTTTTTACGTGGACGTCTGTGTGTGTGTATGTACGTATGTGCGTATGTTCGTACGTGCGTTCGGAATTATTTTTCGCCTCGATTATCTCGAGAACAAAAAATGATATCGATGTGGGACCAATTGCATTCGATGCATAATTACGTAACTTAGAACTGATTAGATTTTCAGCAAAATCGGTCCAGTCATTTTTTATGCAGAATCAAAAAACTGGAAAAAAAGGAAATTACTTGAATTTTGCAATTTATAAATTATACCATTTTCTAGACAAAATTTCACGATCATTGCAGAAATATGAATATTAAATGATTGGAATACTTGTATGGATATATGATGACAATATTTCATCGGAAAAAAAAATTTAAAAAACAATATCAGCAATGAAAGAATTTTAAATGCGTGTCAGGATTGAGAAAACAGCATTAAAGACGCTATAATAGTCAATAATAATTGTCAATAATATGGAATTGTGTTCATAACAATTGAACATTGTTACTAACGAGTGATTATTGATCATAGTAATATTTAAATAATAAGTTTTAAATTGTTATAAACAATAAAAATAGGGACCCTTTCTATATATATGAGTACTTTTAACGGATAATTTTTTCGTTTACTAAAAAAATGTTACCAACCGTATGCCATAAATGAACATACTTTTTTCGTGTATAACAATGAAATTCGTTGTAAATAATGAAAAAAAGGATCTATGAGGTACATTCGAATTCTTCTAACGCACAATTTTTTCTTTCACTGAAATAAAGTAACTAACCATATCGAATGAATATAAACAGACTCATTTCGTTTATTACAATGCCATTTGTTATAAAAAATGGAAACGGGTTCTATTCAAATTGTTTTTTTATTTTTTCCACTGGGAAGTTGGTCGTGTGGACCTTTCGGGTCGCACCCAGACCACTGCAGAGCACTGATATTTTTTTATGATAGAAGTAACGTGAATCACTAAAATACATTCTTTATATATTTATGAATATCATACTTGCAAGACTAGGTTTCAAGTATTCTTCATAACCTCATTGTCTACAAAAATGTATACTACGATACATTAATTTGTAATGAATAATTTGTAGATAAAGTTGATATGAAAATCTTCATCTATGTTTCAAGTAATTATTTGACTACTGTATTTACTCTTTTACTATTTTCCCAGCTTTTTATTTTTTGGATAATTTTACTATTATGGAATTTGCTGTTGTAAAATTTTCCAAAGACGGCACTTCTTCGGAAATTCCTGTGAAATGGATAATCGGTGATGACAATGAGAGGTGCTGGTGGCCATCTAAACGCACAAAAAATATTTCGACCTTGATACAAAGAAATGTGGACCCAAAAGACCACTGGGATGAAGAAGAAATTTCTGAAATTACATTTTGCTGTATATATTTTTAAAATATATATTGCTTATATTAAGAAAATTTACCACACTTGAATAGAGATTTTTTTTCTAACTTTTCCAATTTTTTTCATTATAATACCAATTAATGTTACTATTAAAATAATCACAACTAATTTGTTAAATCATTTCTTATAAGCACTAACAGAACTCGATTGAAAAATATTATTCACAGGAACATATGAAAAAGCAAGACATCTTGCTGAAAATTTGAATTATACTTCAGAGGACGACGGTCAATCTGGAAGAGGAAGAAGAACAAAGTTCCGTAATACGCGATATCAAGATACTTCTGATGATGAAAATAATAATGGACGGTTCTCTTCATTAGATTTACCTCCATCATTGGCGACAAATACTTCTCCGCAAGAAGATAATACTGGTAAATAGTTACAGAAATACCATAAATTCAATAATTTATTCGTATTATTGTTGGTTACATTTTGATTTTGCGTGTAGAACTTAACATTAATGAGTTACCAATCATTTATGAAGAATCACCAACAATTGAAAGAACTACTACTGAAGGAACTCGTGACTCATTCAATGAAGAAAATGTGCAAATAGCCCAATCTCTCGACCTTAACAGCTATCAACAAGGATTGCTAAATTTACAAGAATTAAAAGGTAAAATTACTAGACAATATTTTATTTTGTTCGATTCTATGATAAACGATAAAGTTATTATTTTGAAACTTTATTATAAAACGACGAAGTCGTTTCAATGAAACTTTATTCTAAAAGACAAGAAAATTGATTTTTAAGTTTGATTTTCAATTTAATTGAAAATATTTCTCTACGCTCTATAATTAGCAATTTTATTCCTAATTTTCCTTACTCAGATCAACTTTTTTCAATTCAAAGAATTGTTGTCAGATTGGATTTAAAAATTGACGACTTAGCTCAAAGAGTAGATAAAATAGGTCCTTTACCTAAACTAATAGGTACCACGAAAAATATACAAAAAATATTACCACTCAGTAGCCGAGAAGCAGTTGATAACTTTGAAAAGCATTTAGAAAATACTACTATTATGAATGAATTTGTAAGTATGCATGAAATACTTTAAAGAAAGTCTTGCAACATTATATAAATTTTAACTTATATTTCAATTCAAACTATTTTTAGCAATCAAATGAAATTATACGTTATTATATTTGAAAACAATGTTTTTTTTCTACAATATCATTTTTAAAAGAGAACATCGTCTCGTTTTACTAGCATCTGCTATAAATATAAATATTTTGTATTTTAATTATATTCATAATCAATTGATTATATTTATTATTCCATTTTATCATTTTGATATATCTATATTTTTGAAGCGTACAATTATTTTTTGTTTTTCAGCTTATTTATATTGATAGAGTTTGTGGTAATACCCCTGAAGAAAATGTAAGGCAAATTTTCTCCGAAGTTTTTACCAATGAATTCGCCAAAAACCATACATGGGCTGGGAGGAAAAATAAATTTTGTGATTCTCAGTTGAAAATGATCAGAACTATGAAAGGTAATTAGTAATAGAATTTAGTTGATTTAAAAAAATGCATTTTCATTATTCTTTTAGTGAAAATGATTTCAATTCCACTCTAATTTATGTTATGTTAGATAAAATATCAAGTGAATGGGCTGGATTCCGTGAAAATAATTTCGATCGAGAAGGAAAAGAGTGGTTTCGATTGGGAAATCAGAGATTCACTCGAGAAGAAACGAAGAAATGGTTTTTTTAAATCTCCATTCCAAAAAAGTATTATTAACATTAAAAAGTTGATCAATGAGTACAAAAAATTTTTAGTATTTATGATTTTCTGCTGAAGTATTGTTATTACAGCAAAAAAAATTCTCTTCCATTCTCTCAATTTAGATCATTCAATTACTTGTAGTAAAAAAATATCTGCAATGACTTACTCATCTAATATAATACAATAAACAAAAATAAAGATTAAAATCTCGAGGATAAGAATGTAACTCCTATTAAAGACATACCTGTAGTAAGGTATTTGAAGATGTTCGATTCTAAGCTCTTGTCCAAAGAATAAGAAACAAAGTATGGCATACGAGAGTTAAAAGGTAATCAATTGATGACGGGTGATTCTGAAGTCAGGTTCGACAATAATTTTATCCATATTGGTGATAAAAAATTCAACACTACTTCTATTGGCATTATTATTTATGAATTTACCTGATCAATCAAAAATAACAAAAGAAGATGGAAACATGTATGGCAGAATTATCAGTATGATAAACGGCTATCGGAAGCATTATATTCCCGACAAAAGTATCAGAGTAGATAAGAATTTAAAAAAATTCACCGACATAATCAGTAAATATATACCAAAAAGTGGGGAAAGTTTACCACAGTATATGATTAAACATAAACAAAATCATCCTACCGATTACATTTATTGGAATGATCCCAATGAACTTGTAGATCGACTTAATTCACTTATTGCATCTCAAACTGCTGGAAATTTCAGTCATACTAATGAAATTCTATCAATTTTAGAGGAATTACGCGAAGCTAAAATTATTTATTAATCTAATGTATTCTACACAGCTACTCATTCTTTGAAGGACTTTTGAAGTGAGACGTTTAAAAATGAGTGTTGACGTTTTTGGACGACAGTTAGCAAAAGATATTGTGAAAAGTGATATCCGTGGGCCTCCTGGTAAAGGATTCAAATTAACTGCGGATCAACAGTTTGACATAGATCATAAGAGATTGTGTAATCTCGCTGAACCAGTAGATTTGAATGATGCAACATCATTAGGAGTAATTGAAAAACAGATTATAATTTTGAAAAATTTTATTGAAATAGAATTACGTCTGTTACACGGAACTGTAGCAAATTCAAGGAAAATCATTGAAGAAAATAGAGAAAAAATCAAAATCATTAATATTCAAGTAGGGCAACATATCGAATTATTACAAGAACATCGTAAACGTCTGAAAGAAGAATTGAATGAAACAATTGAACTACATGAGTCAGATCCATTACGTTTATTGAAGAAGGCAAATCGTAAATAAGCTGAAATTATTGAACAAATGGAAGAAAATATTCGGAAATATCTTGATCAGCATCATGAACAAGGAGAAAAAAATAATAACTGAAGAGCTGCATAGACCGGTTAGGAGAAATTATCAATGACGACATGTTGATATACGTGGTCTTGATGAAACTTAGCAAGCTGATCTAGTTGACATGACAGCATATAAATCTTACAATAAAGGTCATCAATATTTATTGACTGTTATTGTTATTTTTTCAAAATACGCTTGGGCTGTGCCCACAAAATCTAAAAATGGTAAAGATGTGGCTTATGCAATGAAATCGATTCTATCACAAAAAAGAGTGCCAAAATTTTTGCATGTTGATAGAGCAAAGGAATTCTACAATAGAGATTTTGAAGCACTTATGAAACAATATAATATCAAAATGTATTCCACATTTAGTAATCTTAAAGCATCTATATGTGAACGATCTAATCGCATGTTAAAAAGTAAAATGTGGAAACAAAATACGTTGCAAGGTAATTACCAGTGGATAGACATCTTACCAAAATTGATGACATCATATAACAATAGCAAACATAGAACCATCAAAATACAACCGATTAATGTTACTTCAGCCAATGAGAAACAATTACGTCATACTATCTACAATAATAATAAACTTGAAGTTCAACAAAAAATGAAAAAGACTAAATTTAAGGTTGGGGACAAAGTACGCATAAGTAAATATAAACATGTCTTTGAGAAGGGATGCACTCCTAATTGGAAATCTGAAATATTTAATGTAAGCCAAGTATTGAACACTAATCCACTAACCTACAAGCTTATCGACTATCGAGATCAACCGATTGAAGGAGGTTTTTATCAAGAAGAATTGACTAAGATTCAATGTCCTGATATTTATTTCGTGGAAAAAGTTCTGAAAAAGCGTGGTAATCAAGCTTTTGTGAAGTGGTTAAGATTTGATAAAACGCACTATAGCTGGATAGATACAAAAGATTTATAATGTCTCTATCTAATGAATTAGAAGCAATGACTGACAAAACGTCTTTAGCTGAAGAGCAAGAAGCAATGGCTGACAAAATGTACAGTAATGCTGCTAATATTAAATGGATACCTTTAACTCATGAAGAACAACAAAAAATTAATAAGGTAAGAGAAACGATTAAACATCTTGATAAAATTAATAAACGAATGTTAAAAGAAGTTAAAACTAATAAGACCATTAAGGATGACAATGATTTTGTCATATTATTTGTAAAAGATGAATCCAAAAATACTAACTAATGTAAATAATTCGTAATATTTTTTTTATTAAATAAATTTTTTTTTCTCATAAGTTTTACATAAATCTTATATCTACAAAAATTTATTAACCTTATCCAATATGAATCGTAACCCCAAAGAAGTGTATCAGTTGATTGTGCTAAGAGAACTCTTTTATTATCTTCCCAACTTAATGCTAACTTTTGTCTACTAGTTGTATGTACTTCATGTTTCTTGTTGACTATATGATATTCCGTTTTACATAATTTTTCATGATTAAGTAACCATTTTTTGTAATCATCGAATGTTATAGATTTTATTGTTGCAGTTTTGACACCGTCTGCTTTATACTTGTCTTTTTTTCTTTATTTTGAACTTTGAATGTGTACATTTTGGCAATATTTTTGGATACTCTAAATCAACTTCGACAATGTAACCAATTGAAGAATCCTTGGAGATATTTTTAATTATTTCATAGATATTAGAAATATTGATGTCATCTTCCACCCATTCAAATGATCCAGTCGGTAGATACTTACTCATTGCTGCGCCATACGAATTATTTACATCGAAATCCATGAGATATGATACATAGTCATTGGGGTTATAATCATTACACATATACGGATTGTTTGCTTTTGTATATCTATTTGAACACTGTGCCACTCCTCCTCTAATACCCTTTTTTATGAAATTGAGCATTTCTACATTTTCCAAGAGTTCGAGTTCAATTTCTGTATATTTCAATATAGCATCAAAAGTTAATCCAGGTGCAGTGTCGTAATGTAACGGATCAAGCTCATAAGTGTAGAGACAACTTTGTCTAAAATTTTGAAAAATGTCTGCTAACAGAAGAACGTCTGTTTTTAAATATAAATCTGAATATTCACCGAGGGTGTTTAGTTGAAATTGATCCCAAACGTGGTGTGCATGTTGGTAAACGTCATCGGAAATGTCCGAATCGTTGACGAAGTTTTTCCCAACTGTCAATATATTCATATGGGAAAACACCTTTACGAGTTACTAATTGAAATTTATCTGGCTCGGGATAGAAACGTTGGATAATTGATTTTGCGTTGTTATCTAAAAATAATGCAAGTTTCTCAATACTATTGCTCATGAATCGAAAAGAATCAATAAATCGTAATTTAACAACTATTTCCTTTTTTTGCAGGGAATTTTCTGATCAATTGTTTTTGTAAATGCTATGTATTTTGCTCTATCGACAGGTAATAATTCCATAAAACCTTTAAATAATGTAGCCAATGATTTAATAAAAAAATGTGAGTCATATTCTCAATTCAATTCAATGTTATCAAGGGAAAGAAAGAAGCAATGTAAAAATGATAAAAGCAATGTAATCATAATGCATTGAGAAAAAGAAAAAAAAATTTAGAACTACATTGGTATTAACATTGGTTATATTGCTTTGACATTGCTACTACAGAAAAGGGAATTATGCAAAGGATACAATGTTGAAGCAATGTAATCTTAAACATTGAAAATGAAATTTAATTTAAATTATTTTTACATTGGTTGTATTTCTAAAAAGCAATGTAATCGATGTACAACCCATCGACATTTTTCGATTCGGGTATTTGTCTTGTCAAAAAATTTTTGTTTTTATGCATTTTTTTGTCACCTATAAGGCCCGATTTGTTCTGAATGTTTTCCTGTAAAAGCCTATAGAGTTTCCAATAAGTCCAATACTTTTTTTTTCAAATTTCTATTGAATATAATAGGATTTGAATCGATTTTATCAAATTGTTTTAGTAGATAACATTCGTTACTTTCTTCTTGTTAATAGAATCTTCTATGAATTACGTGCAATGTTTTCTTGATTTAAGTCTGCAGATGGGAAAAACATGCAAATTTTATTCAGCTTCATTGGTAATTATATATTGAAAGAAAAATTTATTTCTATCAGAATTAATTTAATAATAATAAATAAATACCTTATTTAAAAAGATGATAAGTATTTGTTCCAAACGGAGGAATGATTTTTTTTAATTACGAAGAGGATTTTTCGCGGTATACGAGTTATACATTGGTTAGTTTTACAAGCAAGATTTATTGACTATTGAATGTCTATTTACATGAGACGAATTCTAAAAAAAATTTTAATTCAATATATTTATAAACAATTTCCCCTCTGAGTATATTTTATCGTTAAAGGCATCTAGTAAACCTTTCCGATCATGATAAATGTTTACAAAATTATACCTGCAGATTATAAAAATCAATAAAAAATGAATTATTATATTTATTTTACCATCATTATAATTTTTCATATTGTTATCTTATAAGGTAAGAGACCCAATACTCGATCATGAACTAGTACTCGCTCTTTCATGTATTTTGTATATCTATATACAGGGTTCCCTATACAAAATACACGGAGTGGTCGAGTATTGGGTCTTTTACCCTATTCAAGCTCTCTAAAAGTAAATTAGTGAAAAGTCACTAATTCTTAGTCAATTTTCACTAATTCAAAAAGTGTCATGTGTCATGATTTATTGTTATATGAAAATTGTTTATTTAAAAAATAGAGACAAATTGTGTATAGAAATGTGTAGTATTATTATTAGAGTAGTTATATTGTATTATAACATTTATATTATCTTTAACCTTTCACAAATAAACTTATTCGTGCGTATGTATTATGCTTGAATTTGGAACTTATTTTCAGCTAGACGTAAATATTGTGCATTTTGTTTAGCTTATTGGGAAAAAATTAATTATTCATATAATTACAAGAAGTAAGTTGACTCTTGAAGTATGGCGAAGAAAATTTACCAAGGGTACTTGAATCCGCACAGCAATGAACCGATGCCACGAATAACAGCTTATAGAAACCAAAATGATCAGAATTAAATGAAAAAGAGCAACTTCCATCAAACGTAGGTAAATGTGTATTACATACACACATATCATTAATAAAATTTACTCTCTAAAAATCAATGAATACTACTTGTCTGCAATCACTCACGGAATGTAAAAACTCTATGGTTATTATTTTACAAATTTATGAGACGAAAAAAGTGACCAATGGTCTAAAATGGTTTGATAACTTAAATTAAAAAGGTAATCATTTCAGCTAATACCTCTCTATTTTCTCTATTTTATTTTAGTATTATGTACAGTTTGAAATGTTCTGGCGGAAATTAAGATGTTCGCGCCAGAACAAGAAGGAAAAGGATGGGGGGGGGGAGTACGGAGGGAAACTTGGTTATGGGAATCCAAGGGAATAAGAAGGGGAGGGATGTATGGGATGAAGGTATGACTATATTTTCAGGTAAAATAACTCGGAGTATCGGACATTTGTTATAACCAAATTATGTATAATTTATGTAAAGCAAAAACTATAAGAGTAAATAAATTATTGTACTCAATGTCTTTTCCTCTTTTCTATCTTTAAGTAAATGTAAGGTTTTTGGTTCTTATATACCAGGGACACGAAATGGTAGATTTCTCCTTGAAAATGTATATAACCTTGGGAATATAGCTGCGCATATATATGTGTGTGTATTCTCACTTACCTGTATGTTGCTCGTGGAAACTCGGCTCAATTAAGTCAATTACGAAGAAGATATGCATACAAAATGAAGTTAATCAACTTGATAATGATGTATCTTAAGATTATGATCCGGGTACGGGACGGAAAAGCAACAATTTAAGTAATTAATCAATGTAATAATCAAAGTAATGACTTGAGCGATAATTTACAAAATCTGGAGAAAGAATGATTTACAATGTTGCAATCGAAGGTGTGCGGCGCACCGCGGCTTCGCCCAATGCCCTTGAATAATGAATATTCTGAAGCAAGCTCACCGACCTTGATGCTGACTTCTCCGGGTAATGTTGTTTTCCTTCCCGGGACTACTGTCTTGGACTTATGCTGCGTCAGGGAACGTCGTTGACCAACGTAGAACTTCCCGGCGTCCTTTCCCGCAATGTCCAGTGGTTCGAGGGCTCCTCAAGCTGCTGGGCGGTTATTCCTACTCAAAGCGGAACATAATACAGCCTTGTCTGGATCGAATGGCGGCGAAAGCCCAACTGGCGATTCTCGATCGCCGCGGCGTGCTCGTAGCCTCGTTTGGCGGGACCTCCTTCCATGAAGAAGCTCCTCCTACACTGTTATCGCACCGCCGCTTTGGCCGCAACATGATTTCTTCTATGGTTTGACCTTTGGAAGTATTGTGGAACTCTTCATTATCGGTGGCTGGTAACTGGATGACCTGGAATATGCTTGGAATCTCTCCCGTAGGTAAAGGCATGAGTATCTCAGCAGGATGTGCCGGAAGTAAAGATGTCGCCACTTGACACGAAGGGACATAGAACCTTCCTCGTCTTGTAACAAGCTTTATATTGAGTTTTTTTTTATAATGAAAATTAGTAATGCGATGAAATTTTTGAGTTAAATGAACGTGAAAACCTTTCTTTCACTCAAGGATTTTCGTCTTATGATGAATCTTCACATTATATTGAAGATAACATTGAAATAATGTCTGCACCGTCACCAATTGGAGAGAAAATTATTAGCAATGACTTGAGCTGGCGTCAATTCGATTTTGCAGATAATGAAGACGATGACAACACGATCGTTAATGTAGATATTTGGTTTGATGTAAGAAATTATTGAAAAATTACAAAATAACTGTTATACTATTGAAAACCAGACTTGTAAAAAATATGTTGACGAAGTATAGTCTTCGCATTAGTGATTTCTTTTATATATGTTTTCGGTTCGCACCTTCCCTTAAAGTATGGAGTTTTTTTTGTTGGTTGCACTGCCTCCTTGGTTGCTTCTAGAGTGTGTATGTGTACAACTTAGTAGTCATAGACTAGTGGAGCAGTAAAGTTTCTTTCTTTATTCAAGTCTTTTACTTCATTATAACTAATAAAATCTTACTTTATATAAATCTCTTCACTTAATAAATCAATCCCTGGACACCTTTTCCATAATAGATTATGGACTCAAGTATCGCGTAACTGTCATATATTTTGAGTAAGAGAAAACGTTCGAGAAGTTTTTTTTCTATAACGGTCGCGAGCAGGTAGCCGTTACACTATTTTTTTGAAACGAGTATAAGTATACGTTGTGGTAAAAATGGCGGACGATTTTGTTTTAAATGCAACGACAAAATTTGATGGAAGCAACTTTTTACAATGGAAATTCCAAATTAAAAATGCTCTGTTTGTGTAAAAGCAACAGGACCTATAAGAGAAAAATGGATTAAAGATGTAAAAGCAATGTACTACATTTTAACGATATTAGTTCCAAAACAGCTAGAATGGTTGATAACGTGCACTTCGTCTAAAGAGATGTAGGACAAGCTTGTTGCCGTAAACGAACAAATTTCTGAATCGAACAAGATAATTCTACTCAAAAATTCTATGACTACAGTATGAATCCAAGTAAGTTGGTAAACCAGCACGTAGCCAAGCTGCAGAACATAGTGGGTCAACTCAAAAATGTCGGTGAGAATGTATCAGATGCATCGCTACTGGCTAAAATTTTCGGGAGTCTTCCAAGTAAATTCAACAACCTGATGACTGCATGGGATAGTGTTCCAGTAGATAGACAAAGTGTCCAGTTGCTACAGGGGCAATTGTTTGAGGAAGATTAGAAGATACAAAATTTAAAATTAGAACCAGATAAATGCCTTTTCTTAAAAGAAGAAGTTTGTTATTTAGGACCTTTGATTAGTCTGAATCATTTAAAACCAGATCCAAAGAAAATTGAAGCAGCTAAAAATTATCCAAGGCCAACTACTCAAAAGAAAGTTAGACAATTTTCAGGATTTACAAATTATTATAGAAAATTCATCAAAGACTATGCTAAAATTGCTAATTATAGTATTGATTAGTAATTTATTTAAAAAAGATGTAAGATTTGAATGGGCTCAAGAAGCTGAAAATTCATTTAATTTATTAAGGGAAAAGTTATGTACTCCCCCTGTATTAATTACTCGAGATTTCACTAAACGTTTTATTATTACCATTGACGCATCAGGATATACTATTGGAGGTGTTTTATCACAAGGAAAAATTGGTCAAGATTTACCAGTCGCTTATTCATCAAGAGTTTTAAAAGATTCAGAAATTGAATATGTCCTGGTTAAACATTCCGATTGTTACGTCCCCGTAACAGAACGGTATCTTTTTTGAGTCAAGACACAATCGCCTTCTACTCCACTCGGGTGCGGAGACCTCGCAGAGTTTATTTTAGATGGAAAATTAAAGAAATAGGTAAGGTAATCAGTGCTGGCAAACCACTATGGTGCAACAAATGAAGAAGAGAGTTGTTCCTTTTTATTACAGATAATCTTTATTAGCCTTTACTCACTTTAGTTGAATAGAAATTGTTTTACAAGGGTAAAATTGATAGGTAGCAGAAAGTTGAAGCGCTGTTCAGCAGGTCGGTGCGTAGCAGGTTGTAGTGCTGCCTGAAGATACTCGGCTAGGCTCCCTGGTTGGTTGATTTACAGCCGCTTGGGCTCCCTCGCCGTACCGCACCTCTCTCTCTTACTCGTAGACTTCGACTTCGCTCGTTTGCTCACGTATATATATATATTTCTTAAAGATTTCTCTTCACAAAATCTTTCCCGACGAGTTGAAAAAAATTCTTTTATTATTCTAAAGAAAAAATATTTCTTTGGTCGAGTTGAGATACTTTTAAAAATATACTTGTTTGAGTAAATAGAAGAATTATTTTCTTCAAGAAGAAAATTCTAAACGAATTGTTTCTCTTGAATAGTTATAACTTGAAGGAAACTTTTAATGTTTCTGAGAATAAATCTTTCTCAAAAAAATCAAATCTGAGTTTGAAATATGAAGTAGACTACAGCTCAAAAATTTGCACCAAGCCCGATAAAAATTCAGCAGAGACTGAAGTTCCTTGGGAGAACCTGGACTATTTATCCAGGGTTCCAACCCCTCTGAAAAGCTGGAGGTGGTAGCTTTAATGTTCTTTTTGCCAATCCGGTAATGTGAATATCCAAATTTCCTTTGGTCAGGCTATCCACGTGCGGGCCTCTTGAACTGCCTTTACGCCCGCTTTCTCTTCTTTCCTTCACCTGTCTGTCCACCTAGCGTCCTTGAGTTTCCCCATGGTGCCTTCAAGTCTGACTTCACTCTGCATACCGTCCCTTTTCCTTTTTAAAATTTAATATTCTATTTTGTTTTAACAAAAATGTTGTGTACTCTGGTACATAACACCGATAAAATCTTATAAAAAGAACTTCATAAGAATGAATCGGAAAATTGCATTAGAAATATCACATTTTTATAAGTATCTATAAGACATTTTCTTATAAATTCTTATTAAACAAGTGATATTTCTAATACAATTTTCCGATTTACTCTTATAACATGATAAAATTCTTTAAGAAACTTTTGTATCGTTATTTATCGAAATACATAAGGAATTTCTGAGAATATTCTGATCGCTTTGTATAAGAATCTATAAGCATGTTTTGTATCGTTTTTTATCGAAATTTATGTTCTTACCACAAAAGGAAATCAGTTCAAACGAGTAGTCTAGTAGCCGTATGAATTTATCGTGCATTAATTATAGAATGGAAATAAAAATTTTTTGGTTATAGATTCTTGTAAAGGATGATGAGGAGAGCATTTGTCCAAATTTCTATTACTCGGAAAAAAGAATTATTATTGTTTATCGAGTATTAGAGTTTGGCAAATTGCGTTGTTTCACTTTTCACCGCTTACGTAGCGAGAATAGTGATAAATATAAAAAGAAAGTTAGCATCTTTTTTTGTAGAGAATCGAATTTGGGTGTGATCTTAATCGGGAGTGGCGGTTTTATGGAATTATTTTAATATGGAAGAGAGGAAGAAAAGAATAAAGAATTGACTTTAATAAAGAAAATTTATACTTACCACGAGTATAGAGCTTAGAATGAAAGAAACCATGATGCTTACTCTTCTTCTTTAATGATTCTTAGTAAGGCCCAGAAAGGTTGAAAAAATAGTCGACAAATACCAATAGACACTGAGAGTTAGTTTTGAAGACTCTTATTTTATTCTTATGTAAGATGTTTTTTCACTTGATTTATAATTTATATTTTAAAACTAAATTTCGAATTCTAATAATTATAAAATAGTTACAATTATTAATTTAACGGTTCTGAAGAACCTGAATAAACAATTCACTTTACTGAGATTAATAATGCTAAGTTCACAATGTGACACTTTGCACTTGGACTCGGTAATGAATTCATTATTTATTATTTGTATTTAATTATTGGTTAATTTCGATACTACGGTTTTTCCTCGTTTCCTGTTCTTTGAACTACGACACTCGGTACGCTAGAGGTTAGACTTGCCTTCCAGAGAAACGTAAAGAGTCCGAAGTATTCTTCATTAACACGAAAATTATTACGCAACGATCGGTACGCGGGCAGTCTTGACGAGTCTACACGGAGAAAAATGCAAAAAAAAAATTATAGTCCAGCACCATAAATTGCACGTATTTTGTCAGTTTAATGATTTTTATTATGATTTAAATGAAAAATTATAAGTTTTAAAAAGAAATATTATAGTTTAGCTAATAATTTTTATTGTTCAGCACGGTAATTTTTTGGCCGACGAATAATCGATAGAATGTTAAAGAAAAATTAGAGAATAAAACATACATTTCACCTGTCCGAGAATTTTTCTATTGCGGCACGGTAAAATTTCTCTCTCACTCCAAGCACACATGCGATTGAAGGCCCATATTTTATGACGAGGCAGTTCAGAACTTCGGAGCAGACGCTACGCTTGAACGATGGATCATGAACCTACTCGCCAATAGGACGGCCATCACCCATTTAGGAGGTGCAAAAGTTTGAGCTGCAGTTGTCAGGGGCTGCCCGCAGGGAGGTGTCCTATCTCCCCTGCTGTAGACCCTGGTGTTGAATGAACTTCTTACGACCCTGAAAAAGGTTACGTTGATGACGTGGCCATCACGGTCACAGGCGACGATTTGGGAAGTCTGTCCCTCAGGATGCAGACGGCACTCAACGTCATTGAGAGATAGTGCCAGGCTCGGGGGCTCAGGGTCAATCCTAGCAAAACTAAACTGGTCTTATTTACAACAGGAAGGAGGACTGAATTCAGGCCTTTCTCCATTTTTGGCAAACGGCTGAGATGTTCGGAAACAGTGCGCTACCTCGGAGTAACCCTAGATAGGACGCTCTACTGGAGGGTGCATGTGGACAAGCAGGTTAAGAAGGCCACGGTTACCTCCTGGACCAGCAAAGGAATGTTCAGCATCACATGGGATTTGAAGCCAAAAATAATAGAATGGCTGTACACAGCTGTTGTCATTCCCCAACTAAATTACGTCTTCATAGTATGGTGAACCTTCGTCAGGAGGGACATCTGCAGGAGGCATTTGAATGAAGTCTAGAACAGCATTGCTGGGTATAACGGGAGCGTTGAGGACGACCCCGACCCTGGCCATGGGCTGCCTGCTGAACATTCCTTCGCCGGAAATTATGGTGGAGGCATTAACGAAGAGGGCGTCCATTCGCTTGAAAAATCATAGACAGTGGAGGCGTTTTCGAACAGGGCATGTGACGATTTTAACCTTATAGGACTCCACGGGACGCAGTGGCAAAAATTATTGTGAACATAATCTCTCATAATTAAAAATTATTATTTACTATAACAGTGTTTTCAAGGCTATTTTCTCAATCGTGACACAAGTTCAAAATTATTTCATTGCCGAGTTTGTTTTTGAATAGTTTTTTCCTTGATGAAATATTGTCATCATATTTTCCATCCAATCATTTCAAGGATTTAATTATCATATTTTTCGAAAGAACACGAAATTTGGTCGAAAAATGTGTTTTGACTTCGAGTCGGCCAAGATGTGAAAAATCGAAGAACCTAATGGACTGTAATGACAAGAGGTAGGTTGGATGCGAGATGGTTCAACAGAATAATGCACGACAACCAAAAAGTATGGTTTAATTGTTTGTGAGTTTTCCGTTAATTGTCTATATAATACACTAAACGAACTTTCTGAAATAATATAATCACTAACAATGATCGAACACAGCGTGTAGCGACACACATACTAGGTATTATGGCGTCAATGCCAGCATAGCTTCGCCCCTCAACACACAAAACTGATTCTCCTGGACCACTGGCATTGTGTAGATTGATGATTTTACTTATACGACACTATATAGTTGATCTATGAAAAAAGTTCCTCAGTTTTTTCAATGCTTTCGGGCTCTTCACCACTGATTTCTTATCCTTTCTACCACGTTTTTCGCTTTTGCACGAGCGTACAAGAGCACCTGAGGAACTCTCTTCTCAGTCTGACTATACAAGTGCTCGACCACGTACTTGTTAGTGGGTGCGTCACCAACTTGTCTGTTGAGCCATGGGGGAACTACTTCTCGACGATTGGTCTAGTGAGTTTACTGAAGCGCCGGTGGACAAGTCCGGCAGTCAACAAATTTGAATATTTTCAGACTAACTGACTTGGGGCTCTCCAAGTTAGAACAAAATGGTATATTAACTTCCCAGCAGAAGGAATGGGCCTGATTTTTTATAAATTGCAAGATACAGGTAGTTTTCTATTTTTTTCAGTTTCTTGATTTTCTACAAAAAATGACTAGATCGATATCACTGGAAAACTTATCGGTTCTTATTTACGTAGTTACACGTCGAATGCAATTGGTCCTACGTCGATAATATTTTTTGTTCTCGAGATAATCGACCAAAAAAATATTTCGGAACACACGTACGAGCATATACACGCACACAGAAGTCCACTGGAAAACGGTCGTATTCGACTCTGGGGACCTTCAAACGTGGAGATATATTAAAATTAAGATTCACATAATCAGACCCATTACTATAACTTTCCACTGGGAAATTAATAAAAGTTTTTTAGGTTTTTTCATACCAACAAATACCTAGTAAACACTGAAAATAACGGCAATATAACATAAAAGTAACAATATGTAACAAGTTATGTAACGCAAAATCACATATATCTCATATAACTGTAATATATTGTCAAAGTAACACGTTTATATTGTAGATGTCACACTCATGTGACGTTTTAGCCACATACCGTAGTTATATAATGGCAATATAATGAGCGTGACATATATGTTGTATTGAATGGCTAGAGGTAGAGCATCAGAATTTTATGATTTTTGTAATATACTTAATCTGAGGGTGTGGGTTTTTTGGGATAGACTGAAGAGGAAGGTGGGTGGATGTGGTTATTGCTTCTCTAAAGAGAGTGAATAACTCGTCCGATTAGCATATATAGTCTTTTGTAATTATTACAATTATTCACAAATTGCTTTATGACAGTTGTTCAATAATTATTATTCTCTTTTGCCAAAATTATATTTGTTATTAATATTATAGTGTTATATATCACTATCATTTATAAAGATGACAAAAGTGACCCGATGACGAGTTTATAAATTTAATCGTTATTATTCTGTTCAATATCGTTTCTAATTCCGCGTTCCTTTTCAATCCCTATCAGCATCTCCAACAAGCTGCAGATAAGGTAAGTGAGAAGGAGAACACGTATGGTTAAATAAAATATTCGAGATCTTAGGAAAAATATTCATAAAGAGCATAATTCCATTGTTACCGACAGTAAGAAAGAATCGATCTATCTCAACTAACATTTTTATCTTTTTTATTCTGATGCGATCCTTGACGATCCCACTAGAGTATCTCTAAGAGACTAGGTTGAAGTGTAGAAGGAGCTGATGGTGAGGTGTCACTGTACACTGCAGTTAGTAACATATGTGGCGATAAAGATGTCAAGCTGGTCTTCTTAACCTTTGTTCTACATGTGCTTCCTTTTGCAACACCACTTTAACTTTTGACTGACTTAACTCCATCAATGCCGATGGTGAGTGTGTTTGTCGTGGATGTTCAGGAGTCACAACCATTTCATCGATGATGTCTGGAACAGAACGATTATTTGTTGGCTAGCGCGTGTATCTTAGAAGGTTGACCTTTGGGGTTATCACTATCTTTGGTAGGTGAATCGAATAAACGTCTCTTAATTTGAGAACGAGTAACCATGGAAGATACTGAAGTTATAGACTGAGATGGAATGGCAAGAATAGTAAGATGAAAACTATAATCTGGCATATCATTGTAATGTCTAAATGTATTTTTAATTATTTCATATAATTATTTAAAATATATTTTAAGAAAAGCTAAAAATGAATAGCGATAAACTTAAGGATTGAGGTTAACGATTATTACTCAAGTTATTTTTTTGAGTTTTCTTAAGATTTCGTTAAAATAGAAAGGATTTCGAAGAATAGTTGAGGAAGTCATTTTTTAGATATTTTATTGCTTTTGGAAAACCCACGTGGCGAAAAGCAATAAAACTCTAAAAAAAGAGTACGTGACGTAAGAAGAGCGTTAAGCTTTTCCAAAAAGGGAAAAGACCATGCGAAGGGACTTGTGCGCGCCTGAAGCAAGGGACTTCTAATTATGTCACATTCGACTAAATAGATACGTAAGGTTTGATGCATCAGTCAGTTGTCGAAAAAGTAAGATCGAGATCAGATCGTCGTGGAACATCTCTTGAAATCATAAGTCTTGAGTATGGTATTGATAATACTTCAAAGTTTGTAAATTTTTGTATGAAGTTCATTTGATCGTCAAATTATTTTTAAATTGATATTTAAATTAATTTGAGAGAAAAAGTGAATAATTGCGCTGACTGAAACATCGAATAAGGACCAATTAATTGTAATTCATCTCGACCAGAGTAATAGGAATCATCTGTTGGTAACGTTTAAATTGTTGTTATAATTTTTCAATAATTTTCATTCAATAAAATTTTGTTATTGTTTTTATATAAATCACACATTTTTACTTTCTCTATCGAAGATCCCCTCATCCCTGTCTATTGGTCGAAAGGCTAGGACTAAAAAGAGGAACTTAAAGTCTCTAAGGTTAAGCATATGGTTTACATATTGACACCTTTAAAGAGCAAAATTACATAACAACTTAATATTCATATTTTTTTAAAGATTTCGAAATTTTGTTTAAAAAATGGTATAATTTATAAATTACAAAATTCCGGTCGTTTTCCATTTTCGCTAGTTTTTTGGTTCTGCATAAGAAACTACTGGACCGATTATGCTGGAAACCTTATAAGTTCTAAGTTGCGCAATTACGTGTCGAATGCAGTTGGTTCCACGTCGATATCATTTTTTGTTCTCGAGATAATCGAGGCGAAAAATAATTCCGAACGCACATACGTACATACACAGACGTCCACTGGAAAACGATCGTATTCGACTCTGGGAACCTTAAAACGTGGATATATGTCAAAATTCGGGATTCGCAAAATCGGACCCACTGGGAAGTTAATATTTTAAATAAACAACATTAAATTAAATTAGATAATAATAAACATAATAATAATACCTGTACTAATATCGTATTCCACAGAAAGCTGGATATCCATTTCATCGATTAGCGCCACACAGTCTGCTTCAGAACTTGATTTGTGACTTTTTTTTTTGATTCCATTAGGGATACCATATCATGCAAAATTCCTGGCTTGAAATCGAGTTGATTTGTATTTCTACAAATAGTTGAATAGGATGGCAGTGGGATCCCTAGATCTTTCCTCAAATTAAGATATGCTTCCCATCAAACTAGAAAAAATATGAAAGAAATGTTATATAATATATGATATAATATTCTATATTACAATATTATTTAAAGTTTATATTGATTACCTGCATATCAACTTTGTGTAGCGAACTTCAAACTGTCTGGACACCACTTTCCTCTCTTGTTACTCAACTCTTTTGCAAAATATTTGATGATTGGTATTTTAGTAATTTTATTCATTACTGTTTTATACTTTGTAATTATATTAGTAAAATTTAACTTTTTCTCAAAAAATCTTTTAATCCCTCGCGGTTTCTAGGAACTGCAATTCTGCGGTTAAAAAATCGTTAAAACGCGGTTAAATTTAAGTTAAATTCCAGTTATTTTCTGGTAAAAAAATGGTTAAGAACAGGTTGAATAATCGAACCGAAATTCAACCGTTTTCTCTCGGTTAAAACCCGGTTAAAAAGCAGTAAAAAAACTCGCGTATTTAACTGGATATTCGCGGTTAAATCTCGATTGAATCCCGGTTAAATCCCGGTTGAATATTAGGTATTTAACTGAATAAAACAAGTTAAATATGAGTTAAAAACTAGTTAAAGACTAGCTACATAACTAAAATATTTTTTATATATCTAGACGTATATAACGGTTGAGTATTGGTTAAAAACCGGTTAAATATTGGTTGAATAATAAAAAAAGATCTCACGTATTTAACTGCAAAAAAATATTTGTAAAAACAAGTTTAATATCAAAAAAAAAAAATATTTTTCAGTAAATAATTGATTTTTTATCTACTCCCGCCACTATAATTTGTTTATAACAGCCTGTAATTGTTATAAATAATTAAAAAACGTCAATTATTGTTAGATTTCAGTTTTTCTAGTGGAATTTGTAAAATATCGACTAGATGAGGTCTCTGATAACTCTGTATCCACTTTTGTAAATTTTATTTGTTTATAACAGCCTTTAATTGTTATCAACTTAAAAAAAAAGGTCAATGATCGTTGGATTTGAGTTTTTTCATTGTTGGATTTTTTTTTCATTTTTCATAACAATTACAGGCTGTTATATACAAATAAAATTCAATTCTCTATCGATTAAACACAACTTGTTTTTTGAGTTTTTGCGAATTTTTATACGCAAAACAATGCCATAAAAAAGAAGGTTCCTAGCATCGTTAGGTATTGGAAAATACAGATTTACTTATAAATGAATTTTTAAAATTTTTTAGATACTTAGAACTATTGTTATCACGATACAATGGAATATAAAGTAATGATTGTTTATTTAGTATTAATAAATAATTATTGCGTAATTACGAGATTGTGCAAAAATTTCAAGAATTTTAAAAATTACGATATAAGTAAATCTGCATCGTTCAATACCTAACGATACTTAAAACCTTTTTTTCATGCAATTTTTTTGCGTAAAAAATTTGCAAAAAATCAAAAAAAAATTCCTTAAGCATTATTAGCTTTAAAAATATAAATCTCTATCTATAAAGAAAATTTTGAGTTTTCTGAAATAATGAATAATTCTATTGCTAAGCTGTAATAGTATTTAATAGTATAAAAGTACTTTAAAAAGCTTGAAAACTTTCTGAGATCTTTCACCTTAGCATTTTTTTGTTCATAAGTCTTGAATGTCTAATTCAGAGCCGGGCAAAGTTTGAATCCATGGGCGCCGCTACCTGCAGTAAACCTTGGGTTACCATAACCACCAATAGGTGCAAATAAGTGAGAAACATGACCCATGTTTCTCTTCTTTTCTTCTCCCTTCCATACCGGTGATCCCCACTATTCCGCCTAGAAGTCCCTTTCCTTCCGTGGGCAAGCGAAGCCCCACTCGCACTTTAAATGGGACTTATAAAAATTTCCTTGGTTGAAGGAACGTCATCTGATGATCTGTTCACAGAACTAAAGCTATGATGTCATAATGTGAACCAAAGAATTGTCCAACAAAAATCCAGCAGGTGACTCTTCTATTTACATCTCTATTCCCTGGCACAGGTTCTCTCCTTCATGACTAGGACACCACTGATGTTCAACTCCGTGGTAGACGATGGTAGGTAATGGATGCTACGGTCGGTAGCGAGGATTGCTACTCGTGCTGTCTTCGGGTTGAATGCTGCCTCGTTCTGGTCCATGATTTCTTCTAGATATTGCAGGTTTTAGCTTAGAGGGCAACAGAGGTCACCAGTTTCCATGAGAAGGGACAAAATATGCTCTATCGTGTAACAAGATTAAAATTAAAAAATGTCTACTAAATTTTTGTCTTTGATGTATTGACTTACAAAAATTTACTAGTCAATGTAATCATTGAATAAATAAATTTATAAAAATTATTATCATGACGACTGATCGCCGTTTTAGAACAGTCAACAAACAGAAACTTCATGATGAAATCTCAAAAATAGACTAAAAATTCAAGTGGTAGTAAAGTTTTCTACAATGTACTTAAAATGGTTAGAAACAGTAGTCATTTCAAAAACTTGTACGAATAATCTCTAATATATCATTAAAATTTTTTTTGGTTAAAAAGTAATAGTTATCTTCTAAAAGATGTCTTGAGATATATCACTGTGAGCAAGTGAGTTGATACAAAAGAATTGCTGTCGAATGACTATGAGATTTAGGTCTGTCTGGGAATATCTATATTAGTAATTGAAATAACAAAAAAAAAATTATTAGAATCTTATATATTTGTTGATAGTATTCACACTTTTTTATACAAATCTATATAATTTTTTCAATTAGCTAATAACCTCGTATACCACAAGGAAAAAATGGATTATAAAAAAGTTCAGAATCTTCATTGTCATAAATGATTTTAATTTTTAGTTGTTTATTTTTGAATTAGATTTAATTTTTAAAATTTTATTTAAAAAATCTACTGCTGATACAGTATTTTTTAATACTTGGATAATCAAAATACAAAGTTGGAATTTATAATCAATTCTTTAAATCAAAATTTAATTAAGTATAAAATTTTAATAAAATATTTTCGGAATTAACGAACAATGTGACAGCAGAATTTAAGTTAGTTGGACGCTGTCGACCTTGTCACTTTCAGCGCTGACTTTTGCCTTCATTCTCCCGCCATCTAGGGTTATAAAACTTACATCTTTAATGAAGAAATCGAAAGTAACGTATTTAAGTCATTGCGGTTTCTAATTTTTAAAAATCTTGTATCCTCTATTACATTAAATATTTTATTTTACTATTAAAGTAATAATTCTTTTCTTTTTACTTTTTGTTATCGTTTTCTATAACTTTATATATTCGTTTTTACATACTTTTCACTTATAATAAAAAAATATATCGATGATAGTCCAACACGTACTAGTATCAGTGTTCCAACCAAGTGACTATAATTATACATATATCTTAATACTGAATACATCTTTCTTCGAAAGACGATCTTCAAGGATACTCTAAATTCCATAAGAATGACAACTCACTTTGAATATGTAAATAAACTCTACCCAATTATGTTAACAGTCGCAAAACATCAACTAAAAAAAAATTAGTTTATAACCATGTTTAAATTATTTAGTATTAAAAATTTTCATGTTATTTGTATTGAATATAGTGAATAAAATAATCATTGTTAATCGACAGCCTTATCAATAAATATTATTAAATTGTTGAATAGTATAATAAGGTTTAAAAAAGTTATAATTAACTAATAGAAATTAGGTCTATGTTCTTTTGTTATTAATAATTATAAGTTAATACAAATATCGTTTCTTCAAGTAACTGTTTGGATTGCTTTCAAATTTGAATAAAGAATATCTATTTTTTAATCAATATGAGATTTTAAGTTACGTCTAGCATCTGAAAATCGTGGGGATTTGAATGTCACATTGGTGGGGTAAGCATTTTCTATATAATCAGACAATCACT
Source organism: Chelonus insularis (assembly GCF_013357705.1). Taxonomy (NCBI): domain Eukaryota; kingdom Metazoa; phylum Arthropoda; class Insecta; order Hymenoptera; family Braconidae; genus Chelonus; species Chelonus insularis. The sequence goes on from NW_023276701.1 coordinate 160,096, forward strand.
TCATCGTTTTCTTATTTTCTGTCAGTTAATCGTCGATCGTTGTTGTCCTCAAATCATTTAATATTATACTGTAGATAAAAAGGTAAGATATGAAATTTTTTAGCTTCATGAAAAAAAATTAATTAATTTATATCTTTCTTACTGTTCAAACAATAATATGAATAATAGTGAAAAGCAATTTATGCTTTGTTTTGATAATGTTAAAAGAAATATTTTCATTCAAAAAAGTACTAAACATTCATATTGCACTGTTTTATATCAATATACTTTTTAACACAATTTAATTTATAACAAATAAATTTTAGAGAAAAAATAAAACGAAATATTCTTTCTTGTAACGGAATTTTAAATTTAATTGTATGATTTTTATTTAATCTAATAAAACGTCTCATTTTAAAAATGTTTAGATGATAACACCATTAGTTTTTGCTGTCATCCTGGCAGCTATTTCGAATATAGATGCAGCAATTAACGAAGCTCGTCCACACAGTAATCGTCCTGGAAGATTTTTATCACTCCCTATTGCCCAAAAATGTTCGAACCGTAAGTCTCTATTATTTCTGTTTAATAAATAAACAAAACAATATATTTAGAAATAAAAAATAATTATAAAAAAATTAATCTCTGTATATAACTGTCTAAGTTTAACAAGAAGACAGGTATAATCATCAGTATTCCGTACCTTCTTATTGATGTCAGTCGGTCAAACAAAACCCTCCGGCGTTTATGATATTTTATTCAACTCATTGATACTGGAAATGTAATTTTCTATTTATGTAATATAAAATGTAAATAATTTATATCGTATATTTATCACTCCGAGTAGTTAATGACAAAAAAAAAAATAAGATGAGATCGAAATTATAAGTACATCCGACTCTTTTAAAATATTGTAATCGTGTAACACTTTCACTACGAAGTGTTTTGGTATAACGTAACACACGTTTGGAAAGAAACAGTAATAACATAAACGTAAAACTGATTTACGTAAAGATGTATAAGATCATAATGTTACGGAATACACTTGAAATTTGTTTGAAAATAATAGAAAGGAAGAAGAATATGTTTCTTTTCTACATTCTCTCCGATTCATACTAAATATATTATACTTTATTTTAAATGTGTAAAGTTTACTCTCTGTCATTATTTATACAATATTGTTTTAAAAAAAAACTTTATTATAAGTCAACAACAAATATTAGATAACAATTTTCTAAAAATTCAGTTAGAAATGTATCTTTTACTTGAATATTTAGACGATACCTGAATATTAATGTCTAAGAAAGTATTTATTAATTTAGTAGTAGACCTTGGGTATAGCTGTTATAATATATTCAATGGATATTGTATGTAATGAATCCAAACTGATTTATTGATTCATTTTCATAACAGTTATTGAAATATTTATCATTTCTGTGATTTATTAATTCAATAATGATGGTTTTTTTTTTTTATGTTTATACATTTTATATAAATTTAGTATCATCATCAATTGTCGCTTAACTTCAAACTTTATTTCTAGTATGTTTAAAAAATTTCATTAGCTCATATAAATTTGAAAAACATCTATGAAACTTTGATTCATTTGAAAAATATAATAATGATGAAAAAAAAACGAAAGATAATGTGGAAGAATCCAATAGAAAAAAATCCAAGAAAGACTTCCACGGCATTTAATGATGTGAGAGGTCTATGTAAACGGTTAGACCGTGGGAGTGTATCGTCACATGATTTCCAAGCTACGTAAGGTGTCGTAATGCACTGCTTACCCATGTCATTTGTGGAGATGTACACCTTTCAGATGGTTTGTAATCATAGCAATTTCTTGCCAAAGACTCCATTCTCTTAATTGATGTTTAATCACTCACAATATATACATTATAATTTTTCATTATATTTTTCAAAAATGACAATAATATAAAAATGAAAATTTATATATATATATATATATATATATATATATATATGCCATCGTGGCATCATTTTGCCACACCTCTTTGTGTAATACTTTCTCGAAGTTTCTCTATACAATTTGGCTGTTTCGATCTTCTGTTCTTCATTTGTATCCCATCTCAAATATAATATTGATGTAAAACTTGATTCACATATAAAAATTACTGTACGAATTGTTTCTAAAAATTTATTATTACACATTCTATTAAATTTGTTTTATCAACAAAAACAAACAAATTAATAAAATGAAATTACAATCGTTTTTATCTCTAATTTACTTTTTTAAAACAAATATTAGGTTTGAATTCTAATCCGAATTTTTTTCAAAATATAAAACAAGTTTGTATTTAATGATCCTGTTGAAGCTCAATTCTAGTTAATCATATTAATTTGATTGATGACTCCATCATCATGCCATTGAAACACCGAAAAAATTTTGTTGTAAAAATAAATTTCCTGAATTTTATGGTGTAATTTAGTCATTTTTGATGAATTTAGAAATAATTTGTGGAAAATAATTTTTCTTGTATGTATGTAGGTGAATAAATTATGTTACAGGACCAAAAGAATTCAATTTCCGAGGCCACAATTACTTTTTAAGTTCTCATGTACCAGCACATGCAAATCAAAAGGTTGATTGGTTGGATGCAAGAAACATCTGTAGAGAATATTGTATGGATTTGGTATCTCTTGAAACTCAAGAAGAAAATAATATGATCTTCCGATTGATTCAACAAAGTACGTATCATATATTAGAGAAAAAAAAATAAACCTTTCCTAAAAATGATTCTTTTATTTTAACGATAAATTTGTTTAAATCTGTACGGAAAAAATCAGTATAGTTGGATGCACTATTTAACGTTAATTTTTCATTTGGAAACTCATAGTTAAGACTTTTTATTACTATAAGGATCCAACTATGAAATGTTAAATGGAAAATGAATATTACATAGTAAATCCAACTATTTCATTTCTTTCAATGTCTTTTTAATATTGTGTTAGATAATACACTAAAGATATGTGATAAGTCTAATATTTAATTTGAATACTAATTTTTTAGACGATGTTCCTTATATTTGGACATCTGGACGACTGTGTGACTTTAAGGGCTGTGAAAACCGTCGTGATTTAGAGCCTAAATCGCTATATGGATGGTTTTGGTCGGCAAATCGTGAAAAAATGGCTCCAACCAACCAAATACCTAATGGTTGGGGATATAATCCCTGGTCTCAAACCGGACACAAGAAACAACGGCAACCTGATAATGCCGAATTTGATATTAATGGCACTAGTGAATCATGTATGTCAGTCCTTAATAATGTATACAACGATGGTATTGCTTGGCATGACGTTGCTTGTTATCATGAAAAACCATTTGTTTGTGAGGACTCTGAAGAACTTCTCAATTATATCGCAGGAACCAACCGGGGAATTCGACTATAAAAGCATTGATAATCTATTTTTTACATGCTATTCACTGTTTTTAAAATCAATGATTTAAAAACAATACAAAAATATTACTTTGTTATATTTTCATGCAAAGTATACACAGTTTATATAAAGTATAAATAATTTATTTAGTTTCTTACAAAGTTTTTTACGTACAACTCCATATGCTGTATTATTATTTAAATTGATATTATTTCACAATTCTATATATATATATATATATATATATCATCACAAATACTTCCATCTTTTATTGTCGAAAAATATATCAATGAGATGAAACAAAGAATTTTTTATTACATCACATAATTTCCTTTAGTATTAATTATTTTTTTCTTTACTTGATTTTTCACCATCTTGAGATTTATCTTGCGTTGCTTCATCGATATTGGATTCATTTGTTGAAGTTTCTTCAAGTTTTTCGACGGCAGTGTTTTTCTTAACATCTTTTTTTATCTGTGCTGTTCTTTTAAATACTTTTCTCTTTGGTAGTGAAGTAGGATCTGAAACACATCCGTATTAAAATTGATATAAAATAAAACCATTACATCTATACTTACGATCTTCAGGTATATTCATTTTTTTTCTTAAAACAAGTCTGACTTGCTTATTAATGATTTCTCGGCAGTGGTCACTAAAACCACTCGGTAGCCATCCTCGTTTTTCATGACACTTTATTCCTATCGGATCTGGCAATTTAGCCAACATTTCCTGAATTTCTTCAACGTGTACATCACAATACTAAAATCCAAATTATTTTTAATTCTTTAAGGGTATCAAATTAAAAGTAATTTAAAAACATGTAATGGAAAAATCCCATGATAAATTTTCTATGAATTTCTAATCAGATGACTAATTATTTTTAATAATATATTAAAAATGTTTTTAAGAAATGAAAATCGAATATTTAACAGCCTTTATATTCGTATTAATAATCATTTTAAATATATTTAAACTTATGTTATATAAACTTACTAAAGAATTTTTTTTTCAATATTCAATTTATAAAATATTAAATTATTAAATAGTTGAAATTTACCTGGTAAAACATTTGTCTTGAAGGAGGAATTGTCCCTTCTCTATAAATATAAACATTGTCACTAGATTCTTTGCTTTGTTTAATATTATGTATTTCAGTTTGCATATTAGTGAGTATTGCTGTTTTTGGTTTTGACATTGCTGCAGATTTATAAGGAAGAACATAATTCGAATATGTTCTTTTACCTTTAATTGATTGTTCCAAACCATGCATGGACTTAAGGCGGTAATCAAGAGTTTGATATATTCTAGCAGATGGATCTTTTCGTGGGTCATATCCCAATTTAACCCACATTATTCTCCATGGGCCAGTTAGAAAATAATAAGCTACTGATGGAAGAAGAATTTTTAATTGTTCATTTGTAAAATTTGTTCGACACACAAGTGCTGTTTTAGACCAAATGGGACGTTCTTCGAATAATGAACGGATTAATTGAAATTGTGGATTAGTTAGAAATTTAACTTTCATTGCCACTTCAATTCCTTTTGGTGGTGATGTAGGAATAAATGGTGAATGAAAAGTTATAAAATTTGCAAGCCCTGCTCGACGCTTTCTTGTTTTTCCTATTACATTGTCCGGACCACTCTCTTTAGATTCTGTTTTTAAACTGTATTGTTGCACGCTATCCATTCTACTAAAAACCGCTGGTGGTAAAAAATAAGGAGCTTCATTGTCTAACCATTTATATGGTAAAATTCCGATTGGATACGTTAATTCGTAAATACATTGATTTTTATCAGGTTTCCATGGATGTGGCATTATTGGAAGAAATTGAAAATCACAAAGACCAGAGAAGCGAAACTCGGTTGATACTCTTCCAATTACTTTCAGTTTTGGCAATCGATAATTTTCATCATTATTTAGATTTTCTTCATATTTCTCATGAGTATTAAATAAACTATTATTTTTACACAAATTTGTTTCAAATGATTCGTTCATTTGTTTAATTTGAGATTTTTTAACTCTTACTCGTAGTAAAAAAGCTGCTACTTGATGTCTGTCACCACAAGCTGGTTTGCAATAACCATCAGATGGTCTAAATCTTAGCTCTAAACGACGATTTGGTGCATTTATAGCCTTTACAACATACAAAAAGAAACTAATAATAATAATTGGACGAATCGCAAGATGAAATAATAATAAATTAACATTTAATAAAAAATATTATACAACTCACCGTTGATATTGAACTCAATCCTCCTAATGTTTCTATGGCTTTCTCTGGATGTATTACTTTACCTGGATATCTCAGAGAAATTAATTTTTTATCAAATCTGTGACCACCAGGCAAAATGTGTCCTGTTTCTTCTTCGATAACATTTTTTTTGTTTGTATTAATTTTATTTTCATCCTGAAAAGTTTTTCGTTAACAAATTTTCGAAAACTATTTATTAATTACAATGGTTTAAACTTACAGAAAGTATCCTGTCATTGTCAACAGAATTATCACTATCTTTTTCAGGGTCATAATTTTCATCATTGTCATCATCACTGATGCCCATTGTATTTATTTGATTGTAAATATATTTGATAATTTCTTTAAATAATGATAACTTACAAAATTACGTGTACGATGTACTGGGCGATGTGGTTGGACCAGAGAAAAAAAGACCTTATATATTTTCCTTACTTTTTTGACTAAACAGGTGGAGGAAAAACTAACCTAACTTCTATGTTGAATTATGCAATAAACGATATACATATTTTTCATTTACAACTGAAAGTAACACTTGTTCAGATACGTGTCTATAACATTAATATAATTATTTTAAATAAATTTTACTTTGTATTTGTTTAAAAATTTATTATGTATTGGACTACTGCTTGAACGCTATCATAACAGTCAAATGTAAACAACAATCTACGTACAGTGAGTGTAAAAATTATTTTTACACTTTATCATTTTTAATATTAATTAACTTTTCATGATAACAACGTAAATAAGACTTAACAGAAGTACACCATGTTATTCTTTAACTTTTTCTCTATCTATATTGAATATAATTGTAACATTAAATTACATTTAACCAAAAAATGGAAAAGAATTTAATCTTTAAATTTTACTCCAAAACGTGGAGGCGACAAAGATAAAAAAAAAGGGGAGGGGACAAGTAAAAAAATTTTGTTATTTTTATATGAAAAAGCTTTATTAGTGTCTTTTAATTTCTAATAATAATGGTTTTTGTTAAAAAATATTGTAATTATTTTTATCAAAATCAAATGAATCTTACAAAATTTTTTAATTAATATGTAGGCATTGGCTGTTGAGTTAACAATAATCCAAAGCGACGTTTTAGTGTGATTCTTTCCCTCGAATACTTGTCTTCTGGAGAAAATCGAGCTAAAAAAATGTAACTTTTAGAAATCATAGATATAAACTTTTCATCATTCAACATAAAATTTTTATTTTGTAACTATAAATATTAAATATATATATAATCCGTTGAAAAACTTTACATACCTGGGTGTGCCGATATTGTGGGTTTTCCATTAGGATCAACTTTCTATAAATAAAAATATTTCATTTAAATTTTGTAAATGAAAATTATCAATGATAAAGGAAAATATTATAATTATGTAAAAATAATCTTTGTTGATTGAAATTGAAAAAAAGTTTTTGTATGGAAGTATGTATTACAGAATAGCATAACTATGTAATAAAATTACCTTCAAGGTGTACTGCCGTTCTCCTCGCTCATTAAGATAATACATAAGATACATTTTCTATATGTTTGGGTAATGAAACACGTTAATTGATAATGATTTTTATATTGTAATTGAAAAAAACCGTAAAAAATTGGAAGAGCATGTGCTTCTAGCGATTTAGTTGTTGGTGAGTTGTATTTGTGTATAGTTCAGTCATTTGCTTATATATATATATATGTATAGTCGAACTGAGAAGAGAGTTCTTTAGTTGCTTCAACGCTTTCGGGCTTTCCACCACTAATTTCTTACCCCTTCTACTACGTTTTTCGCTTCTGCGCAAGCGTTCAAGAGCACATGAGGAACTCTCTTCTCAGTTCGACTGTATAAGTTGGTTCTATTATAGTAATTTCCGATGAAGAACGAAGTTGTTGTTTTGGAGCACTCGATTATTACAATATGAAAAATTGAAAAAATAACAATCGTGAAAATCTTATTTTGTTGAACTTGTTTCATCTATGAAATATAAGCTATATCTATTATTATTTAGAATTATGTTTTTCTCTTTGTCTAATTAAAAAAAACATTGCAAATATTATATTTTAAAACAATGATTTATACTTAAAAAATTGTGATTAGTATTTAATAAGAGAAAAAGATTACTTTCTGACATATTGTTCATGTTAAAATTACTCCAAAATTATAAAAAATCATTGTATTTTACTGTTAACAAGAATAATATTTTAAAATATGGATTACATAGATTGGAATCTTATTTCAACAATAGGATGTTTTTGCTCTAAAAAAATTATAACGATAAATGGAAAGAAATATCGTATTGTAGATGATCTTGGAGAAGGGTAAATGAATTTTTTTCACTATATTCAAATCGTTTAAATAAATATAATTGTTAAAATCAATACAATAATGAAATAAAGTAATAAAACTATGTGATCTTATAATTTACAATATTTTTAAGATCACAAGTTATGTATAGGCTATTTTAATTCAACAATAATAAAGTTGTTAATTTTTTTAGGGGTTTTAGTACTGTCCATTTAGTAGAAAATACATTTACAAAAAAGAAATATGCTATAAAAAAAATTATGTGTCACAGTTTAGAAGATCAACAGATAGCCACCAAGGAAGTTGAATACCATTCAATTTTAAAACATCCGAATATAATTGAATGTATAGATTATGCTGAAAAAAGTAGTCCTGATTCTCCAATGAATTACACAAGTGAAGTTTATCTTGTCTTACCTTATTACCATGTAATATAGAAACGATCAGATTATTATTTTTATGATACAAATTTTTTTAATACAAATTTTACATTACAATAATATTTTTCAGAGAGGAACTTTGGCACATGAATTAGAGCTTAGATCAAAAGTAAATGATCCTTTCAGTCCACTAGATGTATTAAATATGTTTCAATATATATGTGAAGGAGTTAAAGCATTCCACGATATGAAACCTGAACCACTTGCTCATAGAGATTTAAAAACTGCAAATATCTTATTAGATAACGGATATGTACCTATAATAATGGATCTAGGTAAATATTTTTTTTATTTTTTAATTGATTTACAAAATCAAACAATTCATGGTTTTAATAACTATTTTAAAAGTTACAAAAGAGATAAAAATTACTTTCAAATGAATATAAATTTATCATTGTCAATTTATTTTATTTCTCTTATGATCGATGTACATTTTATAAAAATTGCTTATTTTTGATAACTCAACAGGATCAGTTGCACCTGCTCGAGTAAAAATATGTGGAGCACAAGAAGCTCAAACACTAGAAGATTTTGCAGCAGAAAGGTGTTCAATGCCTTATAGAGCACCAGAATTATTTAATGTTGAAAATTATTGTATGATAGATGAACGCACCGATATTTGGGTAATATTTAATTATAGCATAAAATCTTCGTATCCTAGTATACTAATCAATTCTTATATTCTATCATGGATTTTATTTTATTGCAGTCATTAGGATGTATATTGTATGCCTTATGTTACTATAAATGTCCTTTCGATGATGTATATGAACGTGGTGATAGCATAGCTTTAGCTGTAATTAATGCAAACATCAATTTTCCCGAAGATGAGCGTTATAATGAGGTAATATTTTCAAAATCTCAATTATAAATATAGTCTAACCCTTTTGTGATTGATATTTTTTCAATAGGATATCAAAAACTTAATTTTATCAATGCTGAAAACCAATCCTATGGAACGGCCTTATATCTATAGTGTAATTGAACATACACATGATGTAATTAAAAAATTACAGAACACAGTGTAAACACAGAGACGAATACGATAAATAATATTTTAAACTTTTTGTGGAGAGTGTAAAATATTGTAAGATATTTCGTATAAGTAATATATTATATAAAAGTTTTTATTAATAATCGGAACTTTTTTATCTTTTAAACCCCTAAAAAATAATGATAGGAAATAAGAATTTACATTACTTTAGTGATCAATAGAATTCTCTATAGTAAAATTTTTTGACAGTGTAAGATACTGCTGAGTAATAATTTTCTATAATAGTAAAATGTAAAATGTCAAAAGTTTCAGTAATAAATTAATTATCGTAATTATAAAATATATATACATGTATTTACATACACAGTTTTAAAAAAAAAAATTGTTTCTTCAGAAAAACAGCAGTCGAATTAATTTTATCATTGGTAATTTTCAAGTATATAAAAATTATTCGATTACGATTTTTATTTCATTGATTTCTTTTATGTTTTTAAGTGGGATGAAAATGGAATCATTTTCTTCAATCATTGTCTAAATATCGTACGATGTGACGTATTCTCTAAGTAATTCTAAGATTCCAACGTCATCAAAATACAAGACACTGTGCTTATGATATGAAAATCCCTGAAATTAAACAAGTTACTTGTTACTTTAAAAATGTATATCTTAAATGAACATATATGATTTGTTATTAAATATGAACATTATTTTGATGAATATTAAAAATTAATTTTTATAAGATAATTTTTATTCCGTAATGTTAACTAAAAATGTTGTTTTTGAAAATAAATAATATATAGGGAATTTCATTCAAAGCATTCGGTCATTCATGCCACCATTTTCATCAGACGAGAAGCGTCTTTCAATCAGTTAATATCGCGCGTGCGTTCTGAGTAAATGTATTTGCTTGTTCTTCAATTTTGTAACGTCTTAAATAACCTTTAAATATTGAGTTCATATTTTGAGTAAGATTCAAAAATATTATTAGTCGAACATTAGTTCCAAATATAAATCATCGAATTGCATTTGGTAAAGATACTTTATTATTATTGAATATTAACTATTTTTATAATACTGACACTTTCTACTTTCTCTTGACCTTAAAATGCCGACTGAAACGATTGACTTGAGAGGTTAAAAGTAAAATCATTACATGAACATTCTTTTCAATTTAATGGTCAATTTTTTAGAAATATGTCTTTTCAATCTTTTCAATATTTTTTTATAATTTATGTAAAAAACCAAATCATGGTTTCAATAATTATTATTTGAAAGACTTTAATTCAAAATTCTTAAAAGTATTTAATTTTGTGGAAATGTACTCACTAAGTGTTTAAATTTTCATAGTTTCCTTTAACATTATTATCTACTTAATGTTCCATTTCACATTAGAAAAAATTAATTTTATAAATTAAAGCGTGAGTACTAGTTAATATTTAAAAACTTTAAATAAAGACAATTCTAATAATTAGATTTCCATTTATCAGTCTATAATAAATTGAATTTGTAATAAATAAAATTTGAAAAAATACATCCTATAACTGGTAATTAATTAAATATTATGATAAATAATTGAAATATTGTCAAAGTTATGCTATCTATCCTGTTTATAAATAGATTTGACTTATTTTTCTACTTATCTGAAGTTTTTACAAATTGTCGACGATTATGAATCAAAAACATCAGTATAGTGTACGCAAATTGTTTCATCGCATACACGTTTACCTTTACGCTTTCATAAAAATGTTATATTTATCATTTTGTTATGATTGTCTCTGAACTTGTTATTTATATTTTTCTCATCTTAGTTATAATGAGTTGAATATAATTTCTTTTTGGTGTTTATGATACTATCGAAGATAGAATAAACAAAAAAAAGGACATGAATTGTGTACATTTAAAGCAGGAAATTATACACATCATAAAAAATTCAAACTCAAATTAAAATTTACAATTAGATTATTGAAATGGTTTACGACGATAAACATTTAAGTATTCCTTAACTATATATTGTTTAAAAATTCAAGGTGAATATTTTTTAAAAAGCTAATAATCATTAATGATTTCATATTCTATTCATAAATTTGAATTTATTGCATTTAATGTAACTAACTGTCTTCATATATATCTTGTAATTGTAACCTTGACCTTGTTTTTTATTATTATAGTTTTTCAGTAAGCTATGCTGATAAACGATGTGAATAATAATGCAAATTTTGATGATAGAAAATTTTTTCATCTCTCGTAAATGTTGATCCTTTTTTGTATGAAAGAAATTTTAATGATTATGATAGTCAATTAAATTTTATTAATTTTTAGGACTATTATGTTAGTAAATCAAAAAGATTATACAAATCATACGATATGTTACGACATTGACTTTTGCATTTATGATGCATGCGTAAATAGCAAATTAAAAAGTTTATTTACGTTCAAGTATCTATTCAGTTTTTCTAATGATATAAATTTCAACAAAATTTTTTCTTGTAAAGTATTTAAATAATACGATTAATTTACTGCTATAATTCAAGAATTAAAAGTCAAAAGTTTGCAATATAATATGACTAAACAAATGGATAAATGACCATTACTCTTTAAACTAATAAATTGTATTTTTAAATTTAGAATTGCACTATTCTTACATTTCTACTCCGAAACTCAATGTAAATTTAGTTTTTATAAATTAAAGATTTCTATTTTACATTCGATAAATTATTAGCCGTAAAATGTTTTGTATTGAGATTTAGAAAAGTGAATACACGTAAAAAACAATAAAACTCTGGCATCATACTTACAAATAAAGTTATTGTTATAATTTGGAATTTTTATCATTAACTCTGGCTGAAATTATTCAATAACTGAAATTTAACACAAAAAAATTATTCTATACTTTTTCATTAATTAACAAATAATAATAATTTTTCAAAGCATCTTTCATGTGATTTTATCAAAAATTAAATTTTTTTGTAGTCAAACACAATAAATATACAAAATGTCAGCCAAAGCGATCCGAGAAGCAACAGGGAAAGATTTAATCAATAGAAAACTCAAAAATGGAACAAAAGCAGCAAAATGTAAATTAGTCACGATAAATGAAACAACTAATTGGTCTACAATTGCTGATGAACATCCTTGGTTAAAGACCGAAAAATTAGTTGTTAAACCAGATCAATTAATAAAAAGACGTGGAAAACTTGGATTAATCAAAGTAAATGTAGATCTACCAACTGCTCAACAATGGGTGATGGAACGAATAAACAAAGATATTCAGATTGAAAAAGCTCATGGAAAGCTTAGAACATTCATTATTGAACCCTTTGTGAGTCATACATCTGAAGAAGAAGTTTATCTATGTATTTACTCTCATCGAACTGCAGATACTATTCTTTTCTATCATCAAGGAGGTGTTGATGTTGGTGATGTTGATGCGAAGGCTTTAAAACTTGATGTTCCAGTAAATCAAGAATTACCTGATCGAGAAACCTTAATTCAAAAACTTCTTATTAATGTTCCAGATTTTAAAAAGCCAATGATAGCTGAATTTATTGAAGCACTCTATAATCTATACGTAAATTTGTATTTCACGTATTTAGAAATAAATCCACTAGTTGTTACTGAAGATTCTATATATATATTGGATCTTGCAGCAAAGCTGGATACAACTGCTGATTTTATTTGTCGACCGGATTGGGGAGAAATCGATTATCCACCCCCATTTGGACGAGATGCATATCCAGAAGAAGCTTATATTGCTGATCTAGATGCTAAATCGGGGGCAAGTTTAAAATTAACTATTTTAAATCCACGTGGTAGAATTTGGACGATGGTCGCTGGTGGCGGAGCCTCAGTTACTTATTCAGATACAATTTGTAATCTTGGTGGAGCAAATGAATTAGCTAATTATGGAGAATATTCAGGTGCACCAAGCGAACAACAAACCTATGAATATGCTAAAACTCTTTTGAGTCTTATGACTAAAGAAAAACATCCACATGGTAAAGTATTAATTATTGGTGGTGGTATTGCAAATTTTACCAATGTTGCTGCTACATTTAAGGGAATCGTTAAATCATTGCAACAATTCCAACCACAATTAGTCGAACATGATATAAGTATATTTGTGCGAAGAGCTGGACCTAATTATCAAGAGGGGCTTAGAATAATACGTGAAGTAGGTCGTCGTTTAGGGATTCCAGTTTACGTTTTTGGACCCGAGACTCACATGACTGCAATTTGTGGTATGGCAATGGGGAAAAAACCAATACCTGATCCAGAAGCTCAGGAATTTTCTACCGCAAATTTTCTCTTACCATCAGGTCAAGATGTAGGTCCAACATCTCCTTTAACTAAATCATCTTCACCTTCATCATCACCAGAAAAACCTAAAATTGAATCCAGCGATTCAGTTGATTCAGCTAGTTTACCACAATTGTTTAGTAATAGTACCCGAGCAATTATTTGGGGAATGCAGACAAGAGCAGTTCAAAGTATGTTGGATTTTGATTTTGTCTGTAGAAGAACAATGCCATCAGTTGCAGCAGTAGTATATCCATTTGTTGGTGATCATAAACAGAAATTTTATTGGGGTCACAAAGAAATTTTAATTCCTGTTTATAAACAAATGAAGGATGCTATGATAAAACATCCAGATGCTGATGTAATGGTAACGTTTGCATCACTTCGCTCAGCTTATGAAAGTACAGTTGAAACACTACAATTTCCGCAAATTCGCACAATAGCTATAATTGCTGAAGGAATCCCTGAGAATATGACTAGAAAACTTATTTTTATGGCGCATCAAAAAAATGTAACAATAATTGGTCCAGCAACTGTTGGAGGTGTCAAACCGGGTTGTTTTAAAATTGGTAATACTGGTGGAATAATGGATAACATTCTTCATAGTAAACTTTACCGTCCTGGTAGTGTAGCGTATGTTTCACGATCCGGTGGTATGTCAAATGAGCTCAATAATATTATATCAAAGGCGTCTAATGGAGTTTTTGAAGGTGTAGCGATTGGTGGTGATCGCTATCCAGGTACAACCTTCATGGATCATATAATGCGATATCAAAATACACCAGAGGCAAAATTGATTGTTCTTTTGGGAGAAGTGGGAGGCATAGAAGAATATAAAGTCTGTGAAGCATTGAAAAGTAAAAAAATAACTAAACCATTGGTAGCCTGGTGTATTGGTACTTGTGCTGCTATGTTTACATCAGAAGTTCAATTTGGTCACGCTGGATCTATTGCTCATAGTAATTTAGAGACTGCATCCGCTAAAAATGCAGCTTTAAAAGCAGCTGGAGCGTATGTTCCTGATAGTTTTGATAATCTTGGAGATTTAATTGGAAATGTATATCATAAATTAGTGAAAGATGGAGTTATTGTTCCAGAACCAGAAGTTCCGCCTCCCACTGTACCTATGGATTATTCTTGGGCACGAGAATTAGGACTAATTAGAAAACCTGCTTCATTTATGACTTCTATATGTGATGAACGTGGCCATGAACTCTTGTATGCTGGAGTTCCAGTAACTGAAGTTTTAAAACAAAATGTTGGAATCGGAGGTGTTGTATCACTTCTGTGGTTCCAGAAATCTCTACCTCCTATTTATTGTAAGTTTTTAGAAATGTCATTAATGTTAACTGCTGATCATGGACCTGCAGTTTCTGGCGCTCATAATACAATTGTTTGTGCACGAGCTGGAAAAGATCTTGTTAGCTCTTTGGTATCTGGATTATTAACTATTGGTGATAGATTTGGTGGTGCACTTGATGGTGCTGCTCGTATGTTTTCTGAAGCATATGATGCCGGTCTTCATCCTCAGGAATTTGTTAATAATACCAGAAAGAAAGGAAAACTTATTATGGGTATTGGTCATCGTATTAAAAGCATAAATAACCCTGATATGCGGGTGAAATTAATTAAAGAATATGTGTTGGAACATTTCCCAGCTAAACCACTTGTAGAGTATGCATTAGAAGTAGAAAAAATTACGACAAGTAAAAAACCTAATCTCATATTGAATGTTGATGGAATGATAGCATGTGCATTTGTTGACATGTTGAGAAATTCTGGATCATTTACTCGAGAGGAAGCACAAGAATATATTGAAATTGGAGCTATAAATAGTTTGTTCGTACTTGGACGGAGTATAGGATTTATTGGTGAGTAATTACATTAATACTATTTAAACTATTACTCAAAATGTATACAAACACTATTAAATATCAGCTGTTAAAAATTAATCGAAAAAATACTGAGGTTTGTTAATTCTAAAAATATAAGTAAAATGTGCATATCTTGATCAGTTCATCTAAAATTAAAAAAAAAATTGAATAAAAGTATTAGATGTCTACTTATTAGTAGATATATGAGTATGTTTAACAAATTATGTGTTAGTAGTATGTAAATTAATTTGAGAGACGTAGTTGAAAAACATTTTTATTGTTTGAAACACTTAAAAAACATTTTTTTTACAATATGTAATGAAAACGTTTCTACAAATGCAACCGTTTGTAGTAATACGCACTGTGTAGTAGTAATATGCATCATTTCATACTTTTTACATTTTTTTAAATTTTGTATTGAATTACGTAATGTTAAATTGAAAAAAAAAAATAATATTGATCTCAAAAACTTTAAACTATTTAAAAACAATGAAAGAAAATTTTTTTGCTTGTGTGTACCGAGATGTATGAATTTTATTTGTCATGAATTGAAAATACTTTCAAAGGTTTCTGATTCTTTAATTTCACAAAAACATAAGATAACTTATTGTTTTTTTTTTATTTTTATCAGCTCTATTTTATTTTGACTCCAATAACAGTTTTTCAAGTTTAAGATTTCAATAAATAAAGCCATTTCAAGTAGTTTAACATATATAAGGTGTACAAGTTAGCATAAAGCTCATAATTTATGGAGTTCCGAGTTTGACAATAGTTTATAATTTTATTATTTTACTTCAAGATAAAGAATGTTGCATTTTTTGTTATATTACTTATACGTCATATTTATATAACTAATTATTAAATAGACAAGTATTAATAAAGCAAAAATGCTTTCACTTTATTTCTCGTATGCTATTATAAAATCGTTATTTCTGTTACAATTATCTTGCAAAGTAATAATCAATATAATTATAAAAATTAAAATGATAAATAAAGAACAGCTTTAAAGTCAATAGATGATATATATTACATGATTAAAAATAAGTAACGAAAATTTATTCTAATCCAAACACTTACTTTCTATAATCACAGGATGATATTTTTTATCTATCATCTATATTGATTATTTATATTCAAGTCAAAAAAAAAAAGAAATGAAAATAAATCAATTTTTAATCAATAACTTTAATTGCCTAAACATAATTTTACACATTTATTTGGAATTTTTAGGGCACTATATGGATCAAAAGAGACTCAAACAAGGATTATACAGACATCCATGGGATGACATTTCCTACGTTTTACCAGAACAGTACAACTAAAAATTGTGTATATATATGTATGTATATATATATATACAATAATTTCCAAAATATTGAATAATTTTCAATATGTATATTTAATTATGTATTTAGCGTACACACAAACTACTGTAACAGAAAAACAATATAAGCGTGACTTATCATGAATCAATCTAATTGATTAACAGGAAAGTGACTTATAGGGATTGCACTTTTTAGGTAATTAAAACAAAAACAATATTAATTAACATTTATGAGAGATAGTCATGTCTTATAAAAAAAATTTATGAGCATTATTTAAATCTATATTCATTTGATAAATAAAATGTCGTAGAGGAAAAATTGTATGGAAATACAATATGAGAAGGAATGTATTAAATACTTTTTTTTAGCATACATTGTTATGAATAATTAATAGAATTTACAACACAATAGAGAGAAAATTCATTCATTTAACGAAATAGTTTCAAAAACTCAACATTCCTTACTGTGCATTTTTAAATGAAAAAGTTTTGTATAGTGATAAATATTTTTTGTTTCCATCACGTGGATAAAGAACTAATCAATATATAAAATATTACATAATCATTGTACGCCTTCAAATTAATGATACATCAATAAAAAATGAGAACTCAGGTGTAAGTTTCTCGCAGGATAGTCTGAAATATCTGATGTATGAAATCAAGTTGTATAAAACAGATTATTGCACAAAAATTAAAACTATTCTTGCTAAATTGTTGATAATTATGACTTAAATATGTAAAATAGACAAAAATATATAAATAAATAAATTACCACATTAATTAAATTGCTCTAACAAACCTTTCACGAAATATTAAGAAAAACTCTAATAAAAGGCATATTAATGTTCCCAGAAAAGATATATCTACAGGCGAAAATTTTGAAGTTTCTTATAAAACAAATTGATATGTTAATGAAAATTATTTACCAATAACTTCTTATTTAATCTGATGACATTCATTCTAATAAAATCGTATAGAACCAAACAGAACATCGCACGGCGTCATTTACTTACAAATTTTCATAGGATTTTATGACAAACAGTCTGGTTGTTTCTTATAAAAATAATTGATACAATGATAAAAATTATTCTATTTCTGCTTTGAAATACTTGCTAGGGAGCAAACTTGATAAATGTTTAAGTTACTTTTGATTTTTAACTCAAATAGATTAGGCGGAAGCAGCCCTATCCGACTCCCCCACTTTTTTGGTTAAAATGTGACCCCTCCGGAAATTAATCCACTATGCGGCGCTAGTGTCTTCAGCTTGTAGAACAGATGGGTCAAACTGCGCGAGAGTATGCGCGTCAAACAGACTTCTACCAGAGAAGAGAGACCAGTATAGAAGTCCAATGCTGTGTTAAAAATCCGGACGAAGTTTCGGTCAACATGTCGGTAATCTCAGGTCACAACATGAAAGTTTCTGTGAACCCACCGAGCGATGGCGCTGCAACGGTTTATTTCAGCCACGCCTCTTAATCTAAGAGAGAAAAGAGATAAGATTTGTGTTCTCTTTTACTCTCATTACAAGAATCCTAAGCCAGTCGATTTTCAAGCACAAATTTTTAAATAGAAAAGGTCCAGCGCTGTTCGCAACATATATAAAAGCTATAAAACCAGTTTGATATTCTTGTAACAGCTCAGAGGTAACACGCTCGACTACGGAAACGTAGGTTTTGTGATCGAGCCTATCAATGTTATTTTTTTTTTTTTTTTATTTAATTAATTGTAATAATGAATTTTTTTAGGACAAATTTCATACGCAATCACACTAAAGGAGAGTAAAAAATGATGTACGACTGAAGGAATTTTTTTATAACAAATAACGATGTTTATAAGGAAAAAAAAGAGGATTCAATTATGCATGATGATAATGAGTCAAAGGCTTCGATAATGATATTTATAATGTTATAAATATTGGGACTGCTCGAAAGGCCTGGAACTTGGTACCTGAAGAGAGTTTTTAAAAAAATTTTCTTGGGCAATAAAACCTCTATTGCCTCAACATCCTTAATCTCACAAACAGTAGTAGGGACTTTTCGAAGTCCTATTTATCACAGTAGATAGAAATGAGACAAATAACAAAATAGTCTTTCCTCTGTGTTCCGTAGGGCAAGCCCACCCTACTTAAGACTTTAAATATTACTTTACCTTCCATTCCAGTAAATAGGACGATAGCTTAGGGGTAAATTCTCTGTCTACGAATCTTTTGGTGACTGATTCGAATCTCGCCAGTTGCTTTTTTTTTTTATTCATTAATTAAATAAAATTTATTACATTTTTTTTGTAGCAAATACTAGTACCCTTTTTCTTTTCTGGGTAATGGATAGAAATGCAAAATTTTTTTTATCATTTTCTAATCAATTTTAATAACAACAATGGACAACTCATAAATATATGACCGAAAGACATGGTGAAATATCTACATAAGGCTTGTACTAAGTAATACCAGAATTTAAAAATATAGTATATATATTTGTAAGTTGTTCATTGTTGTTATTAAAACTAAGTAAAAAAAAATTTTTTTAATTTGGGATTTTTATCTATTACCCAGAAAAGAAAAAGAGTACTAGTATTGCTACAAAAAAAATGTAATAAATTTTATTTAATTAATGAATAAAAAAAAAAGCAACTGGCGAGATTCGAATCAGTCACCAAAAGATTCGTAGACAAGAAATTTACCCCCAAGCTATCGTCCTATTTACTGGAATGGAAGGTAAAGTAATATTTAAAGTCTTAAGTAGGGTGGGCTTGCCCTACGGAACACAGAGGAAAGACTATTTTGTTATTTGTCTCATTTTTATCTACTCAGTAGATTCTACTTACTGTGATAGATAGGACTTCGAGAAGTCCCGATTGTTTGTGAAATTAAGGATGTTGGGACAATAGGGGTTTTGTTGCCCGAGAAAAATTTTTAAAAAACTATATTTTTTTCGCTCCCTACTACCCGAGAACGAAACTAAGCTCCGCCTTTCACTTCAGCTCGGCGAGATGTGTAGATTTATAGGAAATCTAACTAAAGAGCGGGAGAACAATTGTTTAAACAAAATAGTAATGTTTATTCAATTCAAACGATACAACTTATTAATCCTTAATTAACTTTTAAACTATTTATTGAACCATAGCTGTGGCGTGAACACAAAATTAGACTTTTCTTTTTTAATACTGCCTGCCTGCTTTTCCACTGCTGCCAACTGCCAAGGCCGGCACAATTGCGCCTCTGTCGATTGACAGCAGAAGTTGGTGCAATGCAGCCACATCACTCCCCCCCAAGTGACCTAGTGCCTTCACTCGGGAACGATATCTTCTTCCTGGCATATGTCTTTTTCGGCCGGTCCATGCCCGAGCCCCACTGATGAGTATTTGGAGTTTCAGGTACATCGTCTTCCGCTGGAGTAGTGATGTCATCTTTTGCTATGTATGCTGGTTTCAATCTTTCGATTGACACTGACTTTTCTTCACCATTAACAACAATCTTGAATACTCTGTCACTTATTCGTTGAATAATTTTGTATGGTCCAGAGTACGGAGGTTCGAGAGGTTTTTTCACGGAATCATCTCTTAGAAACACATGTGAACAATTGTGTAAATCTTTGAGAATGGAGACTCGAGCTTTCGTGTGGTGAGCGGTTGGAGTTGGTCTGATGCTTCTCATGTATTCTCTGAATTTTTCTACAAAGATTTGTGGATCTACTGGCATATCCTGATTCACGAAAAATTCACCAGGAACACGTAATGATAAGGTGTCGTTCTGATACGCGAAGAACCAATTAACCTTGCTAAGGCAGTGAATAGAGCTGACTCGAACTGAGTACCTTGATCCGACGTGATTGATAATGGTGTGCCATAACGACATATCCAGTTGTCAAACAGAGCTGTTGATACTGTATCTGCAGTCATATCTTTAACGGGTATAGCCTCTGGCCAACGAGAAAATCTGTCTACAACTGTAAGACAATATCTGAATCCGTCAGCTATAGGTAATTCAATGAGGTCGATATGGATGTGATTGAACCTAGTACTTGGTACCTCAATGTTGTTAGGCTTCAATCTGGTGTGACGATGCACTTCAGCCCTTTGACAAGCTAAACAATTTCGAGACCAAGTTAAAGCATCTCGTTTGATCCCTGGCCAGATGTACTTAGCTTTTAATTGTTTGCTGGTTGCTTTGCCACCAGGATGAGATAGTCCATGAACTGTATTGAAAGCTTTACGTAGATTTTTAGGGATGAACGGTCTTACAACGCCGGCAGAAATGTCACAGTAAATGAAGATCTCTTTCTCTGGGTCAACATTAAGACGTTGTAATTTTAATGAAGAATTAGAATTTTTTAACAAGTCTTGAAGTTTTTCATCGTTGGTTTGAGCTTGTTGAATTTCTTCTGGACTCAGTATTGTTGGCATATTGATTTGATTGATCCTTGATAAAGCATCGGCTACAATATTGTCTTCACCTTTGACATATACTATTTCTGTGCTAAATTGTGAAATGAATGACAACTGGCGAAGTTGGCGAGGTGAAGCTTGTTCAGTCTTCCTGTGCAAAGCATAAACAAGAGGTTTATGATCAGTTTTAGTCACAAAAGTACGATCTTCTAGAAAATGTTGAAAGAACTTGATAGCTGAATAAACTGCGAGGAGTTCTCTATCGTAAGTGCTATAGTTACGCTCAGCTGAGCTTAACTTTTTTGAGAACAAACCTATAGGTTTCCATTGACCATCAACGAACTGCTCTAAGACTGCTCCCATTGCTGTGTCAGAAGCATCTGTAGTGAGAACTAAGGGTGCTTTAGGATCTGGAAAAGACATGAGTGTTGCTTCTGTGATGCTTTGTTTGCACTTTTCAAAAGCTTGGATTGTTTGAGGTGTCCAAGGAACCTTACGTTTATCGTTCTTTTTTGAGTCTTTGATAAATTCGTTGCGAGGTGCTTGAAGTTTAGCTGCATCAGGTATGCACCTACGATAATAATTAATTACACCGAGGAAACGTCGTAACTCTTGGATGGTTTCTGGCTGTTTATAATTGATTATTGCTTCTACACGTTCCGTAGGTGGTTTATAACCATCTTGATTGATTGTATAACCTAAATATTGCACTTGCTCTTGTCCAAAAACACATTTACTCACGTTGATGACTAGTTTGTGCTCTCGAAGACGCTGAAAAACTTGCTTAAGATGTTCTTGATGCTGCTCGTGAGATTCTGACATGACAATTACATCGTCTATGTATACGAAAACAAAGTCAAGTCCTCTGAAAACTGAATCAACAAACCTTTGAAAAGATTGTGACGCATTTCGTAAGCCAAACGGCATGACGAGGTATTCAAACAGACCAAAAGGTGTATTAATTGCTGTTTTAGGTATATCTTTTTCTGCCATGGGTATTTGGTGATAAGCTCGAACTAGATCTAGAGTTGAAAACACTTTTTTTCCGTGTAGACATTGGAAAAGATCTTGGAAAAGTGGTAATGGATATCTGTCTGGTGTTGTCTTGGCATTTAACTTTCTGTAGTCACCACATACACGCCAGCCATCAGTTTTTTTAGGTGTAAGATGAACTAAGCTTGCCCATGGGCTTCTTGATGGTCTGATCATTAATTGTTCAAGCATGTATTCGATTTCAAGCCTAAGCGCTGTTAGTTTGTCACCAGTTAATTTTCTGAAACGTTCAAAGACTGGAGAACCCGTAGTTTCAATGTGATGAGCAACTGGAGAAGTAGATTCAGTGCGTGGAGTTGTAGAAGGTTTGGTAATGTCAACAAAATCTTTCAATAGGTTAGAATAAGTATTCTGCTGATTAAGAGTAGAAATGCTATACATGGAAGCTCGTATGATATCACATTTTGTTGTGAAAGTGGTATTAACATCGACAAGACGTTTGTGGCGAAGATCAATAAGCAGTCCAAAGTGTTTGAGAAAATCGGCTCCAAGGATCGGTGTCTTGACATTTGCAATCGTGAAAGACCACTTGAAAGATCTACGTATTAGAAGTTATTGCTTTTTTGTTTCTTCTTTGCTACACTTTTCGCTTCGCGGTAGAATTAAAGATTAACAACGTGATGAACTCAGTAGACTTCCTTTTATAGTTTTGCAGGATAGCCCAGAAGATTCTGGTAGGCTAACCACTATTGGAAATTTCTGGATCAGATTTCCATAGAATTCCCACAACAGAAATTTCTATCCCTGATCGCCAGTATGAGCAAACCACTCCAAGTAATTCATAAAATTCTGGAATTTTCTTAATGCAAGCACCTGGATTTTGATATATGAACAGGTCTTAAACTGTTTTTAGGTTAATTAATTTTGTTTATGAAAACCTCCAAGATCTTCTTTTTTTCTTTCTAAAGTTTTAAGTACCTTTTTCCTCGGTAGATGGCGCTCAGTTAAGAGAGCGGGAGTCTTTGAAAAAGGAAAAACTCACCATAATGTTATAATAAATTTTAGAGCTCTACATTGTTTAATAGGTGGAATGTTTAATTTCTTCATTTCGAATTATCCTGGATGTTTCATTAATATATTAAAAGATTTTTTGAGAAAAACCCTGAATTTAACGGTCCATTTTACTATTATTTACTATTACACTATGCGAGATAAATGCTGTCGAATTTTTTGAAGGTTATACATCCGATTTCCTACACTCTCTTATACCAAATTCAGACAGCATTTATGTCGTTCTGAGTTGAAGAGAGGGCAGTCCCAGAGGAGATGATTGATATCTTGAACTAGGGATCCACAGTTACAGCGCGTTGATTTAGCCAGGTACGATTTAACGATTTCTCTTCTTTCAAGATGTAGCTTATCAAACCAGGGTTTGGTAGTATCTCGGTGGTAATGGGTAAAGTAGGCTGTGCTTTTCCAATTAGCTTGTTGAAGAAGCAGGTTCCTGGTTTTACAGACGGTGTTGGATCTGAGAAGAGGATATAAATCAGTGTATGGAAGCTTCGTCGACAGATGATGACCATCTCGAATGGCTGCTTTTGCTAATGAATCAACATGCTCATTCCCGGGGATAAGAAAATGTCCAGAACTCTATGTAAGGCTTATTTCAAGGCCTAGGGAGTAAGCATCTTTAAGGGTTTTGAGGATAAGGAATATGTAAGGAGCATTTTGATCGTAGTTAGGGTTCTGAAGAGTTTCAAGTACGCTGAGTGAGTCAGATAGGATAATCGATTTGGGAATGCGTAAGTGTATGATAGTTAGAATAGCTTGATGAATGGCGGCTGCCTCTGAAGAAAAGATAGAAGCGTACGAAGATAGCTTGAATTTAAGCTCGAGAGGAGGGTCGGCACAATAGAGAGCAGCTCCAACTATGGAGAAAGTGTCAGCTTTAGAACCGTCGGTATAAAAGAAGGTGAGTTCAGAGTGTGTGTTGATCAGCAGTCGTCCGAACTCAGAGTTAATCGTTTCCTTAGTGGCTGATTGTAGTATTCTTCCAGTGAATAGGTTAATGTTGATTTCCTGAGAAGGTAGGTCATATGGGAATTGATATGCTATGGGGCCGAACCCTTCAAATACTTTTTCCATGAGGAAGCGAGTCTTGCGGAAGGCATGTGGTAAGACGTTATCACGAAGAGTTATGGAACCTCGAGTAGGATTAGCTAGAATAGAGATATGTAAGGCGCGACAAGAGTTGATGGCCATGTGGTTCTGAAAGGACGAGGATCGCAGGAGGAAGCGACAACATAGTTCGTAAATCCGATATTTTTTTGGGTGTTCTTTGGCCTCAGCCAAAAGGATGTTCGTGGGGGTGGTGATCCTTAGGCCAAAAGATAGCCGGATCGCAGCATTTTGAATCTTGGAGAATTTATCGAAGTGAATATGATTTCTAAAGGAGAAGATGTGTGAACCATATTCCCACTGACTTCTAACAAGCGAGCGGTAAATGTTTAGAAGGATGGAGGGATCAGCACCCCAATAAGTTGTCCTAAGTGCTTTAATAATTGACAGGAAGTTTTTCGCTTTGGGATGAATGTATTTATAATGAGGAACAAAAGTTAATCTGGAGTCGAAAATAACTCCTAAAAACTTAGCTTCGGGAATTGGACAGATAGGAGAGTTGTTGATAGTAAGCGAGATGTTGGGAGGGATTTTCCTATTGGAAAAAATCATAAATTGACTTTTTGGTGCAGAGATATTAAGGTTACGTTGCAGAAAGAAAGGAGTCAGTTCATTTAGCGAGGTTTGCATCCGATTTAAAGCTACTTGCAGATGACGATCAAATGCAATGATATAAAAATCATCAGCGAATTTGAGGAATTTACACTTGGAGTGGTTAAAGTTAGGAGCTTTGGAAACATAGAGATCGAATAGGATAGGGGCAGAAATAAGACCCTGTCCAACGCCTGTGTTGACGAGCTGGGGAGAGGAAAGGGAGTACCTAAGACAAGTTGTAAGCTTCTAAGGTTGAGAAGGTTAAAGACGAATTGACAGTAATTGAGGGGAAGGCCGTAGTCCAGAAGATCTTTTATGAGTATACTAGGTACCACGTGGTCAAAAGCCCCAACAAGGTCTAAACTAACCACTATTGAATATTGGCTGTTAAGTGACGCCTCGAGGATTTCCGCGTTGAGGGTCACCAGAACATCCGCAGTGCTTCTGCCCCGACGAAAGCCGAATTGGCAGTCCGGAAGCAGGAGCTTGTTTTCTGCCCACCAGATGACTCTCCTCATAATGATTTTTTCCAGCAGTTTCAAAAAACAGGATGCCAGGGTGATCGGTCTAAACTTACCAGAAGTAGGTTTAGGAATAACATAAACTATAAATTCTTGCCAGGATGTGGGGAAAGAACCTGAGGAAAAAATATCATTAAATGAAGATAACAGGGAGTTAAGAAAGGAAGGAGGGAGACGTTTAATGACTGTAGGATATCTGGTCTAGACCAGGAGAAGATTTCGATTTGGTTTTAGAGAGACCTGAGGTAAGTTCCGTTAACGTGAACGGAGTAAGTAAGAAATTGAACGTTTTCATAGATTGAAGAGTAGTTTCATTCTGAGGAACTAAAGGAGTAGACTGATGATGATTCTTGAAAGATTTAATCCTGTTCCAAATGACCTTGATTGAGGTACGTTGATTGTAAGTGAAGCAAAAGTAGACCCAGCTCTCTCTTTTGGCTTTCCGGGTGACACGTTTCCAGCAAGCTTCAAGACGGTTGCACTCAATGAGATTAGGGACACTAGGGTGTAATCTCAGGACACGATATGTTGCTCGTTTATCTTCAAGCGCTTCCTGGCATTTCTTGTTCCACCAAGGAGCAGGAGGAGGTTTGGGATTGGGCCGAGATAAAGAAATATGAGACGAGGGGATGGCGGTCGATAAACAATTTTTAATTATGTCGATGATTTTTTGATATAGGGCTGTTCCAGAGAGGGTTTTTAGGGGAGTTCAGTAGCTCCGTTTCGCGAGCATGAAAATTAGATTCAAAGATATCCCAGTGAGCGCGGGAAAAATTAAGTTTGTGAGAATATATGTGATAGAGTTCAGAAGTTAGGCCAAGCCTAATCTGGATAGGGTAGTGATCGCTCCCCATTGAGTCAGATAATGTCTCCCACGTGGAACGGAAACTAGATCTATAGAGACGAATGTGAGATCAATAGCCGATGAGCATTGGTTAGGTCAGACGACCCGAGTGGGCCTGCCGTCGTTAATTACAACAAAATCATTGTTGTTAGAAGCGTTAAAGAGGGAAGAGCCCACGCAGCAAGTCGAGGCGGAGCCCCATGAGGTATGATAGGATTTGAAATCCCCACCCACTAAGACTAGAGGAAAAGAGTTGAGAGTTTCAAAGAAACTGGGCCAAAAAGATGGTGGGAATGCTGACTGAGAGGGAGGACGGTATAAAGAAACTATTAATAGGTCGCTCAGGTGAGTAGGAGTAGTAATAGCCACAATCTCAAGATGACTGGAGAAAGTATCAAAGTCATTGACTATAGAGAAGGTACGGTTTTTCCTAAGAGCGATAAGGACACCACCTCCGGGATGAGCCTCACTCCTATCTTTCTTAATAACGCTGAAGCCCCGGGGGCTAAAGACATCCCTGGAAGAAAGCCAGGTTTCGGAGAGTAAAATTACGTCGGTATCAGTTGGAAGTAGATGGAGATCATCTTTCTTTCTTGTAATGCTTCTCGAATTTCACTGGATGATGTTGATACGAGGCATTTTACGTGGGGCTATGAATTTTAAGCTATTTCAGGGAGAGGGTAGCAGTGGGTAATGTTTGAGATGAGAAAAGCGCAGTCGTTAATCAGATTCGAAACGTCAGGAGGAGAGGAATCAGGTTTAAGAGAGAACAGCTGGATAGTTTGCAGTAAAGAAGAGATATTTTGCAGGAAATTAGAGAGAGCTGAAAGATTGACTTGATGCAAGATGAGCGAGGATCCTGTGGGTTTGTGGGATAGGAAGGAGGATGTGGAGATGAGGGAAGAGGGCCTGAGGAAGAGGGATAGCGCCCGTTAGGTGTGTATACCTGTACGAGAAATTCTCGGGGGTTGGCGTTCTAGAAGGAGGTGGAACATGATTAGGCCAGCTGACGCGATAAGAGGTAGCGCTAGCGAAAGGCGTTGAGGGGGTGGCTGCTACATGCGAGTAGCTAGGCGAAGGGGGAGTGGGCGTGTGATAAGGGGGGCGGAGGAATATGAGGGTAAAGGGTTAGTAACTGGGGAAGGAGGAAGAGAGGGAAAGGCTTGGTGGTTGAACGGGGAAGCGTCAACCGGGAGGGATGAGGGGCAATTGGGGTAGGAGGATCTGTCATTTTGAAGAAGACGATTAGTGAGTACCCTTACAATTGATGCATTTAGGAGTTTGAGGGCATATGGTACTTTCAGGATGCGAAGAAGAGTTGCAGCAAGGACAGAGAGGTTGTGATCTACAGACTTTGCTGAGATATCCAAGAATATGGCATTTTGTGCAGCGTGAGACTTTAGGGGTGTAAACTCTAACTTGGAAAGAAGATTCCCAGATTCTGACTGAAGAGGGAAAATTCTGGCCCATGAAGGAAATGCGGATAGAGCGAGAGGGAACCAACTCATGGAGACGTTTGTCGTATCGCAGACAGCGTTGAATGTTGAAGGCTGGAGTGGGCGACTCTAGGCCCTCTTTAATTTCTTTTAAGGAAACCTCTGAGTGAATTTATGTGATCACACACTCCCTGTATAACCTGAAATTGGGTATGAAACAATTAAGATGTTTTTCTGCAAATTTTATATGATTAACTAAAGAGTTAGCGTGTTCAATTCGGTTAAGTGTAATAGAAAACGTGTTACCTAAGTGTTTAGAATCTTCTATACTCTCAGCTAGATTGAGAGAACTAAAAATATTTAAAACGGTCTTACCTAATTTAATAGGGTGCCAACCCTTAGCCTCTCGAGACTTAATCAATATTTCGTGTGGACCAGGGTGTGAAGGAGGATAGCGGTTATTAAACATAATACGGGTTTGCGAGGTTATGTCGTCTTTAGAGGAGTTATTGTTAGGATCAGAATTATTACCAGGGTTAGTGTGTTTGTCATAGGTTAGGAGAGGAAGGTTAGAGCTCGTTGGTTTATCATTCTTGTGTAGGTCCGGAGTTTGTGAGACAGAAGAAACAGCTCTAAGTTTATTTCTAGCATTAGCAGCAATGTCATGCTCTTGAGATCATGACTCAACTTTTCTTTTATTATTCTTAGAAGTAACAACAGTAAAATTACTATCCTGGGGAGTAATATCCATAATTTCATAAAGTTTATTAGAGGCTTGATTAGTTACATCAATATATGATTCAATACCCTTCACACTATTGTCAAGCTGGCTAAAGCATGCTTGAGGGGATGCCATCTTGGCCACAATTAAATTGTGCGCCAGGGCGCTAAGAAAAAGAATGGATTGAGTGCCAAATAATAATTAACATAAGGCCACAACCAAAATAAAATAAAGTAAAATAAGAGCACAACTAATAATCACTCACAGACAGCTCACTTATTGTTAATTGATCTTACTCGGTTTTTGGCTACACTTACTTCGTTTACCATCGCAGTACGATTGTAATTCTCGTATGCATTGTAAAATAGGAAGTCGGATAGGGCTGGGCGGAAGTCATGTTTCCATGTTTTAGAATAGCGCAGTCGGCAGCGTACTGGACTGTGGAGCCGAGGATACTAGGATTAAATCTCACCATTTGCAGGATATTTTCGAACAAAGTTACTAATAAATTTCATTTCAAATGTATATTTAAACAAATCCGTATAAACGAAAAACTTCTCGAGCGAATTAAAATTTCCTGTGTTTAAACTATTTTTTTGTGATAAGAAGACGAATTTCGATAAAAAAACGATACAAAACGCGCTCATATTTATTGTTATTATTATTATTATATGAATGGCATTGGAGCGGTCGCTCCATCCAGCCGGTGGCGTTCGTGAGAACTTCTTTTGTGAGGCGGTGTCTTGGACTTGCAGTTTAGCTCTCCGTAGAAAATTACAGATAGCGTGGATTAGTCGGCATAGAGGGTTCCTTAGGATGTCGGCGATGGTGAAATGAGGTAGCTTGGTGATGATACTGATCGTTATTTTGAGGTTCGTTCGTAGATGATTGTAAGAGGGGCAGTCGAATAAAATGTGCCAAATGTCGTGGAGATTTCGAGAGCAAGAACAGAACGGAGATGGTGCCAGATAAATGCGGTGTAAACTGGCGTTAAAGTTATAATGGTTGCTGCGAAGGCGGCAAAAGGTAGCGATTTCTCATCTTTCCAGTGGTAGTTTGTGGAACCATGGTTTTGCTGCATCGTTGAAATAATGATTGAAGTATAAGGTTCCTTTGTTGGTAGATTGAGTAATTAGAAGATTCTTGGTCCTTGACTGGGTTTTAGCCCGGAGTGTTGGGTGGAAGTCCGAAAAGAGTCAGTGGATGTTGAGATGAACTCCTGAGGAGATGCCCGCCTTGGCAAGGTTGTTTGCAATTTCGTTGCCTTTAATCCCGGAGTGGCCAGGAATCCGTGACAAGCGATCCGGAGTCGATCAGGGATTGATAGACTTTCAAAATCATGCATTCGGAGAGAAGATTGTTGCTTTAGAGCTGGGCTGGAAAGGTTTTAACAGGACACTCTGGGAGTCAGTGAAAATGATGGTTTTTTTGAGTTTAGTTTTTTGAGTAGAAATTATAAATTTGCTTCTTACATGACGATTAGCGGAGTAAACCCCTAAACCCACGAAAACAGCAGTTTCCCTCTTCGAGCCGTCGGTGTGAAAGAGGTTATAGCCAGAGTAGTGTGGAAAAGGTAGTTGTAGCGGGTGGGGATGAGTCTAGGGCTAGTATTCCGCAGTTTTTCTTTTAATTTCCAAGTCTATAAAGATATTAGTAAAGGGAAGGAGGTACGGGAAATAGTAGGCTAGGAGCGTGGGGCTGGTGTAGACAAGGTTAGTGTAGTGTTGGGTGGCTCTATAGGTACTGATAAGAACGAAGTTGTTGTAAAAAGAGGGTTTCAAAATGAGAGTGAAGTACAAATCTCGGCAGGAGTCTAGAACTGAGTGAGCGCAAAATGCGGGTGATCTGAGGATGTAACGACACGCGATTCTGAACCTGATAAAAGGTTTTTTAGCTTCAGTGAGAAGAACTGGGATGGACGTTGACATAAAGGAGCGATAAATGTTCAGTAGGATGGAAGGGTCAGCACCCCACCATGTGGTTCTAAGCATTTCGATTGTCGGGAGGAAGGTCTTTGCTTTGGATGCGACATGGGTAAAATGAGATACAAATGTTACCTTGGGGTCAAATATGACTCCCAGGAATATAGCCTGAGGTTGTGGAGAGATGATGATACTATTGATAGTGAAGCTAACTGGAGGGGTGCTTTTTTGTTTTGTAAAGACCATAAATTGGGTTTTGGAGAACGATATATGACGGTGTCTCGCCGAGAGAGAGGGTGTGATTTTATCGAGAGACGTTGGATGGATTGGATAGCAAGGTTACTTGAGGAGTTTGAGGAGATGAGGTAGAAGTTGTCAGCAAACTTCAAGAGTCAGGAGTTTGAGATGGGGATCTCGGGGACGACGTGGTCAAATGCTCCTATCATATCAAGGCTGATCACAACTGTCGATTTTTTGGTAGAGAAGGAGTTGAGAATTTCTGCGGTGAGAGAAGCTAAGACGTCTGCTGTGCTGCGTCCCATGCGAAAACCATGTTGGAAATCCGGGGGATTTCAAAGTTTTCCGCCCACCATATAACTCTGCGGATGACGATTTTTTCCATAAGTTTGAGGAAACAGGATGCTAAAGTGATAGGTCTAAATTTTCCTGAGGTGTTTTTCAGGATAAAGAGGACCAGGAATTAGAGCCACGAGGGTGGCAGAGTTCCTGAATCTTCCATTAGGGAAGAGGAGTACGTCGTAGTGCGCTTGGGAGATGCTTAAGTACGAAGAGGGGGTAGATCGTCTTGGCTGTGCGAATTAATCTGCTAGCTTCTGCGTACGATAAGTCATTAATGGCGGAAGTTTCGCAGATTGCTTTAAGTTTGAGTAGCTTAGGGCACTTAGGATCTTGGTGCCGTGAGAACCTCGGCAGTTTAAGCAGGTTGAGGGCTTTTCAGCCATGGAGCAAATGAATCTATCTAAATGCACCTCCTTGAAGCAGCGGTTGCATCTGAGTTTGCCAGGGCAGTGGGAGGGGGAGTGGCCAAAAATGAGGCATTCGCCACACCGCTTGACGTTCGCGATAAAGGGGTGGACTTTGAATGGAATTCCCCAGATGGATACTTGAGTGGGAAGGTCTTGTCCGATGAAGATGAGGCGTACAGTTCGCGAGGAGACGAAAGAGTTAGATTTTTTGTCTCTTTTCGTGCATCTCTTAATTTCTTCGATCAAGATTGAACAGAAAAGACCAGGTCTCATCTCGTCTTCAGAGACTTCAGTGGGGACATTGCTCGTTTAGTTACTTCCTCCCTATAGAGCCTATGGTTGAGGATAAAGGGTTCGAGACCTTTTCCGATAAGAGATAGGTGGTTGACAAGAAAATTGGCCAAGCTGCGTTTATTAAAGGTTAAATTTAGGGTTTTTTCTAGGTAGTTAGATGAGAGGATGTCTTTGGCTATGTTAAGGGAATTAAGAGTTGTAAACACTTGTTTGCCGAGGCTAATGGGATGCCACTTTCCAAGGTTAGAGGGCTTAACGAAGATTTGAAAGGGGCCTGGATGACCAGATGGGTATAGGTTTTTTATTACTGGTTTATTGCTTACGGTATTTTCCAGGTTACTGGGAAGCTTGTGAGAAATCCCAGTGTTACTCGTTGTCACGCTTACCTCGGATGCCGGTGGTTCCGTGGATGATTTGGTTGATAAAACAGGCGCAAAAAGTCGTGGCGATAATTGAGGGAGTCCATCCTTGTTTTTCCGTCGCTTGTTTGATCTCACTGTCACATAGTCATCGTTATCACTTTTTGATTCATAAAGAGGGGCTGAAGGGGAGTGATTAATAGCTGTTAGATTGGACGTACACTAATTGTTATCTCGAGGTGTCACTTTACTGGTTGGAGTATTGATACTTGACTGATTTTCTTGGGACAGCACTAGTTTCTCAGAGGGAAGATCGACTTCCATTGTGGAAGAGCATGTAAAAACGTCACTAGGGGTTAATTTATTTATAAAATTTAAAAAAAGAATTGCACTAACACTAGGGTGTCATCCCTAAGGGGCGAAAATCACAAAGATTGCACTAGATCATACTCCCAATATTAATGAATTTAAATTTGAAAAGGGTTTCAAAACGGAAGCCTATGGTACCACGGAAGCGACCGCTTCTTACGGCTGTCAGGTCAGAACTAAACGCGCTGACATATTCTTATACAAAGCAATAAGAATATTTTCAATAATTTCTTATGAATTTCAATAGAAAACGATACAAAAATTTATTAAAGATTCTTCTTGTCTTATAAGATTAAATCGGTAAATTGCATCAGAAATATCACACATTTTATAAGAATTTATAAGAAAATGTGTTATAAATACTATTAAAAAAGTGTGATATTTCTGATACAATTTTCCGATTAATTCTCAGAAAGTTTTTTTTTTAAGATATATCGGAATGTATAACCAGGGATATAACATATGTTGTATCTACGTTACGTGGATGTTATAGTAAACAATTATATTGACATAATTTAACATTTGTTACAACTATGTTACGTAGATATTATAATACATGATTATATCAACACAATCTATCACTTATAAAATTAGAAAGATAAATATTCCTAAAGTAATGTTAACGTTGAAATGAAAAAAGTGTAATGCGTTGTTTTGTGATGATAACAATTTATTTATTAAAATATTCACAAAATCAATTACTATTTTTCCTATTTTCTATCTTCGTGATGAATAAATTGGATAATTATAATATGGATATTATTGGGTGGTAATCGTAAAAATTTCTTTTTAATATTTCCTAATGAAATAGTTCAAATCTCCCTTGGTAAAATGTAAAATTATTTAATTTTCCGCGGAGTTCTTCTTAACTATAATCAATTAATAATATTTTTGATGTCATAATCATGAAAGATAAATTGTCTAAGTAATTTTAGTTTTCAATTACGAAACTGTAACATTAAGATAACATACCCGCATAACCAGTGCTTACGTACGCAAACATGCGTTAACATGCATACGTCTGTTTCCGTTTTTACCAGAGAATACTACGGTACATACAGAAAACTCTAAAGGAGCCGGATTCCGGTTTCCTAAACCGGTAGTACACTCGGTTTCATTAATGCTGAGCTGAATCCAGAGAGGTGACTGATTCCTCCCATCCAAATACATGGGATCGGGATATTTCTAATTTTTTTGCCAATTTATAAATGACATTTTTATTGACAATGACTGTCATTTATTAATTGGCTAAAATATTTTCACAATTTCATGCTTTTATAAAATCTTAACAGTCACGCCAAGTTTTTGGTTGTTATTTTTATTGTGTCATTAAACGTACTAAATTTTTCTTTTTAAAAAAAAAACTGAAGACAATAATTCATTTTTAATATTGTTGATTTGTAGATTTAAATAATTGGCTTTCAATGATTTTAGGACTTTTTGTAGTTTCATCATTGTCGTTATTTATGTTTGAGGCCCATGTACAGCCCAGAAGGAGGGGGCTGTTTTTGATGAGATATACCTTACTGACCAGGGTTTTGTATCCACAGTCTGTAAGCTAACCTATGTTAACAGTAACGCATAGACACTTTAACTTGGGTTAAGAGCCATACACGAAGATTAAACGTCGAAGTAGCTAAATGTAAATCAAAAATAATCGATTTATTCGTCAAAGTAAATCAAATTGAAAGATTATTATTTTTGGATGTAGAAAAATTTTGACTGTATAAACGCCTTAACTAATCGATGTTATAACCGAGGTTGAGGCTACCTAACTTCGGTTTATTTTCACGCATAAACGCGCTCTTTGTGCGCAAATGCAAAATTTTTGTCCTGAAATATGTTGACGACGCAGCCATCTTAGCGGAAGACCCTAATAGCATGAGAAGAATGCTCATTGAACTCGAAAAATATACAGCAATTGGAAATTAAATAGAGACCCGATCGAAGAAGTCAACTCGTTCAAATACCTAGGCTGCATATTCACCAAAGAAAATAGCCTGCAACCGAGGATAAACTTAGTGTGTGAAAGGATAGAGAATGCTATCAATGCAACATGAGGGGTTATAAAAAGAGCTAGGAGAATGACGCTCAAAGAAAGACTATATTCATATAACTCTTTGATTAACCCTTTCTCCATGTCGCTATGAGTATTTTACTCATGCAGATTTTCAAACTCGATAATTATTAAAATTTTAAATGGAAAGACGTTTTCAAAACTTGAGTATTTTTATAAAATTCAATTTTTTACAAGATACAACTAATTCAGAGATCTTTTTGATATTTAGAATAATTAAAATGAAGTTTAAAAAAATTCCATAAGTATTTTACTCGTCACATCATTAATCTAGACAGCAGAAATTTCGTTATTCGGCTAAGCTTGGAAAACTTCGGAATCTATCCGGGGAGAAAACATTCACTGTTCCAGCAACCACGTCACCTATTCAGCAACTACGCCATCTACTCGGCGCGGCGGCCACGACATCTATCGCCAACAGACACAACACCTATGACCAACACGCCAGAGGCCTGTTTTACCAGCCAAGGTCGATTGACGGTCAACTTCCAACCACATCCAGCAGAGCAGCGCTTCGGTCAAGCAAAGAGGGCGGAGTCAACGCATGGTGGGGATCCCACCAAAACGAAACTATATACCTCGACGCACGACGCGGAAGCGATGAGCGTTCAGTTAGCGGCGAGCCAGCCAGCAGATCAGTACTAGCTAGAAGTTAGTCGCACACGCAGTTAGTCATGTAATCACGTGATAAGTCCGGTTAAATAAGTACATTGTTCCCGAGAACGGTGAATCGTGTCTCGCGCTCAGTTTCGATCGCCGAAAGCATTGCAGCTGGATCCAGGTGGACGGGTTGGACGGACACATTCAGGTCGAGACGCCAGGCAGTCTCCCGCACAACCTCCTTCACCGAGAGAGTCGCAGTACACGTTGCAGCCGCTGAGAACTAGAAAGAAGCAGTCGAAGGACATCCAAGGGCACCATCAGCTGACGGCAGGAATCACCGCGGTATCCCAGGATTTCCTCATTTGATATCATCACGGTGAGCTCGTACATAATTTCTGTACCTTCTGTAAGGGCATAGGGCGAGCTGCGCCATAATCAATTGTAATACACGATTATAATTATTATTGATATCACTTGGCCCTTCTGGCAACTGTTAATTTCTTGTTCCTCTCGTGCCCGGCTAGTATTCCGGAGATTGTACGTTCATTATAATTTATTTGAATTGTTCATATTAATTATTATAATCTCAATTAGACTGCTAGGTTATATATTCTGTAATTCATGCGAAAAGCAGGTCCGCTTCAGGTCGCGGATTGGTAGAATCCTGCGTACAGGTGTATAAAGCAATAAATAAACAGATTGTTCATATTACCTAACGTGAAAGACAATTCCCAAGGGATAACATCCACCTGCCCGTTTTGCATGCATACTTGCAGGTTTTAACTGACGGCTAAGGAATACTGGAAACAACGTACATCAATTGTATTAACATCGCGGGCCGACGGATCGGTATTACACGCCGACGCTGCGTGGGTTTCTTCGTCGTTTGCATTTTATTGTCTTGATCAATTAAACTTATTTGATTTGACTAATATCAGTTAATAATTCATTCAATTTAAATCGTTACTTATTTTCTTCTCGCTCATCGTTGTCTCTTCTCAATCACACGAGCTCTACCACCGAGGGAGATAAAGGTAGGTGAGAACACGCATGACTATACACACATTATACGCAGAAAATATCTATCAAAAACCTAATTGACTTCCTTCTCCGCCAAGACCCTGGAATACCCAACCTATTCCTCATCAAAATTCATAAGCTCTCAAACCTGGCGAGGACTTCTTCAAAGTGGACGAGATAGATGAAACAGGACAAAGACAGATAGAGAGAGACCTCATACAACCTTTCCCGCGCTTCCTAGTGCATTCCCCATTCCTTAAATTAACTATCCCTTTTCACTAGAGATCCTCCTAAATCTCCACAATATCCAGGAATCCCCTTATTCACTGTATGAGTATTCCAACCATATTCTCTCCCTCAGATCTCTTCCCCTTTGTCCCCTCCCCATCGCCCTATCTCTTTCTCCTGGCGCGGAAATGAACCTCTCCGCCAGGAGTCATTTCAACATGCTATATAGCAAATTGAAATTTTAAAAACTGTCATATAAAAAAATAAGTAATTACGAATAAATAATTGATTGATATTCATCATAATTATAATCATTAATTGTCCATCACTTAAAAAAAAAAATCTTGATCTATAGAGACATATCATCGTTAGTTAAGAAAGTTATTTATGATCATATCGATAAAAAAAATTAGAGGTTAAATTTATTGATTTACACATAAATATATAAAAAAGTTAATTGTTTATATAAATTATTATTATTAATCAATCCATCAATTAAATCAATGTTTTTTTTTGTAAATATTGTAAAATATTTGTATGTCGCCATTTAATGACTATTAGACTAACGACAGTTTGTTAGTTAACAACGATTGCTTGATGATTAGATTGTTTATAGCAACGACGGGAGAGTTTGTTTATCTTCAGTTTTTGACTGTGACTTGAGTTGACCGCACGGATTCTTACTTTTAATTAATTGCTGTCAATCATTAATAAACATTTTATTTATTTTCTAATTTTCCGAAGTTGTTATTGAGTCTCATTTTACATTGGTGTCAGAAGTGGTTCGTTTCGCGTGCCGTGAATATTTTTGTTGGTGATTTTTGGAAGAGTATTTAAAAAATCATGCCAGAGAGTCCAAGTCGGAGACAAACTCGAGCTGGAAGGAGAACTCAATATGCCGATTGTGTCGAAAACGGTAGTAATGGAGGACTTCTAGCTTTAGAGATGAGATTAAATCGTTTGGAAGAAAGACTAAATCGAGATCAGATTCATTTGGAGGAACGTTTTGAGGAAGGTCGAAGAGAGACTCAAAATTTATTTGAAGAGATAAGAAATTTAATTAATCATAATAATAACAATGATAATAATAATAATAATAATAATAATAATAATAATAATAATAATAATTTGGAAATTCATAATTTAGAAAATAATTCTAATAATTTGGTTGAATCGGTCTCAACTTCTTCGGTTAATAATAGTTCTTTAGCTTTTGCAGAACCAGGAAAATTTGATGGTTCTCAGACGTGGGAATCTTATTTCCGTCAATTTGAGACTATCGCTCGTCTGCATAAGTGGACAAATGAAGTTAAAGCATCGATTTTAGTGTCCTGTTTGAAGGACAAAGCTCAAGTCATTTTAGAAAATTTGAGTTTAGAAGATTTAGGGAATTTCGATAAATTGAAGAAAATTTTGGAAGATCGTTTTGGTGAAGCTCAATTTTCTCGAGCTTATTTTAGTCGTTTTCAGGCTAGAAAACAGTCTGAAAATGAAAATTTAACTGATTTTTCAAATGATTTGGATAGGCTTGTCAAATTTGCGTATCCTTCGGTCTCTTCCGAAGAGAGAGATAGAATTGCTGGTTTGCAATTCATTTCTGGATTAAAAAAATTAAAGTTACAATTTTCTCTTCGTTCAGAGAGAATTGAGTCTCTTCAATTAGCAACTCAGAGAGCTTTAGAGCTTGAATCGATTGAAGATTTGACCTTTGGAGGTCAGAATAAAAATAAATTTAATAATAAGAATAATAATAATTTTACTAAAAATAATTATAATTTCAATAAAAATAATAATTTTAGAAATAATTTTAAAAAGGATGATAAAAATAATTTTCCAAATTTTCCAATGTTGGATTTGTGGTGAAAAAGGACATTCTAAGAAGAATTGTCAAGTTCTTCAAGCTGTTCAAAGTAGTTTATCAAGTATTCATAATTCTAATGAGTCTACTGGTGAAGGTTCATCCAAAAAAAAATTTCGTCAAAACTAAAAATTAATTCAATTGATTTTTCTTATTCTTCTGATTCTAAACCGAAACTTTTACTTACAGGGGAAGTTAATGGCAAAAAATGTATTATGACAGTTGATACTGCTGCTGATATTACGGTTGTTAATTCTTCTTTGTTTAAAGGGATGGTAACTGTTTCGAATAATTCTTCTATTTCTTATTCTATTTTTACAGTTTCAGGTGATAAATTTGATTTTGATTTTATCGAGACTGTAGAATTAAAGATTTCCAATATTAAGGTTAATTTAGAGGTTGTTTTTGCTCAAATTGAAGAAGAATGTATTCTAGGATTAGATTTCTTAATCAAGTCTGGTTTATTTACTGATTTCAAAGATCTTCTTGATAAAAAATTCTCAGAAAGTAATAAAGTTGTTTCGATTAATAAAATTAGTTTTTCTTTGAATAAACTTCCAGAATTTGTTTTAGATTTGTTTGAAAGATCTTCAAAATTTTCGGATGTCAATGATAAATTTCATTTTGAAGAACTTTTATTGAAGAATTTGGATATTTGTGCGAAAAATTCTTTTGATTTAGGAAAGTGCAAAATTTTACAACATAAAATTAATGTTGGAAATGCACTTCCTATTAAACAGGCTCCTCGTCGTATTCCTTTACATTATAGGGATAAAGTTGATTCAGTTATGAAGGAAATGAAACAACAGAATGCAATAGAACCATGTAATGGTCCTTGGGCTTCTCCTGTTGTTCTTGTTCCAAAAAAAGGTGATGAAATTAGATTTTGTGTTGACTATCGTAAATTAAACGATGTCACAGTTAAGGATTCAACACCAATTCCTCATCAAGAAGACATATTGAATATGGTTCTTGGTGCTCAATGGTTTTCTACCGTTGATTTAAAAAGTGGATATTGGCAAGTTGAAGTTGCTCCGGAGGATAGATCTAAAACTGCTTTTTGTATTTGGAATGAGGTTTGGCAATTTAAGGTTCTTCCTTTTGATTTGTGTAATGCTCCTGCTACCTTCGTTAAACTTATGAATATAGTTTGAAAAGGTCTTCTCGGTAAAATTTGTTTAGTTTATTTGGATGATATTATTATTTTCAGTAAAAGTCTTGATGAACATTTTATTCATCTTCAAAATATTTTTGAAAGACTTTTACAAGCTTCTCTTAAGATAAATCCTAAGAAATGTATATTTTTCCAAAAAGAAGTTATTTTCCTTGGACATGTAGTTTCTGGTGGAGGACTGAAAAGTTCTCCGGATAAAATTTCTGCTATTATTAATTGGCCTGTTCCTAAAAATAAATCTGAACTTAGAAGTTTTCTAGGTCTTTGTTCTTATTATAGGAAATCCGTCAAAGATTTTGCTACTATTGCAAAATCTTTATATCTTATTAGTCAGGAAAAGAAACATTTTATTTGGGATGATTTAGCTTTTCAAACGTTTCAAAAATTAAAACAAATTTTAACTTCTACTCCAATTTTTGGTTATCCTGATCCAAATTATCCGTTTATTCTTGATACTGATGTTTCGAATGTTGGCATTGGTGCTGTGTTATCTCAAAAGATTCCAGTTAATAGTAATGGTGAGACTGTTTATGAAGAAAAAGTTATTGCTTACTTCAGTAAGACTTTAAATAATCGAGAACGTAACTATTGTGTTACTAGGAAAGAATTATTAGCTGTTGTTATTTCTGTTGAACATTTTCGTCATTTTCTTCTTGGCAAGAGGTTCATTATTAGAACTGATCATGCCTCTCTCACTTGGTTACTTTCTTTCAAAAATCCTCAAGATCAAATAGCTCGTTGGTTTGAAATCTTATTTCAATATGATTTCGAAGTTCAACATAGACCTGGTCATAAACATGGCAATGCTGATGGTCTTTCTCGGCGTCCATGTGATTGTAAAAAATGTCTGAAAATAGATTCTGATGAAAAATGTGATAGTAGGCATATTTTCCGTGTCATTTGTAAAATTAATAATGATTCTGATTGGATCAAATTTCAAAATGATGATAACATTTTGAGTTTAATTATTCAATTCAAAAAGGAAAATAAAGTTCCCGAGTTTAATGATGTTTCACATTTGGATTCTACTTTTAAAATTTATTTACTTTATTGGAATTCTTTAGAATTGAAAAATGGTGTTTTAGTTAAACGTTGGGAAGCTCCAAATCTTTCTCATATTATTTTTCAGGTTGTCATTCCTCGAGCTGAAGTGAATGAAATAATCCATGAGGCTTATAATTCTCCTTCTGGTGGTCATTTTGGTATTAATAAAACGATTTCAAAAATTCGTCAACGATTTTTCGGGGCAACTCTTAAGCAAGATGTTGAGATTTGGTGTAAAAAATAATGTTGGTTCTCCTTTTGAAAGGGTTGCCATTGATATTCTTGGTCCTCTTACTAAAACCTCTTCTGGAAATAAATTTTTACTTGTTGTTACAGATTATTTTACTAGTTGGCCTGAGGCGATTCCTCTGCCTAATCATCAGGCTTCTACTATTGCTGAGGCTTTAGTAACTCAAATATTTTGTAGATATGGTGTTCCTATTGAAATTCATTCTGATCAGGGTCGAGAATTTGAATCTGAAATCTTCAAGGAGGTCATGAGTCTTTTTGATATTAAGAAGACAAGAACCACACCTCTTCATCCTCAATCAAATGGTTTAGGTGAAAGGTTGCATAGGACTATTCTTCAATATTTGTCCAAATTTATTAGTAATAATCAAAAAGATTGGGATAAGTGAATTTCTTTATTTTTGTTGGCTTATCGTTCTTCAAAACATGAAACTACTGAGTATTCTCCAGCTTTGTTGATGTTAGGTCGTGAATTAAGGTTGCCTATTGATCTTCTTAGAGGAATTAATCCTTCAGATAATTCTTTTGAGGATAATTCTATAACTAATTTTGTTTTTAATCTTCGTGAACAATTAAAGATTGTTCATGATAATGTGCGGGATAAGTTGCAAATTAAATCTGAAAAACTTAAGTATATGTATGATTTGAAATCTAATATTCTTTCTTTTGATATCGATCAAAAGGTTTGGTTATTTTTCCCTAAAAGAGTTAAAGGAAAGTGTCCAAAACTTCAATGTGAGTGGGAAGGTCCTTATATTATCAAAAACAAACTTAATGATGTTGTATTTCGAATTCATAAAATTCTGAATGGTCGTTTGAAAGTTGTTCATGTGAATAGACTCGCTCCTTATGAAGATGATTAGTTATTTTGACTCTTTCTGGATTCCTAATTTCTGTTGAATTCAGGGTTTTTGTAACTTCCAGTCTGAGAATGTTGGCTCTCATTGATCATTTGATTGTTGATTTAAATTCACAATGTCTGTCCTGGAGCGTTCTCGTGGAGTTACTGTAGGATATACCCGGTTGGAGTCATTGTACTGGAATCCTTTTCTTCATTTATTGGCCAAAGTGAAGCAAAGTGAGGTACTAGATGTCCATGGTATCCTAATATTTTTGTTCGGATAGTATGCGTAACTGTGAGCCCAATTTTTAATAATTTAGTTTGCACAGTGAGCAGAAGCTATTGAACTTATTTTTGAAAATTCCTTGCGCAAGGTGGAATTAAATTGATTGTTTTAATGATATTGAATCATTTACTTGAGAGTCGGATTTTATTTAAAAAGGATGCGAAGTCGGAATTTATTTGGAGAATTGACTCCACGAAATGTGACCATTCAACCTAATTATTAATTGAACATTGAATTTATGATTAAAAATGAAATTTTTAAAGAACTTTGATTCTGTGAGGAACTTTTATTTTGTTTAGTTCCATGACCTTCCAGTTCTTGGCATTTCCTACTCTTTGGGTTCTTTTGGTTCTTCCCAGTTGTTCCTCCTGATGAAAAAGAAGGATGGAAACGGAATTGAAGATGAAAATTTTAATTTTTAATTTGACTAACGGACGATTAGTTTTTAAGAAATCTTTTATTGTATAGAATCACGTTTTTAGTTCAATTTAGATTATTTTGGTCTGTTTGGAGGTTTTTTACCCGCCGCAGGATTTTTCCCTCCTAATTATTTGTTTTATTTATTTTTAAAGCAGACAGAGTTGGGAAGCGGCAATATTGAAATCTAGGCTGAATGATTATTGTTTTGATTATCATAATTTCGAATTAGAAATTAAATTTTAGATTTTTTCATGTTTTTTTATTTCAGCCTAATCCAATATTTTTACCCAACTAATAGAGATTGCCAGGTGGCAATTTTTAGAAGATCGGGAGAAGTGTAAAATATTTGTATGTCGCCATCTAATGACTATTAGACTAACGACAGTTTGTTAGTTAACAACGATTGCTTGATGATTAGATTGTTTATAGCAACGACGGGAGAGTTTGTTTATCTTCAGTTTTTGACTGTGACTTGAGTTGACCGCACGGATTCTTTCTTTTAATTAATTGCTGTCAATTATTAATAAACATTTTAATTTATTTTCTAATTTTCCGAAGTTGTTATTGAGTCTTATTTTACAATATTATAGATTTTGAACCAAATGGCAGAGTCACTTGAAAGCACGGATTCGGATAACTGCTCCAATTTATTTTCTTCTGTGGACGACAGTGGAGAGTCTGATGAAGATCCTGATAACCAATCTAATCATAACAGTTTTTGCACAGATACTTTAGCATGTCTAAGATTCGATAACATTCATGATCGAGTAAAACGGAAAAAGATTGATAATCTAGCTGCAATACGAGAATTTTATGAGAGTTTTATTGGAAATTGTAAAGTTCATTATTCTTCTGGTGCTTACCTAACAATCGACGAAATGTTGGAAAAATTCAAAGGAAGATGCAAATTTAGACAATATATACCAAATAAACCTACTAAATATGGACTAAAAATCTACTCCCTAGTGGATTCTAGAACATTTTATACTCAAAATATGGAAATATATGCTGGTAAGCAGCCAAATGGTATATATGACCAATCTAACTCAGCTTATGATGTTGTAAAACGACTTACTGATCCAATTCTTGGTACTGGCAGAAATGTGACATTTGATAACTACTTTACATCGATTCCATTAGTTGAAGATCTGTTGAATAATCATAACACAACTTGCGTTGGTACAATTCGTTCCAACAAACGTGAACTTCCTATGGAGTTAACAGACATTAAAAAAAGACCCGTATACAG
Organism: Chelonus insularis; assembly: GCF_013357705.1. NCBI lineage: Eukaryota > Metazoa > Arthropoda > Insecta > Hymenoptera > Braconidae > Chelonus > Chelonus insularis. Next base: position 203,603 of record NW_023276701.1, read on the forward strand.
TCCAAAATTTGTTTTTAAGGATAAGTTAACTTTGGTCTCGTACGTTCCCAAAAAAAAGAACGTACTTGCATAATGATAATTCCATTGATCGAGAAACTGGTCTTAAAATAAAGCCGGAAATATTAAGTTTTTATAATTTAAGAAAAGGAGAAGTAGATGTTGTCGACGAATTAAAGGCTAATTTCAATGTAGCTGGAGGTACACACAGGTGGCACATGGTAGTTTTTTATAGCTTCTTACACATCGCAGGTATTAATGCTCAAATTATTTATAGACAGAACACTGAAGTAAAATATACCAGGCATGAATTCTTAAAAAAATTATCAACTGAGCTATTCCACCCTCATTCAATTACACAAAGTAAATTACCAGATTTATCTACGGCATTGTGCAATATTATCATAAAAGTCGGTGACATACAAGTAAATAAGACTAATAAGGCTGATACAGCTGATAAAACGCTATCAGACGTTATTGTACTTATTGTCCTAAGAGGAATGGTATCAAAAGTAAAAAAACTTGCTGAATATGTTTCAGCCCAATATGTGCTCAGCATACAGTATTATTCTGTTTCAACTGTGAAGTCAAAATTAATAAAAAGTAAAATTAATGATATTTTCATTTAGTTTTTAACTATTTTATAATAGATTTATTACTAATATATTATTTTTGTTTACGTGTGTTAATTAAAGAGTTTAAAAGACTAAAATAATAAATGTGTTATAATTGAAAAATTTATAATCCGTTATGAAATAAGAAAAAATTTTTGTATGTTACTTATAAATAATAAAAATTTAATCATCAAAACTTTGTATTTGTTATAAGTTGGAATTTATTGATAAAATAAGAATAAAATAATTATAATAATAATATTTATTGATGAAATAAAATAAAAATTACATCACTTATTTTTCAAACCTACAAGACTGCTGCGCATGCCCGTGCAGCGGCGCGCACGCGCAGAAGCGTGAGCATTTTACTCGTCACGACACGGAGCTAGGACTACCGAAAGACGACACCGCGGAAGGGTTAAGGCAGGCGGCTTATATAGAGTAGAAGTTTGGGATTGGCAAGAAAGAGTGAAAATAAGAACACTATTTAGTAAGTGCCGTAAAATGGTGCTAGGTGTGAGTATAAACACACCGGAATATCTGTGGAGAAACGAAGCTGGGGTAGAAAGCAGTTACGTGAAATCAGTAAGAAGAACATGCCGATATTTATGTGATGTGATAGAAAATGATAGATGGCTGAAGATATGCCTTAGAGAAGAAGTTGGGCAGATTTGGAACGGCAAACCGTCAGAACGAAGCAGAGAGTTGCTTAACGCACTAATCAAAATAAAATATGAAAGTGCCCGTAACATCTTATGGAACCGAGGTGAGGTGTCAGAACTGAAGGAACTCTTCAAAGAAGGCATTAGACACTGAAGAGAGTGTCAAGCAAGAAATGACAAAATGAAAATATTAAACTCGAGATACAGCAGAATATATAAACTAGTAAAGATATCACGATCACCAGAGAAGTTTTGGAGTGACAAAAATATTCAAGGCTAGATCAAGGAAACCTGGTCAAGATAAAGGTGTGACTGTAGCATTTTTGGAAAACAGGGGCATAGCTTATGTTTGTGCAGATTATGTGGAAATAGCAATAAGAGCGTAAATCATATATTAATATTCAGAGAAGCGTGGAAAATTGTTAGTAATCGTACTAATGCAGGAATAAATAAATGGTTGGAAAGATCCAATGAACGTGAAGTGTACCCCGCTTAAACAATCCTATTGGGAGAGGGGAGTTAAATGGAAAACTGCATCGGAAATTTCCTATTGAATTCTATTGAACGTTTTTGTTTTTCCTATAGAAATCGCTTGAATTCTATTCATATGTTCCATTAAGGTACGCTGAATCCTGTTCAACTTTCCAATAGGATTTGATACTATACAATGGGAATATTGTTGCTTCAGAATTTTCTATAGAATAATGCAGAATTCTATTTAATTCTTCAATAGGATTTTAGTGAATTTAATACGACTTGTGAGATTCAAAAGAGGCAATTCCTTTTCGATGTTTTAATAGAATTGAGTATAATTCAATGGGCATATTGTTGTCACAGCATTTCGTATTAAATTAAGAATAAACCTATTAAACGTATCAATAGAATCTTAGTACCACGTTCCTTCCTGTTTGAACGTGGGTTCTGGTCCTCCTCGAGTTCCTGGAATCGTTGTAGACGCTGGAACCACTCCACCAATACTCGTTTACCGGTTCCCGGACTTGTTTTCAGCTTGTTTATTAGTACTTATAGCTTGCTCTCACAGAGCGTCGTACGTTCACGTCTTTACTTGGTAGCGGCGGAAGCCCAACTGGCTATAGTCAGACTGAGAAGGGAGTTTCTCATGTGCTCTTGTATGCTTGCGTAATAGCGAAAGACGTGGTAGAAGGGGTAAGAAATAAGTGGTGGGGAGCCCGAAAACATTGAAACAACTGAGGAATTCTTTTCTCAGTTTGACTATAATTCTTCTCAGCTCGGCGTGCTTGTAGTCTCGTTTGGCGGGACCCTTTTCCACAGAGAAGTTCCGCCTACTCCACTATCGCAGCGCTGTCTTGGCTGAAGCATGTTGTAGTCTGACGTTTGATCTTTAAAGGTCATAGGGAACTTCATGTTATCGGCAGCTGGTGTTGTTGGCTGTGATGTTATCTGCAACATACTCGGGGATTTCTCCCGTAGGTGGCATGGTAAGGATCTCATCAGGAGTAGAAGAGAACGAAGATGTCGCCACTTGTTACGAAGGGGGCATGAAGCAGTTCTCGTATTGTTACAGTATATAATTTCTGAGTTGCATTCTACCTGTCATAAACCTATTAAGAAGTGCAAAATCCTATGGAGGTTTGATTGATAATTTGAAAAATTTCTAAGTCGTATTATCCTATACAATTTTTCAGTTTTCTATTCAGATATTTTCTTGCATTTCCCATGGAAACTCTCCGTTTCCTATGGAATTGGTAACAACCTATCAAAATCATCATAATCCTATTCAGTTGTTCGAAAAGGAACGTTCTAAATCCAGTAGGTTGAAATGGCTCCTGCCGAAGAGGGTGATTTCCGCGCCAGGAGAAAAAGAAGAAGAAAAGAGAAAGATGAGATAATGAGAAGGTGGAGGAGGTGGATGAATGAGAATAGGAGATTCCTGTAATATTTTAGGTACTATAGAAAGTCCCTATGGATCAGGTGGACTAGATAGGTTCGGGATATATGTTGGGAAAAAACGCGGGAAAAATTATGTGATGTTTTTCTCTCTCTTTCACCCTAGTAATTCCTTGATACCATTTCTAAGAAGTTTCTGCCGAGACAGAAGCTTGTGTATAAAACGGAATAACGGGGTATTCCAGGGTCTCGGATCCTTGATCAGTCAATTGAAGTTGGAATATGAGTTTTTTATGATTGTTCTGCTTAATATATACGCATGTAGTTTCTCACTTACCTCATTCCTCGTCTGCTGGTGGTAGAGAAATTCATACAAGAAGAATATGTTGCGAACGAATATGAGTGTGACGAGAGAATCAAATAGCAAGAGGAAGATACGAATATTAGACTGGCGACGGCGAATTAGATCACACACGCAGGCTACGGGGATGAGAAACACCCATCTGCACGATCATGACACTCGTAGGAGGTTTCCAGTATTCTTTGGTGGTTCTGAGGTCAACCCCTGCAAATTAGCATGCAAAAGACAGCAGAAACTTAACCCTAGGGAATTGTTGTCCACGAAATTTACAATACTGAAACTTTATTCAAAGACATCAATGTACAATCTCGCAGGATTCCCCAATCCACGACCTGAAGCGGACCTGCTTTTACACGCGTTACAAACAATTGATCGTACTGGTTCAATTGTAATTATTGATAATAATCATTAATAATTACTAGAATACTAGTCGGGTACGAGACGACAGTAACAAATAAAGCAATTGCCTGAAGGGCCAGTAAGTATCTTGATTAATTAATTATTACAATTTTCAATTGACGGGGACTCACCCTATGCTCTTTAGAGGTATAGTATAATGATGTCGACATAAGTATTTTGTGACATCAGGCTTGTTCTGGCCGGCACGGATGGCGCCACTTGTCTGAAACGGACAAAGAGTTCAAACCCGTCTTGTCACAAGGTTCTACGATCACCATTTTCATACCTATCCAGATTTGTGTAATTCTATTAGACATTTTGTAGGTGACAGAAATTTTTCATTTTTTCCTATTCAAATATGACGCTTTCTATTCAAATTCTGGAAAAGCCTATAGGATTCAATCTTTTTCAATAGGAATGTTGAAACAGAGTTTAAACAACAAATACGTATAAAAAAGAAACGTCCAGAGTGAATTAAAATTTCTCTCGTTTAACTGATTTTCTTTTGTGGTCGAAAGATATATTCGGATGAAAAACGATACAAAACATGCTTAGAAATTCTTATACAAAGCGATCAGAATATTCTCAACAATTTCTTATGTATTCCGATAAATAACGATACAAAGGTTTCTTAAAGATTCTTATTATGTTATAAGAATAAATTAGAAAATTGCATCAGAAATATCACACATTTTGTAAGAATTTATAAGAAAATGTCTTATAGGTACTATCAAAAAAGTGTGATATTTCTTATACAATTTTCTGATTCATTCTTATAAAGTTTTATTTATAAGATTTTATCGGAATGTTTAACCAGGGCGAGTTCCCGGTACTGTTAGAACTTCGTGTATGTGACATTAATAAATTAATATTGTTTTTATTGGCTTATATGTACTGTAACAAATGTAGTGCTATAACCCAAATAGAATAATAGCATTATTTACCTGACTGTGGTGCACTACTTGTTGGTGATAAGACTAAATCATAGCTTTCCGATAAAAATGGCTATGTGAAATTCAAACTATCAGGAATTCGGGCTTATAATGACAACCAGTTCCTAGTGTTGTCAGAATGTAGTTTCGATGTCATTCTTGACTCAGAATTTTTTAAAAATTATTAAAAATTCACTAAGAGTACAACAGACGATCTTTACTTAAACAATGTTCTATGTCGTTTCTTCTGACACAACTTATGAGTTTTCAATTTATTTTTCTGACATTCCTTTTCTCACCACCTACGAGGTAGAATAAATGGCATGTTTTTTTCAATGTGATTTCCCGATTGGGCCTAATCCACGATTTACCTGATGTCTTTTCTTTGTTCAGTTAGCTACTCTTCTAATTTTGATTTCATTTTCTTGTTTCGCCTCGCATTTCCAAGAATCTGATATTAATTACATATTTTTTTTATCTATCATTGTTTTTTTTGGTTTTTGTATAAATTATTTAAATTTTTTTTGTATGTATTTTATATGTAGTTATTATACCTTATTGTATGCCAGATACTGTTTTTAATTCATTGTGTTAAGTATTTTTGCTCATTAGAGATGTCAATATGTAAACCATATGCTTAACCTTAGAGACTTTAAGTTCCTCTTTTTAGTCCTAGCCTTTCGACCAATAGACAGGGATGAAGGTATCTTTGATAGAGAAATTGAAAATATGTAATTTATATAAAAACAATAACAAAATTTATTGAATGAAAATCGTTGAAAAATTATAACAACAATTTAAACGTTACCAACAGATGGTTTCTTTTACTCTGGTCGAGATGAATTATAATTAATTGGTCCTTAGTTGATGCTCCAGTCAGCGCAATATTCACTTTTACTCGCGAATTAATTTAAATATCAATTGAACAATAATTTGACGATTAAATGAACTTCATACAAAAATTTACAAACTTTGAAATATTATCAATGCAATGTTCAAGACAAAACAAGACTTACAATTTCAAGAGATGTTCCATGACGATCTGATCTCGATCTTACTTTTTCGACAACTGGCTGATGCATCAAACCTTACGTATTTATTTAGTCGAATGTGACATAATTAGAAGTTCCTTGCTTCAGGCGCGCACAAATCCCTTCACATGGTCTTTTCCTTTTTTGAAAAGCTCTTCTTACATCACGTACTCTTTTTTTAAAATTTTATTGCTTTTCGCCATGTGAGTTTTCTAAAAGCAACAAAATATCTAAGAGATAATTTCCTCAACTATTCTTCGAAATCTTTTCTATTCTAACGAAATTTTAAGAAAACTTAAAAAAAATAATTTAAGTAATAATCGTTAACCTCAATCCTTAAGTTTTATTGCTATTCATTCATTTTTAGCTTCTCTTAAAATATATTTCAAATAATTATGTGAAATAATTGAAATACATTCAGACATTACAATTGATGAAGATTATACTGACGATGTCGTTATTTTTTAACTATTCTTGAAGATTTTTTAGAATTCTATTTTTTTGAATCAATTCTTCTTTTCTTTATGGGACGGATAGTGTGGATTTAATTGTTTCAAATTTTGCAGATAGTTTTTTGAACACTTTAACACGCTCGCCTATTAAATTATAATTATTTATGTAACAAGTATTGCATTGAAAAATTTACACTCAATTTTGTATGATCGCACTCTATTTAAAAATTACGTCGGTATTGAATCAGTTAGGCTGATTTCAATTGGAACAGATTTGACAAAATAAAATTTGATTAGATTCATTATGATGGAGATGTTAAATAAGATATTATCTGGTTAAGAATAGATCTGCGTAGATCTCCATTTTCACTATTTGTTTGATATCGCTTAATTTAATTTGATCTACTCATGTGTAAAAAACTGAAGAAAATTTGATCCAAGTAAATCTATGTATATCTAGTGAGATTACTTTATATGTACACAAATTATTGTATTTCTACAGAAATCTCTGTTGATCTCGATAATAAAAAAAATTTAAGACATCTACAGAGACCACAGGAGATCTAAAGTAATTGAAACAGATGTACACATAGCGAAGTAGATGTGGTTGTCCAAAGAAATAGATCAACGGGTGGAGTCCGCTCATCGAATTCAATCGGCCATCTCACGACTCGGAGACATTATTAGTTCTTCTTTTAATCCTGTAAGAAGGGCATTTTTCTGGAGGGCAGTTTTAATCGATTGACGACGAAAGTATTCTTTTAACGAAAGTATACTTTTAACGCATGATTTTCTCTTCTACTGAAATAAAGTAACTAACCATATCAAATGAATAAAAGCACACTCATTTCGTTTATAACAATTCCATTCGTTATGAAGAATGAAAAACAAGATCGATGCAACATATTTGTGTTCTATTAACGTGTAATTTTTTATTCTACTGAAGTCAAGTTACAAACTGTACGACATAAATAAAAACATGCTTCTTGGTTCATAACAATTTAATTTGTTATAAATAATAAAAAAAGAGATCCATGCGATATATTTGAATTCTTCCGACGCGTAATTTTGTCTTTTACTAAAAAAAAAGCTACCAATCGTATGAAATAAATCGAAACTCACTTGTTTTGTTTATAACAATTAAATCTGTTATAAACAATTAAAAACAGGTTCTATTCGAGGTGTTTTTTCATTTTTTTTACTGTACACAGGGCTTGAAATTACGGCCTCCCGTAGCACCAACTTTATCCGCTTTGGTCGGTGGTCGCTAATGCGTCTCGCGCTTGGCGTGGTCGAAGTACCCATATTCAGACTACCATATAGGGCAGTACGAAAATGGGGCACGACAAACTATAATCTGCCTCCGTGTTACGCGACATATCTTAAAGGACAGAAACATCTACTTAAACCCGGGGGCCCATTTATTATTGGGCATGCGTATAGCGTTGTACCCGGCGTAGTTCGGCTAAGCGGCCTTGACGAGCCATCTAGCGGTTAACCGCGGTGGTATGGTTCTCGGCTGGTATACGGTAAGCAGACGCGGTGTTACCACGGTCGAGCGTAAAAGTGGAGGGGCTGGCGCGTGGTAGGATTGAGGCCGATTCACGCTGGCTGAACGCCGTTTGGAGCGTTCAGTCTTGCCTAGCCAGGGTCTACACACGGGGGGTTTGTTGCGTGGGAAAATAAGATTGAAGGAAGCTGCGCACGAACGCGTTGTCGTATTTACGGCTGTTACGCACAGATATGTATGCTTCAACTTCTTTTTAGTTGCAGGCGTGGCGCTTGAGCTGTAAATTGTGCGAGTGAGAGCACAAAAACACAGCAAAACATGAAGGCAGAGAAAAAATAATTTTGCAGATCCTTTAGCATTACGTAATGATACAAAGTTTTCTATACGCCCACCAAAGAAAGCATCACGTTGTTTAAGATGTGTATTTTGTAATAAGGGGTGAGAATTAATGCATATTTCCAAACTAGGATCTTTTTTTAAAAACTGTCGGAAGTTACATTCCCACTCCTTAATAAGAGTATACCCTGTTGAACGCATTCTGTTTGAATTGGCCCGTGTTAATTCTAAACGCTGATCAAATGTTTCCCCTCTACGAAGTTGTTGATCTCTGTTCACGCGATAACACATTGTACAGCCATGCCAATAACAACCATGGAATCGAAATACCATTTTTTTCTGAGTTTCTGGATTATGATATAACCGTTGACTAAAGTATCACAAGGTAACCGGATCTCTTTACGTCGTGCCGCGTGATCTATAATGTGCCTGCGTTCTTCCTCCTAGAATATCAACCACGAAATCACAATTGATGATTGATTGGATGACCACCGATATACACCGCGCGGCAGTAAGATACCAATTGTATTAGCTTTAAAAAATTTTTTTCTAAGAAATTTTTGAGCGTATCGATGCTAATGTACAACATTCAGAAAAAGGGCAAATGTCACCACATTTAAGTATCATATCTCTAAAAGCTATGTAGGCTCGCCTTAACACGATAACATCAGCACAACAATAGTGAATGAATTCTTTTCTCTTAAGGGAAAATTAAAAATATAGTTAGCTTGTTTCTTTTCATTATACCAGGTTATGAAAGACTCGCGTTTTTTATTAGGCATTCCATCAGGAGAATAATATTTCACATCAGGGAGAGGTCCTTCATAATTGGTGTTTTCAGGCGTGTTGAATAAACGTGGAAAGAAGCCTTTAGTTATCTCGTTGTCAAAACCAAACGCCTTAGGCAGAGCCTTAAAGGCAATTGTAAATAATTTCAACTATCTAGAAATGTTACATTATCCATTGTCATGACAATAGTCTTACTACCATTTAAAATAAGCTTTGGAATACGTGTTTTCTTGTTTTCTATCGAATAACAAAGAATAAACTGTGCATCAAAACTACGTGCATTATGAGCAATACATATTATTTTAGAAAAAGATTTATATGTTTAAAATTCAAGATCTACAAGATTACCGATTGGATTGTCATGAAATACATATTCACGTTTACTATACAATACTATACAATTGCCTGTCGCCTTAATATATACATTCAGAGCTACTTATCTTCAACGAGAGGACATAATGACAAAAATTCTCGAACAACTGGCCACTATCTACAAAACATCCTCCGCTGTATCAGTTATGGACGTCGAAATCATCGCTCAAGAATTGTGTCACCTTTTCAATGAATACGTTGTGCGTGAAGTAATGCTTCAAGAATTATTAAGAAATATTTTTATTATAACATGTTGTAAAACTATTACAAATAATTTTATGTAAACATTATGTAAAACCACTATAGTTATTAAATGTCAATAAGAATATTTTTCACCTAACCCTCAAATTTTTAGATTTTCATTTCTGCATTAATTTCGGGTTGCTTTTCTTTTGATATATTATATAAAAATAAATTTTAATAACACTACTTTTTAATTTTCGTAAAGTAACTGTGTGATAATTATTTTCTTTTCGAGCATAATGCTTATTAGAGCATGCGTACAGGGTCGTACCAGTATGCTTTGCCTTAAGGGTCTTGGCGAGCCATGTAGCGATTGCCTGTGGTGGTACGGACCGCTATATTACTATGCTCGAGAGTAAAAGTGGAGGGGCTGGCGCGTGGTGGGACTGAGTCCGATTCCCGCTGGCTGAACGCTGTTTCAATGATAGTTTTATAATAATCAATCATCCCCTAACGATAGCCATCCGTTAGGAGATAAAGGGTATGGAATCTCCGAACACATGTTGACTCCATTCAAATTGCGAAGGGCTTTGACTCAAGGTGTAAAAAATTATCATTTTTGTCTTTTATCAACCAAAATGGTTATAGAAAGAGCATTTGGCTTGTTAAAAATAGGAGAAATAAAGATCTTGGAAAAATTACACATGTTTCGAACAGATTTAATTTCGCGATTTATAATGGCATTATGTATTATTCACAACTTAAATATTGAAAAAGACAATTTAAATAATCTCCTAACTAGACCATGAAATGTAGGTTGTAAATAACAAATATCAATGAAAAAATTATTTAGTGTGCAGGCAATGTGTAAAATTATATTTATATTTGAGAAATACGGTTATATTTTTAAAATGAAAAGTTTCATATAATCATTACTATCCTTTTTTATAACTATTGAATTCTTCTTTTACTATGAAAGTAAATAAATTTAACGATGACATTATCGAATAGATATGTACATTAAAAATAAGAAAACTACATGTTTATGGAAAGATGTTCTTAAAATATTGTATCACAATATTCTGTACAAGGTTTTCGCTTTTCAATTGGCGCAAAGCTTAACAAAAGGGCAAAAGAAAGAGTTTTGACCAATGAGTGTTGGAGTAGTTTAAGCTATTAAGTTATGCAGAATCCTATTGAGATTCGAAATATAATAGATATAATTTTTGTGATTCCATTAACATTTGTTAATAGGAATAATCAGAACTCTATGGGCTTATAATATTGTAAAATAAGGGCAAATGTTAGTCTAATAGTCATTAGATGGTGACATACAAATATTTTACAATATTTATTCTCAATTTTGATAAAAATCCATATTCTTCGAATGAACTTTTTTAAAAACAAATGTTTCTCTGGCTGAACCTATGGGAATTTTTCTCAGAAGTCTATAGGATTCTACATATTTTAATAGGTCAGTTTAAACAGGGTAGTCTAGTGAAATGAAAATTTCAAAGTAGTAAAACTCCTTTTTTTTCTTTAGAATTGAAACAGATCCCATTGAAAAATATTTTGGGACGAAAACATTCTTTAAATTTCATTTTCCTGTTTATTTATATTCATTTCTTTTGAATCTTTTTACTAGGATAAGCGTTTTCTTAATGAAACTACAATTTTAATTCTTAATTTCTTTTAATATATGATGTTTTCCTATTAATAATTTTTCGAAAGCAAAAAATTCCTCGGCTTATCCTATTAAAATTGACCTCTTCCCATTCAGATTTAATGAATATTCAATTGGATTGTCACTTTTAAACAGAAGAGTTTAAGCAGGGATATCTTTGTCGATACGCAGACATTTGGATCTGGCACAGTAGAGCAAGTTTTGAATGGAGAAAATTACAACCGCTCAATATATGGATTGTTATTATTAGAAGAGGCTCTACAAAGATAACAAATAAAAAATTCCCTCGAAGCGTATAGTTCTGAACAATATTTCAAAGATTTGGGCAAATATAAATTATTGCAAGACGTGCTGTTGACGAAATGTCAACTTTGAATAACCTAACCGGTTAAAGATAAGAATAAGTGTGCCGGACCAGAGCAATTAGGAAGTCAGGTTTATAAAAAATAATCTTTATTTTTTTGCACTATCAATAGTACTCAACACGCTTCTCAAGTCAAGCAAGATTATGACTGTGCACGTGGCGTTAGCCTATCATCCAATGCAAAATAGATTTGAATTTAATTTACTGTGAATTGTCTCGAAATATTATTTGATTTATCTCTAAAATGAATTATTGTATGATTTCTGTTATTTTGAATATCACAAACTCCACAGATTGTCTCAAAAAAATTAGACTTTTATAGAAAAGATAAGAATTTCCGTATGAATGGTCAAGAACCGAAAAAGAACTCTACGACAGGAACTTCGCTGGTCAAACTTGACACTAGATTTGGGTCAATTGAATGACTAAAATTTGAAAACTTATTGATTGCCTGGTCGATTGGTTATCGACGTAGTGCCAAGATGGCCACCACAGTTCCTCTCAACAAATTGTTCAAATTGAGAATTGATTAATTCTCAACACGTGCTTTTACGTGAAGAGATATTAGGAAGAGACTTTATAGTGATTTACAAAATACTAACACTAAGTTATACAGTGAATTTAAAAAATTCGTTTCACGTAGATGTGAAAAATCTCTTCTGTATAAGTATTGGAATAATTTTTTAATTATAATACAATTGATAAAAAATTTGATAACGCCTGATAACACTACAAGGCTTATTGATTTGGCTAAAGAAAGAAGATATAATTTGAAACGATTATTTTATTTTTGAATTAATACCAGATCATTATCAACTAACTGATAAAAGAGAATTAAATTCTTTGCATCTAGAAAATCAATTAATCGAAGTAATCAGAAATATACATCATATTGAAAATGAAGAAATAGAAATAGAATACTCAAATATAAAAATTAACACTGCAAACCTCAGTGTTTTATAAACGATTTATATGGAAACACTTTTACTGATTTCATTTTTGTAGTCTAGTTTTAAGCATTTAAGCATGTTTACAAATCAGAAATACTCGAAATATTTTCAATCAATGAAATATAAAAAAAAAGAATTTCACTTCATCTTTCCATTACTGTTATTACTAATAATACTTTTCATCATATCGAAATAGAACCAGAAGTATACAGCTTTTCACGTGGAAGGTAGAGGTCAATTTGAATAGATAAGGATGGCGTTTGGTCCAACAGGTGCTCCATCGACTTATTGTTGACTCGCTGATATTACGCGAGAGAAGATCAGGGAGTAGTTACGCCAGACACATCCTTATCTTAATATAGAACAACACATCTTTGTATACTTGGACGATCGAGTCGTTGTAAGTCAGACAAAGGAGAAGCACGATATCTTGTTAGCCATCTTGCTTAAGGGTCTCACTGAGTTAGGCTTTCAGCTTAATCAGGAGAAGTGTAAACTTTATTGTTATCGTCTTGAGTACCTTGATTTCGTAGTAGATAATAAAGATATCCATATGAATGAAAAACTAATTGATCCTGTTCTTAAGTACCCGGCTTCCCGGGATAAAACTCAACTTCGTAGGTTCATCGGATTTGTTAATTGGTATCATCGTCACCTTAGGGACATCGGTACCATCATGGCACCGTTACATAAGCTTACAAGTCCTAAGGCCAAATAGGGATAAACCGAGGACGCTGAGCAGGCATTCAATAACACCAAAGATGTCTCACCGTGATATAGGCAGTCACACAAGTACTTCATTTCATTATGGGAAGTCATGTCAAAGTTTTTAATGATCATTCCGCCTTGACTCATCTAAGAATTGCTTCCGACCTCAAAGGTCGTCTCTTTAGGTGGACTTTACTGTTGTCAATGTTTGACCTCAAGTTTTTACACTGTTGAGGTGAAAATAATAAAGCTCCAAACCCATAATCAGAAAACTGATGTACCACTAACTTTTACTTCTACACCTATAACCTCGAGTCAACTATATCAGACAATTATTGGAAGAAGGTTCCTCCTGATTATGATTCGATCATTAGAATTCTACAGAGGTCACACAATTAGGTTATCGCAAGTCATCTAGGTGGGGATAAAACCTACTCTTGTGTGAAGTGCGACTATTATTTCCCGAACATGTCTCGCGTAGTGCGCGAATATGTAAGCGCGAAACATCTATGACAAACAAATATAATCAGTTCAAGGCGACAAATCATCGGGGGCATAGGCCACTCCGGGCTTCATGGGCCATTGGTACGTTCCCCGTCTCTACTAAACAGAAAAAGTATGCGATTGTTATTCAAGATACTTATACTAAACTAGAAGATACTTGCGAATGGAAAGATGAAGTGATACTTGCGACTTCGTCCGTGTAGTGTGTATAATCATGTTAGAAAAACTCAAATTTATCAAATAGATCCAGTTTTTTTATTGTTTATCACAAATTATACTGTTATGAACAAAAGAAGTAGGTTTTTATTCATATTTCACAGTTTGTAACTTTATTTCAGTGAGAGAAAAAATTACGCGTTGGACGAACTCAAACATGTTTTATAGAACCCGTTTTTAATTGTTTATAACAATTTAGTCACACAGTCAACTAAGTAGTTGACTCGTTTTTACGTGAAGTGATCCTTACTTTTGGGATTCCTCATCAATTAATTCTGGATAATAAACAAAACTATCCGACAACTCCCTGAAGAGTATAAAATTATATTAGCCTACACGCCTGTAGCTCATCCACCGGCTAACCCAGTAGAGCGCGTCTACCATATCTTTAAACCAATGATCTCGTCGTACCTAGAGAAAAATAAACATCGACATTGGGATAAAAATCTGCGAGAACTTGAATATGCATACAATACTGCTTGTCATTCATTTCGTTACATTCGGTGACGAAAGTTGCACCTTACTTTTTAATGTACGGGAGAAGTCCGCGGAATTTTGAGGAGGAGTTGTTGGATCAGTATAATCGTCTTACAGATCGAAATTTCTTCAAGCTACGTATGGACCGATTGAATGAATTAAGATCATATGTTGAATTGTACAATACTAAAGTGACTAAGAACCCTATAGTCAAGCGTGACCTTTTAGTAAGGTAACAAGTGTATTATCCGAACAATAAACTAAGTAGTGCTGCTGATAGATACTCTGCTAAGCTCGCTCCTAAGTCCTTGGTCCAGCTATGATTGATTCTTCTGTTTTACCTGTTATCGTTTCTCTCATTCCTCTTAAGGGTAAAAAGCTGAGAAACTATTATATTAACGACCTTAAGTTTCGTTCGCCTCGAAAGTCAGCCAATAACTAGTTGTTCTCTTTTAGGATTAAAAATGTGTTGGATTCCAATCGGTTGATATATTAAACTTCAAATCCTTTTTAACTTAACTACAATTTATTCAACTTGAGTACAAAGTGTGAAAAGTATAATGTTGTCCTTTAGGACTTCAGGCCTAATCTAACTAAAATTAAGAAAATCAGGACTATTTGAGGAAGTCTTAACCTAGAGAAGTGGGAGGTGGAGTGACGTAAGGATTGGTGGTTGTAGGGCTGACGTGGAAGGGTAGGTTATCTGGAAAAGTGAAATCGTGGGACTTGTGTTTTGGAACGGATATAGGCAATAAAAGAGAAACTTTTATTGAGGATGTACAAAAAAGGGTTTGAGGAAAAGCTTTTAAAATTTAGTTACGTTTTCTAAAATATTATTTACGATACGTGTTTTAAGATGAGTAAGGATAAGTTAGGGTATCTAACAAATGGAAGGCACGGTCAGGTTTACCCAGTTTCTTCTGGGAATGCAACAATTACTCAATGCGGCTCGTATCGAGATGAGTGAATCGAGTGTCACTCAGCCCTTCAGCAAGTCGATATGTTATCGACCTGTCGATTATTGATCGACCTAATTTACCAATTAGGTCAAAATAGTTTATTTTAGGAGGCGCTATTATCACCACAATCTGCCAAATCCGGTAGGTGTGATTACTAAAGAAGATCTTTAAGACGAGTTTAGATATCGTTTACACGAGTCTATACCTCTTCAGCATTACTTGACGAAAGGTCAATACTGGGTTCAACTGAATTTTCGTGACCTTTTAACCCCATATGTTTATACATGGTGGATAACGTTGAAAGCACAGAAGAGAGTAACCACCAGCTTTCTCTCCAACTTATCTTCTATCTGTCATCTCTTAACGTCTATACATCCAGGAAGAGTCTACCTGGGATGGCTTTCTGGCTCTAACTACGTACGGTCTAATTGACCCCTTGCGCCTAGCAATAATACAAACACTACCAATGACATGTGTAGTGCCGATGGTTTATCGAATACAAACAGCAGTTTGAGACTACATACACTCGGCGTCATTAATGCCTGGTCCATCAAAAATTTTGATACCATCCGAGCAATTATCGATGGAGTAGTTTTTTTTTCAATGTAGATTCCACATCTAAAGTAATTTAAATATTTTATGATTGAACACCCTTCAAGTAGTCCCTTTAACAATAGAGACTATCCCCACTTAACAATTGTATAACCTAAAATTTCTAATTATAAAAGAATTAGACATTTTTTATTTTTATAGAAATAAAAAGTAAATATTAATTATAACTGGATAATATGAATAATCATAATGATTTGTTAATTATTTTCATTCTAAGTCTCAATGAAGCTTGCTATCTCTGTTTTAATACCAAATATTCTGTTGACTTATTTTGCAACTTCAAAACATTCACTTGAGGTAATTTTTTGATTTTAGATATTTTTATTTAAATTAAATTCTTCACAGTAAATAAGATCAATTTGTTTACGATTCGTCTCATTCTATATCTTGGAATGAATTTGTTCATTAAATGCTTACTAAAGGAGAAGTCAAAGTGTTCATAGTGAGACCAGAAGCAAATTGGATGACAATAATATTACATGATGGAGTTAATGAAAAACGGAGAGATTTTCGTGCTTATCCGATTTACTGTGTAAATTGTAACGGACATCGACACAATTTTGTTCAATGCACCAGTCCACTACAACCAGACGTCAGTTTCGGGTGTGGCCCATCAGACATCACTACTGAAAGGCGCTACCAGTTAGCTTGTTACGATGGCTGTATTACACCACTACAACGAAGAAATGCTTTCCTTTGGTTTAGTTCGCAAGAGGAAACGCATAGTGTGTCGCGGATGGATGATATACTAGGGTGAACTTTGATGAACTATGACATGAAGTTAGGTATTAAAGCAAACGAAAAGTACCTTAGTAATTTAAATCGTTTCTAAAATATTTTTGACAAAGGTGTTATGGCCTTTAGTCATCTAAAACCGATTATGGGTTCTTTAGAGTTGCGTGGATGAATCATGCTAGTCGTGCGAGAAAGCAGGGATCGTCAAAAAGAGTATTTTCAATTACACATTACTCAATTACTGGGAAATTGTTAATCAGAAAAAAGAAATTATCAATTACAGTATTAATTGATGATTTTATTTTTAAAATTATCAATTGATGATGTAATTTGTAATTTCTTAGATCCAATTACAAATTAACGGAGTAACTTGTAATTTTATAGATCACATTACGGATTACTTTTGTAATTAATAATATTTTTGGTGAAATTACAAATTAGAGGAGCAATTTGAATTTTTTTTGCCAAATTACTAAATACAAAAGTAATTGATAATTTAATAATTTAAATTTCTAAATTAATAATTAGTAATTTTACTAAGGATTAATTAAAATTTTTATTTATTTTGTGATAAAAGCATCACGTTCTCATAATAAGACAAAAAAAATGTTTTAATATGTATATCAACGATTCAACTTATGGTTCAATAATAAATTATGTGTTTTAAAGTTCACACATATATTTTGACCATAACACATATGTTTAAAACAACTTATTTATGTTTTGATGTTCGTCAAGATGTTTTAACGTTGAATCATACAATTAAACGTTCTAACTTATGTTTTAATGATTAAATATATTTTCTAACGAACTTATTCATGTTCGAATAGTCGAATATGAATTTTAATGTTCCGGTTTATGTTCTAATAATGGATAATGCATTCTCAGAATTTTTTTTAATGTTCTAATCGTCCAATATTCGTTCAAATGTTCTAAATTTTGTTCTAATGAACAAGAATATGTTTCAACGTTACATTATGTCTTCTAACGTTTCCACATATGTTCTTATGATGAAATATGTGTTCTAATGGACTTATTTATGTTCAAATGGACGAATATGGGTTCTAATGTTCCAGATCATATTCCAATAAACTAGAATATGTTCCAACGTTATATTATGTGTTCTAACATTTCCACTTATGTTCTTATGATGGAATATTCGTTCTAACGATCTTTTTTAAGTTCCAATGAACGAAAATATGTTCCAACGTTATATTATGTGTTCTAACGTTCCTATTGATGTTGTAACGATCCGATTGAGTAAATGATCTACTTATCATTTCTCCGATCGATAAATATTTGAAAAAAATCCAGTGTATCCTGACATGGTGTCATTGACATCTATGTCAATACAGTTGAAATAAATCAGGAATTTGTTTTGTGTAAGGTATTGTGAATAGAATTAGTAAACTTGCATAAAGTGCAGTGTAATAGACCAACCTTTGTTTAATTGAGGTAAGTTATAATAAATATACAAATTATTAAATGATTTTATATTAATAATTATTTAACGAACTTTTTTAAAGATATATTAAGTGGGAACAATCGAATTTCTTAATGTTAATAGTTTGTTTCCATTTAATAAAACAAATAGTTTTTGTAGAATGTAATGTATTCAACACGAACACGTTGTTATCATTGGAATTTTTTTCGAGTCGAATTATCTCCTCAATAACTCCTGTTTATGTTTAATTCATTTTAAAATTTCATTTTCTTAAAATAAAATCATAATTAAGTTGATAATTAAATCATGTATTATGGTTTTTTAGTATTATAGTTAAATCAAAATATTTACTCCTGGATAAAGTAACGAATAAATAACATTTTAATTCATGAAATAGTGCCGATTATATTTGATTCTTAACAATTAGTCGCGGGAATTAGCTAGTAACATATAAATAACATCAAGTTATTTATACATGAACAAAAGAATTAAGAATACAATTAAGAAATAATTGAATAAATAATCAAAATTTGAAGAAATGATACATTCATTAATTTAAAAAGCGAGATCCCACCTTTTTTTGAAAGTATCAAAATAAAAATAAATATTGAAACTAATTTTTCATATTCAAAATTTTAAACATTGAAAATTCCAAACTATATTTCTTTAATTTTCACAAATGATCACAATTAATTATTCAAACTGTTTTTTTAATCAAAAACAATTCAATACGTCTTAAATTAAGACTCTTAATAATTTGATTGTTAAAACTGAAGTGTCACTTGAAAGACATTGTTCGTTGTTGCTACCTTGCTACCGAGTAGCAACATCCCTTCTCTTACATTTTTAATTGAATAATCAATGTTGATTCGTTAAAATATAATCGATAATTATTTGTTTACATTTTGATCAAAGAACGCATGAGCGCGGAATTTCCAATTTGGAAATTACGTAATTTATCAAGAAAATCATTAAACATTATATTTCGCTGAAAATGAATTTGTTGAATAATTTATTTTGAAAATTAATAGTTCATGATGTAATATGCATGATTTTGTAACTTAAAAAAATCCTGCTTTCAGATGGAAAATGGACAAGTAAATTTAGATCTCAGCGAAATGAGAGGTAAGTAAAGAGAAAATATTTTTGTGCTTGCTACACGGAGTATAATAATCAGGTTTACTTGACTAATCATGTAAACTTATTTTAGCATCCGTTACTAGAATTCTAGTAAAATTTTATGTACAGCGTGAAACAGTTTGTTATATCATTTGAAAAATAGTATTAGAAAAATCAAGCAGAGACAATTTTACATTCTTTACTTTATTACTAAACTATTTTCTTATGTTGTATAGATTTCTCGCTATCTTTAAACTCTGTATACGTAAAATTAATGTTTAACATTCATAAAATCTAACAAAAATAATTTTTAATTGTTTAAATTATTATTTTCATAAAGTTTTTTGTATCCTCTACGTACACCGCTACGATTTTTACTATACGAAAGTTAAAGAAAATAATATTTTTTCAACATTATCGTAATGATACATTAAGTTGATAAAATATATTGTTGAATAATTCAATTAAAGTAGCTACAATATTTGTAAAAATTACTTTCTGGTCAAATGAATTTTGATAGAATTTATCGTAAGCCTAAATCCACTAAATATATTTTCTTCAGATTCTTTTGAAATTTTGACAGATTATTATTAAAGTAATTCTTCACCGATATGTGCAGACTAAAATTTATGTACAGTATAAGTATTTAATTTCCCAGTTTGCGTTTTGTGCGACTCTTATACAAAAACTCCTAACTGACTGTACGATACACTCTAGCTTAAACTTTCTACTACTACTAATGTCGTGAAACAACTACTTTGAACATCTTATCATACAACAAAGTTTATGTGTATTCTGGTAATTTAGCAGAAATTGAACAGCTGCAACCACAACAACCGCAACAACAACCGCAGCAAGAACTGCAACAACAACCGCAACAAATCGATCCGAGTAAGAATATTTTTGCTTTTTTCCTGCGTGAAACTTACTACGTAAATTTGTAATTATTCATAATAAAAAATCATGCTCGTTTATTATTCATAGTTACTTCAACAATTGAGCTTTTTTATATAGTATAGTTTGAGGACACAACGTTCCTACGTTATATCTAATGACTCATAAACTTTTTATTGTTAGTAAATAAAAATTCTCAAAATTGTGCATTGTAGTTCTATACAATGTACAGGAAAGAATGTTTACCCATGAAACGAACTTTCAAATCGAGGGTGATTTTAACCGACTTTCCTCAAACTATATATACGATAGACATGTTTATATATATACATCAATATCAATCAACTTGTCGCAGTTTAAGAAAACATGAAAATAATTTTAGGAGAACAACTGCAACTTCTGCAACAGCAGCATCAAGCCTAACTCCAACAACTACAATTGCAGCAGGAGCAGCAGCTACAACAACTGCAGCACCATCTACAACTTCAACAGCAAGAGCCCTGGCAGCAGTGGTTCCAGCAACAGCAACAGCGGATTGCGCAGCTGGAACAACAGCTACAACGTGGTGAGCGACCGGAACAGCTGAATCGCAATCGTAAGTTGTGATACATATCTGTTATCACAACTTAAAAAAAAAATTGAATATAATTGTAAAAAATTTCATGTAATTGAACACAATTATATACAAAGTTTAAATGTATGTTCTCATAATATAACAAAAAGTTAAAAAATTCTTTACGTTATATAATATATTGTAATAAATCTTATACAATGAGACTTTATCGTGATGTTGAATGACAAGAATAAATAGTTAATACTTAATTTGGCATTTTAGGGCACAATGCAGCAGGCCGTAGCCAAGCAATGTGACGTGGTAGAAGAGGTGGAGGAAGGGGGCGGGTGACTAAACCTGTAATTAATAAATTTTGCGGACGCCATTTCCATTATCATTAAACATCTTGAGTTGTTATTTATCTTCCAATAATACATCATTCTAAATCCTTTTCCGTTTTCCTTGCAATCTTCTTTCCAGAAAATATATTTATCAACGATAAGTAACTCGCAATATATGCCATTGCATATTCTACATCATAATTTGAACGAAATGAGTAACTCAGGCCAAAAGGCACTTATAATTCTACTTGACGAAAGTCATAAATAATCGGGTCAAATTTCTTTCAAATACTAGACGTTCTTTCGTTCATGGTGGAACTTATCAATCTGTTTTATTTAGAAGAAATAATCTGAATAGTTCCTTGTCAAACTAGTTGAGTGAAATTTTTATTTGCTGAGCAGTTAGTCTTCGTTGATCGTTCAAGTTATTCATTGAAAAAGTACTTTGTCACGACAATTGATAATATTTGGTGTTGATTTTGTGCATTCGGTATTATCACTCTCCAACTTAACCATCAGGAGTCTACATTTGGTAATCCTGGAACGAACATTTCATCCTAGAGAGTTATTCATCGTCTGCAAAGATACAGCCAAGGCATTCCTAGTGAATATTGGCTGACCAACTGCCAAGATTTGCTCAAAACTCAAGCAATTTTAAACAATCGACTTTTAGTAAGATAATCTGATTCATTTTTGCTTTTCTTAAAGCTTATGGTAGAAAGAAAGTTCCACTATAGACACCACAGTAGTTCAACGAGCAACTTAGGTAGTCACCCTATAACTTTACCATGAGCTCACATTACTTTCATGGTCTGAGGTTGACTTCTACTAGTAAGGTTCGCTACAGATGATTGCAATAGCCAACAACGCTATTCAGGTAATCATCTGGTGGCCTGAGAAGTCAACGTTTTGTTTTGTACTCAAAAAGAAAACCGTAACGTTTCAAAAAGTCACTCCAGTTCAGCAGCGACTCGAGTGATAGCTAAATCGATAAAACTATTCTATTTCTGTTCTTCTCAGTGAAATTCTACTCTTCCAATAAGCATACATGAGTATCAGCTATTTAATGACATTTGTTCTACTTTAATCAGCAGTTTATTAACCATTCACGACTACAAGGAGAGCTGTTTGACTTACTACAATAATCCATCTAAAAATTCTATAGAAAAGGAAAGTTGCGTTCGAGTTCAAGCATAGCTCACTTTTTTATAGAGCATGAGCGAATATCTCTGATTATCACAACGTACACGAGAGAGTAAGAACACATATTTAATCATTAGAACGTAAGTCGAAACGTTAGAAGTCATGATATAACGTTGAAACATATTCTAATTTCTCAATAATATGATCTGGAACATCAAAACCCATATTCGACCATTCGAACATGAATTAGTTCGTTAGAACACATATTTCATCATTAGAACGTAAGTCGAAACGTTAGAACACATAATATAACGTTGGAACATATTTCTGTTCGTTGGAACGTAAAAAAATCGTTAGAATGGATTCCCTATTGTCGGAACATCAATAGGAACATAAGAACACATAATATAACGTTGGAACATATTTTCGTTCATTGGAACTTAAAAAAGATCGTTAGAACGGATTCCCTATTGTTGGAACATCAATGGGAACATAAGAACACATAATATAACGTTGGAACATATTTTCGTTCATTGGAACTTAAAAAAGATCGTTAGAACGAATATTCCATCATAAGAACATAAGTGGAAATGTTAGAACACATAATATAACGTTGGAACATATTCTAGTTTATTGGAATATGATCTGGAACATTAGAACCCATATTCGTCCATTTGAACATAAATAAGTCCATTAGAACACATATTTCATCATAAGAACATATGTGGAAACGTTAGAAGACATAATGTAACGTTGAAACATATTCTTGTTCATTAGAACAAAATTTAGAACATTTGAACGAATATTGGACGATTAGAACATTAAAAAAAATTCTGAGAATGCATTATCCATTATTAGAACATAAACCGGAACATTAAAATTCATATTCGACTATTCGAACATGAATAAGTTCGTTAGAAAATATATTTAATCATTAAAACATAAGTTAGAACGTTTAATTGTATGATTCAACGTTAAAACATCTTGACGAACATCAAAACATAAATAAGTTGTTTTAAACATATGTGTTATGGTCAAAATATATGTGTGAACTTTAAAACACATAATTTATTATTGAACCATAAGTTGAATCGTTGATATACATATTAAAACATTTTTTTTGTCTTATTATGAGAACGTGATGCTTTTATCACAAAATAAATAAAAATTTTAATTAATCCTTAGTAAAATTACTAATTATTAATTTAGAAATTTAAATTATTAAATTACAAATTACTCCTGTAATTTGTAATTTCACCAAAAATATTATCAATTACAAAAGTAATTAGCAATTGGATCTAAGAAATTACAAATTACTTTATTAATTTGTAATTGGATCTAAGAAATTACAAATTACATTATCAATTGATAATTTTAAAAATAAAATTATCAATTAATACTGTAATTGATAATTTTATTTTCGATATTAATGATTATTCTGTAATTGATATATTTTTTTTCTAAATTATCCATTACAGAAGTAATTGATAATTTTGCCCTATAATACTACAAAAAAAAATATTAATGCCGAACTCTGTTTCAGAGTTTATGAACGAGGATAAAATTTTTTTAGAATCAAATTTTACTCACTTAGATAGTCAATTAGACTTCACATTGCTCGATGAAACTGTCTTAAAAGTCTTTCTCTTCGTATTATTAATATAATTGGTGCATTGAAAACTTCAGCATTAGGAATTGCTGTGTTGACATGTAATAAAGAAATTAAAAATCTCACTGATGATTCTCGAAATATATTTACTGACATTATATAATAGGCATTGAAATAAGAACGAATGAAGATTTATCGTAAAGCTATTTCCATCATCGACTTTGCGTTAAGCAATTCTTCTACTTCATTGCATTTCTTTCAAACTAGTTCTATTTTTACAGTGTGTGAATTCATAACTTACCCACCTTTTATTATTTGTTCTATATTCTGTGTTTCGTTGTTTATGATATTAGTAATATATAACTATGTAATAATATCGTTGCGAGAGGTTAATCACAACCTGTCAGCTGGACTAGCTCTCGTCCCAGCTCATGCTCAGTCGAGCTCACCCGATCCGCTCGCCCTATCCTAGCTCTTCTTTCAGCGCTCAATTAATTACAGCTCGTCTTTTCCAACCTAGGCAATGATAGGTGTTCTACTATTGTGCTAGGTCTACCGACGCTGGCTACAACGTGTTTGCAGCCATTAACGCTCACGCGACGCTCTGGTACACGTGCTCTGTTACCACTCCTTCTATTTTCTCATTAAATCATTGCTCTAAGCTCTATTCAAGTTCAAAAAAGTTCCTAAAAGCTCTGCTAAGTTCTACTAGTGTTCATGATTTATTGTTAACGTGATTAATAATTTATTTTTATAATAAAAGTATAATCAAGCTAAAAAAAGTGTCTTTTGCGTAGGTGCACCTCTCCTGACCACATCCTACGGCGTAGCTCATCAGTTATCGATCTTTTGGCTCAAACTAATCAAATAAATTGAGTCAATCAACAATTTTCGGTTCTCTTAAAACAAATATAGATGCTTAAGATTTTTTTGATTAATTTTCTTTTGTTTCTGAATAGCATAAAACCTGAACGATTTGTCAACAATTCAGTCATAAAAACCAAGAATTTACCTGAAGGGAAATTACACATTAAGTACAATGGTATTTACCGGTCACACTTATTAGAAAGTGGTGGTATCACGAAAAGTTTGGGGCGAAAAAGAAAGCATAATACAGACAAATCTTGGGTCCGTTTAGGTTTTCACGAGAATCTCACTTCAGAAAGTATGTTTTTTTATTTTAAAGCTTATGAATATTTGTTCATTATATATTTAAAATTTTACGTCTGATTGCATATCAACTGAAGATATTAATGAAAAGTTAGAGTGGCTGAAAAATAACATCGATCCATGGCCTGAAGTTAAAAAAAAATTAGTCTGACACATCAAGAGTACGAATTCGTGAAATAATAGCAGATTCTGAAAATAATAATTACTTTGAAACGTACCCAATTTTAAAGGACATTACAAAAGGAATTGATCTAGTAAGTTGATATAAAAAAGAATCAATAATATTTGAATGATATCAAAATAATTAAATTTGTACTTAGATTCACATAGATTTTACAATTTTGCATCCATATTCGAGTAACAATTAATAGGATACACAAAAAAAAAGAAAAGAAAGTCAACCGCAGAACATTTTTTACTTAATATTATCACACAATTAAAACATACAAATCTTCAGAACTCTAGGCTAATTTAAATCTTACAACATAAGTGTCACGTTTATTTATTTGAATATTTCTCTATGTTTATACAGATTTGACACGAGTTCATCCATTTGAATTACTGCCACCAATTCTGCCGTGTCCTTCCAATGTACCTGCTGTTCAAACGAATGATCCGTCATGGCGTCCTAGTAAACAAGAAGTACAGGATGGATTTATTCTTCACGTAGCGGTATTATAATAATATAAATGTAAAGTTTTAAATTTTATGTAATCGATAATTTTATTTTTGGAGACTTCATAGAATTGATAAAAAAAATTCACTTATCATTTTTTTATCTCAATATTCAGTGTGAACAATATTTCATTGGAAATATATTCAGACAAAGATTGAGACTTTGCCAGTATGGATTAAAAGAGCAACCTCTAGTGATAATTGTTGGAACCAAAAAGATTGATGCATGAATACTTGGTTAATCATGCAGAAACGTATTTAGAATATTCAAGGTGAAACAAATATCATCCATCCATCGTTGAGCACCATTATTTCTGATTTAAACGTTAAATTGTTTAAATTTTTGAATGAATTTTGTAATTTGATTGAATCATGCCGACCTGTTTCTTATGTCACCAAAATTTCTCCATTAACACCTACAAGACCATTTTAATTTTTTTCATTTGTTCTGACTTCGAGTCAGCCAAGATGAGAGAAATCGAACCTAGTGGACTCCAATTGGTAATAATGAGGTTGGATATGTAGTGACAAGCACACAAGTAGAGCAAAGTTATTCGGGTACGTGATGTAAGTGTGACTGTTTCACGTCTAAAAACACAACTGATTTATCTGGATCACTGGCACTGTGTAGACTGTTTATGATAGTTCACGTTTGCTTGTGAGACCTTCATTGAGAAGACTGGACTGAATTCTGACTAAAAACTGTGAGTTTACTGCAAAAATATTCCATGTTACTGCGCAAAATTGTACAGAGTCGACCGCACGATTTGCCTGGAGCTAACTGACACCACAAGCGCTCGATCGCGTATTTTGATCGGTGATTTGATACCACATGATGATTCCGCTTGGCAAGTGTACATAATACTAGTACAAATACTATTATAGTTACCTGTACTTCAATACAAATTGAAAGCAGTCAATATTTGAAAACATTAATACAAGATCATTCGTTGGTTCATACGGTCTTAAAACAAAATTTAAAACCGAAGGATCATTTCTTGACACACTTCCTAACTGCAATGGATATGACTGGTCCTTTAACGAACTTACATTGTATGCGCTTCGAAGTGAAGCACAGAAAGTCTACAGTATCAGCTACAGTAACAAATTCAAAGAAAAATCTATGTCACTCTATTGCTATAAAGCATCAGCTTAAACCTGCTTCACAGCTTTATGCACAACAATTACGTTCTCCAGATAAAGTAGGACCGTCATCTGAATGTTTTTTGGAAGATTTATCCTTTGAATTTGTTGATAATAGGCATGAAAATTTTAATATTTCTGGTAGAGGAATTACACGTATTAATTAGGTCGACAAAAATGGTAGCATTTATAAACCAGGAATGACACTATGTATAATTGAAATTGAAAGTGATCCTGTGTTTGGTGCTATAAGATGTATTATTTTCGATAGAAATGATAGACTAATTTTTATTTTCCGAGAGTTGAAGGCAATTTACGTATACCATAAATAAGTTTACAAAATACTAAACACTTCTCAATATCATAGTATGATAAGATGTAATAAATTGTTGTATCTTTGTTCGCATTGCATAATAATGTTAACGAGCTCAAATAAAGAATACATCATTTTACGTTCATTTATATGGTTAGAATTAAAATATAATACTGTAATGTTTTAATGTTAATATTTATATTACTCTAATCTTTAATAGTTATTGTACAAAATATTCGACTGATTGTTGTTAAATATAAACATTACATATGTCATAAGTAGAATTTATTCATTGAACTCCTTTCTCCCAATAGGATTGTTTAAGCAGGACAGTTTTAAATTATCCTCATTACATAGTATTATCACGATAATATATGTCTGCAAAAACCATGCCGTCCTTAATAATGTAAAATTAAAATATTTTTACTTCACAATATTCCAAATTAGTGAAATATCTCAATAAATTGCTTGAAGTGGAATGAATAAAATTATGGCATTTTTTATTTTTGCCGTTATTGTTAGTATGTCCCCGATGCGAAAACTTTTTCTCTCTATGGTAACTAAACGTTTCTTTACGAGAACGAATCTTTAGTTTAAGTCATACGCTAAAACAAATATCGTTATGGCAACGAAATTTTTGTCTGCAGTAATAAAAAATGATTTTCAGTGTACCCTGGTTGAATAAAAATCACCGAAACAATAGGAGAAATAATAGATTCAACCACCAGTTCAATAATTTAAACTCTCTTTCTCCTTCTCTTTCTCTTTTATTTCTTTGTTCTGGCATCATCGCCTAACCGCTATCTTGCCAGAACGTTTCATCGTCTCAGGTGATACTCCAGCAGCAGCTTTTCTTAGAGGATTTAAAGAATAGCTACTGATCGTCTATATCGTTTCTGTATGATTACAAAACCAGATATACCAAACCATATTAATCAAATCAATTCAACTATGAGAGATCTTATTAATCATAATGATCCATTAAGTGCTATCGAAGAACTAAACATCACAAAAGCTGCTAAAGAATTTAGGCAGGAAACTCATGGAATAAAAAATCTCAGTCCGTTAATGAAAATTTCAAACTTTGATATCACGAAATGTTTACCACAAGACTGTATGCATATTTTAATAGAAGGCGTAACTGAGATTACGTGTAAAAGTTTTTATGGAACTGTATAATAGAAAAACGAATTCTTTCAATCAATGAATTAAATAAAAAACTATTAGCATTTGATTCTAGAGACTTAAGCAGAGATAAACCTGGTGCAATATATCCGAGTGATTTTGCTGTTAACAAACTACTTCGTCAAAGTGCAGCACAAATGATGGTTCTAGCTCACGCACTTTTATTTTTAATAGATGAATGGTTATAAGAATATGAAGATGAATACCTTGATTTGAGAGTTGATCATTACGTTCTCTTATTACAAATTATGAATTTAAGTCTTATGAAATTTCTCAAGAATCAGTCAAAGTATTAACTCGAATTATCGATGTAGTTCGATAGAAATATTTCGATGTTTATCCTAATAGTATGGTACCAAAGTTTCATTTTTTAATACACGTCCCAGAACACATCAAGCGTTTCGGTCCTGGACGTTAGCTGTGGTGTTTTTGTTTCGAATCAGCACATGCTTATTATGGGTGTGTTCCTAAATTTAAACCAGCATACTGGCCAGTACAGTGTGACATCATTATCTAACGTCATACTGCTGTACTGTTCAAAATGAGACCAGTATACTGATCAGTACTATAACCTCACTTGAGGAACTCCGACAAAATCGCGGTTGAGCTATCGTGCTGGAGTTAAAAATAATATTGGGGTTTGATGATGATAGTTGATGATATTTATGGAATTTTGCTGCTTATTGTTTCTATTGTAGAAGGAAATAGGAAAAGCAGGGGGTGTAGATTTATATTCTTTATCACTTTTATTTATCTTAGTTTTAAGGGATATATTCCAGGATCCATGGAAGAGGTTCCAAAGGTCAGTCGTTCTCGTTGACTT
The DNA here is from genome assembly GCF_013357705.1 of Chelonus insularis. Classification (NCBI taxonomy): domain Eukaryota; kingdom Metazoa; phylum Arthropoda; class Insecta; order Hymenoptera; family Braconidae; genus Chelonus; species Chelonus insularis. The sequence goes on from NW_023276701.1 coordinate 232,731, forward strand.
ACTTAATATTTTATTCTATACCAAACAATTCTTTCTTGAGCGTTTTACCTGTCTTTGTCTGACCCAACGGTCAACAACTTTTGGCGCCAAGTCGATCAGCAGAAGCAGGATGAACGAAAGAATGAAAAATATCAATTTATTACTTTAAATTAACGACGAGAATGAAATGGACACAGTTATCTGCATACAGAGAGGATTTATTCCCTCGAGGCGCTGTCCTTGCCGCCGAACTCCTAGACAAGCAGATCCCAGGAGAGATCTGCGAGAGTCTTTAATCAAAACTTTGTCGAAGAAGAAGGAGTTACTCCGCCGTGACTTCCTCGCTAGAGAATGTTGCATGCAATTGGTATCCTTAGAACAAGGGTTCTGGCCAAAGGTCAACTGAATTAATTGTATAATCACGCCTAGTACTCAACCTAAGACTTTATTTAATAAATATAGTCGTTATGAATAACGCAGGATTTACAATCTTCTTATGGCTTTTACAATAATACTAAAATTTAGACCCAGAGTCGGGACCGACTATGTTGTACTTGAATAATCTACTAACAAGATAGTACTAGGTTGTGAATGGATTCACTACTCTATGGAGTAATGATGGAAATGTTAGTCGACGTCCAATTCTTGTACTGGATCAGGTTCTCTTATGTTTGTGGCTAATGGCAACGCCAGATTCGTGTCGGTTTGTTATTATTTATTCATCTTATTTACTTTCCTAAAAGTAGAATAGATTTGCTAATATTCATGATCATTTGAATTTATCATAACTTGCGTCTACAAAAATTTAATTATATTCATTGATATATCTGTAAGTAATTGTTTCGACGTGGACAAGGGTACGGCTTGGCGAACCTTATGGAAATTTGTAGTAGCATTATATAAACATTCGCCAACTTTCATTAAATGGCCTACAGCTATTTAAGCACATACGACGGTGACTTACATTCGAAATAAACTTGGATTTCTAGGAGTTATAGGAGCCGTGGATGGAACTCACGTGAAAATTTCTACTCCAAAAGAAAATTTTCACAATTATGACTTTTCCATTAGCTCTGTTCCGGCACACTCATCCCTACTCTCAAACGGTTTGGTAATTCACAAGTTGACATTTTGTCGAAAATTGTTAAAATCCACTGAAAATTAAAGTTAAATTCCAGTAATTTTCTGGTAAAAAAATAGTCAAAAACAGGTTGAATAGTCGAACCGAAATTCAACCATTTTTTCTCGGTTAAAAAGCAGTTAAATAACTCGCGTATTTAACTGGATATTCACGGTTAAGTCGCGGTTAAATCCCGGTTAAATATTAGGTATTTAACTGAATAAAACGAGTTAAATATGAGTTAGAAACTAGTTGAAAACTGGTTAAATAACTAGAATATTTTTTATATATCCGGGCGTATATAACGGTTAAATATTAGTTAAAAACCGTTTAAATATTGGTTAAATAATGAAAATAGACCTCGCGTATTTAACTGCAAAAAAATATTTGTACGAACAAAATAAATATCAAAAAAAATATTTTTCAATAAACAATTGATTTTATATCTACTCTCGCCACTACAATTTGATTATAAAAGCCTGTAATTGTTATTACAATAAGAAAACGTCAATAATTGTTGGATTTGAGTTTTTTTTAGTGGAATTTGTTTGATATCGTCTCGATAAGGGCTCTAATGACTCTATATGTACTCTCGCGTATTTAATTTGTTCATAACAGCCTGTATCTGTTATAAAAAATGAAAAAACGTCAATAATTGTTAGATTTGAATTTTTCCAGTGGAATAAGTTTGATATCGACTAGATAAGGTCACTGATGACTCTATATCTACTTTCGCATATTTGATTCGTTTATAACAGCCTGTCATTCTTATAAATAATTTGAAAACGTCAATTTGCTTTTGAGTTGAGATTTTTCCAGTTATATGAGTTTTTTTTTTATCACTTAATTGCTGCATTCTTACAAGCTGTCTATCTATTTTTCAACACAGTCTTAGTCCTAAACTGAAGATATACGAACTCACCCCTCGTTGCTATAAACAATCTAATAGTCAAGAAATCGTCATCAACTAACAAACTGCCGTTAGTCAATTCATTTATAGGTGAACGCGCATATATTTGGTAATATATTATATATCTTATTGATATACAAAACAAATCAAATATTAGATCTCTGCCATTTTTAGACAAATTTCAACTTAGAATTATATTTTTAAAGCTTATTTGATTTTTGGAGTTCATGACAATTACAGGCTGTTATAAACAAATACATTTTACGAGACTAGATATAGAGTCATCAGTAACCTTATCTAGTCGATATTAAACATTTTCCGCCGGAAAAACTTAAATCCAACAATTCTTGACGTTTTTTTATTTTTTATAACAGATACAGGCTGTTATAAACGCATTAAATATGCGAGAGTAGATACAGAGTCATCAGTGACCTTATTCAGTCAATATTAAACAAATTCCACTGGAAAAACTCGAATCTAACGATTATCGAGGTTTTTCTATTGTTAATAACAATTACAGGCTGTTATAAACACAATAAATATGCGAGACGGATACAGAGTCATCAGAGACATCATCTAGTCGATATCAAACATATCCCAATCAATTGGAATATGATAATTACAATGATTTTATTGATAAGATCCCATTATCGCGACGAAGAGTTACCCGCCGAATTGATACAATTAGCGAAGACCTTCGTTATCAACTAAAAAAAGACATAGATGCCTGTAGCTATTTTTCGATTCAATTAGATGAATCAACTGACGTAGCGAAGACGGCTCAATTGTTAATTTTTGCACGAATGGTTTTTGATGATTTTTCGATTCGCAAAAAGTTAATATCGATGATTTCATTGCACAGTAGAACCACAGGAGAAAACATACTTAAAGTAATCGTCGAAAATTTCAATTTTAAATGCCTACTATTTGACAAAATAGTTGCTGTAACCGTGGACAGTGCGAGTAACATGACAGGCCGTTTCAAAGGGTTACACGGCGTCTTTAAACAGCATGATAAATTTAACCATATTAATTTCTTACATTGCATAATCCATCAACAGGCTCTATACATGAAGAGTCCGTCGATTCCAGAGGTCGAAAATGTTGTCGCTAAAATTGTAAATTCAATTAAAACTCGCACTACTCAACACCGACTATTTAAAACGTTCGCTGAAGGGATAAACCCAGAATTTCGCAATTTAAAGTTCTATACCAAAGTACGCTAGCTAAGCAAAGGGATTATGTTAGAAAGATTTTATGAAAATATTAGCATTATTTATGAATTTTGTTCAGAGAACGGCGAAATTCATAATCAGTTACACGATTTTGATTTCGTTGTTAAATTAGCTTTTTTGGTTGATTTAACAAACATTATAACTATATTTAATCGTGAATTGCAAGGGATCAATAGAAATTTTTGAGAGTACATCGATACAATCAATAAATTAAAAAGCGATAAAAATTTTCGATATTCATTGCCATCGTTATTTATCGAACGTTATGATTGATATAGATGATATTCGCGGAAATAAAAAATTAAAAGCAGTTCTTATAGCGGGGAGCAATATTTGGGAAATAATAAAAAAGGAAAACATTTATCCCGGCCTATCAACTCTATACAAGAAATTAGTGTCCGGTTTCGGTTCGACACATTTATGTGAATTGACATTTTCCAACATGAAGCTTAGAAAACCCGTTAAATGAAAAACCCCCGGTACAAAAAAATTAGCGCTTTCAATGTTCGAGCGTGATCAACAGGAATTTATTAAAAAATAAAAATAAAAGCACACACTATTCGTCGCTCTGTCCTATCTTTTTCCCTAACCCATTCTTTTCCTTATTCTTTCTCTGATGGAAGAGACCTACCGCCTCCTCGTGGCTTTCATCGGACAGTATATGATAACATATATTGACTAAGAATAGGCAACCCTATACGAGTAGAAAATTGAGTGACATTACTTGTGCAAAATAAAAATAAATAATTAAAAAAAATTTTAAAAAATGAGAAAAAAAAAATAAACCTTGTAGGATTCGAATCCAAAACTATAGGACCCGTAGGCTAGCGCGCTGCCCTTGAGCTATATCGTCATCATAAGAAAATTTTTATAAGTCCCATTTAAAGTGCGAGTGGAGCTTCACTTGCCCACGAAAGAAAGGGGACTTCTGGGCGGAATGGTGGGGATCTCCGGTATGGAAGGGAGAAGAAAAGGAGAGAAACATGGGTCGTGTTTCTCACTCACTTGCACCTATTGGTGGTTATGGTAACCCAAGGATTACCGCAGGTAGTGGCTCCCATGGAGTCAAACTTTGCCCGGCTCTGTTCTAAGCTATGAACGAAAAAAAGATTATGGAAGACACAAAAAAGCCGGGAGAGTATTTGTTTTTGAATTTTTAGTATTGCCGGATATTTAGTAAATATTTTTCGTCAAGGAAGTTACGATAAAAATTATTCCTTTATTTCATATATAATGTCCATTCGGACGATCTTTTATACGATTTGTTTTTTTAACACTGAACAGGATAAATTATATATTCATATTTTATTTGTTACAAAATGCTCGGACAATAGTCATCATCAATACTTTATTTTAAAAATCGTCTGATGAATTTGAAAAATTGTAGGTATAGAAGTTCGTGTACTAGTTGTTATCTTTTGGTGTATTAGAGCAGGAATGTGTACTGGAGTTGTTTGGAATTTTTCATTTTACTGCACAGAAAGATTAGTTGCAGTAGATCGACAAGATTGATCATAAACTTTTTAAGAATCACTTAGTGGTGTCCAGTGCTTTTTTGGGGAATTACCATTCATTTTCATTTCTGGTCAGATATTTACAAAACTCGGACACATAAATGTTATAAGTTCAGAATTGATTATTTATGCAATAAGATTTATGGCGTATAGTTTAATTAGAAATACATGGTTATTTCTTGTCCTTGAAATTCTTCATGAACCAGCTCTTGAACTTTCTTGGCCCATAATCGTGGTCTATAGTAATAAGATTGTTCCTTCCGATACTGGTGCTACAATGCAAGGACTTCTAGGAACTTTCGTTAAAGGTATGGGCAAGTTCACTAATACTATGGGCATTTTATTATTTACTGCAGATGAGAAGTAAATAAAAAGTTTTTAGATATAAAAAAATGAAACATAGATATCAATTATCTTCTTTTCTTTTTTGTACTTTTTGCTGTTTCCAATTAATAAATACCAATTAATAAATGAAAACAGTTTTCAATACATCATATTTACGTTTTCATCTACTTGTTGCCGAGAATTTGTAGACAACGAGGTTTAGTATGCTACGATATAGTAGACGCTATCTTTTTTTTATTATAACGTTACTACGATCGTTTTAGTCAGTGTTTGCTGTCGCCTATGTGGCGCTTTCGTCGATATAATAGATTTTTCAAGTCAATATCCGATGGGTTTCCAGTCTACATCATTATATACACAATGATCCCGCCTTCATAAGCTTGTTCCACGTAAGTCAGCAACAGGTGAATCCCATCGTTAAAATTTTTATCTCAGTTATCTACGTTAGTTGGTTCACAGGTAATGTCTTATTTAATGCCATGTAGATTGTTTTTATTTGATAGTTTTGGTGTATAAAGAACTGTATATATGCTCACGTCTTAAACCTTATTTCGTGTTTTCTCATTTTTAGAAGACTGTATTGTATTACTCTCGTTATGTTTGCTTCAGTATATAACGGTTGTTTTTATAAAATGATATTCAGTCATGGCAAGTTTTTTTTTAACCTTCGTTTGGCAAAGTCTCGAATCATAAAATGTAAAAATACTTACTGTATGTTTTTTGCAATTTATAGGTGATGAAAAATTCATAAGTAATTTGAGTTTCAATTTGAATTTTCAATTCCCAGAACTTCGACTGTATAAATATGTTCCTCAGACAGAAAGAAACAAAAAGTATCTTGTTGAAAAAGAAGTCAATATATGTCTTACAAAGTGCAATTTTTTCAAGCATTCAGTTAAAAGCTCAGATTCAAAGGCAAATATTAATTTAAAAGAAAAAAAGTATGATAATAAAACACTAGACGTTATTACAGTTCAATATACAGGTATTTTCAATCTATTCATAATTTATATATTTATTTTTTTACATTAAGCTTTGACATACTCTACTAAGAGAATTCTTTCAATTTTGTCTTTAATTCTAAGTGAATAGTTGACAATCGTTTGCATATATTCAACTTGTAGCAATATTTTCAGTTGCCAGAACTACATGTCAATGTAAATATTCATAATTATTGTTCAAACTAAATAAATAAATAAATTCATAAGTAAATCTTATTACAGGACAATTAAGTAGCATTTCTCTAACATTACCCAATAGCCTCGTTCAGAATCTTGTTAATTACTCAGAAGATTGTAAAAACCGCAATGATCGTAGTTATCGTGAAACACAAAATTATCAGTATGATGTTGATAACTTGGATGAAGAGCAAAATGAAAATTTTTGCAAATAAGTGAATAGTAGAATGCTAATTTATTAAATAATATCCATTCGTCATATTTTACATTACTTTCGATTATAAGATCTACAGTTCCTGCCTATTAACATCTGTATAAATTAGTTTTTCAATTTTCCACAGATGATTCTAAAGATGTATTTGTTAGCAAACAACAAAACTCTGACGAAAATGTAGGAGTCATTACTTCCAAAGGTACCTTTTTGTTCAATTTTATACATGGAAGTTGTTTCTTCATATATAAAGTTTATGTGAGTTTTTGTGTAATTTGCAGAAATGGCATACCTAATGAAAATTGATGATGAATTACTTAATAATAGATTTGCATCTGAATATAATGAATCAGAAGTCGACGATTTTAATGAGGATCCAAAGAATAATTACAAACATATAAATATCAACGACCAAGTTATTAATACTGCTAATTTAGAAATGATGAGGTGAAGCATTAGTTTCGAGAAATATTAATATAATTAATTTCAATATATATCCTTATAATTTTACTTCTTTTCCAGATGTAATTCGTATTTTGATAGCGATTCTTCACTTCTCAATACGAGTGATCAAAGCACTTTAATGACTCAGGACCTCTGCTTGTTGAATCAAATAATACAGAACTGAATAATGAATCATTACGAGTAGAAGAAAATCTTCCTCACATATGTCCAACATCATTAAGCCTTAACGAATCAGCAATTTCAAATAATTCCATAAATCAAGTTGATGAACCAGTTAGTGATATTTCAATTTCTGGTCATGAAATAGATGAACAAAGAACTGAAATGAATCACAATAAAAGCTTAGATAAAAAATCCAGTATCACAAAAAAATCAGAATGTGGTGATAGCAATCTTCAAGTTGAAACGGATCATTGAAGTGGAAAAGGTCAACAATATCATGAAACAAATTATAAAAGTATCGTCACTTCTGCTTTTATTTCACAGACTTCTTCAACTCACTACCCTGTCAGCGTTTTTTTAAGTGATCAAGCTTGCGTCACATCATCTAAAGAACTTAAAAAATTTTACTGTGCGTGGTGTAATAAGTATATCTAAAAATTTGCACGTCATCTCCGGGATAAACATAAGGATAAACCTGAAGTTCAAGCGATCTACGATGATGATAAAATTACTTCTAAAGAAAGATGTTCACTTATTGAGAAGATAAGAAATGAACATACATACATAAACAATTATATGAAAAACCATGACAAAAGAAAAGAGTTTATAAAGAAGGAATTTGTGGAAAGTATCAAACTTATTCTCAAATACCGAGAGTTAGCTGATGTGGAAGCAAAAAATCTTTATGTATTTGGACGTAACTTGAACCAACAAGAATCTCACTGATGGAGATGTTGAAGATTTGTCTTTATTTATGGGTCATAGAAAAAAAATTCACGTTCCTCATTATCATCTACGCGAGGTCAGAGACATCGTGGAAATGCCTAAATTGTTAGAGGGTGCTAGTGCATCAAAATATCAAAAAGAAAACGATGTTTCAATTGAGTCTCAAGGTACAAATGACGATTATTCTTCTTCAGAAACGTCAATAATGTTGGATAGCAAAAGTCAAAAACAGAAGGAGCCGAATGTTTTGTATAACAAGAAAAAAGTGAATATGAGGAAACGTAAGTACGAATCGGAATCAGACTCTGACGACAACCAATCAGTTATTAAGAAGAAAACAACACGTACTCGGTGGGTACAAGGTGAAGTTAATCTGATATTAACTACATTTGCAAATTTTATTAAGAAGAAAACGTATCTTCCACAATGCGAAATTGAAAAGGTGATGACACAAAATCCAACTATCTTAAAAAATAGGACAGTTTCTCATATAAAATCGTGGCTGCAGAATTATTATAAAAAATAATAATATTAAAAGTACATTTAGTTTACTTTTAATTTTTAATGCTTCGTTTCAAGATCTTCAACATTTTTTTTTCATTTTAGCGTTCCATTAGTTTTAGATAGTTATTAAAATTTAATAACGAGGAAGATTGTTTCTAGATTTCCAGTCAATGCTTGTTAAATTTATTATTTTTTAATAATGATATGAATAGATAAAAGACTGAGTACATAAGTAAGTACTATTTTTTCATTGATAAGTACAGTATACTTGATACTAGTCCAATAAATCGCAATATACTCTAAGTATAATTGATACTTTGTTTACGTGCATTGTTATGATCTCTATCAGATATACTCATACTTATAAGATGCATTTGTACTGCAGTAATATATATATCTAACACTACATATTGCGAGTAAAAAAAAGTATTGAAGAAAAAACATTAATATCGATAAGCATTATTTAAAAAAAATTTAATGTTTATATATTTGTTAAGTCAACTAAGTATTAATAAAAACTAACGTACTGTTAATTGTTATATAATTGATTCTATTACTCATGTTAATACATATAAAAAATATTATAAATGATGTAAAATCTAATGTTATTATTAATTATAAACAGTATTGTATTAATAAGTTCTTTTGAATTTTGAATAAGTCGAAAAATGTATTGAGTTTTCTTTTGAAGTTTTCTATAAAAATTGATTAATTTCAACTAGACATTCAGTATTCATACGGAACTGTGCGCTGAAAAAACAATCCATCCATTATATTTCATGTATTAGCATTTAATTCGTTTAATTTAATCACAATAAATTCTATAAAAATTCTGTTTGTGACATATTTATGATTAAACCATAACAAATATGAACAAAGCGTGTAATATTTCAATTGTTAAAGTTTCATTTTATTATAACCAATTGATTATCGAATGCAAGTCGGTAGAGTAGAACTATGTCTTATAAATATGATATTCAAAAGAAGACTTACAATGTTATACAATCGTAAAGATGTAATATTAACAATATTATCTATAAGACAAAGTATCTATATTCCTTTATTTTTCATAAAATCATTATTTTGTCTGTTATTTATATAATCAACACATCGTTCATTATAATTGATACGAAAAACCAATTGATATTGGAATTTATTTCGTACAATTGGAGATAAAAATACTCTGATTTTTATGGAATAGATTCATGATTTCCAAAGTTCTAGAATGTAACGTTGATAATTAACTCACAACCTTATGATGAAAATATCAAATAATCATTTGGAATAATGAAGGACTTTGTCTACAAAATCATCGATCATATTATTCAAATAGGTCCATTCAGTCAAATTATGATAATATTTGTTTATTTTATAATCACAGCAAAAAAACTATGATAAATTCTACATAAATACAAATAAGCAACTAAATTCATTCCCACGACAATGTTAGGTCATTGTTCCTTCTATATTTTTCTTGTTTTTATGATAAAATTTTATGAAACATTTCTGCATGATTCACAGATTATTATGTGTAAAGTATACATGATTTATTCTCACTATTTTATACGAAAAAAATTACTTTAATTCTGGAAAATTCTAACGACTCAAATTTATCGTTACATAATTGTTAACTGTATTCTATGCGTATTAATATCTAAAGTATACTGTTCTATTCTACCTACATGTTGATACATTCAAAAGATACTACGGACGTAGAAATGTTGATGAACTGAGCAAAAAGTGTTTAGCGAAACATTTAAAATGAACGTTAATGTTCATTGGAGTAATACGAGTGAAAAAAGTAGACTTTATTAAACATGTCTAGGGTAACATCTCATCCTGGCTTTATAACGAAGTTATAAATTGGAATTCATAAGGCTTCATAAGGATATACATTAATAATGTCAATGATTGTACATCGAACATTCGAGAAAACTTCAGATATCACTCGCATAGTTTAATCGTATGTCCATAGATGATAAGAGTAATAAAGTAGAATAAAAAAATTAATTCTTCAAGTATGAAGACCATTCATTGGTACTTAGGAGAATTTGGACGCTTAAAGTCGATATCCTCAAATGATGTTTCTAGCTACGGTTACTTGTAACAATATCATTCTATTTTATTTCAAGTTTATCGCTACTATTAAATAGTCTATCATACTTTTTGTGAAAATATTTCCTGAAATTTGTCACAGGGAAAAGCTTATTTCGAAGAATGAAACATCACATATTAGTACTCGTAAGAACTTGAATTAATGAATTAGACCACATATAAAAATATCTATTTCACTTCAGAAAATTAAAAGAACTGCATTCGAATGATGTTAATCCTTCATTGTATAGTATATTGTAATAGAAAGAATAATCTTTTTTCAGAGTGGAAAAAAAAAGAATTAGTTAAAATGTTATAAGGATAAATATAGCCTGTCGGTACTTATGAGAACTTTTTATCTTATTTAATATTTATCGTTTCATGATTATATGATTATTCGTTTGTTAAAATACCTTTCATATACTGCTACATCAATCATTTGTTTCTTCTTTTTGAAAATACCTCAATTATGGTTTAGACCAATAATATAAGATTGTATACATATTCTACGTATCTTTTTATACACAATCAAATATTAGAGTAGGATAGTTTTCTTCTTCTTATCTACTTGATTTAACACTAATCTACCCAATTATTAAGATTCTAAGCTTACGAGCTCAAGATGATAAATATATTTCTTATCTTGATTACGTAATCGCACGATAATCTATATAAAAAAGTTGTATTTGTATATACTACTACATACTAGTATATCTGTATTTAGCGTTTTTTGGAATTACTGCGATTATGGGACCGTCCTTATAAATACAATTTTCAATTTTATGAGGACCGTCCTCATAAGTAGTACTTCAGATAGTAAATTATGAGGAAGGTCCTCGTAAATCAAAAATGTCCTTACAACTGCCGCTAAAATTGTTTTCTGGTCTTCATATGTACCACTTAAGATATATATAATAATACGCTTCAATATACATATATAATAATGAATATTTAAAAGACTACGAAAAAAAAATACTCATTATATAATGAAAGATGACAAGTGAATGTAATAAAACTGTAAGAGACCCATCCGAAAATAAGTTAAGATGTTAAGAAATAGTAGAGAGGTAAATGGCTTAGTAACTTACCGGAGTACTCCACAATATACTAATATAAATCAAAAAAATATAAAACTATTCATTTTTTACATGAGTTTGAATGTAAAAAGAACGTCGATCAGTTAATAGATAAGCAATTATGGACCTGAATAGAAAGGCTGCAAACAGGTAAATGCAATTAAGTGTTATTTAAAGGCACAATAGTCGACGAAAATGTACACTCTTTATAATGAAAGTGATGTTATAGTTAATATTAATGAGGTGCAGTAATAAAAATAATTTCTAGTTGACTTATTTCACTCGAAGGCAATAAACCCAGGAAAATATAATCCCAGGTCACGAAAAAACATCTAACACATTACTATCAAGCAGCAAATAACCAAAAATAATTTGTCACCAATAAATTTTAAATTTTATTTTTTTATGGACAGGTAATCTAAAACTACCCCAAAATTGCAATTCAAAGGTATAAAAATGACGATCGAAGGGAATCTGAAAATCCGGATGACACCGACACTGTATACAGTTGTAATGAATGCGTCCAGCACATACCAGAAAAAAGGTCAGCTATAGGCGCCGAGTAATATTTATGCTTAAAAATGGATTCACACTTCTAACTCCCCGAATAATGAAGTTTGACAAAAAGTAGTCACTACAAAAATTGTTCATTTTTCGAAGATACATATTTTTTGCCTCAACAATTTTTTTGTATCTCTTTAAACATTGAATTGTTTATAACTGATGAACTAACCATGGTGGAAAGAAATAACTAACATATTTGTAATTAGCAAGCAAAAATCAACAAAAATTACCCAAGTTATCTCGTTGACATTTTGTTATAAAAATTGCATACAGCTCTTACGGCTGGCCTATGGACTATATTCATTTTTGCAAAAATATGAATTATCACTCCAATGAAAATTAATATACAGATTTACCTTTAGATACCGGAAGCTCTAGCTATTTCTATACTTTTACATAAAAGAACATAAAAACAAATTACAATTGAAAACAATCATTTAATAATCTTTGATGTATTTCAAAATTTTTCTGTGGTTGGCATTGAAGAGGCTTTCAAACATTACTAATAGCATGACTCAGACAGGCATTTTGTTTATCAAGTTCCTTCATAGTCTGATAGCCGAAAACAATACCTAGGAAATAATCGTTCAATGGAGATAAAAAATATTTGACAACGGATTGCAAAATGTTTGCACTGAAAAACAATTATTACTTTCGATTTAAGAATGTCAAACTTTTGTAAGAACCCGCTACCCATGGCACGCCAGGCTGCGCTGAACCCACTGGGCCATCAAGTCGATACCCGTTTTCTATTGGTTATAACAAATTCAATTGTTACAAGAAGAGTATGTTTTTATACGTTTGTCATGGTTTGTAACTTCATTTCAGCAGAAGGAAAGAGTTTGAATATAGGGAATCGATCCCACTTTCTATTGTTTACTACAAACTCAATTGTTATCAACAAGAGGATTTAACCGATATATTTACGTTCTTTTAACGAAAAAATTTTTCTTTTATTCAAAAAAAAAGTAACTACACGTATAATATAAATAAAATTGTCTTTATTCGGTTTATAACAACTAAGCGGTTGTTGCGGAACAGAATTTAGATCTCACAACAGCGTTTGCATTTTTTATGACTAATGACTACAAATTTTTCGCTTTTCTTTTGATACTATCACACTATAATGCGTGTTCAAATAAGCTTATATGTGACGTTATTGGGTATAAAGGTGGACCTCTCTTCATGGGTATACCTAGTAACTCTACCCTTATTATAACGAGATAGAGGCTAAGAGCCACCATCACCAATACCTCTTTATATGTCCACAATCAAGGCTCTGCCTTGATGTGAAGTCCTTTACAGATGTGTGTGTGTGGTGGAGAAAATGTGTCTTAAAAGAGAATGTAATATGAAAGAATGGCAATGCAAATGCAAATATATTTATTAATAAAAGCTACCAAGTATCATGGCAGAAACGGTAGAAATAAAAAAGCAAATAAATAAATAATTAATTGAATAAATGCGTAAACGTAATGAATGAAAACTTTTGGCACAGTTCCTAAATAATACAATACATGAACAAATAAATAAACAAGTAAACAAATGAATCCGAACCATGTTCACGATCGTAGGCTGTCACCTCAGGAGGTCAGCTGGACCCTGCTATAATACTGGACTAATCAAGTGAGACAAGAACAAACTTTAAAACATGCGGAGGTTGGAAGCTGAAGCAGGGTAGTAAGGTTCTCTCGGGGCACGGACGATCTAGCGTGCCCCTACCCCCGGAGAGTTCTGAGCTGCCTTGTTGTCATGTCGTAGGTCTCTTAAGAAGGCATGTTGATATTGAGTTCCTAATAACCCAAGCCACAGTCGTCGGCCAGTGAGGGGTGTGATCGCACGCAGACCGCTTTCCGAAAGTCCGTCCTTCTCTCGAAAATATTGTAAGACGATACTGCGAAGGTTATTCCATCTTTCATATTTGATCAGTCGTGAAGCTAGCGCGTTCCCTATTATTCTTCTTTCTACTTTTTCTAGAAAGCACTATGTACCTATAAAAGTACGCCATGGTACTTGTCCAAATTTTCTGCTTTTCTACTTTACTATGTCTACTATATTACTATATTATCATAAATGTGTCATTTCCACACAGGAATGCACATGAACTAACCGACCTAGTTACTTTATGTTTTTTAGAACCAATGCGTATCCTAAAGATACGACCCTGGAACTTAGACACCTCAGCACCCGCAGAGGTCCGAAACGTTCGACAGAGTGTCCGGTTGGCCTCGCGCGCGCTGCCTTCTGGCGCTCTCGCTAACAGCCGGACTCCGAACCTGGCCACGCGCACGCGATCGGTCCGTCCCTACCGCGCGTCGCGACATGAGCTTGCCCAGTCAAAGAAATGCTTTGTGCCCCTAAATCGACTGGATGCTCGAGTAAACCCAATAAGCAGGGTACTTCGAATCCGTAACTGCTCAGTGAGCCTCACCCCACCGAAAATGCGCAGCCCTCCCGGGCCCCGCATTCTAAGCATAGAAAAAGTATCTTTTGACCTCTCGCAATGGAAGGCTGCTGTTAGGGCTCGGCAGCGGGTTTCCGCAGAGGCAACTGATACCAATAATAATAATAATAATCATCATGATATTAATAATAATAATACTTGCGATGCTGCCTATGATCACGGTCATGATTATTATAATAACAATAATAATTATGTCCAAAACATCACGGCATGCAAACCCTGAGATGGCCAATACGGTGTTAGCACCATCCCGACTCCAGGTGGTCAGGCGCCATCCATGGGTACTACAAGAAATGTCATCAGAAGAACGCACGAGCTCCGTCTTCTACAACTAAATCTACATCTAAACATTAAATCCACGAAAGAAGCGTTTGCACTTGTGAACGAAAAGCAACTGGATGTACTATTACAAGAGCCCTACTCCATGAATGCCGGTTCACAAGGCTACGCAATTAGAGGATTTGGTCGCTGCAAAAACCCTTAAAGGGGAAAAACTCAAATTGGCTATTGTCTTAGTTAAACCTCTCCTTAAGATGCTCTATATCGACGAACTTAGTACTGCACACTATACGTGTGCCCTCATTGAAGGGCTTGGTTACTCGTTTTACGCTATTTCACATTATTTTCAGCACAAGGACCCAATCGAAGTTCATATCGAACGCTTACGAAAGGTCCTGACCACCCTTAGAGGCAAGCAAGTTTTTATCTGTATGGATGCGAACGCCCGATTTCCTCTGTGGTCGCCAGACTTCAACACCAGAGGAGAAAAGCTCGCAAACTTCTTCACCGAATTCGGTCTGGAAGTTCTCAATAGAATTGAAGAAGGTCCCACATACAGCTCCTCAAGAAGAGAATCGTACATTGACGTGACCGTAGCTACTCAGGGACTGTCACAGTGCCTTGGCAAATAGTCGGTCAAAAGAGAGTGGGTTCAGGGATCAGACCATTTGGCCATCGGCATCCAGCTTGGTCGAAGTGGAGTGCAAGGTGAAACTTACACACAGAAGCCTTCGGTAAGTTGATACCCAAGCTCGAGAGCACACTTTTCGCTGGACCATTGCTGGACTCTCCAATGAACATTTACGAATTCGCTGACACTCTCGCAAATAAGTTAACGGATCTTTAAGAAAAGTCCATGCCGCGCCGTCAAGCACCAAGGAAAGCGAATCCTTGGTAGAATAACTATCTGTCCCGCCTGAAGCGCAGTGTATATAAACTGTGCCATAAATTCCAACGTACCAAAAAGCTCGGTGCAGATACCTACCGAATTACGCCAGCAAGACTTCGATACCGCCAGCAGGTAAAAAAGTACTTCCAAGCAATAAAAAAAGCCAAAACAAAGAGCTGGAATGATTTCGTCACAACCCACGAAAACGAAGAGAAATGGGGTGTGGTACACAAGCTTGTAACCGACAAGATTCGAGCCGAAAAAGTTATGAATGCGCTTCGCACTAAAGAGGGTGGTGGAACCCTGGATTTTAAGGAAACAGCCGAGCGATTGCTGGCAGTACATGTAGTCGATGACCACCCGAAAAAAGAATACAGATGGACAGAGCAGGATAAAGATAAACACTCTCAACCTACCCTATACAAACGATGCAGAACCGTTCAACAAAGAAGAACTCAAACAAGTCGTTCGAACGCTTAAGAATGGAAAAGCTCCAAAACTAGACCTGCTGGAAGTGGAAGCCGTTAAACGCGCAATCGCGTACCTCCCAGAAAGATTTTTGGCACTATTCAACGAATACTTGTCTCAAGATGTCTTTTCACGGGCTTGGAAGGAGGGAACAATTCGTATGCTCCTAAAGAGTCCCGACAAAGTCCTTAAACAAGGAAACATTTCAGACCACTAATATGGAATTATGGAAGGGCGATCAACGGTGGATGCGATACTGGCGGTGCGACGAGCGGTGCAAGAGTCCGCGGAAAGTAACGTGGTTGCATTGCTCTTCGATATCTCGAGCGCGTTTGACAATGTATGGTGGCCTTTAGTCCTCGAGGGACTCAAGTCACGAAACTGCCCCAAAAATATCTACAAGGTAATGCAAAATTACTTCACAGATCGTACAGTTAGCCAATCATGGATACTCTCAGAGATCCGTGCTTGGCCCCTGTGCTGGAACATCATGTTCGATGATCTCTTAAAAACACTTGATCAGTCTGAACATGGAAAACGATATGCAGCGTACGCGGATGATTTAATTGTTAGGCAGTCGTTGACACAATATTCACTTGGTGCAAGAATGCCAAGCTCGAGTTATCGAAAACCAAGACGGAGGCAATCGTTATGAAGAGAGAAATAAAACTTAGAGGAAAGAATAATTACAGGCATAAAAACAATTCCAATTATCGAGAATATAAACCACACCTCAGAAGAAAGAAAGACAGGCATGAATGTAAACCACCGAAGATCACTATAGAGGGTAACAAAATTAAGGACCCAGAGGTAGTTAGGTACCTGGGGGTCTGGTTCGGCAGAGACCGTAACATTTCCACACATATTCATAAACGACGGGCGCAAGCGGAAAAGTTATTCCATAAGATGAGACGCCTTTCGCGAATGCGTTAGGGACTTACTTATCATAACTGTCTAACCATCAGAGGAGCGTCTTGGGAGTCATTGCGCATGCGCGCGCGCGAATGCGCATACATTTCGTACCAACGAAGTAGTAACGTACAACGGCACTAGAATCTCCCTAAACGACAACACGTCAGGGAAGTCGTCGACGCCGATAATAAACCTCAGATTGCAAACAATAAAAATGTGGCAGGCAGAATGGGATACGTCTGAGACGGGCGGCAAAACATACCATTTCTTCCCGAACATAGCAGACAGGCTTGATAATAAATGGATACGCCTGAACAACTTAATGACGCCAATATTCACAGGACATGGTATATGCCACCGAAACAGATTCAACCTGCTCTAATTGCAATAGGGGAGATGAGGACACAGTGGAGCATTTCTTGCTGCACTGTCCCGCATATAGAGACAGACGCACGAGTCTCATAGTGGTTATACGTTCGGAAACGAACGTTGACCTCAGATCGTCATGGTCTGAAATAGCGCCAAAGTTTGTCCAAATGAAGGACAGATGTAGGGCCTTCGAACAATTTGTCAAGACATGCGCGGAAGAGAAATTGTTCGAGGAAGTTAGAAGAATCCGCGAAGTGGTAAGAGAGGGTAGCGCGAACGGAAGCGGCAATGCCCTGCACACAGAATCCTCCGCCCTGCAGGAGTAGTAGGTCAAGGTACCAGCGCCGTAAGACAACATAGCTCGTGAACTTCATTGATCCACACCTAGGTGTTGTCGAAGCACCTAGGCACAGGTTGCAGGCAACCTTCGCAGAACACCTGATACCTGTGGATCAAACGAATAGGGATTTCTCACGCAACAACAAACAATAATAAGAAAACAATAACAAACTTTTATACATTCCAAGAAACATCCAACTCCAACACTAACCATTTTTTTTCTTTCAGTTGTTGGCAATATACCGGTATTCCCCTCATACCATAAATAACTGGAGCCGCCGACCAAAGCGGATAAAACTGGTACTACAGGAGACCGGAATCGAAACCCGCATCCGGAGCTGCAAAGTCGAAAAACGATATGCAGAGAGCCGGGTGCCTTCGGTCAATTGAGGTTGGACTCGTAGTGGTATGTTGTATCCCCGTGCCTTTTCTAAAGGCACAAGAATATAACATCCCAAGTAACGCCGTCACTAAAAGTAGAGTTGTCTCCAGAGTTATGCCCTATAAGGCGAGGTACAGAAACAAGATGTCCTTCTCAGGACAGGGAAAACAAAGACATGTAATGTTATTTTTTTGATAACGTCCCATTGTTAGCTATAGCAATATTTTATTTAGATTTTTGAGGCTAATAAGAGCCAATTTTGTATGTTCCAATAATAAATTACAAAGAAAATTTAGTTATTTAACGTCCACTTGAGCAGATATATTGACTTTTATAGTCTAATTGTGCATACTTTTAAATTCCTTATTCATAATAATTATATTCCTTACGCCAAAATATTTAATCATTTTCTTATTTTATTATTTTTATTTTAATTCATAAGTCACGACAGTTATAAAAATCTATTTTTGTTTTCTTTTATGCAACATTATGTTCATCTTTATGTGCGTTTGGTGGCGTAGGCTAGGTAGATATGAGTTGTTGATTGTGATTAACTAGTATTGTTAATTTGTTAATGCAAACCCAAGTTGATGAATTGTTAAACATTAAAAGTAGTGGTGAGACCTCAATAGCCTGTGCAGAGGCAGAGTTGGAGAGATAAAATAAAGTTGTTGGATAGTATGGACTGTTGGAAGGAGAGTGCAAAGCTGTGGTGGAGCAGAGGACCAAAAGCAACGTGTCACACTGCAGTTTTCCCATGCTGGAAGATGTCCTAGCCCTAAGGGTTGTAGTTACGATGCTGTTGCCAGTAAAATGGGACTCCAAAAAAAGATGGAAGTCTGGAAGAGGTCGCAGTCATAAGTTTTTAAGTTTAGACATTAAGTTTTGGTGCCCATTAGTTGTAAGTGGCTCTTCCCCACCGAAATCTGGGAGAAGCCACGTGAAAATAACCACTAATAAGAAGTATTGTACGACAAGTTGGATGAATTTTGAGTTTGGAAGGAAAAGACAAGATAAGCGATTTCGGAAAGTGCAGTAGTCAGTCGAATGTTAGCCTTACCTGTAGATAGTTGAGTGTGCCAGTTGGAAGAGCATAGATCCAGAACGAAGCAGCAGTGAAGAAGACGGTAGAATTGAGCCGAAGATAGCATGGGATAAAAGATCATGAACGATTTCCGCTCCGGTAAAAGGAAAGCCCCGCCACCAGGGGAAAGTCAAAAAAGCTACCCGATCTAAAGCTCTCTGCTGAAGCAGTGAGATATCTAGGTTGATTTCCGAATATAATTAATAGATAATTTTATTCCGTTAAACGTTTGGTTATGCTCGACGTACGGAATCTTTTTCGGTGTTGGTTCCCTTTTTATGAGTGGGTTCGGTGATGGCATCTTAGCCAGTGTTACTTAATCTAGGTCAAGCATCACCTCGGGACGACCGCGGTTGGTGTCGGCCTCCCATAGCCAATCTCCTCTCGGCCTGTATCTTACAGCCATGGTGGGAATCTTTCCCCGGGCTCACCGTCGATCTTCGATGGTTTTCACGACTGAAGGAGTCGCCGGGTCAGGGTATGTTATCGCCAATGATCGAGGCGATTGCTCGATCCGATACTTCATCAACTATGCCTGGCTCTTGTACTGGCCGCTCCATTTCTCCAGTGTTCTTTTCTTTTCTTGCTCTTCTTTTTCTTCTTCTTCTTCTCCTTTTTCTTGTTCTTCGCGTCCTTTCTTTTCTTAATGTGTCTGGTACAAGGGCAGAGAAAATAATGAGCTCCACAGTGGTTACGCGCTGAATTTATAGTCACTCTTCGCGAATTCCACAAATTTACTCGATCTGATCCTCCACCATTTTTTATTCGCCAATCAGGTTTTAGCTACTTTGCTGCTTTTATGAAACTTTATGAATAAATTAACCATTTATTGGTTTATTATAACTTAATTTCGCTTTAAATTCATATAATTATAATTTAATCACGCTAGGCTATGTGATTTACCTCCGAGCCAAAAGGAACGCTCGATAAGAAATGTATCGCCGAGCCAATCAAACTTTTTCTCAATAAACAAATAATTTAAATACGATTTTCATTACTTTTACTACATTTATCACCAACAATAAACAATAACTGATTTATATACGATTTTCATAAATCGAATCACATCTTCGTGAAAATACACCTTATTTTATGGCGTTTTACGCCATCTTGCGTTTGCCTAACGAACCAAGTGGTTGTAGAAGAGTAAAATTATCGTTTTAAAGTTTTATATCTCTTACGGGTGCGTTTCCATTGTTCCACCCGACACCTACTTCATCTACGTATTGTTTTAAGTCTTTAATATGTACTCTTTGGACACAATTATTAATGTCTTCAATCTTTACTAATACTGAACTTAGTATTCTACAAATTTTATAGGGGCCGTCATATCTGGAGGCAAATTTAGCCGCAAAGTTATCAATCGCTGATGATAGATGGTGCTCTTTCTTGGCTACCATAGCCCCGATACACGGTATCCATTCTCGTCGCTTTCGGTCATAGTATTTCTTTTGTTTCTCGTATGCTTTGGCCAAATTAGTTTGAGCCACAACTCTAACGTCCTGTAGATGTCGCAACTGTTCAATGTGACTTGAGTCATCGGTTATGGTTATGTTCTCCACATTCTCTTAAAGTATTTGGTGGTAATATTTCTCTCCCGTAATTTAAAAATGCTGAAGTGAATTTTATTGACTCGTGGTTTGCTGTATTATATGCAAACTTCAACTCAGCTAAATATTTGTCCCACGGGATTGCATTGTGGAGAGTATGGGGGAGTGGCCATATGTCTAATACCAAAATCTTTTAGTATCCCTTGAAATTTCCTACTTGTAAATTGAGTCCCATTGGCAGTAATAATGGCTTTTAGACACCCAAATTCATAAATGACTCTTTCCTTAAAAACTTTACATGTATCAGAAGCTGTTGCTTGTCTTAGCGGATTTATTTCGATCCATTTTGTAAATTTATCTTGATAAACTAGTAATTGTGTATGTACATTTGATGACCTAACAAATGGACCTTGTAGATCTGCTGCTATAATCTCCTAGGGCTTCGTAGCATTAATTGTACCCATTTTACCTTGCGTCTGCTTTTGGACGGGCTTGTACTGCTGGCATTTTTTGCATGAGCGTACGTATCGGCTGATGTCACCCTGCATTCTTGGCCAAAAGTACCAAAAGTACCTATGTATTTTAAGTTATTTTCAGGTATTACATTAATTAATGTTCAATGAGTATCATCATATTCATTTATAATACTGCAATAGTCATCAAAGTGTAGGGCATTGTAGTGTGACACACTACATTTACATCACAACATGTATTGTACACACTCATATACAAATTACTCGCCAAAATGCAGGGCACCATCAGTTCTGGATACGGATTGAGCATTTTTTCAATATGGATTATTGAGGTCACTGCGAGAATACTGCTGTCACCTATCGAAATTTTTTCAAACTAATTACTGGAAAAAATCATCTGGAATACAATATTTCTGATTATTTCTAAATTATTCAATTTTATACTATTGTTACTTGTTGTGGGGAAATATTTTATTTAATGAGGGAGACTTCCCCGAATAATAGTTTTTTGGATGGGTGATTCTATAGATCACCAACTATCCTAACAGATATAAGCAATTTAGTCAAGTTGTGAGAGCATGCAAGTTTGGCAACCGATAATTAATTGAATTCTTGACTTCAAAATTGATCGGGTGATTTGCGGCAAGCAAATCCAAAAACAACTATGGGATAACGGTAAGGTTTCTCCCAATGTGGCACTATTTATACCAATATTTACTTTTCTTTAAGCGATTTCAAACAATACAGATACAAATAGACATCTTGATGCACTCTTGACTTACAAATGATTTTACAATAATAATTACTATGACTACGATTGACTCGATATAATACTAATGATTAATTGAGATAACAACCGCGTCTTTATAGAAAGTCGTGACTCTTACAGGTCACCTTAAAGCAATCGACTACGCGATAAATTAATAAAAGAAACTATGAACTTTATGATCGTCTCTACTTGACTAATTGATGAGTTAATTATGCCATTTAAGGTACTACATCGACTCCTATCCAAAGAGAGAATATTCCAATTATGTCGATAGTCACACTAGTCAGTTAACCTCTCAAGTGCGTTAGAATAAATGCTGGACTTACATGACTGTTCCCGTCAGGACTATGAAGGCTGCTTTTCAGGATAATCTCGTGCGTTGTCTCTGGAACGTACTGGAGATCTGGACGACTGAATAAGTGCTCACTGCCAATATAGGGATGCTCTATCTTCTGCCAGTCTTAATTATCTTTTACAACTTTATTGAGTATTGACTATTACTGACTTTATTAACTGTGACTATCTGTCTGATTATATTAACGACTATGACTCTAAACATAGACACTTAAGTATACGAGTATCGTGTACTATGTAGGAAGCCTTTTTGGCAATATCTCTGCTGCAACCAGTGGACTGCACTTGTCGCTTTGGCGCCTTTGAGCTGAGTGGCGTCAGGAACGCCGGCTGCTTGCCTCGTGGTGGCCATGACCCCTTCCATTGCTCGATTCTTCCGCCTATTCCAACAGTCAGCTCTCCTGGTGTTGATGCGCTGAAACTTGTAATCGAGTGTAAGTTCCAGTGGATAAGGTGGAGATGAGCCCAAGACATATCGATGGTCGATGCTGTTCCTGTTGGTCGAGCCCAACACGTCACACTATAAATCGATTTTTTTGACATTTAGATAGGTAGCAAGGACTGACACAAACACGAATTTTGGGCGAAAAACGTATAAAAATAAAATAATTAGTGATTTTTCATCTGAATGAAGTAGTCGCCATCTTAGAATTTAAGCGCGGCAAGTCAACTCATAATTTGTTCATTATTCTTTCTAATTTTTTCAATAAAAATATTCACTACATACAAAAAATTGTCGTTTACGTCAGTCTGGCATTAATTCCTCTGTAATTTGGTACCTAATTTTATAGAAATAATAGTAAATTGGCAAAGAAATTAGAAATATCTCGATCCCATGTATTTAAATAGGGGGAATCAGTCGCCTCTCTGACTTCAGCCCAGCCTTAACTGTTGTAGGTTCTTGTATATCGAGTATGACTTGTACCTTCTCTGGATCAGTTCTGATGCCTTCTTTATCCATGATATGGCCTAAATACTTTCATTTTGTCTTAAGGAATTGACATTTTTCTTTATTAATTATTAATTTGGCCTTTCTAAGTCTTTGAAAGACTTCCCGGAGGTTTGTAACATGTGCACCCAATGTTTCACTCAACACAATGATGTCGTCTAAATAGGAAAACGCTCTCTCTTTTAATTCAGGTCTTATAACTTGGTCAAGTAGCCGTTGAAAAGTGTAACCCAAACGGCATAACTTTAAACTGAAACACACCTTTACCGGGGATGGTAAACGCGGTAACTTCTTTACTCGCCTCCTCGAGTGGTATAAGCCAATAGCCATTTTTGAAATCAATTGATGATATATAATTACTGTTACGTAGTTTATCTAACGTGGCATTAACTTGCGGTAGTGGGTATGTATCCTTATGTGTTACTTCATTGATATTACGGGAATCTATGCAAAAGCGATATTGCTTATTTTTCTTTTTTACCAACACGACTGTGGAGTTCCATGGGCTTTTTTATGGTTCAATCACATCTTCTTTGAGCATTTTATCAACTTCATCCTCTATAACTTTAATCATGGCTGAGTTACGTGGTTTGTACCTATATTTAAACGGCTGTACTCCTTCTTTAACCCTTAATTCGTGATAAGCAAGAGTAGTTGGTACTTTTATATCTTTAAATTTCTCTAATTCGTTGTTAATTATTCCTAAAGCCCGTTCCACAGTGATATATTCATCAATATTCGCCAGATTTTCAGTACTTAAACGATCACCCATGTTTATTAACTGATTCAAATCAATCCCTAGTTGCTTCATACTTCTTATCCCTATGATAACATCTTGCATTAACTTTGATAATACCGAAAAAGCTACCCTGCCATGTCTGCCCAACAAAACAACATCTACCGACACTATATCTTTTACGGCTATTGTCCTGCCATCTGGTTGATGACAAAGAGCAGGTTCTTTCTGTATTAGTTTTCCTAGCTTCTGATTTTGAATGTAATTCCATACTTTGCCACCCAAGTATGCCCTTGTGGCGCTAGTGTCGAGTAGACATTTGAAGAGTCTGTTTCCTATCTTTATGTCACAGTATGGACGTTCGTCTATCTCTTCAATTCCTTGCTCCATGCTTGTACTGGGAGTTGGATCTGTTTGAAGTTGCGTTTCCTGTTTTTTCTTAATTGTTTGTTGTCTTTGTGATGGTAATTGTTTATTATGCGCAACATTTCTATTTTGTGGGATTGTTTTTTCCTTTCGTTGTTGAGAATCTTCACTAAACCAATAGTAAACAAGAAATACAAAAATGAACCACAATAATACTGCGTGTATGTCATACACGGCGACGTACATAGAATTTTACTGTTCTTAACCAACAGTTTGGTTTTACAATATGCTAATACAACCAATTAACCTAACTAGATCCTTATGTACACGCGTGGCTCAACGGTGGCAATACGACAATAAAATAATTATAGTTTTGGTATTTGTGAAGATAGTTCCTACCCAAAAATGTTTACCCCTCAACCTAAACCCCTAATTGGTCGGACTACAACCCAACCGGAGAAACTCTGAGAGCTAACAACTCAGAGGGAAGGCTACAACCTTACCTAGGTAATCCATAAGCTACAACTCTTCTAGGGACACTAGTGTGAGCTACAACTCTTTACCTTCTAACCTAAAAGGGCCTATCTAAGTGTGGACGAGCTACAACTCGTCCCAGGGTACTCTAGGAGCTAGCAACTCCTTACGGCAATTTTGGTCCCAAATTTTGACCAATCTTCACGTTTCAAGGTTGCCTAAATCGAACGCAATAGTTGTTGAGTCGACCTCCATGTGTATATGTACGTATATTCGTACGTCTGTATGTTTATATGTGCGTTCAGTATTATTTTTCGACTTCATTATCTCGAGAACAAAAAAAGATATTGGCGTGAAAAAACTGAAAGAAATGGTCAACTAGCTAAATTATATCATTCTTTACACTGGAAAATTAGTCATGTAGACTTTTTGAGTCGTACTCAGACGACTAGACAGCACTAATATTTTATATTCGTTTTTACGATCGTTAAAAAGGCATTTTATATTGTAGTTTCTCAGCGTAAGAAGTTTAAGAAACATGTATGTTTAAATATTTAGAACAGCATAAATTTTGGGAATTCAGACTCCTGTCGAGGAAAAGAATTCGTTACGACAATATCAAAGTAAATTCTTGCTGATCATCGAAATAAATACATTAGATAAAAGATAAAATCAAAAAAGCAAAATAAAAAAGATTATTAAAAGAATGAAAAAAATTGAATTAATAAATAAAATAAAGTCGAACATATTAATTTCATGTAGGGAATGCATAACATTCAAAAGAAAACAATTACATTTAAATAAAGCAATCGTCTTCATGGACATTTTTGTGAGAAGTCTTAGGAAAAAAATAAGATTTTTAATAGATTTAAATCCGGAATTCTTTCGGAAAGTTTTCGAAAAAACCTACACACACGTATTTTTGCAAATCCCGCAGTATATCCAGAGTTGTAATATAATTTCCTACAATTATTACAGAAGTTCACCAGACTTTTCTCAGAGTCTTATAAGATCTTTTTAGCGTGATTTGGGATAATAATGTTCTTACGAGTGTTGTCACGTCAATTTTTCTTATTGTAACATCATGTTAATACAAATAATTTTTAATGAGCTTTTCCAGCCATCTTCGTTAGATGTTTCTCTGCACTGTTCTTCGGGGTAAACCAATAGCCTAAGTACCGAAATTCATCAACTACTTCTATTGGCTTCTCATTGAACTGCTATTTTTCATCTCTATCTGGCCTCCCACTATTTCTGAACACCACTACCTTGGTCTTTTTTATGTTCACTCCTAACTTAGGCGCACCCTTATCGTACCCCTTAATTAGTGTGCACTTCTCTCGTGACTCTGTCCATGAGTTGTACTTCCTCACTGGTAGTCTTCTCACTTATTTTTTCAAGCCAGATTTTCTGTAAGATTATTATGTCAAAGTCACTTAAAAATTCTTTCACACCTCTGTAAAAGTATTTTGTTCCTCGCGTGTTCCACATAACTATTTCTAAACTGTTGTCCGAATCCCCCGTTTCAGTTCCAAGGTTGGGAACCACGAAAGAGCATCTTTTTAGGCTTCGCCGTGATTTCATTAAATTTGAACGTTTTTCCATCAATGGTGATTCTTAAGTACCCTATTTTTGCAAGGCTGCCATTAATCGTGATTTACTTCGCAGTGTGTCTCAATAACCTTTGAATGTTAGTTTCTTAGAAGATATGATCACTATTGAGCCAGACATGCGTACCTTTTAGTTTGCTTTTGTTCGCTAATAGGGTCATTTGAGTTCTCAGGTTATCAAACTTGATAATTACAATGTAATCTTTTGCGAATCTTGTCCTAACCTTGTTGCCTTCAATTCCCATTTTTTTGGAAAATGGAATTGCCGTTTGTTACTCTTATGGTCGATTTTTCTTTCAGCATAAGCACTCACGTCTTCACTCAACGAAAGTCCCACGTGACCATCGTTGCCGCTCTTTCTATTTTTTCATTACAATTGTTCTACGCTCATTAATTAACTCTACTATGGTTCTAAAGTTTTTTGTGTATGTGAACCTTTCCTGACCACATCCTTCAGCGTAGCTCATCTGCTAACCATATAACTTGGCTCTAATAAAACATTCTAAAAAAACTAACAATTTATTTGCACTAAAAGAATTAGAGTAGATTGATTTGGTTCAATAAATGATTCTTTAGCTGCTAACAAATATTAATTTCTCATCTGAATTCAATGATTGGACTCATTGATAGAGTAGAATCATGGTTATTCTAATCAAATGTTAGGTTATATTATGAAATAACTTTTATATGTTAAAAAATTTAAACAAAAAATAACGGTTTTGTAATTATTAACATAACAAAGCAGTCATAGCTACGATATTCAATTCCAGTCATAATGCCGTGTAACTGATGCGTAATATAGAAGGAACAATAAGGTACATAACATTAAACTGAGAGCTTATATAAATGTTCTGGTTTTGGAAAAATCAGATTGTTACGTCCTGACGAACTTCACTTAGATTTTAAGTTAAAGAAAATCAATATACCACTACATTAATAACTTTAAACAGACAGTTTTACAATCACCACTAAGTCCAACGCACATGTACGTGTAGCAGGCAAAAGCCAATGCGCACGCGCTTGGACTTAGTGTCTAGCAATTTAGTCGTATAATTTTAAGTATAACCAAATTGATTCCCTGACAACCCAGGGATCTTTTAAATAAAACTTAATTATACCATTAAGGTAAAATTTATTGTTTTTATAAAATTTCTACACAATTTGTAGTTTTTAAATAAAATAGGATTAAGGTTGCCAAGCGGGAAGGTCACTTGTCACCGCTAGCGTGGCGGGGTAGATGGGGGCCTTGAGGCCGGCAGAGTGGGGCGCACGGCTAACAATACCCCTAATACTCCGCGAAGAGAACAGCGACTTTAATTATTAAACAAATCAATAAATATTGAATATTTACCTGCCGATTTTTGGCAGGTATGTTCCTCATAAGCGTCCCTATCACATAAGACCCCAAAAATCCCCTAAGTTTTACATTTTATATTTTCGTATAGAATACGTAAATGAACGCATGTGTATGTCAACACATACACGCCCACCAACTGATGCGCGTTCTCACGCAGCGTCAGGCAAAAGTTTAAACAAAACCAGATGTGGATTTGTTAACCGGACGTTCCCAAGACTAAATTCTAAGTAATTAGGGATAAGTAGTATTAATGTAACAAAAATAATATTTTGTTACAAATAGTTAAAAACGCGAGAAACCGCGTTATTTTTGGCGTTAAAAATGCTAACAGCCGAGAAAACTCATGACATAAGTCAGGTAGCCGCAGCGGCACACCTGTTTCTGGACCGCAGCGCCTGAAAATTCATGAAAACCTGAAAAATCATAAATCATAAAGAAAACAATTTGATCTTCTAGAAAAATATCAAATGTACGAGGAGAAAGCCGACATCAGCGATGAGGCTCAGGGGGCTCGACGTTGTCAAGTCTGCCCGAAAAGTCCTGACGTTGGACCTGTATCACCATGGATACAGTGACGTCGAGTGCGGAGCTCCCGAGCCGCCGTCGTCGCTGACGTGATCTTTCTCCTCAGTTGATCCGCAAATCTCAAAGAGTGAACTAGACACTCCTTGTGAGGTATATAAATTCATTGTCAATCATGAAACCCTCAAAGATATCCGTCAGTAGTTTTCTTTTCTGCTCACTATATCCTATCTCCTCTACACCCACATGACTGAGGCGCAGTTAATAAAACGCGTGCAGTCATTCCTACCTTTCTACACGCTACGTTTCTGAATTTGTTGTTTAAGGCGCAGTTTGCATAACGCGTGCAAACAACATTCCCGAGCGGAAACGTTCCTGTTTCCCTATTTTCCTAGACTCTATTTGCCTGAATTTATTTATTTCACAAGTGTGCGAATTTTTACATTCCGACGTTTCTCTAGAGTAGTTCGAATGAACCGTATCGGTAACTGGATCTACAGTGAACCCTCAGTTTAGATATTTTGGATTACTGTGCATAATTTTTAAGTTCAGTGAACTGTAAGAACCATGTGTTGCCCTCATGGCTAAATCCAAAAGGCGAGGCATCAGAGCGCGCTGAAGGGTGCAGATGAGAAGGATCATAAGGGATCACCACAGGGGATGCGCCAAGCTATCTGCTATCTTCCAGGAGGAGCCACCGAAGCCCACTTCACCCATCGGAAGAGGAATCACCATTCTGAGTGACGAGGTGTTGTTAAACTTCAAGGTGATTTTGGTGATCCCCACAAACTTCCAATAGTTACCCAGCCATCTATCCCCAGTGACATTTTTGTGGGGGTGGGACTGTCTAATTTTGTTGACCTTTTCCTTTGAAGTTTTTTTTCGTGTATTGTTTTCTCAATCATGAGCAACCAAGCGGCTCCAACGGTGAGTATTTAATTTCTTTTCTTTTTTTTTTATTTATTTATTTTCCCTTCGTTTTTCTATTCATATGATATTCCACACGTCGGGTAAATCTTTCAGATTTCCTCTATTTAAATTTTCGCGGTTTCCAACGCGTTAATGTGAGAGCGCTGTATTATCGACAGCTTCACAACCGTTAAGCGTGTTCACACGGGAATTATTTGATAAACTGACTCCCTGTTTACTTATCGTTTGTAAAAGCTCCCTCAACTTTGAAATGTCATTAATTACAGGATAATTAGTCAGGACGTAACACAGATAAAAAGTTTGGTCCATTGGTTGAAAAAATAATGTTTAGGCTAGATAATGCATATGTAGTCACATCAAAATCGGTAAAACTTACTTCCAGTAAATAAATTTTAATAATACTCGAAGAATACAAATTTTTAATTACTATCATAAATTTTACTAATATTTCTTATTTGTAGACCACTTCGAGACTTAGCTGAAACATATATTCTACTAAACGTTGGTTGTATAGCAAAAAATAATACTAATATGAACAAACATTTCGGCCTACTCTTTGAATTTTGTCGTATGATTAAATGGATTCTGTTGACACCCACATTCTCAGGTCGCGAAGAGCACGTGTGCTTTCATTGAAGGGCTTGGTTATTCATTTTATGCCATTGCACATTATTTTCAACATAAAGACCCAATTGAAATTTACATTGAACACCTCAGAAAAGTATTGACACACTATCTGCCAGACAATTACTGGACTTTCCGGTGAAAATTGATGGATACACCAACACTCTCACAAACGGATTAACAGAACTCTAAGTCTATCCCTCGTCGAAAAACACCCAGGAAAACGAATTTCTGCTGAAATAATAACTTATCCCAATTAAATCACAATGTATACTGATCGCGTTATGAATGCTGAAAATGATTTATAATATACATGATAACACTGACATATAATAAGACTTGGACTTGGAAATTTTGCATTTGTAGACTTGTACATTCACCACTGCACCAAACTAGAATCATAAAATACCCATTCTCAAATCATCTTTTTATATAATGCAAAAGAATCATATTCTATTAAGAAAAAATTGTGATAAAATAAAAATTCGTTAGAAAACAAAAATTAGAGAAAGAATATTACTAAAAAATATTTGATTTCAATTCTTTACCAAGTACCAATTAAACTTCAATCGCGGAAAATAGTTTGTATAGAATGAAAAACTGCAAAAAAAATCTAATAGCTAAGAAACTACTTAACAAAAGATACAAATAATGAAAAATTTTCGAGCATAAATAGATATTATTAATAAAGATCTAAATCGAAGTGAAAATTCAAAAATAATGTACCGAACAATTAATAATGAACTTTTTAATTAAGTATTTGTTGAAAAAATCTCAACTTTTGAATTAGCCTAACCGTTCAAGGATAGGAATGATTGTGCCGGAACAAAGCAAACGGAAGTCAGGTTTTATAAAAAATATAGAATCTTTATTTTCAGTACTAACAGATACACAACATACACTGTACAACTTTTGTCACTGAATACAAGAAATGAACGTCTTTAGAAATCACTGAATGTCAATTGTAATTACTGAATTTTAATTGAAGGTCTAAAAAGCACTCAACTCGGTGTGTTCGGTATTATTGACCTCCCACACGAGCTCAGCACGCTTTTCAAGTTGAGCAAGAATATGATTGTGCACGTGGAGTTAAGCTATCAATGCAATGCAAAATGAATTTAATGAAATTTCTTGAATTTACTATGAAATGTCTTGAAATGTTAGTTGATTTTGATTGTAGAATGAAGCTTGAATGTTTCTGGTGATTTAGAATAGTACTAGCACTAATGACTGACTCAAAACTTCAAGATTGTCCGAAAAACATTAGAATGGCGTGTACACGTGAACGAAAACATTGAAAGAATGGCGACAGGAACTTCATTAGTCAAAATGGACACAAACTGAGAATTAATTAATTCTCAACATGCCGCCCGCCATCAGCAACTGGTTGATGATTGTCTTCTGGTTGATTCTGCTGCTGGGCTTCAGGGGTTGGATTAATTGGTAGAATGGCCAGTTTGACGATTAGTCTGACTAACGTCGTTGTTGGTGTCTTCACCGTTGCTACTCGTGGAAGCCCGTCTTGCCCTGGGTGCAATTGAATGATCCTCACGAGTGGCCATTTCGTGGGGGGAAATCTTTCATCGGTTAGCAAAGCTAATGCACCAACTTGAATTGTTCTGTTCCTGAAGAACCACTTAGAAATTGCTTGTAGTTTTTGTAAATAAGATTGTGACTACCTGTACCAGAACTGCTGTGATTGTCGTCGAATCATCCGCCATCGATTTCCAGTTGAATGTGCAGTTTCTGAGATTGATGGTTCAGGAATAGTGTTGATTGCTGACCCAATCAGAAAATATCCAGGAGTGAGTGCTTGATTGTCTTCTGGGTCATCACTGATTGGCTCTAGAGGTCTTGAGTTGAGAATGACTTCTATTTGAGTCAGTAGTGTGGTGATCTCTTCAAACGTAAAGAGAGATTCTTTTACTGTTCTCGTTAAATGAAATTTAAGTGATTTCATTACTGACTCCCACTTGCCACCCATGTGTGGAAAGGAATTCTACAATGAAGATTTCGACGTACTTATGAAACAACATTGTAAAATATTTGTATGTCGCCATCTAATGACTATTAGACTAACGACAGTTTGTTAGTTAACGACGATTGCTTGACGATTAGATTGTTTATAGCAACGAGGGGAGAGTTTGTTTATCTTCTGTTTTTGACTGTGACTTGAGTTGACCGCACGGATTCTTTCTTTCAATTAATTGCTGTCAATCATTAATAAACATTTTTATTTATTTACTAATTTTCCGAAGTTGTTATTGAGTCTTATTTTACAATATAATATCAAAATGTTTCATATTCAGCAACCTCAAGGCATCTATATGTGAACGATTTAATCGCACACTGCAAAATAAAATGTGGGAACAATTTACGTTGCGAGGTAATTACAAGTGGATAGATATCATATAACAATAGCAAACATAGAACCATCAAAATGGAACCGATTGATACTTCAGCCAATGAGAAACAATTACGTCATACTATCTACAATAATAAACTCGAAGTTCAACAAAAAATGAAGAAGACGAAATTTAAGATTGGTGACAAAATAAGCATAAGTAAATATAAACATGTCTTTGAGAAGGGATATACTCCTAATTAGACAACGGAAATATTCAATGTAAGCCAAGTATTGAACACTAATCCAGTAACTTCTAAGCTTGTCGACTATCAAGATCAACCGATTGAAGGAGGTTCGTATCAAAAAGAATTGAATAAGGTTCAATATTCTGATATTCATTTGGTCGAAAAAATTCTGAAAAAGCGTGGCAATCAAGCTTTTGTCTTGTGGTTAGGATTTGATAAAACGCACTATAGCTGGATAGACACAAAAGATTTATAATGTCTCTAACTAATGAATTAGAAAGAATGACTGCCAAAATGTCTTTAGCGGAAAATCTAGAAGCAATGGCTGACGAAATGTATACTGATACTCAAAAATTACCACGTTATACAAAAAATAAAGCTGCTATATTTAATGGATACCTTTAACTCATGAAGAACAACAAAAAATTCATAAGGAAAAAGAAACAATTAAACATCTTGATAAAATTAATAAACGAATGTTAAAAGAAGTTAAAACTAATAAGACCATTAAGGATGACAATGATTTTGTCATATTATTTGTAAGAGATGAATTCAAAAATACAAACTAATGTAAATAATTTGTAATATTTTTTTTATTAAATAAATTTTTTTTGTCATAAGTTTTACATAAATATTATTTTTACAATAATTTATTAGCACTTTTCAATATGAATCGTAACCCCAAGAAAGTGTATCAGTTGATTGTGCTAAAAAAACTCTTTTATTATCTTTCCAACTTAATGCTAATTTTTTTCTACTGATCATATGTACTTCATGTTTCTTGCTGACTATATGATTCATAGATTTTATTGTTACAGTTTTCACACTCTTTGCTTTATGTTTGTCTTTTTTTTTTATTTTGAACTTAAAATATGTACATTTTGGCTGTTAGACCGATGAATTCTGTCATTATTTCACCTATATTTTCATCTTTCATTAGACCTACAATTTTTTTATTAACTAATGAAATATTGAAACGGTTATTTGGTGGATAGTTTGAGGTGTCAAATTTATGTATATTATCTTTGATGCAATCATAAATATCAGCATTGAGGAATTGAAAAATTAAACTATCTGTATGTGTGTATAATAATTTTACCTAATTGTATGTGAATTGTCTTTTAATAAAATTGTGATGGAAATCATAAATAAACATTTTTGAAAGATCTAAAACTATAAATTTTATGTATTTTCATTTCTATTATTACCATGTCATTGTCGAAAATCATACTATTGTGGAATCTTGAAGAGGCGATGAGATTTTTTGCACCATACCGACCTTCCCACTGTGTAACTAACTTTACATTTTTATACTTCCGAACGTTTTTCATTGTTTTTTTGTAAACTGTATTATTCATTAATTTATAGAAATTTTTTTCAAAATCATTTTCAGATTTTCTTCGTAAATCTGCATTTAGATCTACATACTTCTTCATCCGTGGTGATTGATAAAATTTAAGGATTCTATGAATTTTGGTCACAATCATTCCTAAATCGAGACATTGTTTTAAATTTCTGTAGAGAATCACATTCGAGTTTAGGTAATAATGTCGTCATAAGTTTGCTACTATTGCTGTTCGGAGGCTTGTGGTGTTCAGGACACAATGGCAAATCTTCATGATGCTCGTGTAAGATTTGTGGATACTCTAAATCAACCTCGGAAATGTAACCAATTGGAGAATCCTTGGAAATATTTCTGATTATTTCATAGATATTAGAAATATTTATGTCATCTTCCACCCATTCAAATGATCCAGTCGGTAGATACTCACTCATTGCTGCGCTATACAAATTATTTACATCAAAATCCATGAGATATGATACATTGTCATTGAGGTTATAATCATTACACATATACGGGTTATTTTCTTTCGCATTTCTACATTGTCCAAGAGTTCGAGTTCAATTTCTGTATATTTCAACATACCATCAAAAGTTAATACAGGTGCAGTGTAGTAATGTAACGGATCAAGCTCATAAGCGCAGAGACAACTTTGTCTGAAATTTTGAAAAATGTCTGTTGACAGAAGAACGTTTGTTTTTAAATATAAATCTAAATATGAACCGAGAGTTTTTAGTTGAAGTTGTCGTTCGTCAAGTTTTTCCCAACTGTCAATATATTCATATAGGAAAACACCTTTACAAGTTGCTAATTGAAATTTATCTAGCTCGGGATAGAAACTTTGGGTAATTGATTTTGCGTTATTATCTAAAAATGATGCAAGTTTCTTAATACTATTGCTTATGAATCGGAAAGAATCAATAAATCTTAATTTAACAACTATTTCTTTTTTCCTTTTTTCGTAGGAAATTTTCTGACCAACTGTTTTTGTAAATGCTATGTATTTTTTGTT
This sequence comes from Chelonus insularis, assembly GCF_013357705.1. NCBI lineage: Eukaryota > Metazoa > Arthropoda > Insecta > Hymenoptera > Braconidae > Chelonus > Chelonus insularis. The sequence goes on from NW_023276701.1 coordinate 267,660, forward strand.
ATTGACAGGTAATAATTCCATATAACCTTTAATTGATGTAGCCAATGATTTAATAAAAAAATGTGAGTCATATCCTGAGAGGTTATGAAAAATGACTGGAATCATGCATGAATTTTGATAATTTAAATTATATTAAACATGAGCAGCGCCTCGATAATTACCTGTAAAGTGACAGTGATCATGTACTTTCGTTTCATCATGTAAAAATGGTTTATTACAAATGTGACAGATTTTTGCATTACAAAAATTGTTTATACAATTAACATCACGTTTAAGATTAAATTGACATTTTGAATTGTCATACATACCGTGCATATAATAGGCTACGCTACATGGAATATGCTTTTGATTACCTTCATCATCAGGTTCAAGAATACTCTCAAGATCGGCATAGACAGCAAATGGCACAGGCTCTTTAAAATGAAAATTTTTTAAATTAGATTTTACCACCTTTTTCAGGGAGTAAAATTCGCGGATTGTTTATATTGATATAGTCATTATGATGTTTTTCAAATGAAGTTTTAACCTGGAAATGGTTGAGACATCGATCACATAAAATTACTTGACCATTATGCTTAGAAATTTGATTTCCAACTAATCTTGAAAGATCCTTTATAAGACAAATTAAGTTAACGTTTTCTTTATCATCTATTTCAACTCGGCCTTGAACCATTAACAGATGAATACATGGTTCATCTACTTTTCAATGTTTCCTTACATATGATGGAATAATTGGAATAAAGTAATAATATTTTTAGCACTAATTCGCACCCACTTATCGATGATTCTACTAGATTCATGATTCAAAGATGGTAGAAGAGAATAAGCCTCCTCCATCATTTTAATTAAATCAGAATAATAGTTTAGTGCACTCATTTTTTTTCGGCGATTCTAGACGACTTTTAGAATTACAATGATGAAAAAGCGTGCTTAATAAGATTTATATAGGATTTAGATGACCTTGTAATGACTGTCATAATCTAAAAAAAATTTCTTGAAAGTTAGAGAATATCAATTTTGTGTCATTTTCTAAGATCAAATACCAAATTTAACTTATACTAAAGAACCAATTTTTTTTAAATAAGAAAGGGAAAATATTGGAATTAAAAGAACTATGATTTCAAAATGTTTCTGTTTATTGTAAATTTTTTAGATGACATTGATTATTGTAAGATTCACATTTCATCAACTGTGAATTCAAACGAATTATTAGCTTCACGATGGTACAACAATGATAATCTGTTGTCAGCGGCTAACTCGACCAATTTTTCAAATTCTTTATGATTTTCCAAAATTTTAACCATTCTTGGATGTAAAAATATCATGGAGCTATTTTTAGCTGTTGCCACTTTTGTTCCGTACACAGTTTCAAGTTCTTTTAGACCAGTAATTTTGAACGTTTAAGAGGGTTTTAATGTATTCATCTTCTTGGTTGGTAAGTATGTCTCACACTTGGCAATTTTATTTACTCTTGATAAATTCATTCTTACTGTTTGAATCATGTACAACATCAGTTTTAATTTATCAGTGATTTTGAACATGACTTGGATGGGTATAAATACAATTAATCCCCTCCAAACACAGAATCCAGAATGTTTCAATTTTAACGCAATCATAAATTAGAACATGCGTATAAAACGTTTACATGATGTTTCATCATCGCCTGCTGAAAACTTCAAAACATGCCGTGGCTGTGAATCAGCCCTGAGACCATGTGATTTTTTTGTTTGATTTTCCAAGAAAAATGTAATGCATGATGTTTTATCATCCCTCCCTGAAAATTTTCAGAACATGCCAAGACTGTGAATTAGCCCTGAGATCATGTAAATTCTTGCTCGATTTTCCACGGAATATGTTGGGGAGGGGAGGCATGATGTTTCATCATTCTTGCTGAACATTTTAGACTAACAAAAATTACATGTATAATAATAATACATTAACATGTAATCATCTGAAAGATTGTGGGGTGCATAATGGAGAAAGTAAACCATGTGCAGGAAAGAATGGAAAAATTCTGAAAGAATGGTATATGGTGAATTTTTATAAGAAACCCCCATTTAAAAAGTCATTAAAATGTATTGTTTATTGAAAAATATAACAAATATGTCAAGTGAAGATATTGCTTGTCTTCCGAAATATTTTTTCTCGAAGATTGTCCCAGAATACATCGACGATATTTGGGATGAATTGTCGGAACATTTACAACTGGATAGAGATATTTTACTGCATTGTAAATGTTAGAAACATTTCATGCCATTAGATCGTACGAGAACGATCAGAATTAATTGTATATATTGTGAAAAAGAAAAAATCATTCATTCAAATACATAAAATAAACAGAACGTACTTTTAACGTGCGCGAGCCATCAACCTATGTTTTACCACTGGCTTTTATACTGTTTAACGTTAGGCGTTGGCCCTGTCGATTATAGGGGTGAATTGAGGACAAGAATAATTGAGATTTTTGCAACATTTTATTGGTCCTTCGAGCCGAATCAGAGCTTTAGGTTGTGTAAGTGCTTGTTTTGGTACCATCAGTGTACTGAACAATCGACATTCTCCTAAATCATAACAAACATCTATCAAGTGATTTACAATTTATTCAGACAACCAATTGCGTGAGTGATCTTCACAATCAAAATAGCCAATCAACCGGTTCTGGATGAGGTAAAAAAATTCAGCTATCTTTAGCCAGCTCTTTCGGGTCCAGCTCCCTCTTGGATAGAGAACCTTCCTCACACGGAGAAATCATTCTACACTCAAATCCAGGTCCGAGAATCGTAAGCGGCTCATCCACCTTCACCTGGAGAAGCTCTTCAACCAATCCGCAGAGTTCAAGAGAGCTGTATCTAACTCTGCAAAAATCTCATCATTACTCACAATCATAGACAATTCACTTGATTCACTGAAGCTTTTAGAAAAAACCTTGCAGAAACTGTATGGGAAGTCTACAAGCCAATCTACTCAACAATCATCATCCAACAATCAACCTTTAACTTCACAGCAGTGAAGAGACGTAGGAGTCTTGAAGAACAATCATCTCTAACACAAACATTTAAACTTGCTGATGGACTCGCTCTGAAGGGTCAAACTGACTGGATGACCTTAGCACATGAGGTTTCGGCCTCAGGAGGGTTGAGGGTTCAGTTGGAATGGTCCAAAGGACAAGTTCAGAAGCAGGACAATCAAAAGGTCAGAATGACCACAAGACAATCAATCAATATTCAACTAGTAGTGCGAATAGCACACAAAATCAACAATCAAGTGACGTTAATTAAATTCAACCTAATAGACGATCAACGACGAGAGCAATCGGCTCAAATAAAACTATTCCAAGTCATCTACAAGATGATCATTCAACGCTGTTAGCAACAGCAAAAGTCAGAGCCAATTCACATTCAGGAAGTTACATTGCACGAGTGCTCATAGATCCTGGATCAGAGCTGACATTAATCACTTCTCATCTAGCCAACCTGCTGTAACTGAGAAAACACCATCAGACAATCAACATAAGAGGAGTGGGAAGCTCTGAGCTCACTCAAACAAACGGTGTAATATTCTGCGAGCTACAATCATTATTATCCAATCATTTAGTATACATTCGAGCTCACATAATAAAACAGTTGACAGCTTTAATACCAAAAGTGCCATGTAATTATCCCAACAATTATTGGCCTCATCTCAATGGATTAACACTAGCCGATCCAACATTCTACAATCAATAGACATTCTACTTGGAGCTGACTTTTATGGACAAATCATCAAACAAAATATCATACTTCATTCTCCAACAGCTTCTATAGCTCAACTTTCGATCTTTGGTTGGCTAATTCTTGGTCCAGTAGCACCAAATTCATTAGTCAATCACTATTATATTCATTATGCTACTACAATCAAGAACTATGAAGACATTCAAGAGTTGCTAACAAAATTCTGGGTCCAAGAAGAAGTTCCTATGTCAAATCAACATCAATTATCACCCTTGGACCAACGATGTGAAGATTTCTTCAAATCAACACATTCTAGACATTGATTAGGACGATACATTGTTCGAATTCCACTTACTTATTCACCTGCAGCTCTCGGGGATTCCTATACAACTGCGTATCGATGCTTGAAACGTCAGTTGAGGAGATTAACCAACGAGACTGAATACAGCAATCTCTATAGACAATTCATGACAGAATGCGAAGAACACATTCACATTCTCATCAAAATCAGTCACTCATGAGTCAACATATTCAAAACGTCTCATTCTTCCAGAAGTAGCTCAAATTTATGATCCTTTGGGGTTTGTGTCACCAATCACAATCAGAGCTAAGATGCTCCTTCAAGAACTCTGGTTACACAACCTCAGCTGGGACGAACCAGTCCTACAATCAATCATCAATCGCTGGCTGATCATTAGAGAAGAATTTACTCAACTTCATGAGATCTCACTTCCAAGATGGATTCACACAACCAGACATTTAACTGTAGAAATTCATAGATTCTCTGATGTCTCACAGCTTGCGATGGCTGCAGCAATCTACCTCAAAATCAATTCACTGTCCACAAGACCCAAAATCACACTCATCTGTGCAAAAACTAAAGTAGCACCAATCAAACAAATCACGATTCCCAGGCTAGAGTTAACAGCTGCGTTAATTCTAGCGAAACTCACAAAGTATGTTCGAGCTACACTCCACGGAGTGAACATACATTCAATTCACTTATGGACGGACTCTTCAATCACTCATTCATGGATCAATTCAAATGCAGGACGCTGGAAGGACTTCGTCAGGAACAGAGTAGTGCAAATACAAGAACCAGTTGCGGACGCGCACTGGCACCACATTTTTGGCAAGGAAAATTCAGCGCACTGTGCTTCAAGAGGCATTACAGCCAATCAATTAGAAGATTACTCGCTATGGTGGAGAGGGCCCACCTGGTTAGCTGAAACTCAAGAAAACTGGCCAGTAAATTCACCACCAGCTGACGAGGCTTGCAACTTAGAAGCTCGTACTGGAATTTCACTCATAGCAACCATTCAAGATACAATAATTCAATGGGACTTGGTTAACAGATATTCTACTCTCAACAAGTTACTCAGAATCACCGCCGTAATTATAAAATTCACTTCAAGACTTCGACATTCACCAGTTACCAGTCCTGTAGCATCAATCACAACAGCTGACATCGAAAAGGCCGAGAATCTTCTGGATAAAGTCTACTGAAGCAGCACATTTTCACCAAGAAATCAGGACTTTATCTAATAATCAACATCTTCCACCAAATCATTCATTCAACAGACTCACAGCATACGTTGACTTAGAAGGAGTTCTACGAGTAGGAGGACGACTTCAGCATGCTCAGTTGAGTCATGATTCAAAACATCAATCAATTCTACCTCGACATTCACCATTCACCACTCTTATTATTAGACATTATCATTTAACCACACTACATGGTGGCATTCAACTTACACTCACAACAATCAGACAACGTTACTGGATCATGAGTGAAAGAGCTCCAGTAGAAACATTCATTCTTCGGTGCATCAAATGTGGTCGACAAAGAGGCATTAAAGCACAATAACTCATGGGCCAATTGCCATAATCACGTATCACTTCTTCACGGCCATTCTCTCATACTGGCATGGATAATGCTGGGCCATTCACAATCAAAACATCATCAGGCAGAGGAGCCAAGACACGAAAAGCTTGGGTCTGTGTATTCGTCTGCATGTCAACTTCTGCAGTTCACTTGGAAGCAGTTAGTGTCTATTCATCTAAAGCATTCATTGCTGCCTACAGGAGATTCACTTCTAGACGAGGATTATGCAAGACAATCTATTCTAACTGTGGCAGAAATTTCATAGAAGCTGGTATAGAACTCAAGAAACTATTCACACAATTCACCAGAGAACATGAGGTCATCTCTAGATTCATAATCACCAACGGCACTCAATGGTCATTCAACCCACCTGCAGCGCCACACATGGGTGGCAAGTGTGAGTCAGTAGTGAAACTACTTAAATTTCATTTGACGATCAATCTCAGAAACTGCACATTCAACTGGAAATCGATGGCGGATGATTTGACGACAATCACAGCAGTTCTGGTACAAGTAGTCACAATCTTATTTACAAAAACTACAAGCAATTTCTAAGTGGTTCTTCAGGAACAGAACAATTCAAGTTGGTGCATTAGCTTTGCTAACCGATGAAAGATTTCCCCCCACGAAATGGCCACTCGTGAGGATCATTCAATTGCACCCAGGGCAAGACGGGCTTCCACGAGTAGCAACGGTGAAGACACCAACAACGACGTTAGTCAGACTAATCGTCAAACTGGCCATTCTACCAATTAATCCAACCCCTGAAGCCCAGCAGCAGAATCAACCAGAAGACAATCATCAACCAGTTGCTGATGGCGGGCGGCATGTTGAGAATTAATTAATTCTCAGTTTGTGTCCATTTTGACTAATGAAGTTCCTGTCGCCATTCTTTCAATGTTTTCGTTCACGTGTACACGCCATTCTAATGTTTTTCGGACAATCTTGAAGTTTTGAGTCAGTCATTAGTGCTAGTACTATTCTAAATCACCAGAAACATTCAAGCTTCATTCTACAATCAAAATCAACTAACATTTCAAGACATTTCATAGTAAATTCAAGAAATTTCATTAAATTCATTTTGCATTGCATTGATAGCTTAACTCCACGTGCACAATCATATTCTTGCTCAACTTGAAAAGCGTGCTGAGCTCGTGTGGGAGGTCAATAATACCGAACACACCGAGTTGAGTGCTTTTTAGACCTTCAATTAAAATTCAGTAATTACAATTGACATTCAGTGATTTCTAAAGACGTTCATTTCTTGTATTCAGTGACAAAAGTTGTACAGTGTATGTTGTGTATCTGTTAGTACTGAAAATAAAGATTCTATATTTTTTATAAAACCTGACTTCCGTTTGCTTTGTTCCGGCACAATCATTCCTATCCTTGAACGGTTAGGCTAATTCAAAAGTTGAGATTTTTTCAACAAATACTTAATTAAAAAGTTCATTATTAATTGTTCGGTACATTATTTTTGAATTTTCACTTCGATTTAGATCTTTATTAATAATATCTATTTATGCTCGAAAATTTTTCATTATTTGTATCTTTTGTTAAGTAGTTTCTTAGCTATTAGATTTTTTTTGCAGTTTTTCATTCTATACAAACTATTTTCCGCGATTGAAGTTTAATTGGTACTTGGTAAAGAATTGAAATCAAATATTTTTTAGTAATATTCTTTCTCTAATTTTTGTTTTCTAACGAATTTTTATTTTATCACAATTTTTTCTTAATAGAATATGATTCTTTTGCATTATATAAAAAGATGATTTGAGAATGGGTATTTTATGATTCTAGTTTGGTGCAGTGGTGAATGTACAAGTCTACAAATGCAAAATTTCCAAGTCCAAGTCTTATTATATGTCAGTGTTATCATGTATATTATAAATCATTTTCAGCATTCATAACGCGATCAGTATACATTGTGATTTAATTGGGATAAGTTATTATTTCAGCAGAAATTCGTTTTCCTGGGTGTTTTTCGACGAGGGATAGACTTAGAGTTCTGTTAATCCGTTTGTGAGAGTGTTGGTGTATCCATCAATTTTCACCGGAAAGTCCAGTAATTGTCTGGCAGATAGTGTGTCAATACTTTTCTGAGGTGTTCAATGTAAATTTCAATTGGGTCTTTATGTTGAAAATAATGTGCAATGGCATAAAATGAATAACCAAGCCCTTCAATGAAAGCACACGTGCTCTTCGCGACCTGAGAATGTGGGTGTCAACAGAATCCATTTAATCATACGACAAAATTCAAAGAGTAGGCCGAAATGTTTGTTCATATTAGTATTATTTTTTGCTATACAACCAACGTTTAGTAGAATATATGTTTCAGCTAAGTCTCGAAGTGGTCTACAAATAAGAAATATTAGTAAAATTTATGATAGTAATTAAAAATTTGTATTCTTCGAGTATTATTAAAATTTATTTACTGGAAGTAAGTTTTACCGATTTTGATGTGACTACATATGCATTATCTAGCCTAAACATTATTTTTTCAACCAATGGACCAAACTTTTTATCTGTGTTACGTCCTGACTAATTATCCTGTAATTAATGACATTTCAAAGTTGAGGGAGCTTTTACAAACGATAAGTAAACAGGGAGTCAGTTTATCAAATAATTCCCGTGTGAACACGCTTAACGGTTGTGAAGCTGTCGATAATACAGCGCTCTCACATTAACGCGTTGGAAACCGCGAAAATTTAAATAGAGGAAATCTGAAAGATTTACCCGACGTGTGGAATATCATATGAATAGAAAGCTACAGTTTCGCGTAACAGATTTAGTTTTATTTCAATAAAAAATTTAAAAATTGTAATCTTTTTTTCAATTACTCCTAATGATGTTGCATCATTAAAATCTAATGGTTCAGCGAGATTACACAATCTTTTATGATCTATATCAAACTGTTGATTCGCAGTTAATTTGAATCCTTTACCAGGAGGCCCACGAATATCACTATTCACAATATCATTTACAATATAATTTGTCAACTGACGTCTAAAAACGTCAATACTCATTTTTAATTCTCTCACTTCAAAAGTCCTTCAAAGAATGAGTAGCTGTGTAGAATACATCAGATTAATAAATAATTTCAGCTTTGCGTAATTCCTCCAAAATTGATAAAATTTCGTTAGTAGGACTAAAATTTCCAGCAGTTTGAGATGCAATAAGTAAACGAAGTCGATTCACAAGTTCATGGGGATCATCCCAACAAATTTAATCGATAGGATTATTTTGTTCATGTTTAATCATATACCGTGGTAAACTTTCCCCATTTTTTGGTATATATTTACTGATTATGTCGGTGAATTTTTTTAAATTCTTATCTACGCTGATACTTTTGTCGGGAAGATAATGCTTCCGATAGGCATTTATCATACTGATAATTCTGCTATACATGTTTCCATCTTCTTTTGTTATTTTTGATTAATCAGAATCACCCATCATCAGCCGATTACCTTTTAACTTTGTTATGCCATACTTTGTATCTAAGTCTTTGGACAAGAGCTTAGAATTGAACATCTTCAAATACCTCACTACAAGTATGTCTTTAATCGGAGTTAAACATTTGCGAAAAGTTGTTAATTTAGCAAAGCTTATGTTAAACTCTAGTTCAGATCTTATTGAATCTGCATTAGCTGCTGACGGAAAGAAAAAAATCAAAGTTCCACGTATTATACCAATGCCGCAAAAAGTGGGAGGTATTTTACCTCTTATACCTCTATTTGCAGGTTTAAGTGCAGTTGGTGCTGTAGCAGGTGCAGCACCGCTGCTGGCATTGCAGAAGCAACTGATGATGCTAGAGACGCTAAACGTCAATTAGAAGAAGCTAAACGACATAATGAGAAAATGGAAACAATAGCTTTGACCAAAGGTTTACGTCTAAAACCGCACAAGAGAGAATTAGGATTGTATTTGAAACCGGCAAAAAAAAAACTTTTAAATTTACCTCATTGTGAACTTCAAAAATATATCTATCTTGAAAATTAATGCAGTAAGGATCGAATGTAATATTACTACCGAAGCATTCATGAATAATCAGTTGGTACATACGATTCATAAATTTTTTTCATCAGTTCCACCAAGATATGAGATCATTGAAGTTCCATCAAACGTCATTTATCTTCCAATCACCGTACAAGCAATAAATAATTCACAACTGCGCATTGCTGATCAAGACGGGTAATTGGTTAATTTACGTGGTGATACTGTAACAATACGTTCACATTTGAAATCAGTCACGTGATGGGGATTGTTTATAAACCAATAGTAGGGGGAAGCTATAAAACTAACACATCATGCTTGACTCCCATCAGTCATCGAAGAAAACTCAAACGATTAACTTATCAAAATCGATTATTCCTACAAAGTCTGGGACTAAAAATACGCAAAGGTGCAACGAAATAAAAGTGAAAGTGTGCTGTCTTGCATGTCTTATACCATGGAAGAAGAAAAATTACCAATAAGCAAAGGTGTCATATTCGATGAGTCTATTGCACACATTGAGGTGCATACTCATCAACCATATGCATCTACAACATATAATAATAATGATGAGATACATATCTCAGTTCAACATCAAGATTTATGTCTGTTGCCAAGCAAAAGTTCCCTTCATATTACGGGGAAATTTACAAAATCTGACGGAAATGCAGTAGCAGCAACATCAAGATTCGTTAATATGGGACCGTATGCTATTTATTTAAAGAAATACGATAAGAATTGAATGGTGTCGAGATTGATCGAAATAAAAATGTTAGTCTTACAAGTCTCATGAAGGGATATCTATCTCTTCATCCAGGTCAAAAAAAGTATTTAGATAATGCAGGTTGAGTAACTGATAATAAAAGATTATTTAATGATAATGGATACTTTGATGTTTTGATACCGTTACATATGCTATTGGGATTTGCTGAAGATTATCATCGCATAATTGTCAATGCCAAACATAAATTGATACTTACTCGTTCGAATACCGATCTTAATGCAATTGTACAAGCTGCAGCCAAACGAGAAAAGCTTATCGCCTATCACGCTTATGAAAATTGAATGGATAATTCCTTATGTCACTGTTGCAGAAATAAAAAAAGTAAAATTGTTAAGTCACACTGTAAAAGACCCACCGATTTCAGTGAGTTTCAATTCATGGGAATTATATGAATATCCAATGCTGTCGAACACAACCAAACACGTATGGGTCGTAAAAACATCGACTCAACTAGAAAAGCCACGCTATGTTATACTAGGATTTCAAACTCCACGCAAAAATGATGCTACGAAAGATGCAAGTCATTTCGATCATTGTGATTTAAGAGATGTAAAACTTTTCCTCAATTCACAATGCTATCCATATGGTAACATGAATACCGCGGTCGATAATTAGTGTGGATCAGAACCCACTTTCCATCTCGGCCGGTATTGCATGTGGATCTAGATCTCTCCTTATATATCTACTATTCTCGAGCATTTTTTCAGTTATCCTGAAGATGAGTTTATTACTTATGCCGCTTAGAATCTGTTGGAATATCTTCGAAATCAAATCGCGATTAATTTCGCGTACAGACTCAGTGTGTATCGACTCGAAACCGATAATAGTTAAAATTGAGTTCGGTAAATTATAATCACAAAATTGTGTGACGAAACAGTATTTTACATTGAAATGGAAGTAAAATTAAAGTTATTAATTAGTTCTCTTCAATTCAACATCTATTCTTCTCTTTCATTTATCATTTCGAGCCTCTAAATTGATGTCTTTTCTCTCTATCTATCTTTTTTGGCATTGAAATTCATGTTACAACTAGCTGTCAACAGTAAGTATAACTTGCATATTTAAGACATATTCTTTCTCTTTCTTTAACTCAGGTGAAGAACCTTGAGCTGGATAGAGAACCAGCAGACAAAACAAAGTTTATTAGAAAAACGATCCCACAATTTGATCGGTTGATATTAAGACTAGTTCTGATATCTACAAAAACCCCCTGTTTGTCCGAGTCTCCGAAGCTCTTTTGGCCGCTACCATATTAAATTAAATTCTATTATTATTATTTAATCTGTAATAAATATCTTCGAACATAACACAAGCAAATAGAGCTAGAAAAGTTTAAGTTTTTTTTATTTATTCTGTCGAATCATAGAAATTAGCTTATTAGAAATTTACATGATATTTTTTCATTTTTATTTTCTTTTTTATTATTCTATTGAATTTATTATCATCAGTTAAAAAAAAAACCATTTTTCAGAAAACTTCTGTCATTTTCTCAGCAAATTGATGTCATCTCTAACAGGTGACAAAAAAAATTGAACACTCCAAGTATACATATAGCGAATCGTGTTGTATAAAATGAAAAGATCCGTACATAAAATAGCGGTGATTTTTTTTTGTTGAGTACACTTTACTGGGTAAAGGGCGATATAGAATAATACATTGTCTTATTCCGTTGTTTGCTAGGTACTGACTAAAAATTAGGGCGTAGCCTAATTTGTGTCCCAATTGATGGGGTAATCGACCTGGCGACAAGTTCCGCTCAGTATCAATCACACCCGATTATAAATACATTGGAATAGATATAAGAAAATATAAATGTGAGTGATGAGGCACCACGTACATACATCAAAGTAATTTCAGAATTCCATTATCCAGTATCAAATTATTCTATAACTTCTGAACTTTCATTTTTCATTGCTTGATAATTAGTAACTTTGATTATTTAATTATTGATTTTCGTAGTATCGTTATTTCATACTTTAAATATTTTTATTGATAATGAGGTGATAATTCAAAAATTAAAAATTATAATTTTTCTTCATCACACGTACAGGGTAACGACACGGAAAAAAGAGTTTCTTTCTATCAACCAAGATTTGGTTATACTTAACAAATTCTATCCTCGAATATAGCGAAATGAATATTTAGTTACTAAAAGTAAATTATATATTTAAGCTTTCTAGTTGACACAAGTAATTATTTGGTTATAATTACCAAACCATTATTGCAGATGGACTATATGCTTCGTTAGATTGAAAAAAAAATTAGTTCGATTAAGTAATTATGAATCTGAATGAGCATAATATGAATTAACAATTATATCGATAGTATTTCAGTCAAACTCTCATTTGTATACAGACTCGAAGAAAAAAATTGAAAAATTTTAAATAATTTACATAATTAATTTTTTTTTTATCGATTTTCTGTTACTTTCATAGGCTTCATGAATTTTAGTCCAATTTTTGTATTTTTATGTTTCAATAAAATTTATTTTTTATGAGATTCGAACCTGTTATTATTTAAATTTATTATTATTATTCATTATTTATTTGAATGAAGGTTCAAAAAATTTCAAGTGGGGATAGTCTATTGTTATAAGGAATATCTAAGAAGGCATTCAATCATAAACTTTCTAAATTACTTTAGATGTGGAATCTCTTTTTGGAAAAAAAAACTACTCTATTGATAATTGTTCAGATGGTATAAAAATTTTTGATAGATCAAGCATTAATGACGCCGAGTGTACTATATCCAGCTTACACTTACGGCCTTCACTTACTGTACAATTATTCAGTTAGCACAAATGATCGAAGCTTTAGACTATGTATCACATAACTATATAAACTAGAAGCATCTTGTTTGTCAGAAGGACCTAGCATATCGGAAAAATGGATAATCAAGTGTCGCTGCCGGATTTCCGGATTTATACTGCGGAATAAAGGTAGATTTCATGATTCTTTCCATGTTAAATTCATATTGAACACTCACTAGCCTCTCCAAGATCATATCAGCTGCATCTTTGACTGCGTTTCCATGTAATGTATACCAAAGATCCTCACAATTTGCCTTAGTAAAGATTTCGATAACTTAATAACTCGCAAAGGTTTCTAGTACCAGCTCATCATTTTTATTTACTGCTTTATCTGGAGCCTTACGATCTGATGTTAGCACAGTATCTTTTACACTTTTTTCGTCCAGCTGGTTTCGATCTCAAACTCTGGCATTAAAATCCCTACCTACGATTATTACATCTCCAGGATTCTTCACGAGAGCAGCTTTGATTTCTTCAGCTAGCATTTCCAATCGTAAGATTTAGTGATGATCTTTTAAATATACATTAAAAACCGTAATCCTTTTAGTGTCGACTATAAAAGTACACATCGTTCATAATTCATTCAAAGTTGGGTCGCTAACAATACTTGCCATCTTCTTGTTATACAATAGACAAAAGCCACCACTGGCCCGCCTCATAGCCTTCTCTTTCACTCTAGCTACCGCTATCGTATTCATGTGACGTACAAAATAATGTACGGTTGTAGATGCCGATGTCTGCCAAGTCTCGGTAAGCCCTATCAGTAGGCAATCTGGTAGATCACTACTAAATTCGACTTCTGTAAGATCAAAAAAGTTACTAAAACCACGTAGATTCCAAAAAACTAGATTAAGTGCATTTCGCTGCTCATAGAGCTGATGACTCTGCTGACTATCTTGCAATACATCTAAAGCAGGGTAATCATAAAGAAGTTCGCTTTGGGACTGACTACTGAGGGAAGAAATTAGCGGATTAGAGTTTTTGAGAGCTATTGATGGGGCTTCTGACTCTGGTTGCTCCTGCGATTTGGCACGAAAGCTGCAGCTGGTTTTTTTTTTAGTGTCCTAAATATACCTTTCATTATCGATGGTTAAACCCAAGAAGTGAATTTATACCTCTCGCCCCTTAGCTTCTTCCTCACCCGCAAGGCTTTTGATCTTTTTCTGGATTCTGCTTCTTTCTTTACGCTCGTTTTCCATTAGGTCATAATTTATGGATATGCCCGAGCTCCATAGCTTACATCTCTTGGCCTTCATTACATTATCTTTTCCCACTACTGTTACCATCTTGACCACCAAAAAGATAGTTACACCACCCTTTTTGATTGGAAGTATCTCGTCAACCTGATCAACAATGTCCAGTTGAGATGATAAAAAATCTTCCACCACATCAAAGTTCTTAAAGTTCTCTAGGTTCTTGATAATAAAATTTCGGCGCTTCTCGTGTCTCTTTCTTTGGCTTTCTTTAGACTCCAAATCTCGCAATTTTTCTCTGAGTAGCTCATTTTCTATCTCGCAGCTCAAAACATGTGCGTTGAAGCCATCTTTAATTGTTTGCAACTCCTGGACCGCTTGCTTCACGTCGACAATATCTTTGTTCAGGCTGTCCAACATGTCTAGCTGTATTAATTTATCCAGAATCAGCTTCATGTCAGACAAGTTAGACCCTTGATTGTCGGCCTTGCTTGGTCTCACCATATCCGTTAGCAGCTTGTTGTTAACTGTTCCGCTACGCGTGTTCTTGACTCCACTCATATCGGTGACCGGAGTGGGGGGAGTAGCCTTATCTAGGTGCTTCAACTGCACACTGAAGATGCCGCTACTGTCCATTAACTTTAAATCTCGAACCACATAGTAATTTTCGAGCTGCTTGGTTTTTCCTAACGGGGCCAGTTAATGTTTATTGTTTAATTGAATAATTGTACCTCGATTTTGCTGCATTGCTATAAAGCTTAACTTTAACAGAATACTTAATAGTATAACAGTAACAGATTACTTAACAAATATTTAAAAATTTGTATCAAGCAATATTTTCTTTCAAGCAATAACCAGCATCATTCAATTGAATGAATTATTAGCCACTTGAAGATATGATATTAGTAGAAAAGTGCCAACTTAATACATTTGGTTCATGTAATCAAACTCTTTTCTCAGTGTATTCTAGGTTACCGAGTTCCGAGCAGTAACTCACTGATTGACTACTCTAAATTTGCGGACAATGAAATACGGGAAATTATAAATAATGCACGAGGCATTGAGAATGACGCAAAGATTTCTAGAATGGATGCAGATTTTGCATTTTTTAAACTTATAAAATAAATAAAAACATCGCTTGCTGTTCCTGTATAACCGTAGTGTGGATGTTTCCAGAACATTTTCATACTTTTTTGAAAGTTGGATCAAAATGGCGGATTTATATTTGGACAACGTATTAATTATATAAATGGAAAGGGGAAAGTTCATGTTTAGGATAAATTATTTTTTGTTTATTTATGAGGAGCTTTTATTATTAATTGAATAATTTAATGGAAGAAAATTTTTTTTCCTTTTGCGAGGGACTTCGCTCCTTAAACTCTTCGTTTTCGTCCCCCACCACCTTAAACGAACCCCTCCGTCTCACTTGTAAACAAAAATAGCATACGCAACACGGGCGGTAACTAGCTGATGCCAATGGTGGCAGTTAACGCCCTTGCTTCGCTCGTGTATCTGACACTGTAAGGGCAATCGGCTAGTGACCGCGCTTGTAGCTTAATATACAACTATACTCAATACTGCTTCAAAATTGTTCTTTTTATTTTTTTTAAAACATAAAAACGATATGAAGATGACGTTTTCTTACCCAATATATACATATATTCTTGTTCGGTAAAACTGTACAACTTACTAAAATTCCAAGGTTATCGAAGATGAGTTTCCTGAACTTTACCATGACCATTTTTTGTTATTTAATGGTATGCTTCTACAACACAATATCGTTATTTTCATGTTATATTTCATTTGTTATACAACTATTATCTAAATGTTACATAAGTAAATTTTTACTAATTTTCCGTTACATTTGTTGCATATGCGCAATGTTCCTGTAATATAGCATCGCTACATCAATGTAACATATATTTTTTTATTCAACAGAATTTTTCAGGCACATAACATTGTCACATCAGTGTTACAGTTGCTCTTTTTTTCAATGTGTAGATAAAATAAGATTGATAGCAAATTACGGTAATTGTTTCTAAGCTATTAAGATATTTTATAGTTCAAGAAATAATTGTATACCTGAATTTTTAGAGAATTCCACGTTCACTTTATTGTTAACTATGTATATATTTTTTATACTCAGAGAATAATGATATTTTATCAATTTGTTTAACATTTACAAAATTTTATGTTATATCAAAAGCGAATGAATCTCAATTGCAAATCAAAAGAATACATTGTAAATAATGACTATTACATAATAACTGAACTATAATTAATACAATTATTCTCATTTTTCTTCATATTTATCTATGTAACGAAAATATGTGCTTAAATCGGTCTGTTTGTAATTTGGGAATTAATTATCAGAATAGCTGAATGGGTTGAAATGTAGGGTTAAGTTGCGTGCGAGTAGGAAGTCGTAATTTAACATTCTCTCCCCCCACCCCCAAATAAGAAACATTCATTTTACTGAAAAAATCAAATAGCACCTAAAAAATATAGAACAGTAAACAAAATCAATGAAATCCAATAACAACACATTGCATACAAATTTTTTTTTAATTTATACAATATTAATATTGATTACAATTTTATGTAACCATACTATTACTGTAATAGAACAAAGTTATAAGACAAAGATATATAAGTAAATAAAAGTGTTAAAAGTAATGTAAAGGATATATAACAACAATATAACAGTATTTACTGGGATAACAATGTAAGTCGTTAATTAGTGATGAGTTATTAAAGTATAATAGATTACATAAACAACGATTATTATTCTAACGAAAACAAACGTCAATGAAATTTATTTCACTTCTCTATGTCATTCGACTGATTACTTTGCTGACAACACGACTGTGATTTATATGTCGGTAAGAAAGGTAAGTAATAAGTCCATTTCCACTTCTTTAAAACATTCATTCCGATTGGAAAGTCATAAGTATTTGGTGTGTATTCATTTCCATCATCTCCTGTGTCAATGTTTAACGCCATCTCTTTTGCCCAAGCTTTTAATCCTCGCTCCATGTCTGTTCCGGGAATTACATTATCTAAAAAACATCCAATGAATCCTCCAACGAGAATAGTGGTGCTTAACAAAACTGTTATAACACTGTCAACGACTTCATTGCCAGTATTGATAATTTCTGAATGTTGAATCATCCACTTAGATAAGACAAGTGGAAAAAAAATAGAAAATCCTAGTATATACAGATTTCTTGCCGAGTTCAGATCAATATATTGTAAAGCAGAAAATCCAAAAGCAGCAATCATGCCGAACATGATACAGAAAATACCACCGACTATAGGCTCAGGAATTATTATAAAAACTGCTCCAAATTTACAGATAAGTCCTTGTAAAATCATGATGAGACATGCCCACTGAATAACTCGTCTGCTTCCAACTCTTGTAACTCCAATGGTCCCTACATTTTCACCAAACGTATTCGTACCATTGCCGCTACCCCAAAGACCTGCTAAAACAGTTCCTAATCCTTCAATTGCAATTCCACGATTGATAGCATGGACTGGTGGTGGTGGAGCTCCACACATTCGTGATGTTGTTGGATAATAGCTTATCGATTCAACAGTACATGCAAGAACTCCAGCAAGCATTCCAAGTACTCCTGAGACAGTTACAGTCGGAATACCCCATTGACCGGGATAGGGTACTCGGAACCAGGGTGAATCTTCTATTATTTTCAATTTGGTATCCGTTCTCCCAGGATGACCCACTGGTAAGATATTCGTTACAGTTAAAATTCCACATATTATCCACATTGCTACGATAGTAAGAAGAACAGGGAATAGTTTAAACAAGTCAAACCAAACTATTCTTAATCCATGACCTTTTTTATACACTATAAGAGGACATGAGACATTCACTAACAGTTGAGAACATACTGTTAACATCAAAATTGTCCTGAAAAAAGAAATTATTAATAAATATTGTATAATAAACTTGATATATTTTTTTCATATTAACAGTGCAGTAAAAAATAAAAATAGAGAAAGTTCAATGTTTGATTGACTTCATTGAAAATAGTACCTAATCTAAAAGTGGATTTCTGAATTTATTATTGATGATTAAATTTAGGCCGTAAGAGGGACGGCGGAGGTTGTACAGAAATTTGTGCCTAATAACTTTGTGTGTCACTTTGTGTGATCAGATTGATTACTACCGGATCTACGCTCAATACCAAGATCTAGCGTTAGAGAGAAGAGACTAGAGACCCGCACCTAATCTCTAGTACCTAACCTCAGTACCTAATCTAAAAGTAGATTTCTGAATTTATTATTGATGATTTTTTTTTTTTTAAGAATGCTTAACAAGACTGCAGTTACATACAGAAATATCTAAATATTCTCCGAATAAATATGTTCTAATTAAGCGAAAGGAATTTATTTTATCGTACACAAATATTTAGTAATTTTGTACTTTCACGGTCCCTTCGTTTTTTGGCTCTAAAAAATTGAAAAATCACTGTTTTTGAGTAGTTGTTTGTAAATATTCATTTACAAAATAATTCAAGCTGTAGAATTGTTAATGATAAGTTAAATAATAAAAAAATGTTTAAATATATTCTGATTATAATCTGATTTTTGTTCTCAATGAACTTTGCACGAAATTAACGTTGTAATCCGTTTATAAAATGAGCAAGACATTAAGAAAGTTTTTTGTAGTTTTCTATCATGAAATACTGTTAATCCAGATTTCTTCGAAATCTTATTAGCTGGGCTTTATGTCAATACCCATTGAATATAGTTACTTTATACTGGATACAATCATTCATCTCTTTTGTTTTTTTTTTACTGAACGTTATTTTTAAATTAAACAAGATTTGGATATTCTTATTACCCTGCAGCAATTCCCCAATGTTGTGAAGCAGCAGCAGACGCATTCTCAAATAAAGATAGACCTACTAGTGAAACCGTTGGGACAATAGTTAGAGGTGTAATGTATTTTAATAAATATCCGACTATGCCTCCGAAACCAATAATAACTTGAAATAATGCTGAAACAGCAATTGCTCCAGATAGCTCTCTCATCCGTATTTGCCATAGCTCAGTTCTATTTTCCGGACTTATATTGTTTAGAATTTCTGAAGGTGGACATTTCCATTGAGGAAGATTCAGAATAGCCAAAGTTGGAACAAGAAAAGAAATCGTTCCTCCTTGAACAAGTGGAAGTCTATAAAAATTTTAGGTCATTATAAATTATACAATATCCATAAAATTTCTTCCGTTGAAAAATTTTTGTAATTTCGTGGTTCGTAATTTTGTCATTATATATTGTTCTGAAAAATCATTTTGAGATCTATTGGAAAGGATTCTGTGATACCGAGAAATTGGCATGATAATTGTAAAATAGTTAGCATGCTCTTTTTCATTTTTCAGGATCGAATATCTCAAAAAATAGGCAAAAAATGAGAAAAGTGAGGTGACAGAAATCTTCATTGAATAATAAGGAATAAAAAATGTCCTATGACGTATTGTCGATTTCTGCATAACTGAAAAGTTAATAAAGAAAATGTATAGATTTCGGTGAAAAATAATTATTTATAATAAAAGAGTCAATGACGCGTACATTTTTTTTGCCTGCAAATAGTTTTTCGGAATCCACCTGTAATTTTATATAAAATAAACCTTAGTTCGAAGTGGGAGATTAGATTTTCTTTTACCCCTTTTTTTATTTGCACCCTTACTGGACTACATATCTTTTTCTTTTAAGACATATAAAAGCACGAGCTTAGACCGGTCCACTTCGCTGAGCAATAAAACTCAATTGTGAAATTTCGACGTAATATTTAAACGAAATGCTTAATTTGAGGTTGACGTTGAACATATATCTGAAATTATAATGTAGAGACGGTTGTGTGTAATCAAATTGATATGTCATCATGTTATGAGACGGAAAATAATTCAATCGTTAACCGTATGTTGAAAAAATGTTAGGTAATTTGAAGTATTCAAATATTGGATTTAATTACCGATGTTAAAAAAATCTCAACTTTTGAATTAGCCTAACCGTTCAAGGATAGGAATGATTGTGCCGGAACAGAGCAAACGGAAGTCAGGTTTTATAAAAAATATAGAATCTTTATTTTCAGTACTAACAGATACACAACATACACTGTACAACTTTTGTCACTGAATACAAGAAATGAACGTCTTTAGAAATCACTGAATGTCAATTGTAATTACTGAATTTTAATTGAAGGTCTAAAAAGCACTCAACTCGGTGTGTTCGGTATTATTGACCTCCCACACGAGCTCAGCACGCTTTTCAAGTTGAGCAAGAATATGATTGTGCACGTGGAGTTAAGCTATCAATGCAATGCAAAATGAATTTAATGAAATTTCTTGAATTTACTATGAAATGTCTTGAAATGTTAGTTGATTTTGATTGTAGAATGAAGCTTGAATGTTTCTGGTGATTTAGAATAGTACTAGCACTAATGACTGACTCAAAACTTCAAGATTGTCCGAAAAACATTAGAATGGCGTGTACACGTGAACGAAAACATTGAAAGAATGGCGACAGGAACTTCATTAGTCAAAATGGACACAAACTGAGAATTAATTAATTCTCAACATGCCGCCCGCCATCAGCAACTGGTTGATGATTGTCTTCTGGTTGATTCTGCTGCTGGGCTTCAGGGGTTGGATTAATTGGTAGAATGGCCAGTTTGACGATTAGTCTGACTAACGTCGTTGTTGGTGTCTTCACCGTTGCTACTCGTGGAAGCCCGTCTTGCCCTGGGTGCAATTGAATGATCCTCACGAGTGGCCATTTCGTGGGGGGAAATCTTTCATCGGTTAGCAAAGCTAATGCACCAACTTGAATTGTTCTGTTCCTGAAGAACCACTTAGAAATTGCTTGTAGTTTTTGTAAATAAGATTGTGACTACTTGTACCAGAACTGCTGTGATTGTCGTCGAATCATCCGCCATCGATTTCCAGTTGAATGTGCAGTTTCTGAGATTGATCGTCAAATGAAATTTAAGTAGTTTCACTACTGACTCACACTTGCCACCCATGTGTGGCGCTGCAGGTGGGTTGAATGACCATTGAGTGCCGTTGGTGATTATGAATCTAGAGATGACCTCATGTTCTCTGGTGAATTGTGTGAATAGTTTCTTGAGTTCTATACCAGCTTCTATGAAATTTCTGCCACAGTTAGAATAGATTGTCTTGCATAATCCTCGTCTAGAAGTGAATCTCCTGTAGGCAGCAATGAATGCTTTAGATGAATAGACACTAACTGCTTCCAAGTGAACTGCAGAAGTTGACATGCAGACGAATACACAGACCCAAGCTTTTCGTGTCTTGGCTCCTCTGCCTGATGATGTTTTGATTGTGAATGGCCCAGCATTATCCATGCCAGTATGAGAGAATGGCCGTGAAGAAGTGATACGTGATTATGGCAATTGGCCCATGAGTTATTGTGCTTTAATGCCTCTTTGTCGACCACATTTGATGCACCGAAGAATGAATGTTTCTACTGGAGCTCTTTCACTCATGATCCAGTAACGTTGTCTGATTGTTGTGAGTGTAAGTTGAATGCCACCATGTAGTGTGGTTAAATGATAATGTCTAATAATAAGAGTGGTGAATGGTGAATGTCGAGGTAGAATTGATTGATGTTTTGAATCATGACTCAACTGAGCATGCTGAAGTCGTCCTCCTACTCGTAGAACTCCTTCTAAGTCAACGTATGCTGTGAGTCTGTTGAATGAATGATTTGGTGGAAGATGTTGATTATTAGATAAAGTCCTGATTTCTTGGTGAAAATGTGCTGCTTCAGTAGACTTTATCCAGAAGATTCTCGGCCTTTTCGATGTCAGCTGTTGTGATTGATGCTACAGGACTGGTAACTGGTGAATGTCGAAGTCTTGAAGTGAATTTTATAATTACGGCGGTGATTCTGAGTAACTTGTTGAGAGTAGAATATCTGTTAACCAAGTCCCATTGAATTATTGTATCTTGAATGGTTGCTATGAGTGAAATTCCAGTACGAGCTTCTAAGTTGCAAGCCTCGTCAGCTGGTGGTGAATTTACTGGCCAGTTTTCTTGAGTTTCAGCTAACCAGGTGGGCCCTCTCCACCATAGCGAGTAATCTTCTAATTGATTGGCTGTAATGCCTCTTGAAGCACAGTGCGCTGAATTTTCCTTGCCAAAAATGTGGTGCCAGTGCGCGTCCGCAACTGGTTCTTGTATTTGCACTACTCTGTTCCTGACGAAGTCCTTCCAGCGTCCTGCATTTGAATTGATCCATGAATGAGTGATTGAAGAGTCCGTCCATAAGTGAATTGAATGTATGTTCACTCCGTGGAGTGTAGCTCGAACATACTTTGTGAGTTTCGCTAGAATTAACGCAGCTGTTAACTCTAGCCTGGGAATCGTGATTTGTTTGATTGGTGCTACTTTAGTTTTTGCACAGATGAGTGTGATTTTGGGTCTTGTGGACAGTGAATTGATTTTGAGGTAGATTGCTGCAGCCATCGCAAGCTGTGAGACATCAGAGAATCTATGAATTTCTACAGTTAAATGTCTGGTTGTGTGAATCCATCTTGGAAGTGAGATCTCATGAAGTTGAGTAAATTCTTCTCTAATGATCAGCCAGCGATTGATGATTGATTGTAGGACTGGTTCGTCCCAGCTGAGGTTGTGTAACCAGAGTTCTTGAAGGAGCATCTTAGCTCTGATTGTGATTGGTGACACAAACCCCAAAGGATCATAAATTTGAGCTACTTCTGGAAGAATGAGACGTTTTGAATATGTTGACTCATGAGTGACTGATTTTGATGAGAATGTGAATGTGTTCTTCGCATTCTGTCATGAATTGTCTATAGAGATTGCTGTATTCAGTCTCGTTGGTTAATCTCCTCAACTGACGTTTCAAGCATCGATACGCAGTTGTATAGGAATCCCCGAGAGCTGCAGGTGAATAAGTAAGTGGAATTCGAACAATGTATCGTCCTAATCAATGTCTAGAATGTGTTGATTTGAAGAAATCTTCACATCGTTGGTCCAAGGGTGATAATTGATGTTGATTTGACATAGGAACTTCTTCTTGGACCCAGAATTTTGTTAGCAACTCTTGAATGTCTTCATAGTTCTTGATTGTAGTAGCATAATGAATATAATAGTGATTGACTAATGAATTTGGTGCTACTGGACCAAGAATTAGCCAACCAAAGATCGAAAGTTGAGCTATAGAAGCTGTTGGAGAATGAAGTATGATATTTTGTTTGATGATTTGTCCATAAAAGTCAGCTCCAAGTAGAATGTCTATTGATTGTAGAATGTTGGATCGGCTAGTGTTAATCCATTGAGATGAGGCCAATAATTGTTGGGATAATTACATGGCACTTTTGGTATTAAAGCTGTCAACTGTTTTATTATGTGAGCTCGAATGTATACTAAATGATTGGATAATAATGATTGTAGCTCGCAGAATATTACACCGTTTGTTTGAGTGAGCTCAGAGCTTCCCACTCCTCTTATGTTGATTGTCTGATGGTGTTTTCTCAGTTACAGCAGGTTGGCTAGATGAGAAGTGATTAATGTCAGCTCTGATCCAGGATCTATGAGCACTCGTGCAATGTAACTTCCTGAATGTGAATTGGCTCTGACTTTTGCTGTTGCTAACAGCGTTGAATGATCATCTTGTAGATGACTTGGAATAGTTTTATTTGAGCCGATTGCTCTCGTCGTTGATCGTCTATTAGGTTGAATTTAATTAACGTCACTTGATTGTTGATTTTGTGTGCTATTCGCACTACTAGTTGAATATTGATTGATTGTCTTGTGGTCATTCTGACCTTTTGATTGTCCTGCTTCTGAACTTGTCCTTTGGACCATTCCAACTGAACCCTCAACCCTCCTGAGGCCGAAACCTCATGTGCTAAGGTCATCCAGTCAGTTTGACCCTTCAGAGCGAGTCCATCAGCAAGTTTAAATGTTTGTGTTAGAGATGATTGTTCTTCAAGACTCCTACGTCTCTTCACTGCTGTGAAGTTAAAGGTTGATTGTTGGATGATGATTGTTGTGATGATTGTGTTCTGGAAGACGCTTGATTGCTGCTGCCTGACGATTGTCTGAAGAGTAGTGAATGAAACATGGTGTGATGTTTGGAGTTACACTCCTTACATCTGTTTTTGTTGGTGCAAGCTGGTGTATTGTGTCTTCCAAGACAATTCCTGCAGAGTTTTTTATTGTCTACCGTCCTCAGGCGTTGCTTAAGAGGCAAGGCCCCATACTCTTGGCAGACTTCGATGAAGTGATCACCATTAAAGCAGTCACAAATGAATCTACGCTCACTAGTTGTTGAATGTTGTGAAGCGTTGGGTTCGACCAACGGCAAAACACCAGCTTCAGATATGTCTTGGCCTTCAAGTGACATTACCAACGAGAACTAAAAGCCCTTAATCGTAGTTTCAGCACTCCAACGCCAGGCGAAGCAGCATCGAGCAGAATGAGCGGGAAAAAAGCACACAAGAGAAGGGATAACCGAAGCCACGAGGAGCACAGCAAGTTCAACAGACGCCACTCAGCCCAGAGGCTTCCCACAGACAACTAGGCATCTAAAGTTGTTGCTCTGCCAGTGACGTTGTTCTGTTTATCAAGTCAATTAGTAGTCATATTAGAGAATTCAGGCACACGCCATAGTAAAGTCAGTTTATCCAAGAACCCTTGTCGGCACTGAAGTCTGGCATAAAGGAGACTGCGAATCCACTGACAGTAGTCCAGAGGCCAATAGTTGTCCAGAGACAGGATACATAAGGAATCAGCCACTGATCGACGGCGTTCCAGATTTCCAGAAGTCCAGAGTCGCAGAATTGTACCCAGAGGCCAAAGTTGCATTCCTTGAAGTCACTGATCGAGTCATGTAAGCCCAGCCAGTTGGTAAGTACGATTGAGGGTGATTGAGTAGACTAAAGGGTGGCTAATATTGACACAATTGTACTTATTTTTTGGGCTGAAGTCACTTAGGCATTTCGTACCTTAAATGGTGTATTTACAGACATTGTGCCCTTAGGGGAATCTTTATATTGAATCAAATATTCATATTATTATTATATTTATGAGTCTTATGACTTTAATCAAAAGATTCATGTAATTTATATTACTAGTGCTTTATGTTATTATTGTAAAAGTCGTCGTGAAGTCGATGTAAAGTTAATGAATATTATAGAAGTCGATAAAGCTTCACTTCTAATCAAAAGTATGATCCTTTGATCACTTAAATGTATTTATATTGAATTTTTTAACAAGACATTATTATATCATATGTAAAAGAAGTCAATTCTATGTTAAATTATTATATTTGAGAGTCAATAAATTATATTTCAAGAAAGTCTTATATTAATAACTTACTCATTGTTTTATTATAATTAATTAGTCAAGTCATTTACGGGGAACCTTACAGTTAATATTATTTTTCCTGATTATTCATGTATTTACTCAAGCAAATCATTTGATTCATCTGAAGTCATTTTAGTCATACTAGATTGCTCTCAAAACTTGAATTTGTATAGAAGATGTTAGGATAGTTGGTGACCTATTGAGTCATTTATCCAACAACAGGTGAGTGAGATTGCCCTCATTAAAAATAAGGATTTTTCATAACCCCACATATATCAATGTGACGAGCGTTGTTGATTGTCTGATTTGATGCGTGGCTCCAGTTTCTTCAAAGTACGAATCCGAGCCAGTAGGAATTCATGAAACTCTGAGATCTTGGCTGGATGCAGAGCAGCTCTTTTAGACTCAGAAAACTGGCTGAAGTGGTTTTTTTGAAACATGATTGAATAATTTCTTGCAATAAAAAAATTAGATTTCTTTACAAATGCATTGTAGTATTTTTTTATTTTGAACTCGTTATAAATAATAATCAAATCTTGATTCTTTAAATTATTAACTTTTTATTCTTAATTATAACACTTTGTTATTGTATAACTAATAATAACACTGGTCAACATAAGAATGAACTTTTGCAAACCCATGAAAGAAGTTCAACTAATTTTGAGACCATTGAAAAATGTTCGCAATGGTGATAACTTTATGTCTTGAATAGCTTGAGTTGCTTGTAGCTATCTAAGACTAACTAGTTTATCTATATTAATATACTTTTCAATTTCAGAAGTGAAAAGTTAAACTACTTTTCCTCTTATAATTGAGATCTACACGAAAAAAATTTATTCACTAAATGTAAGTGCAAAGATGACAAATACACATTTTGAAATTTTGGAGTAAAAATATTTCTTTTCAATAATGAATTCCGAGTTTTTGCAAGTTAACTTGATATTTAAGAGGTATTTCCGGATAACAATCATTTAGGATAACTCAAACATTACCAATAACAACCCAAAATTCGCTATTGATTAGAAATATCTTTAACTCCTTTCAGGAAGTTATTGTTATTGGGTCGATTGATGAAATTAGAATTTTTATCACAATCCCACGTTTCGAGATAGTTACAAGCATATTAACTAATTTATAGAATGATGTATGAATGTACGGAAGTTAGAATTTTTTTTGTAGTTGATATTTTGAGAACAGATCAGGATATCAACCTTAACTGAAATTTATTCGAAAGATCTTATCATGAAAAAGATTTGAATAAAATTTGTACGCATTCAGTCGAACTGTTTTCGTTCACAACCAAGTATGACTATCACTAATTACCCATTGTTCTTTACAGTATGAATTTTTCATAAACACCTGAATATGGTATTTATTAATTAACTAACGCGGGTATCACACTGATTTAGGCTCTATTTAATCTGCTAGCATAATAGACAAGAAAGAACACGTGCCTGGCTATGTACAGCGTTAACACCCAATGCATATTACAGCAAGCACACACTCAGAAAATCGAACTAAGCCAGCTGTAAAACTTCTATGGTTGATGAATAGTCACCGCGTATTTTTTGATATTACAACTTATTACCACTGAGCAGAAACCTTGTTGACTAGTGTCATTTGTAAATAAATAGAAAAACTATGAAATAAAGGATTCACATACCCAAAACTTTTGTATATACAACATTATTTGTTTACTTTTCTGTACACTTTTCTTTACACTTACTCTAGAACATGCCCCGTGAAATTGAGCATGAGAAAAATAGTTGCTTTACTAATCCAAACCAGTTACTTTCAAACTCTCCTTTTAAGCTTTACTATCAGTCATCGCAAAGATAACTTGAACAAAAAACTGTAAACGCTTGAAATCCAATTGATAATCGGATGGAAATAAAGGTATTCTCAGAATAAATACATTTCTCTCATACTTTCTGTGAAAATCGTCGCTTCAATTGTACTTTTCTGCTATGTTTTCACTTGAAGTCTGGTGCCATTACACAATATTAGTGGGTTTAAGTTAAGCAACAACATTATTGATGTACCCTTCTTTAGGTAAGGAATAAGAGGTGGTATACCAGGCAGGTTTAGAGTATTCAGATACTGCACAGGAAAGTGATCAGTATCTTCTACTTCTATTACTGTATTCCCACATTTGTTGGAGTTACAATAGATCTTTTTCTTAATCATTGCAATTTATTTATTGCATTATGTTCAATATTTTGATATATTCTATCAGTCAAAGCGATGAATCCTATATTAGTTAATAATTCAAAGAAATTTACTTTTAAAGATCTCGCTTTTACATGGGATTATCGAACTGATGATTTCAAATAGGCTTTAATTTTATTAGCATGTATCCCTCGTAGTACAACAGGAAAAGTTTGTTTAAAGTCATCAGCAAGAAGAACAGTTAACCTACCCACAAGTCGAATTATTCCCTCTAATGTATCGAAGTATCCTTTTAAGAGCCTCAACGCATTTCGTATGTGCCATAGTACATTTGTTCCCATTAAGCAATGTAATTGCAGTACCTGACGAAACCAATTTCTTCAGATAATAACAATTGTTATTAATTTTTCTTTTTCTCTTTTAATGGTTTTAAAAGCCCAAATCGTAACAGTGTGTTTATCCCCCTGCTCAAACTCTCCTGTTAAAAAAGTGATAATCCTATTGAATATTCATTAAATTTGAATGGGAAACGGGAAATTTTTAACAGGAAAAGCTGAGGAACTGTTTGCTTTCGAAAAATGAATGAATTTGAAAATCAGATTATAGTCACATTAAAAAAAAAAGGCTTTCTTTTGTTGAAACGATTGAAAAATAATAAAGATGGATAAAGAAGAAAATGAAACTTGGTAACTTTTTTCGTCCGAATCTACTTCAATTCTACAACAAAAAAATGAAAAGCGTTGATAGTAGATGAGTAATTTAACAAGGAAAAAAAATAAATTAAAATTTTTCCACTATCGCAGAATTTTCTGATAGGGTTGCATATTATTCTATGGGTAATAGTTCAACCATTTCAATATTAAATTGGTAATTTTCAACAAAAAGGATCGTTTGTTTTTTCTTTTCAGTTAAAATATTCTCCAATAGGATTCCATCCATTTCTGTAGGAAAACAGTGGAAGAATTTCAATGGGAAAGAGATTTTTTCTACAGCAAAATACTACATAATAACTATAATTTCACTGAAGTATTTTTCAATAGGATTTCATTCATTCCTATAAGAAGACATTCTAAAAGTTTTAGAAGAAAATAGATTTCTTCTATAGGAGGAGTACTACTTTGAAATTTTTAATTCACTGAAGTATCCTGCTTAAACTATCCTATTGAAATATGTAAAACCCTATAGATTTCCTCAAAGAATTTAATAGGAAATGAAGAATTCAAGTAGGTTCAGCCAAAGAAATATTTGTTTTTAACAAAAGTTCATTCGAAAAATATGAATTTTTATCAGAATTGAGAATAAATATTATAAACCCATAGAATTCTGATTTTCCCCATTATAATAACATCATCCTGCGGTAGAAAAGCCAATGCCAGAGGCATGCAAATATTCAGTGCGAAATTTGAATTATTTTTAAAAGTTCAACAAATCCTTTTTCTCTTACTGGGTGCTAACATATACACTCATTGCAATGTTTCATTGTTTTCATGTCTATGAATGAAGTATAGTTATTTAAATGACGATGGCATTTTTTTAAAAGTTCCATCTGCCAACTTTTATCACACCCACTTAAATCGTCGAAATTTTTTGCCGTCAAAAAGATTAAAAAAGGTTTATGATTACTACCACTGTTGTGTAATAAAAATGGCTCATTATCATTAGTGAGTGGATAGTCCAGAGGCAATGACAATTCATCACGAAAATCAGGACCTTTGAAGACAAGACTAAACTAAAAAATAAGGTTTTGGTATTTAGATTACTTCATGACTGACTAACGACAACTTTCGGTGGTCAATCACTGTTCATTGCTTCACTTGTTAAACGTTCTCTGTAAACTTTAGCTTTCACTCGAGTTACATCTGCTTCATGATCGTGCTTTGGAATGGCACTAACAACCTTTCCTATAATGAATGATCATGTTTGTAATATAAACCTTGACTAAATTGCAATGTTGGAAAAAAACCTTAGGAAATTTATTGAGTCACCTTGATATGTTTCAGTATCAGTTTTGACAGTTACTTTACAATGTCGAGAGACATAATTTATGCATTGCCATGTTATGGAATGTTCATTATGACTTTTCGCGGAATACTAATAACCTTCCAAACACAACAAATTATCTCGTTTTTGTAAATTAACAAACTTTAGAGGCATAGTGAAATATGAATAAATATCACATAGTTTCTAATTATGCAATAGTTGATAGAAAAAATGAATTACTCAAATACCTAAATAAATTGAAGAAAAAAATACATTAAATACTGAAAATACAACCTTGACGCTAATCTAATCTATATACAATCAACAAATCTCATCATCGACCATCTACACTCGAGATACTTGATTACCCCTAGACCCCACTGCCTCCGTGCAAGTACAAGATATTACTTTGAAACTAAATATCAGTGCTCTGCAGTGGTCTGGGTGCGACCCGAAAGGTCCACACGACCAACTTCCCAGTGGAAAAAATAAAAAAACAATTTGAATAGAACCCGTTTCCATTTTTTATAACAAATGGAATTGTTATAAACGAAATGAGTCTGTTTTTATTCATTTGATATGGTTAGTTACTTTATTTCTGTAAAAGAAAAAATTGTGCGTTAGAAGAATTCGAATGTACCTCATAGATCCTTTTTTTCATTATTTACAACGAATTTCATTGTTATACACGAAAAAAGTATGTTTTCATTTATGGCATACGGTTGGTAACATTTTTTTAGCAAAAGAAAAAATTACGCGTTAGAAGAATTCAAATATATTGCATAGATCTCTATTTTTATTGTTTATAACAATTAAAAAATTTTTTATTCAAATATTATTATGATCGATAATCATTTGTTATTAACAATGTTCAATCGTTATGAACACAATTTCTTATTATTAACAATAATCATTGACTATTTTATTATCCTCAACGCTATTTTCTCCATCCCAACACAAGTTTTAAATTTTTTTATTGTTGATTTCGTTTTTTAAAAATTTTTTTTCTATAAAATACTGTCATCATATGTTTGTACAATTATTCTAAACATTTGATATTCATATTTTTCAAAAGATCTCGAAATTCCGTCTAAAAAATGGTATAATTTATAAATTGCAGAATTTAGGTAGTTCACTATTTTTTCAGTTTTTTGATTCTACATAAAAAATGGCTGGACCGATTTTGCTGAAAACTTTTACAGTTCTAAGTTACGTAATTACGCGTCGAATGCAGTTGGTCCCACGTCGATATCATTTTTTGTTCTCGAGATAATCGAGGCGAAAAATAATTCCGAACGCACGTACGAACATACGAACATACGCACATACGCACATACGTACATACACACACACACAGACGTCCACGTAAAAACTATCGTATTCAACTCTGGGGACCTTAAAACGTGGAGATATGTCAAAATTAGCGATTCGCAAAATCGGACCCATTACTATAACTTCCCACTGGGAAGTTAATAATATTTATTATCTGATATTCTTGATATTTTTTGTCACCAGGATATTTTTTGTAGATAATTTGTTGGTGGATATTGACGCGTGTCACCCTATCTCTTATCGAACGCCAAAACTTATTGAACAACCTGATACTTTACTTTGAAGGATTATGAATTGTGCTCACAACATTCTCTTCTGTTAAATGAACACTTTGACCATTTTTTAGATGAACAGAAAGATGAAGAACAGAAAGGTATCTCGCGTGAATGTGAAAACAAAAGATACACCTAGCTACTTCGGAACTGTTCACGTATCGTCCTGCTTCATACCTAGAAATCTGATCTAAATTTTTAATGGTAAACGCTACCTGATCGGATCCTTTATTTACGTACTAACAGACATGTTTCATAGATTCAACTGAATTACAGTATTTAAAATTTATCTAAGCTTAAAAAATACGGGATGAAAGGAAGTTATATCGTACAACCCCCCTTTGTTTATGGTCAGGGTCAATTTATTTGGAGTTGAAATTTTGTAACTATGTGTTATCAATGTTACTGCCGTTAATTTTTTTACCATTTCACCATCTACTAGAGATCGTCCACGATATTGAGGATAACCACTCGACAGTATATATGTGGCACCTGGTATTGCAAAGTATACAACCTTTCTTCGGAAGATTCATCAGGTATACCCCTATAGGGGATACTGGGGCTGACTGTGTCACGGGTAGGTTGCTACCGCGGCAACGGTAGCTATTGTACCGTTGTCCGCTGTCATAATCTACTCGTGTTACAACCAGCCCCAGTCTCCCCTATTTAATTTTTGAATGAAAAGCCCTTGATGTTATATCGTGTCGATCATAAGATCTTTGATCATGCCTTAAGAGATCTTCTATTTTTTGACCATTTTGGTTTGCAAGTAAATATAAGAAACAAACCAAATTATCCAAAATGGCATACGATTTCATTTTTAGGCTAAATTCTTGAAGCAACCATAATCAGTTTCATTTACTCGTACGTCGAAAAATAGGGCCAAGTTATGGAGAATTAATTAATCAGGAAATGAGTCAATAGTTTCAATTTTATAAAAATAACTCACAAAAAACAATTTAATTACTACCAATTATCGATGATTTAGAGAATGACGAAAATCATACGACTTTATCTGAAATGATTTAACAATACTACAGAGATTTTATAAATTTCACTATAACAATGAAGAGAAGCTTGGTGCAAGTAGATGAAGTCGAATTCAAGTCTCTGAAAGTCATTTAAATGTAAGCTTGGCGCCAATTTTCACAGGTATCTAAAGATATTTGTCCGGATTTCATTTTTTTTACCTTGATATTAAAGAAGAAACAATTTAAATGTTACTGTACAGTAAACTTAAACGATTCTGCAGGAAAATTCGCATTGTAGACGATATACGCTCAAAAAAATTGAGGCCATATGTAAAACATATAAGCATTCAATCATGATTGTGTTCAGTCAGCAGACTGACGGATTGCCTAACCTCTCTGGTTAAGAGAAGCCCTGATTTATTTACATTGAGTTGATGATCAAGATGTAGCACGCATTTTCGATAAAAATAATAATACTCTACTCGATATATCAAGTAAATACACATACGAATAGTCAATACAGTCGGATTGCTTTGCAACCGTGCAACGCCCCGGAACTGCTGTTGCACCAGTATCCCGAGGAAGCCGGGCAAATAAGAGATTACTCTCTAGAACTGACTAGAATTGACTTTACAATATGAAATACAAGGACTTTAGTCTGGCTCACTCTACTCTCATACCGAGACGCCAAGAATTAATAAATTTCGATTTCTCTGAATTCCCGTGAATTCGGTACTCTAAAGTAATGACCCTTTTGGCCTACGACACACTAGGATGTCTGTATAATACTTAATTTCTCATAAACTTTGGGTCGTCTCTTACACACTAATACGTGTAGAAAAAATTGTCTCACACTCACTCATTCATGCATAGCAGCAGATATCTCGCTTACTGATAAAGATCCCGACAACTGACGCCTTCAATGAAGTCTCCTTGACTTTTACAACTCCCAGTTCACATCGAACCCGGCTTCTGTCTTTAAGAGTCCAGACTCCCTGGCACTGCTTCTCTGAGTAGCGTGGCCCAACTTCTTCCACTTTTCTACTGGTTATGTGATATAAAATTTCCCTGAGATTATTAGGACTTCTCTCAAGTGTCCACTTCTTTATTAACACATTTTGACCAAAGTAAAAGGCAACCAGCCTACTTAGCAAACGGCGATAAGCCCCAACGGCTACTATCGGCCCACTCGGCAACAAAAGGCAAGTTAGACGTTACTGTCACCGTATATATATATCCTCCCAATTAATTTGTGGGGGAAAAGATATCGATCTTGATCGTCAGCGCACCCTGGGTCTTACTGACTTCTGACACCATTGATAGATGTCGTGAGGAGTTGAGGGACAGCCGATAAATACTCTGTTACAACTCTAATTTTCGAAACTCAAGGAACGTATTCTCTAGATTGAAAATTGAGAGTCATCGTACCCCTTCATGTTAAGCAATGCCAGTGGGAAGTCAGGCCTGTCCATTGGAGATTGAGTGTCACAAAATTATAGAAGCTACTAGTCGCAATAAATAGTGTATACTAAACTTAGTATTTAGTAATTTCAAGAACAATTTACGTGGAATTGTATAAATTATTATTATCAAAGCTCCCAGTGATGACTAAATATATTTTATATCGTATACTCTTTTTCAATCTTTCATTCTCTACAGGAACTTGAATAAATCAAACCCATAAAAAAATATAAAATCATATTGGAACATCCAATAGTTAAGAAATATTATCTATATTGTATGATTCGAATGAATCGTCTTCTTTGGTATCGAAAGATATAGAAATTAGTTCTATTAGAAAACATCAAACTCTGTTGAAAAATATTAAAACGAAAAAACATTTTCGAAGTCGTATTTTATTTTTAAATTCGTGGATTTCCTACAAACATTGTTCTCATTTTCCCCACTTGAATTATATAAAATCCTATCGTAGAACATTGTGATAAAGATATTATTTCTAAGATTAAGCAAAAATCATATTATCATGTTTTAGAATAGCGCAATGAGCAGCGTGCTGAACTGTGAACCCGACGTTACCAGGATTGAATCACATCATAAACAAGATTTTTTCGGACAACGTTACTAACAAATTTTATTCCACACTCTCTGAAACAAGTTAAGATCTCTAGTAATGTAATAAAAATAAGGCCTCTAATTGCCCCCTACAACAGAATCATCATATCTAATGTGCCTTCAATCGTACCTCACAGTTTTGTGGAAAATCTCTTCTCAAAAAGCAGCATTCAACAAGCATTTTCAATATCATATATCAGAGTAGGAATTGATGACGATGACTTCTCACATATACTCAGTTTCCGTAGGCAAGTGTATATGCATCAAGATGTGGTCTCTAAGCTACCTGAGCGTGTGTAGATAAATTTTGATGACACCAATTATTGGATTATTTTTCACCGGACACTATCATCTGGTATTACTCATCCTTCTGGCTTAAGTAATCAATAACTAAAAAGTGATATGCAATCAAAACAAACGCAAGAAACACACATTAGTAATTCATCAACAAATCCGTGTCTTACTGAAATTACAAACAGCAAACGACCACGATCTGGGTTAACTTCTCACTCTTCTCATGAGCAGAATGGACTGCTTTCACCTTGTATTCAAACTATTGATAAGCAATTTGAGTCACCAAAACCTTCCAAAACACTGAGGGAGAAAAAGCTAAAGATAATTAATAAAGAATCCGACTCGGCCATAGTAGAAGAAGCTCTTGATCCTATTAGGAACAATATTAACTCTAATCCTGAAAAATCTGAATCAATTTTGCACGACTAAAAAACTACATTGTCGAAACCTATAGGAAAAAAAACCTCAGAGATACCACGTCTCACCCAAAATAATCTCACATTAGTTTCAAACTTTAGAGAATTATATCGTGGTATGGTTGCTCGTAGTGTGAAATACAAATTTTTAAAGATTATAAACATTATAAACTACACTGGTAGTTTTGTCTCGACCCAGACAAAACTACCAGTGACTTAGCTAGTGCTCCATCGAATCTCTCTGAATCGAGTGTTGACAACGTGAATAATAATTAGTGAACATGTCCTCATTCAAACCTATTTGTTTAACTTTTTGGAATGCACATAGTAACTGCAACTGTACTGCTAAGCTGGAGTCTTCTCTTCTCAACGATATTGATGTCTTTATTTGTATGGAGTCATGGCTACAATCCGATAATAACAGCTTTAATGAGAAATAATACTAGCAAATTTTCTAAAGCGGATCTTTTTTTTAATCTAAAAATTCTTCTAGCCACAGCACAAACTTTCTTATACGCATAGAAATCAATTGCCTCATTAGTATGATCCCACTTCCTGAAAGCTGTCCTTCTCAATCTTTTAACTTTGCAACACTCTAAATTCCACTTAAAAACAGAATTGTTTATTTTACGAGGTTTGAACTTATTATTACGTAGAGTAGATGACTTAATTTGTTACTAATTAAAAAAAATTTACATTCATCAACAACAGGAAGACTATTGTAATTGGAATTGAAAAATTGACATTAACCCTCTTTAAGGTATTTTCCAAACTTGCTCCAATTTGTGTTCACAGATTTTAGTTTGAAGGTTTCTTTTTTATAGTATGATTTTCCTATCGAATCCCCAGGTATCATCTCCCACTTGGATCTCTATTTTGTCGACAAGATTACAAGAGGCGAAAGCTTGGTCAATGTTAGATTTAAAATCATGTTTAGAACTGACACGAGTAATAAAATTGTTATCAAGCAAAAAAAGATTGCTTTTACCAACACTGTGATCAAGTCTTTCACCGGTCTTGTCTGTATCTTGACAATTCCAACTCTAACTATGCTAATTAAAATGGCCTATGAAAATAGTATAGATATTGGGTTCAACTAAATCAATAATTTGATTCCATTCATCTTGAGATAAAGTTAAGATATCCCTAGATAAAATTAGTTTAGCCTGGTCAAGTACTAACTCTGAGTGAACACCTCAGTGTATGCCTAATTATTTTTTTGACTCCCATTTTGATTGTTCTGGATTTAGTATTGCTTTGGAATGTAAAAATAATCATTCCTCTCCTGAGTTAGATGTTATTGATTTCAAAATCCTTGAGGCTCTACCGATTCAATTTAATCTAATTTTGCTAGATATTTTTAACGGGATGTATAATACGTCCTACTATCCATTTGAATGGAGGAAAGTGTTCTTTTAATTTATTGACAAACCAAATTGACAGTATCAGACCTATAACTCCTACGTCTTGCGTTTGCAAGTTATTTGAAACGCTTGTTAAAAACCGGTTGCAATAGTAGGCTGAACATAATGGCATTTTTCATCACAGGCAATCTAGCTTCCGAAGAGGGAAATCTTGTTATAATAAATTATCTAATCTCAAACTAACTATTTAAAATGCTTTTTTGAGTGAGGAGAGTATTTGCGGCTTTCTTAGGTGTTTAATAACGTTGACAGTGACATTCTTCTTTCCAAACGTGCAAAAATTAGTGTGTCTGACAAAACAAATCAAATTTATCAAACATTTAACTAAAGAAAATGCTTCTTTGTTTCGTATTATCAATAAGGGTGTCCCTCAGGGAGGAGTTTTAAGTCCTCTTTTATATTTACTGTAAGTATCTGAAATTGTTAATAATATTCCTGGGAATGTCGAAATTTCTTAATTTTTCGATGATATAGCTTTATTTGTTAGCTCTAATTCGATTAGGAAAGGACCTTCAAAAATTGAAAAAGCTATTGAAATTATCAGATCTAATCTCTTCGATCTTGAACTAGAACTCGTTCCTCATAAGACAGGATTAGTTCATTGCCATAAGAGGAAAATACAACCTAGGAATTTTAATATTAAGGTTAATGATATTATTAAATCAAGTGCTAGTGCAAGCTTTCTTGGAATTTTCGTTGACTATGACATTTCCTTTGACACTCATTTATGCGAAACACTTAAAAAAAGTAATAAATCTTAAAACATTGTAAAATTTTTGTGTGGTACTTGGTGGGGTGCTGACCCTGAAATGTTATTAATTTTGTCTAGGAGTTTTGTTCGATCCATGTTGGACTATGGGTGTTTTATATACATGCCGACTCAGAAAGCAAAAGCGGATAAAATATAAAAAATTCAACTCTCTGCTATTAGACGTGCATCGGAGTACAGAATATTTACTCCAAAAAATATTCTTCTTGCTGAGTCCAAGCTTACATTCATCCGGGAAAGGGCAAATCTCCTATGTAACATGTTTGTAACAAAAATTGCAATGAGCTCATGTTCTATGCTATCGAATAAAATTTTCGAATTCAAAAAAACATGCTCCAAACATAAAAATAAAAAAAAATCTATTCTTAGACAGTGTGTTGAGGCTCTTCCTGACCATAATTTTATCGTGTTTGATCAATTTCAGAAGTCTCAAATTGTCCATCGAATGTCTCTATCCTCGACATAGACACCCACTAAGAACGGGTTTTGACTAAGTCCTATCTCAAATATTTTTTTCACTGATCATTAATAATATATCAATACCAGCTAAAACTCACCTGTTGGTATCGTAACAGTTGCTATAGTACCCGCTACTATGATAAATATCACTATATGATCTTTTTATCTATGGGAAAAAATCAGCAACAAAAAAAATTTTTTTAAAAATGTATGTATTTGTTGAGAATTGATTAATTCTCAGTTTGAATTTGCTAGCTGACAGGAACTTCGGTGGCCATCTTGGGACTGGATCGATAACCAATCGACCAAATAATCAATATTTCTTAATCTAGTCATTCATTTGACTAATTTTCAGTGTCCATTTTGACTAATGAAGTTCCTGTCGCCATTCTTTCAATATTTTCGTTCACGTGTACACGCCATTCTAATGCTTTTCGGACAATCTTGAAGTTTTGAGTCAGTCATTAGTGCTAGTACTATTCTAAATCACCAGAAACATTCAAGCTTCATTCTACAATCAAAATCAACTAACATTTCAAGATATTTCATAGTAAATTCAAAAAATTTCATTAAATTCATTTTGCATTGCATTGATAGGTTAACTCCACGTGCACAATCATATTCTTGCTCAACTCGAAAAGCGTGCTGAGCTCGTGTGGGAGGTCAATAATACCGAACACACCGAGTTGAGTGCTTTTTAGACCTTCAATTAAAATTCAGTAATTACAATTGACATTCAGTGATTTCTAAAGACGTTCATTTCTTGTATTCAGTGACAAAAGTTGTACAGTGTATGTTGTGTATCTGTTAGTGCTGAAAATAAAGATTCTATATTTTTTATAACACCTGACTTCCGTTTGCTCTGTTCTGGCACAATCATCCCTATCCTTGAACGGTTAGGTTAATTCAAAAGTTGAGATTTTCTCAACAGTATTTCTCAAGAAAAGTTTGAATTTCTTAGTATCAGGAGAATGAAATGAAAAGAATTAATGTGGTTATAAATAATTGGAGAAAATGGCATATAGTACATTCGATAGTTAATTTATGGTTACAGTTAATATGTCGTAAATCCCAGCGGTAAGATGTTAATGAAAATATAACGTTGGTAATGCAATAAATAGAGATTATTACACAAAAAATATGCATTCTATAAAACACATAAAAATTACGTCCTATAGAGCAAAAATGTTTTCTAATAATCAATATAATAATTGATTGAAAATTCATAACAATATTTTCTATTGTTAAAAAATGTATGTTTTACTTTTCTGTTAGTCTGCAGAGCCAGTTTTTGATTTCTTTATGAAGAAAAAAATTCAATATAAAAATGTCTTTTCAAAAGAGAGAAAAATATGATATTTCAATGAGACATTTTTGAATGCAAAAAACATAATTTATAACAATTTTAAATATTTTCTAAATGCACAAACTGAATAAAATACAAAACTTTCTTACATACAAAATTCATCTATCGTACATCCAGAGAAATGTTCAATATTTGTTCTGAAGAACTCGGAAAAGTAATCTGAAACGTTGTCGTAATTGGAACATACTTTTTCAGAAAGATTCAGAGTCAATCAGAAGGAAAAATTTAGAAATATAGAGTTTTCAGAGTGATTCTGAATAAATAAACGATAATCAGGAAAATAAAAAGTGAAATTTTTGAGATTTTCAAAGAGTTTCAGAGTAAATCAAAATTAAATATAGAATTTAAATTTTAACATTTCAGGATATTTAAGAAACATGCGCTAGTAAATTTTATGGGTTCTTAAATTTTTACAGTTGTGTTTATTAAAAATTTTTCTCGACATTTATTGAAAATTGTTGAAGACATTTTGATTTTTGTACTACTTCAGTTCAAATTTTGCTAAGATTTGTGACTTTCAACAAGATTACAGTGAAAAAACCATAATTTTTGTTGAAATTTTTTCTCTGTGTAGGTACAACTGACCAATTGAGATCGGACTCCTAATCGTATGTTTACGGCCTCGGGCTAGCTGCGGGTATTCCCGTGCCTTTTTCAAAATGTCTGACAGCAACTTTAAACCAACATTAGATAACCAGCAATTAAGTCGCTTTCAGCACATCTAAGATTCTTTATTTGGCTGAGCTAATATCTTTCATGATCTAGACTACCAGTTAGTCTATTGATTCACATTATTAGAGTATAATCTTTTTTTAGGTAAATCTAAATGATTTACACAATTTATGAATTCATCAATTAAAATGTATGTAATGGATTTTATGCTTGTAAAGCATTTGAGTAAAAGTATTTAAAAATAATCTACTTGAATACTTTCAAGGTATTTGTATTTATATACAAATTTTTTTTTATTTCGCAAATGCATTATCAAAACTTTCGATGATTTTTTCTATCTGATAACAATTTATAAACAGTTAAACTCAACAGAATTTATAATGAAGAAAAAATCATTCAGAAAGTTGTTATAACACAAATATATCCTCAGATAGAAAATCCCGAGCTAAGTATTTGTAGTTGTATCTAAAAATTAATAATAATTTAAAATTATTTAGACTTGAATTAAATAGGGATGAGGAAAATGCCTAAAAAAATTTTCATTATAATTGAAACTTAATAATATGTTTATTTTTTCGAATCAAGATGGTGGATATAATACTAAATCCATCCATTATGTAAATACAACGAAATTTTTGTTTCTCTTGTAGTCTGCTAAAAATCGTCATGATAGTGCCAAATTTATTTGTAAGAACTTCATTTGAAACCCACAGTTGTAAGAATCACATCCTTTCAAAACACTATTTTTCGGGGCAATAAATATTCGTAGCAATACATAATTTATAGAAATATAAGGGTCAATAAAGTACGTTTTTCGTTATTTTATATGATCAGGATTCTGTGAAATGCGGTATTCTACATTATTCATGATAATAGACGCTAGGGATTTTAAATTTTTCAGTCTATTACTAATTCAGGATAAGTTTGAACAGAGAAGTTTAAAAAAAGGAAGAAGAATTCTAAACGATTCTTCATCAGTAATCTGAAGTTAAATAATCAAAAGATTATGATGGATGAATTTTTATCATTAGTTATAGCGACAATTAACTTTGACTTAGATATAAATTTTTTTACTAACCTACAACCAAAAGTTGTTTGAATGAATGTTACTATCCCTGTGACGAAAATCATCGTTGAAATTATATAACTACGAGTAGGATCATCTTCTGCCATGCATAAAGCAGGTGTTAAAATGAACGGAATAGATACGATTGCTCCAATCATTGTCAAATAATGCTACAACAGTAATACAACGATAATTAATATTAAAAATAGTAATAACATCACAAATTATAGTTAACAGAATATCTGGATAACTCCCTAATTTAGAACACTCAAAAATATTTATCATCATTTGAATTTTAGAATAATTCTGAAAATCATACTGAATTTTGCTGTTTTTTTTTCGAAAAATGCCATGGATAGTTTTGGCGAATTCTCGGCATCAGATTTACGTAAAGTTTTTCGAAGAAATTTTTCGCCAGTCATCTTATAACAAAAATACTATGCAGAGACTATACACGTGGTTATTATCCGCTGTTTGAGAATTAAATATAAGCTCTTATCTTATTACTAGTAGGAAAAATAATCTAACATACTAATCAATATGACAATATAAATGTTTATTGTAAATCTTTGATAGTTTTTATTGAAAATAAGAAGACACGATCTCGAGGGATAAAGTTTCGATAATATTTTATGCAAAAAATATTAACAAGCAACACTCAAAAATAGAAAAAAAAATACATCCTAAACTTACTCAGTAATTTATGTATAAGGTATGTTAAATATATTTTTTTTAGAAAAAGGTGAGATCTATATCCCGATACTCTGTAAAGACTTTGTGATTTAACCCATGGTGACGAAAAGTGAGATTTGATTTCGATACAATACACAATAATAGCAGGGCAATTAACAGAAATACAGATACAGTTCACGAGTGACGCCCCACGTTACACCCAGGGTCAACAATGGGTTGTACATTGGTTACATTGCTTTTTAGAAATACAACCAATGTAAAAATAATTTAAATTAAATTTCATTTTCAATGTTTAAGATTACATTGCTTCAACATTGTATCTTTTGCATAATTCCCTTTTCTGTAGTAGCAATGCCAATTCAATGTTATCAAGGAAAAGAAAGAAGCAATGTAAAAATGATAAAAGCAATGTAATCATAATACAATGAAAAAAATAAAAATAAATTTAGAACTACATTGGTATTGACATTAGTTATATTGCTTTTTTTTATTTTTGGTGTTCCCTTTCGGTCACCCATCCATATATTTACCGGCTTAAATGTTGTTTGACTTGAAGATCGCGCGTACCGATTGTCACTGTGTTACATTGATTTATAATTTTTTTTCTTATTTTCTGTTAATAAACAGTTGAATTTTATGAACAACAGTTAAAATATTGTTAACAATAAATTACCATTGTTACGGGATATTTAATTAAATAAATATGAAAACAATAATCATCCGTTAACGATGTTCGTTTTTGACATTGGTTATATTACTAGAAAC
The DNA here is from genome assembly GCF_013357705.1 of Chelonus insularis. Taxonomy (NCBI): domain Eukaryota; kingdom Metazoa; phylum Arthropoda; class Insecta; order Hymenoptera; family Braconidae; genus Chelonus; species Chelonus insularis. The sequence goes on from NW_023276701.1 coordinate 310,134, forward strand.
TATTATCAATGTAACCAATGTAAACTCAAGATCTACATATAAAACCTTAATAATCTTACTCTTACATTGCTAATATTGCTATATATTAATTTAACATTGCTTATACCATTTTCGATGTAAGAATGATCTTAGCAATGTAAAATAAAATTTTTTAGCAATGTATCCAATGTAAAAGTTATGTTATAACAATGTAATCAATGTAAGACCCATTGAAATTATTCGACTCGGGAATCTGCAATGCAGCTAATGTGAATTAACGATTTGTCTTTAAATCTTTAGAAAATCCTGTACATACATTGCTAAAATTACTTTATATTTTTTCGATATTAGTTACATCGCTGCAGATGATTAGCAATGTAACCAATATAAACTCAAGACTATAAATGAAGTTTTTAATAACCTTATTTTTACATTGGTAGTATTGTTATATATTAATTTGACATTGCTTAAATTATTTTTATTGGAACTATAAGCTTACCAATGTAAAATAAAATTTTTCAGCAATGTATCCAATATAAAATAAATATTATAGCAATGTAACCGATGTTAAAATCAAAAAAATTTTTCGACTCGGGTCCCTTCAGCAAGAAGTATAGAAAATAAATAAACTTTTTCCTTCTTGAGCGACGAGCGATAAGTATAACCTCAAATTACCCTCTCTACAAGTGAGAAAAGTGAAATACCCTCCACGAAGTTGGAGATTCGAATCACATGATAAAAGCGGAATTCTTTATCGCATGCCTAGCCAAAGAATGATATTCCGCCATAACAGTTAAAAAGTGGGAAAATTAGTTATATTACAAATTTTTCGGGTATTTATCATGAAAGTAAAAAATTAATATAATGACAATAATGACAAAACCGATTTTAAGTGATAGTAAGGATAAGTAAGGTAGATGTCCCTTATTCCGGTGTAGTACATAATTACGGGAATTTTCAATCTTGACCATAAAATAAGATTTTATAACGGACCTAATGTCTCCAGAAATTGTTTTGAGCTTCGAAAACGATCGGTCATGGTCGTACCACGCTTCAGCCATATTTATTGTAGATGAGTGTAAGGTGACAGCACGGTGATCTTAAAAATTTTTTAATTAATAGGTAAGTTGTTTACATTTTTTTGCGTAATATTATTAATGGATATGGATGCATTTGACACTTTCTATTAATTATTATTTTTAATAAAAACGAGTGGTTTTCTGATTCCCGCAATTATGTTCATAAATTTGTTTATGGTTAACCTTATTACGGGAATATAACATAATTAAGAAAAACATGAACGAGTTGTTTTTAATTTTCCCATTCAATTGGAAATGAAACTATTTTTATATTTTATATTAATAGAATCGGTAGATATTACAGATTGTTGTGATGCAATTACGGGATGGGTTTTTTTTAATTTTTTAATCATGTCCCGTAATAAACTCCATAAGTTTTTATTCATGTACCTCATTCCGGGAGCATAACAAAAAATGATATGAAAGTTTTGTTTATTGATTGTTTTTTAATTTTTTAAATCATTCAATGAAATAATTGAATTGGAAATAATTCAAAATTATTTACAGAGTGAGTAAATTTAACTATTTGTTTATTTTTACAGAATAATATGGCTAGAAAAAAATACACGGCCGAAACCTTCAAAAAAGCTGTAGAAGAGATAAACTCTGGAGCATTGTCGATCTACAAAGCTTCACTAGTTTACAATTTTCCTAGTCAAACATTATATGATAAATTTCGCAAGAAATACAAGAAACAAAACTCTGCAGGAGCTCCAACAGTACTCACAATGAATAAAGAAACTATCATTATTGAGTGGATAATGTTGATGGCTAGAATGGGTTTTCCAATAACCAAAGACTTACTAATACATTCTGTGCATAAATTAATATTGAAGCTTAACTGACAAAATAATTTTAAAAATGGACTGCCTGGTCGTCACTGGTTTGAAGGTTTTCTCAAAAGACATCCTGACATCAGTAAGCGAGTTTGTCAGAGTTTAACAACAGCACGCGTCGCTGCAACTGAAGAAAAAATGGAAGCATGGTTTCTACGAGTGCAACAATATTTCGAAGACAATAATCTCTTAGATGTCTTAAAGAATCCATCAAGAATATTTAACTGCGACGAATCAGCTTTTTATTTAAATCCAAAAGTTCAAGCTGTTCTGGCTAAAACAGGCACAAAAGCTGTATACTATAAAGCAGGAAATGACAAGAAAGAATGTCTCACACTGTTGCTTAGTGCATCTGCAGCTGGAAAATTAATGCCTATTTTAGCATTGTTTCCATACAAAAGAATATCAGCAACTTTGATTGCAAAATATCCAACAACCTGGTGTATTGGTAAAAGCGAAAATGGCTGGATGACACGCGAAAATTTTTATGAATATATAGCGAATATTTTCAATCCATTTTTAATAAAAAAAAAAATACAGAAACCAGTGGCATTGTTTTTAGATGGGCATGTTTCTCATTTATCTCTCCACTTATGTCAATTTTAGGAAGACAATGGAATAATTTTAATCGCTTTATTGCCTAATGCTACTCACGCTTTGCAACCAATGGATGTAGCAGTTTTTCATAGTCTAAAGAACGCTTGGAGTAAAGATGTTTATTCCTGGCGTATAGAAAATAATGGTAATCGTATGAAACGAGAAGAGTTTGGGCCGATCCTCGAAAAATTTATAGAGCGTACACTGAAGGACGAAATAATAAAGAATAGATTCCGTAAATGTGGGCTTCACCCATTTGGTACAAATGCTATTGATTATAGTCGGTTTATATCCTCTTCTACTAATTCCAGTCTTGAAACAAGTATTCCATCCAATATTAACTCAACTCCACAAGGTGCTATTAATTTCCTTACAGAATTCGAAAATAGAAAAATTACGAGCGTTCGAAGAATATCCTGCAGAATGGGAAGGAGATATAGAAGATCAAAATTTGTATTACTTTTGGAAAAACATTAAAGAAATTTATGGAAATCAATGTTCTACTATTGATGTTAATTCAGATTCAATGCAATTAAGTGATTCTACAATAAATGCAAATAATTGTACCCTTACAGATATAAATTTAGATTGGCCGAATGATGATATTTCAGTGCTAGAAATGGTCATAAATGAAGATAACACTTTGATACCTTTTTCTACTTCAACAACTACAAATAATATGAACAAAGCTATTGGAAATGAACCTAGTGAAATAAACCCGACAGGTACATCAGAATTTATCTCTCATGATGAAAAATGTTTCAACACAGTGCAAGATCCTGAATATCATGAAAGAATACAATATGAAGTTAATGATAATATAATTGGAATTGAACATAATACCACAATAAACAATGGTGTAAACATCGAAGAAAATGGTGTAGCTCCAAGTTCTACAGGACAATATTTGAGTTCAAGTGATTCAATGGGGACTAAGACGCCTCCATTACAAATAATTTCTAAAGAAACACAAAACAAACCTCAGTCTGAGATAGTCGAAGTACACAATTTAAATAATGGACCACCATCACATTTTCTGTCTCCATTTAAAGATGTTTTCTTCTAGCCAGAAACTCTAATATCTAGTAAAAATAAGAAAAATATTAAAAAGAAAATAACTCCAACGATTGCGTCACATGACGATTATATTAATTATCAAAAAGGTTTAGATCAAGAAAAACAGGATAAGGTTACAAAAACTGAACAACGGAAGAAAGAGCGAGAAGAGAAAAAAATTAATCAATTAGTAGCACAAAAAACTAAGAAAGGTGAAAAAGGAAAGAAAGTAAAGAATTTAAGAAAACTGAAGGAAGAAACTGAAATTGAAAACTTAGATGAAGAAGAAACAAACCAAAAAGAGGAGGACAATAACAACAACTTATGCAAAAGTTCAATCTCATCAGGAGATTATGTAGTTGTAATTTACGAAGAGGAAAAATTTCCTGGGCAAGTGCTTTGAATAATCAACAAAAAAAATGATCAAAAATATGTGATAAGAACGATGACTACGAGTGGCTTTGTCAATGGACAAGTTAATTGGCGTTGGCCTGATAAGGACGACGTTTTAGATTATGATGTCAATTACGTATTAAAAAAAATCAATCCTCCTGTTCCAGTAAACAGAAGAGGCGTTTTTTCTGTACCTGATTTCAATTAATTTATAAGCATCCTAACTTAATAATTGCTTTACTATGGTCATGTTATAAAATTTGAAGAAGTTTATATTCAGTTTATAGAAGATTTAAAATTATTTAATCTTTGAAGAATATCTATTCTCAATCTTAAGATATTTATTATCTAATATTGATAGGTTTCAATATTGCCAAATATGAGTTAATATTCTTTTCTTTGAAAAAAATACCATTATTAATTGTGTTTTTGAAAAAAGCTTAACATTTTTATTTAATTTTAAATTTCATGTATTAATTCTTTTTCTATTGGAGTTTTGTAGACATAAAAGTTAAATAAATTTAATTTTATCAAATAAAATATATCTTAATCATTCACGTATATAACTTGAAAGTGTATTATTTATTTTTATTCATTCATTGTTTAATGCAAAAATGTATTCTACAAAGATATCACGGAATTATGTACATCTTGTCCCGGAATTAGGTTGTTAGAAAATTTTTATCACGGAATTAGAGACAACAATGCTTACCGAAAATTAACGATTAACATTAAATTAAAAATTAAAAACTAAAATACAAAAAAAACGTTCTACGCTAATTTTGCGAAACTACTTTATATAATAATTCAATTTTCATTATTAGAATTTTTGTAAGTGATTTATAAATCAACTTTAACCTACGATATCTCTAAACATCCCGTAATATGGGACATCTACCTTATTACTTAGCTTTTAAGTCAAGATTTTATAAAAATTAAACTTCAGAAGAAAGGATACTAAGATTGCGTTGTCTATTATAGAACCACAAAAACTTTTGACGCTTAGTCTATTTTAATCTTGGAAATTATTGCAATAGGTGGAAACGTATCGAACCTTTAACTGTTTCGGCTTTCTGTAAATACATTTGTTGCCGATGATTTGGATTTTACGCTCGGTATTTCTGGCATTTATCTGAATTTTTTCAGTGATACTCTAAAAGCATTATCAGTTTCTTCTTCATTGATATCTAGTTCAGTGGCCGTAATTTTAAGCTCTATATTACTGAAGAGCGATTGTTCAGTAATGATAAAAATTTTTTGACGACAAATTGTTATAAAAGTGATTTTTTTTGTCAACTTTCCGCCCCTATATATTTTGTATATAAGGGCATCTTTTAATGCCAATCTGAAGGCAGATTAGATTTATCATCTCCTCAAAAATGGCTATCGCACTTTTTAAAAACTTTTTATTTTCAGCTCCGAAAAAACAAAAAACTCTATTCTTATAACTTTTACCCTTACTTTAAAGGTAAAGTTATAACTATGGGCAATTACAATGCACAGTGAACTTCCATATCATTATTTGAAAAATATAAAGCAATGTTTTTCACTAATTTTCAAGCAATTTTTGTAAACAATTTTTATAAACATTTGTCGAAAATGCTAATTGAAGAATGATTACAATAAAAATTTTAATAGCATGTTGTGTAATGTAAAAAAGCGATTCTAAACATGCCTTAATTACTTCGATTTTTTCTGACTGTAATTTATATTTTTTTCTCTGGAAAGCCCGAAACATTGGTTTTCTAAGTCCGCGTTTAAAGCGTTGTACTTTTTTACCTGTTTCAGATAAACGGGTGCTTTGCGAGATTTTTCGTAGAAAATCCGACTCCCTACAAAAATAATATCTTTAATTTTTACCCTATTTATCACCGTTCTCGCTACGTAAGCAATGGAAGGGAAAAAAGGCATGGATTAAAAGTTTAAAATTGTTTGAATAATAGTAATAGTTTATTCTGAGTGAAAACATTTGGCACAAATGCTCTCCTCAGAGACTTTTATAACAATCCGTCGTCAAAAAATTTGTGTCTTCATTGAACAAATATTCCTTAGATATTTTTTTTGGCTACTAGACTAATCTGCATTCTTCATACGAAAATGACCGTTTACTGCTGTGTTTTTCTTAAAGGTATTTATTCAACATAAATCCAAATTTGGTGCTTTTCACACCAATCCTAATTGCTAAGAACGGACATACACTTGCTCAGCGTTTACGTTACTTATATATTCATTCCTGGTTGCATTTATTATGTATTTCTGAGTGTTGCAATTTGATAATTTGTACTGAAAATCTGAAAAAATTCAAGTGTTTGATGATAGATCACTTCAAGTGTTTAATGATTAAACACCTAAGTGTTTACAATATCGAACACCATAAATAAACTAAGCATTTTGGTAAATGGCAAAGAGCGTTTAAAAATCGACTACAATATTACTATAGTTCGTTTATGATGTTTAAAATTGCTCATCTTTCAAATGTTTAGTTTTTAAACACTTGGTTTTGCAGTGCATAAATAGTAGTAGACCTAAATAAAGTAGCTCACTGACTAGCGTGACCCATTAGATCCCTTCTACGGGCATGATGAATTACGTTTATCATACCTGTGTTATATAAAAATATTTATTAATATTCCTAATTAAAAATTTTCTTATTATCCATACCTGTAGAGCCATAAATAAGCAAAGATACCATGGAGGCACATCATCGATGCTATAAGTCAAAGTACTTCCTCGATTATCTTCTTGTTTATCAATTATCCCTGAGTTATTTACGGTTCGTTCCTCCGACCGATTAACGGTTTCATTTGGCTAAATAGAGAATAACAGCCATCTGTAGTAGACGTTTAATTATTTTTCCATAAAATAGAGTTAGAAATTTATTGAAAACTTATATGAATTTGTATGTTTACTATACATCTTGAATAATTATTCTCCTTTTATTCTTGTTATCATGTATTCAAGAAATATGTTAATGAAATAAATCAAGTTATACATAGGTGGGAAACATCGCACTAGATATTAAATAACAATTTACGTAACAACAAAGGGAATGTACGCCAATCATAAAAAAACTGAGTAAAACTTGTTTGCTTAATTATTTTATAGATTAATACTACCTCGTGTTACAAATGTATCAATGTGTCTATTGCCACAAATAATATTTTTAATTTGGAATAATATTGTGAACGACTGAATAAAATTCTGAGATAATAAAAGCGTAATATCAACAGTCCGCAAAATGTCAATATATAAAAAAATTAATTAAACGATAAATCGAAAAATTAAATTGATGCTTTTCTAAAAGTTTTAAGGCTGATCAATAAATGTATTATTCATGTAACTTACTATATAAGAAAGCTCCATACCAATTTTCGTAAAACTCATAAAGAAATAAACAATTATTCTTGGAATCTGGATCACTGAGACTCTCACCTTAAAATAGTTTAATTGTCATATATTGAAATTATATTATATTAACTTGAGTAAATTAAAAAAGAATACAATATATACTACATACTAAATTATTAAAACAAGTATTAACTATTTATTGCAAATTTTTAGATTCAATTTATCTCTTACTTAGTGTGTCTATTTTAAGAAATTTTTCTTTGACTTACTGTATACTAACAGAATAAACAAGAAATAAATTATTACACTGTCGTTTCACTATTCAAACTCCTTTATTTGATTACTTATATTGAACCTTAAATCTTCAACTTAAACTCAGATTTTATCATTCATCTTTAATGCATTGTTTATTGCTGACACTAAATTTTTAATTTGAAAAATTAAACTTCTAGTTCCGATTACGGTCGGACGATTTAACACTATAAGCAATGCTAATGATAGGTTAGAATTATATCGAATTGATAGTTTTTATTTCAATTGATGTGAGTCACATATTAAAACAATGATATAAAAACAAATCATCTTATTGCGTCACATATCATGTCCGACATGAGAATAAAGATGCAGAGAAGGAGAAATTCTTCAAGGACGTGGAGGTAAAACGTCTGAATATGAATATACAAATGTTCTTACATATATGTTAATTGGCAGAAACCGGCATGTTCCATTGTACATAAAGAATATGAGTATTAATAAATTAACAAATATTTAACTTTTATTAATTTATGTATGTGTGTCCATTTTTCAATATATGTGTCTGTATGTAAAAACGTATTGAAAAGTTATTATAAAAAGGTCAATTTGCAAAATTTAAAGTTTTATGATATTTATGTGTTTTAAAGTATCGAGATATGCACTAATTAAGTTTAAAAAGACGTCTAGATGTGTGTACGTCCATATGTTAGATTTTTTTTTATAATCTTTCAGGAATGGATAGTTTTATCGGCGTTAAGGCGCTTCGAGCGGAAAAATATAGATATATAAAGTATATGAACTTTTGTGCACTAGTTTTAGGCAAATAAATAAATAAAATAAGGAAATATTGACATGAAAATATTCGCGCAACAACAATCTATGGAATGAAACGAGATGAGGACGATTGGTTGAAGAATAAGCAAAATACCCGAAATTAAAAGTCTAAAGCGATTTGACAAATTGTTTCTCATATTTCTAACTCCTACTTGTTTACATATAGCCAACCAAAATCTGTCAACATAATAAAATAAAAAAGAAAAACTCGTTGTAAACGAAAAACCCTTAACATATAAAGAATTTTTCATCATTCAGAATTCTAGGAAATTCCAATTTTTTTTTCTAATTTTCAGAATTTTTTACACAGGTAAGTGCAAGAAATGCTGAATGTGTATTCAGAAATTTATGAGAAAACATTCAGTCATTTAACAGTAAATTGGCAATTTTCATACATTTCATTGCTCACGGAGTATGCTGGTGAATAATTACTTGCAATAACTTAACAATTACTTATGGCAACTCAACCATAACGTACAATCAAAATTCACTGGTAACTAGATACTTCTGCTTCTCAAATTCACATGTGTATTTTTTCACGGGGGCTCACAGGTTCGAGTCTACTATAGAAAAGAACTTTAACGTGGAATGTGATTTTTTTCTGGACTACTGATATGCACGTATTATGTATTTTTTCTCTTTAAAGGTGTCAATATGTGAACCATATGCTTAACCTTAGAGACTTTAAGTTCCTCTTTTTAGTCCTAGCCATTCGACCAATAGACAGGGATGAGAGGATCTTCGATAGAGAAAGTGAAAACCTGTGTTTCATATAGAAACAATAACAAAATTTATTAAATGAAAATTATTGAAAAATTATAATAACAATTGAAACGTTACCGACAGATGATTTCTTTAACTCATCTCGAGATGTATCATGGTTAATTCGTCCTTAGTTAATACTTCAGTCAGCGCAGTATTCACTTTTACTCGCGAATTAATTGAAAAATAATTTAACGATCCAATAAACTTCATAAAAAAATTGACAAACTTTAAAATATTATCAATACTATGTTCAAGACAAATAAGACTTACAATTTTAAGAGATGTTCCACGACGATCTAATCTCGATCTTACTTTTTCAACAACTGATTGATGCATCAAACCTTACGTATTTATTTAGGCGAATGTGACATAATTAGAAGTCCTTTGCTTCAGGTGCGCACAAGTCCCTTCGCATGGTCCTTTTCTTTTTTGGAAAGCTAACGCTCTTCTTACGTTACGTACTCTTTTTTTAAAGTTTTATTGCTTTTTCACCACGTGGGTTTTACAAAAGCAATAAAATGATTTCCTCAACTATTCTTCGGAATCTTTTCTATTTTAACGAAATCCTTAAGTTTGATATACACTCATCCCCCCCCCGCGTTAGACAGAAGTGCGAGTGACAAAATTTAATCAAGTACGACGTTTTTAAAATCAAATATTTACAATAAGATTAGTTACCCTTTTATAACTATTTTACAATGTTTCGAAGACCTTTCGGTAGCTCGTTGGTGGCTTTTTTGACATCCTTCTGAAAATTAGTTAAAGTTGAGTTGCCCAATTTTGCGGAAAGTTATTCACTTGACAAATACTCGAGTTTTCATTTCTGCTCTTTGATTATCTATATCTGGATAGAATGGAGAACTAGTTCTAGCTGTTGTACCATCTTCTCCGCATTCAACGTTTATATCCAACATCTTCACATTTGGCAAAAAATATTCATTTGAATTATCTTTTGCTGAATGAACCAATAAGTATATTATTAAGTCCCAGAGAGCTCCTATTAATTTCAATGACCATTTGTGTACGGTATAAGTGTGTAACCATGTACAATGGTATCTACTATTAGTTTACATATGTTCAGGACCATAAACACATCAATGAATCCTGTACTGATAATCTCAAGTTGAACAAATCCTCCCCAGGTCTTCTCCTAGGCATTCTTAGCTATTTTTTAGCGATTCCTAATCCAGCATATTATAAATTGACGGCTTATCTAATATTGATCCTCTTGTTGCCTTTTCTGTAATTGTTTCTAATACTGCTGCCTATTCCCTGGCGAACATTATCTGATTCCTTATGGTTTCTAAATCCGCAACTTGCCAAATGAACGAGATTTTTGTATTTTTCGAGTAATTCTTGAGTCTGGTTTTAGACTCATTGGTGGTAATGTTTCGACCGGTTTTGGCATAAACTTATACCATGTCTGTCAAATTCTATAAAATTGTAATAGTGGCGAATTAAAAAGAATTTTTGCTGCCTGATTTGTGATTATATGAGTTTTTGGTGAGAAGAAAAAACTTTGATTGTTTCTTAATATTGGTATTCTGTTGTAACAAGTTTCTGTACATTGAATCTTTACTTCAACTGGAACACATTGTACAATATCAATAACTTATCCGACCAAGATTGCGATAAATCCAGGTCCTTTCATGAATCTATAGGCGAATAAATCGGGCTGGGTTGATGCAATAGCTAGGCTGTTCTGTAGAGTCTTTTTCTCCAGCTTACACTCATGCATCATTACATCATAATATAATATTTGGAGCTGACAAGCTTTTACTTGACCGAGTGAAGTTCCAATAACCATGAAAAGTTTTGGATGCTCAGTCTCTAATAATTTGAGACCGCATGAGTCCTCAGCTCTAATTACAGCTAATGGAAATGTAGTATCTGTCGCCTGAACTGTATAAATTGTTTCTTTTTCAGTTTCTTATTTTTGAGCTAACCCTTTATATAATGTTGAATATGTAGCCATAGAACAATATCTACGCGCTAATTGATCCCAGAAAGTATGTCCTCGTTCAGGATGTACACATCTACATTTAAAACTAGGAGGTAAATAAATTTGATTAAAATCCGTTTTTATTCGGGCTATTACTGATCATAAACTAACACCAACAGTGCCCATTACTACTACAGAATTCCATGTACCATATTAGACATAATCCATGTACGTGTTATCCGCACCCGAAACATGAGAATGCATTCTACAATAATCGACAATTCTACTTATTTTAATTTTACAGTGTTTTATTTCAACACGATCATATTCATTAATTTGCAGTAAGAAAAGGTTTACCTTTGTTATTTGTACGTTTTCGTCTTCGACATTGCATTTCTCAACGTCTAATAGAGATATCTATACTGTAAAAATAAAATAAAGAAGAAAAGTAATTTCGATAATCGGGATCCTTCTCCTTGGTTATTCGTTTTTTTGACTTCTTTAATTGTTTTTAAGCATTAGACATCGTGATTTTCGACTTTTTTAATCTATCAGAATGAACTATTTTCGGTTTATTTTAAATTACGATTTTCAAATTTCCATTCAGATATATCTCTAAAACTTCAAATGATCCATCATAATAATCACCTAATTCATTAGGCTTTGGACCTTTTTCTAAGAAAACATTATCCCCTATATGTAACTCGATAGGTTTCGTCTTTCTATCATAATATTTCTTTGACGTTTCTTTTCCGAGTAGAATTTATTTTAGGCATGCCTAAATACTTATCGGGCCCTTATTGAGAATTGAATGGGTTAGCGTAAATTAGGCATTCCCAACCTATGCTTGATAAATTTATTTTTAGGATGAAATAAAATTTTCCCAATTTCGCACTTCCCAATAACTTCCCAATTACAACCTTATGAACTTAACTAAAACGATATCGTAGTTCGTCATTTATTAGAAAATGTTTATCAGGTCCGCATTAAGCTAACAAAAATTACATCTAAATTAGGCACATATTACATTATCCTCATTAAAATGTTTGAAGAACGAATAAAGACGTTGTAAGGATGAATTCAAAATAAATTTGTCACAATATAAAGGATTTACATTAAATTAAGTATTTTCTTCAAATTCCAAAAACAAAGTATTGTAATAATAAAAATACCTTTGGATATTCTTTTTCTTTAAACAATAGTTCATTGTTATTATAAAGAATAGTTTTTAATTGAATGAATAGCCGAGTGGGTAATGGCATTGGTCTCAGATCCGTGCAAGGTAGCAATCGTAGGTTCAAATCCACCAAGGTACAAATTCGATCATATATATTTTCGCGGAAATTTAATTAAAATATGTTTAATAATCAGTATTTCATTTCAATAGACACTAGCGTTATATTCCTAATGTGGGCCTAGTGTGGTATCCCATTGGGTGCCTGACTTGAATTTAGGAAATTCGAATTGGGTGCGAACTCTTTCCCAAAAATAAATTTTACTCGGGTTGGAATCTACTAGATTTTCGCAAGCTAATTTACATATGTTCGTTAATCTTTTCACTAAATCTATTATATAATTTTCATGCATTAGTAGACGATTTAAGTTATGCAACGGTTTATTTTTCGGAACACGTGCTACTTTTCTAAAGACAAGTTCATAAGGTGTAAATTTTGTACCTTCATAAACATTCGTATTACATGGTGGAACTAATTAGAAAATATTAATTATGAAATCGAAATCCAAGCAATCAATAAAACGAATAATTGATTTCTATTCTTGGGTGTTCTATGCACAACATTTTGTCACAGTGACTGTAATTAAAATTTTTAATTATATGCTTTCAACTTATGCCTTTCAGAGAAGCAAAATTTTCATTATTTACATACATGCTGCGGTAAGCTGTATGAACTTTTTGAACCCGAAAAATGAAACTGAATGTATATTTCATATAAAAATAATGTTTTAAATAATTAATATTGCATCTCTCAATAATGAGAATACTCGTTTGAGCAAGTATTATTGATATTTACTTAGTAATTATAATTCCGAATATACCCGCTAAATTTAAAAATAATATGGTATACTCGGATTAGATGGCGTACCCGTTTCCGAGTATACATCATATAAATTCTGGAACAGGTAATAGTACTCGCATGGAGAATATAATAAGGAGGCCGCACTGACGTTGGGGAAGTAGGCAAAATGAGTATCAAAAAGTAGAGTTGTAGAGTAGTACACAGAAACGCAACAAGCAGCGCTGGCATCAGGAAGCGTCGAAAAAAAAAGAAGAGAGGGCATATAAGGCGGAGCATCATAATTGAGAGGAGAAGGAACATAAAGACAGAAAGTGGTTCCCTCTGAGGGACCGAAATCGAAGCAAAATGAAAAACTAATAGAATTGAATTTAATACAAAATAATTTGAAATCAACTCCCTGCGTAGAAAAAAAAATTGTTCAGAAAAGTAATTTAAGAAAAACAAGAAATTGACGATTGCGAACATCAATAAAAAAAAATGGAATTTTAATGACTATATTGAATATTGGAAGGGACAGTTAGCGAACGCTGATTTGACCTTTTGGCGTCCAGCGTTTCGTCTCGCTGTACTTTTGAAGGAGACGCTCTTATGAAAAAATTCCCAACTCATCGATTAAATTAACAATACTCGACTATTGAACATTTGTATTTGTTAATAAAGAAAAGAAATACATTTCTATGACTATTTTGAATATCTAAAGGGACAGATAGCGAGCGCTGCTTTGACCTTTTAGCGTCCAGCCATTCCGTCTTGCTGTACTTTTGAATAAAATGATTAAAAACCGTGAATCGACCTTGCGGGTAATTATGAGAGCATCAATTTTAGAGAAGAAGGTACAGAAACCATGCTTTTTCACCTTCTAAAATCTGTAACTTTTTTCAATATCAATATTATAAAATAATGTACAATCGTGAATAGATCTTGCGGGCAATCATGAGAGCATGAATTATATAGAAAAAGGTACAGAAAATATAATTGCTCACATTATTGCCCGCGAGGTCGATTCGCGGTTTCATTTTAATTGGACAGGATTATAGATCAGGCTGTTCCCTATTAGTCTGCAAATTTTTATTCCTTAATAGTGATGTTGAAGAAAGTTACAAATTTTAGAAGCTACAAAAATCATGTTTTCTGTACCTTCTTCTCTAGGCTATCTGGCCTCAACTGATGTGGGCGGATCTACCACTGTCGCGCTTTAATTTTCTTATCCCTCTCTCTTTTTCTATTCTCCCACTTGTTTCAATTTTTCTGACGCTTCTCGACATCAGCGCTGCCCGTAGAATTTAGGAGAACTATCCACCAACTCTACTTTCAGTATAGTCGGACTGAGAAGAGAGTTCCTCAGAAGCTCTTCACAGCTTTTAGATTGTGTCCAAAGATATTTGACTAGTTTGGGAAGGACAACTCCATTCAAAAATAACAGGCCTGGCAAATATTGGTACAATACTTTAATGAAACGTCATGAGAATTTGAGCATAAGAGTGGCTCAAAATTTAACGTCTACCAGAGCATCAGTCACTGAAGAAGAACTTACAAAGTAGTTTGTTTATGTTGAACTATACTTGAAAAGGAAAAATTTATTACACGCCAAAAAAAGAAGTTTTAAAACGAATATCCAAAGGCTGGGGTGTAGGCAATTCGGATTGCGGTTGGATGGATGGACCAAGTTTTTACAGTTACATTACAAATGTGTTTTTTAAATGGTTGAAACAAAATAAATATACATTTCCAATTATTTTATATGTAGATGGTCATGTATCGCATCTTACATTGCCTTTATATAAATTTTGTCGAAAAACCTAAATCGAACTGATAGCATTATACCCTAATGCCACTCATATAATTCAACCACTTAATGTGGCATTATTTTACACATTGAAAGACGTGTCTCGAACAACTTTAAGACAGTGGAAAATTGATAACAATGTGGTCAATTTTAAAAAAAGTATGTTTGCTGAAGTTCTTAATTTGGCTTTAGAAAGTTCTGATTTTTCATCATCAATTAGAAATGGATTTAAGGCTCGTGCGTTATTCCCATTTAATCCTGACGCAGTAAACTATAATATTTTAAAAAAGAAAAAAAGTTCACGTGCTACTTCTGCAGATAATAAAACTGTTATTGATAATGAAAGTGTCAAAATTAATGAAAACCAAAAGCTTTTGTTATTACTTGAAAGAACGTTCATTTCTCCTAAAAGTTTAGAACTATTTTAAAAAAGAGAAGAAAGATTAAAAAAGAAAAAGAGCAAAAAATCGATAAAGATTTGAAACAAGCAAAAAGGAATTAATGGAAATAAACAAAAAATAAACTCAGAAATTAAAAAAATTAAAAATCTATTAAATTAGAACCTTCCAACGTTGAAGGCTGGTTTAGAAAGCATTGACAAATTAATAATAGCTCAAGAAATGCAAGCATTATTACAAAAAATGCAAATAAAACAAAAGGATTTTTAAAAATAAATGTTTCAACTTAATTTAATTAGAATGTTAATGTTATTCTTAAATTGTATAAATTACATTAATAAAATTTCAATTAAAATTTGTGAATTAATCGCTTGTTACAAAATGAATAAATTTTTTTTTTTCAAATTAATATTTATTTTCTTTAATAAATAAATTCATAAATTCATTAAAATTAATAGCTCATTTAAAACTTGAAAAATTTGCAAATGACTTAAAATGATTGAATTACTTGTATGTTTTGCACAAAAAATTATTTCATTCAGTTCCGAGTTTACCTGCCTATTTTATCCGAGTACATCTGTCAACAGATAATACGTATTCCGTGTATAGAAAGTAAATGCACTTTTTTTAATGTACGTTATTTTAAAAGCAGAACGTATACAGAAACAATAATATACGGTAGATCGTTTAAATTTTCTAATTTCACGCTCATGATTAGTACTCGATTTCCGTTTCCTACTCGGAAGTCAACGTCACCGGACGCTTTTGAAGTGTCTTTGACCCCGTGTCAATTTAGTGAGATACATTCGAGTTGTCCTGTTCATTGTATTTTTTAGCTTCAAAACGCCAACAACTAGAAATGTCATGACCAGATTTTTTACAAAATTTGGTCATAAAATTTGGATTTATAAAACAATTTTTAGCAGTATGTCCAGTTTTATTACATAGCTGACAATTTTTTTTTAATTATTATTGTTTATTTTTCGACAATTTTTCTTTATATGACCGGGCTTATTACATGAATGACAAATAACTTTTGGCTTTACTTGAGTATTATTATTTGAACTTTTATCTTGATCACTATTTTGTTTATTAGTTACAAACTTGACAGGTGTTTTTTAACCTTCTTTTTTTTCAATTTTTGCACTATTTGGGTCTTTACAAATTTCTTTTCACGCAATTAATCGTCTTTTTATTTCTATTGCTTTTTCTAAGCTCAGTGACGATGTCACATCGAGACATTCGTTGATCTATTTTATTTCTTAAATTTTGAACTGAACATTGGGCTACGGCTTTATCAGTATTGTCTCTATAAATTTGTATTTCATTCACAGTAGCAGTCGAATTATTTATTTTAAAACATTCTACTATTTCTTTTGTTTTTTTTCGTAATCTGTTGACAAAATCTACTATTAGTAGCCCTCGTGAACTGTAGACCCGAGAATGCCAGGATCGAATCTTACCATCAGCAGAATTTTTTCGGAGTTTTCAATTAGTTTTATTTCAGCTATATATTTAAGTATTAAATCCGTATAAACAAAAAACCTCTGGAGCGAATTGAAATTTCCTTTTCTTTAAACTGATTTTTTTATGGCAATACGTTTACCCTTTATTTAATAGGGAGTTCTGACTTTTTCAACAACTGACTGATGCATCAAACCTTACGTATTTATTTAGGCGAATGTGACATAATTAGAAGTCCTTTGCTTCAGGTGCGCACAAGTCCCTTCGCATGGTCCTTTTCTTTTTTGGAAAGCTAACGCTCTTCTTACGTTACGTACTCTTTTTTTAAAGTTTTATTGCTTTTTCACCACGTGGGTTTTACAAAAGCAATAAAATGTCTAAAAAATGGTTTTCTCAACTATTCTTCGGAAAGAATTTTCTATTTTAACAAAATCTTAGGAAAACTCAAAAAAAAACTTAAGTAATAATCATTAACCTCAGTCCTTAAGTTTTATTGCTATTTATTTTCAGCTTCTCTCAAAATATATTTTAAATAATTATGTAAAATAATTGATATACACTCAGACATTACACACGTATTCGGATGCAATACAATAATAGTAATAATAAAAGACTCATAATAATGAATTGATCTATCTAATCGCATATGCTTATAAAGAGTTTCATCGAATTTTAATGCTTACCCAGAAGAGATAAAGCTGTATAAAGACCTTTTGAGACTATATGTGACCATGTGAGATTCTATATAATTGTATTTAATTCTATGATTTTATTTCTTTAATCAAGTTCTACAGAGGCCAGTTATATATGATCGTATGGAATCTTATATGATTATATGGAACATTTTTATTTAGAAATGAGAAAAGTTAAAATATAAATTGATTCGGGACAAATTACTTTACATT
Source organism: Chelonus insularis (assembly GCF_013357705.1). Taxonomy (NCBI): domain Eukaryota; kingdom Metazoa; phylum Arthropoda; class Insecta; order Hymenoptera; family Braconidae; genus Chelonus; species Chelonus insularis. Next base: position 327,807 of record NW_023276701.1, read on the forward strand.
ATTAATAATGAATAATTCTATTTTTTTATGTATATTATAATAAGAAATAATATTAAATTTTCTACAAAGAAGTATTTTATCTTTTTACTGTAGGACTAACTACTTGCGAGATGAAAAAAGAACCTAAACAATAAAAGTAATCGACTGCTTCTGTTTAAACTCGTCTTTATTTCCTTTTGTCGCATTCTTTATCTAAATGGTCCGGAGTAGATATCTCAATTAGTTTTGAAGATATCGTTAACGAAAAAAATGAACCGAACCCTGTGCGCACAAACGTATCCTGTTTCAACGTTCCTATTAAGAAAGGTAAATCCTATAGGCTTTTCTAAAATTTAAATAAGAAATACCATATTTGAATAGGAAAAGTTAAGAAATCTCTGCACTCAAAAAATGTCTCATAGGATTATTCAAACCTAAATAGGAATTTAAACGGTAATCGCAAAACTCAAGGTTTCAGCACTTTTCTATTGACACAACTTGATGATGATCAAAAAACGAAGTTAGCGATTTTATAAAAAGTAAATGGTTTTTGTAGGAAATAAAAGTAGAAATTTGAATAAAAAACTGGGTGATAAAATAGAATAAGACGATTGAGAACAATCAATAATTTTCCAGCGGGATGTTTTTCTTTTTTTTAAGCCGAAATTTCTTTATGTGAAGAGTTATTTAGCATGATCAAATAATACAGTAATACACAAGGATTGAGCGCATTAAACTCACGGAGGTCCGTAAAGAGAAGACAGCTGGAATGGCTTGGAGAAGATCTGTTAACAATTTTAACCAAGTCGTCTGCATTTTCATTTCCTCCGATTCTATTATGTGATGGGGCTCAAAAAAATTTTATATTGTTATCATTATTTGTTAGAGTGAAGAACTGATTGTACTTTTTAGTGATTTTGAGGATAGAAGGATTTATTCTAACGTCATACTTAGGACTTTATAAACTTGTAATTGCACTTGGAGAGTCAGTGCAAATTTCAAAGTTTTTATTAGGGTTAGCTAAGGTTATGTCCATTGCTTTAGTAATTGTGAAAAATTCAGCAGTATACCTGCGCATTAAAACAGGCACGGGGCTACACGTAACGATTTCCCTATACCGTCTTATAGAAAATCACACAGCATTTATGTCCGGTACTCTACCTGTCATATTTCGACTTTGCAGCCCTAGGGACAGGGCTTGAAATTTAGCCTCCCGTAGTACCAACTTTATCCGATTTGGTCGGTGGTCGCTAACGCGTCTTGCACTCGGCGTGTTCGGAGTGTCCATAATCCATATATGTAATACTCCTATATTGCTATTCGGTATAGGGAGGGAAACTTAAGCATAACGGTGCAGACATATATGCGTTTGTCAAACTTATTATACGCTGTGACTTGTGCGTATGATCGTGAATAGAGCATGCGCATTAGATAGCATTTCAATTTGTACAAGGGATGAGAAAGTGTCCTTTGCAAATAGGATAGCGTCATTTTGCATATAAAATAGCGTCTGTTTTACATGCTACATCCAATTTTTTATGTATTTTAATTGACCTCATTAATAAGTATAGTATTTAAATATTGAAATTTTTTATTTATATTTAATTTCCAAGCCATTTCAACATCAATTCAATTTTAATAATTATTATTATTTTTATAAATATTTACGTGTACAAATAAACTCACGTGTAGCCCGCGTGTTCGTGAAGTGTGTTCACTAAGAGGTTATTTATATTTTTTTTTTACTACCAAGTGATTTTAATTATTCGTTTATACAAATAAATAATATATTATTTGAATAATAAGTACCTGTGAGTGTAGTTTTGTGCATAACATTAAGAAAAATGGGCCTGACATGCTATATATGCCGACGCAAAGCATCAAAAGGTGATCGAATTTCTTTACACAAGTAAGTTTAATTGGGTGTATTTAATTTTTTTATTATATAATATTATAATATAAATTCGTTATCGAGACATTTAATTTTACATATTAGTAAAAGAAAGTTAGAGAAACGAATATGTTCATTGGAGGAAATAGTTGCACACTTAAAAAAAAAAGAATATGGTGACTGATGTAACTGGAGAAGCTTTGCTGGTATAGTATAATTTTTAATTATTTTAATAGTATACATTACAGAAACAGGATGTTATAATGTCTATATTATAGGGCGTTACCGATACATCTGACCATTTATATGCCAAGAACAAACGCTCAAGAAACGCAAATAGAATAAACCTGCAAATAGCACATACATCGCAACGATAAAGTGTAACTATGAGCAGCGAGATTCTTTTGTAATTATATTTTACACTAATATAAAAATTATAAAGCTGACATTGAAATATTTGTATTTAACAGACTATGATAACAGGTGATAATGAGACTCCGTTCAAGGCTAAAGTGAAGGGAGAGTACACCCCAAAAATCTGGAATTATGCCATGACGCTGCATTTTTACTCATTAAAAGCGTATAATTACGTGAGAAAAATGTTTAATAATAATTTACCGAATCCATCTACTGTGAGAGCATGGTATCGTGCAGTTAATGGGTCCCCGGGATTGACAGTTGAAGCATTAGAAGCTATTAAATTGCGAACTCAAAAGAAGATCGTTGTAACTAATTTAGTTATAGATGAAATGTCTATTCGTGAACAATTGATTTATCAGCAAGGACGTTTTCATGGTTGCGTTGACTTCGGAGATGACCATGATTATCAAAATGATAATGCAGTACATGCAACCAATGCATTAGTCTTTATGGCTGTTGCATTAAATGATAGTTGGAAAGTCCCAATAGGCTATTTTTCAATTCGTTTACTGGATAGTAAGGAAAGAGCTAATTTGATAAAGTTAGCACTAAAGGAATTGCATGAAATAGATTGAAAAGTTCATTCAATAACGTTTCGATGGAGCTGCATCAAACATTAGCATGTGTAGTAATCTAGGTGCTAATTAATATATGGTCCAAACTTTAAACCTTACTTTATTAATCCTTTTTTAAATGAAACGTGATATATTTTTTATGATTTATGTCATATGATTAAATTAGTACATAATACGTTAGGCAATTTAAAAGTATTAAAAACTGCTGACGAAGATGAAGTGGATTGGAGTTATATTTAATAGTTATTTAAATTACAGACAGAAGAAGGCTTAAGATTAGCCAATAAACTAACAAACAAACATATTTTTTATGTATCAAAATTATAAGATGAATGTTAAATTGGCAATGCAAACATTGAGTAACAGTATATATTGTTCTTTACTTTTTTTTAAAAATATCAATAATGACAAGGTACAACAAGTATTTTACAAGTATTGTAAACAGTAAATTGTAAAAATAAATTCTCCAAGAACACCCTGAATATTCCATTAAATGATGCAAATGTAGACAAATTCAAATATGCAGCAAAAAATTGTGAAGAGTACATTAATGTTCTACAAACTGTTAATGACCAAAAAATTATACAAAGTAATCGGAAAACGGGCTTCATTGGTATGATTATAGGACTGAGGAATATATTCCCGTTTTTTGAGCAACTAAAAACTTTAGGACTCAATTACCTGTTAACATACAAGTTATCTCAAGATTACTTGAAAACATTTTTTAGCGCTATTCGGAGCCGTGGTGGGTTTAATAATAACCCAAATGCCTTACAATTTATAAGTGCATATAAACGTCTTCTTATTCGTCATGAATGAAAAGAATTTAAAAATGGGAATTGTTTGTTCGATGGTATCGGTATTCTCCATATTAGTTGTCAGCAAAAAAATATAAACAACCCCATAGGTAAATATAGCGATCTCAACTTCAATTTTGAAGCCGACCATGATTATGATCTCCCTTTTATAAGACAAAAATATACAAAACTCGTATTATTTAAACACCAATAAGTTGAATTATATATAATTTGTTATACTGGTATGTGTAAATAATAAATTATTTATTGTTAAATATTATTTTTTTATCTTAGAATTCAGACGTGAATATCACACTTTGAATACGGCCGTGTTACTGATCCTAAAGGAGAGGTACACACGCAAAATAAGATCGCTAATGGCCGTTAAAAAGTCATTAGCAAAGCGGTACAAGCGACGAAGGGACAACAGATTGTTCCAATCTGACCCTTCGCGCTTTCTTAAGCTGCAAGCCCCTGTCACTTATGAGCCTCCGAGTGCAGAAAAAGTCGAAACCTACTAGGCCGAAATATATGGTCGCGCTAGTGCGCTAGATGTAGACACTCCGGCCCTTTAACTTTTCAGAGAATTCTGTGACGAACATCTATCACGAATTCCTGAAGAGTTTCAACGAGTCAGCATTGATGAGATCAGGAATGCTCTAAGGGGCACAAAGAACTGGGCTGCCCCTGGGCCAGATGCAATCGCCACCTTCTGGTGGAAGAAATTGACGTCATCCTACCAGCATCTGGCTCGTATCTTCTCAGAATACCTGGGAGGAGATACACCCATTCCTGGATGGCTCGTTGAAGGGCGTACTGTGCTGATCCCCAAAAGTGGTGATCTGTTCAACCCCAAAAACTACAGGCCTATTGCATGTCTAAATACCCTCTACAAATTGTTTACGAAGATTTTGAACGAGAGGATTTTGACTGCAATAGAACCTGTATGGAGACAGATAAACGAACAACGTGGCAGCAAGCGTGGCTTGACAGGTTGCAAGGAGAACTTGCTAGTAGACCGATGCGTCACAATGGGCACATACTACTACAAGCGCAACTTGTCAATGGCCTGGGTGGATTACAGAAAGGCATTTGATACAACATCACACGAGCTTCTCCTCTACTTTCTCGAATGCCTTTCAGTACCCCCACAAATAGTGAGATGCATCGAACATCTGATGCCGCTCTGGAGGATACGTTTCACCGTAACATCTGGTGAAACAAGAGTGTCTACTAGAGCAGTACCATTTAGGAGAGGCGTATACCAGGGAGATATCCTGAGTCCTCTTCTATTTTGCATCTCACTGCTGCCATTATCTGTCACTCTACGCCGAACGCCTGGATATAAAGCCGGACGAGTCTCCAACCGCGTATACAAAGTCACACATCTATTTTATATGGATGACTTGAAAGCGTACGCGGCAAGTCCTGAGAGACTCCGAACAGCCCTAGAGGTTGTTTCCGGGTATACCAGTGCAGTCGGCATGGAGTTTGGGTTGGACAAATGTGCTGTCGCCCACTTAGTAAAAGGGAGATCGCCGAACTGGAGTGATAATGTCGAGCTTAGAGACGGGAGCATCATAAAACATCTGGATGCTGGAGAGTCATACCGATATCTAGGACAGGCACAATCTCCTTTACAGGACGAGTCTGTCATCAAAGATACTCTCCGCAGTGAGTACAAGTGGCGACCTAAGAGAATACGGGGCTCTGAATTATCAGGCCCTAACAAAGTCAAAGCCACGAATATGCTTGCTGTCCCAGTCTTGCTATACTCATTCGGAGTTCTTAAATGGCTCCGAAAAGAGCTTAAAGATCTGGACATTATCACGAGGAAAGTGATGACATTATATCGAAGTCATCACCCGCGATCTTCTGTCCAACGCCTATACTTTCCCCGTGATCTGGGAGGGCGTGAACTACTAAGTTTGGAGTGTCTACATGACAGGTTAGTGATAGGCCTTGCTTATGACATCTATGAGAGCTCTGATCTTCTTCTCAAGTTCGTAAACAGCTTTGAACTATTGGGAAGGGATGCGTTCCTATATAGAGCAACATATCAGGCAGCGCAGAACCTCGGCTCAGTTTTCGACCCTAGCAGCCCAGACGGTCTAAGGCTTTTGCAATTGACCAGAGGGCAACAGAAGGTCGATATAAAAACAACCGAGCAGTTGAAACTGCTCGACGAACATGTGGCAAAGTCCTTACATGGTGTGTTTTACCGGCATCTCGAAACACAGGACTTGTCACACCAGCTGACTTTTCAATACCTTAAGTCAGCTGGCTTGTTCTCTGAGACCGAAGGATTCATTATGGCCTGCCAAGATGGTGTATTTTCCACCCTCGCCTATCGGCGTAATGTTATGCACGAGCAACTCGAGGACACAAGATGCCGAGTTTGCCACGGTGATGTAGATGAGACGTTATTTCATGTATTATCGGCTTGTCCAATATTAGCGCGCTCAGCCTACATTCACCGGCATAACGCCGCCCTCAGAGTGCTGTATTACCACCTACGGCACTCTTACGGAATAGACGAGACACCAGTGCTGCCCTATGTGCCTGGTAAAATTGAGTCAGTCGTTGAGAACGAGAGAGCAAAAATTCTTTGGAATTACCCGCTCTCTACGCCTCAACGCATTGAACACAATAAGCCGGATATTACTCTTTTCGACCATACCACCAAGCACGTATATTACATTGAGTTCTCAGCCCCGGCCGAGACAAATATACGTGCGAAAGAAGAGAGTAAACAGAAACGCTACAGAGAGCTCATGGAGGTCATAAGAAAGGTCTATCACGCATACACAGCGCACGTGATAGTCCTGGTGATTGGCGCCCTCGGAGGGATAAGGGACCGCTTTCTGACAGAGCTTCGAACAATACCAGTCTGCCGTAGTCAGGCTGAGATTCTCGCGGCTCGTATGCAGAAAGCGGTCATCTTTGGTTCTCTCCGAATCCTGAGACGACTGTAAATAATGACTGAACGGCTGCAGCCCCGGATCACCCTCAAACCTGATGGAGTCGGGTGCCTGCAGGATAATCCCGTCTGGTCAGGCCCCAGGTGGGTCGGAGCCCTGGGATCCCTGGCCAGATACATTTGACGAATCGCAAGATGGAAATAATAATAATAATAATAATAATAAGAAGCATACAGAAACCGATTTACTATAACTCAATTTTAAGTTGTGAAAGGGAGGTGGCTTGTCCTTCTCCAATTGCCAATTCTCCCTCTACGGTAGTGACGCTTCCGCACCACAGTTCAAATGAAAAGAGCAAGACAGAAAGTTACTAGGAAAAAGTTCTTGGCAGATTACGTCGTCAAAAATGAATGTTTTGTTTCAATTTAGGTTCCAATCGAAAGTTTAATTCATCCTCCAGGGTGGAAAACTCGAATATTATAATTTTAATAGGTTTATATAATTAAACAAATTAACTGAAATATAAAGCTGTTTTCCACTAGAATTCTAAGGTGTCATGGCGGAAGTACCTGTCATGAACCCTTCACCAAAAAATCATTTACTACACGATTATTATTGCAGTCACACCTAAAAACTCTGTTTTCCGCTCTTTACGCCACTTTTTTGTACATATTATAAAATAATAGAATGAGAACAACTAATATTAAAAGTTAGTTCATTAAAAGTGACAGATTCAAATACAGAATGAAAGACAAGACGTCTAATGTTAGCTAGTCTTAGTCCTAAACTGGAGATAAACAAACTCTCTCCTCGTTGCTATAAACAATCAAATCGTCAAGCAATCGTCATCAACTAACAAACTGTCGTTAGTTAATCCATCTATAGATGGACACACATATAATTTACACTTCTCCCGATCTTCTAAAAATTGCCTCCTGGCAATTCCTAATAGTTGGGTAAAAATATTGGATTAAGCTGAAATAAATTGACATGCAAAATCTAAAATTAAACTTCTAATTCGAAATAATGAAAATCAAATAAATAATCATTCAGCCTAGATTCCAATATTGCCGCTTCCCAACTCTGCCTGCTTGTAAATAAATAAAACAAATCATTCTGAACTATTATTTAAAACTTTAAAAATTCTTTTTTCCTTCCTCCTTTTCCATAGAAAAGAATCTGGGAAGTAAAGAATGAAAATCCACAAGAGCTGAAAATGCCAAGAATCTGGGAGGTCAAAACAAGGGAGATCTAGACAGATTTTATAAATTACTGCAGCATCAAAGTTAAAAACAAATTTTTAATTTGAATTCAAATTCCTTTTTGTATTTAATTGAATGGTCCCACCTTTTGGAGAACATTTCTCCAAATTAATAACTGACTACGCATCCTATTCATAAAATCAGACTCTTAAAATCACAAAAATAATAATCACAAATGATCCACCTTGCAAGGAATTTTGAAAAAAAAAAGTTCAATAGTTTAAACCAACTATTCGAACTTTATAGGATACCATGGACACTTAGTGCCTAACTTAAATTCATTTTGGCCATTAATGTAGAAAAGGTTAACAACACAAACGCTCCAACTGTGTATAGCCTATAGTAACTCCACGAGAACGCCCCAGGACAGACATTGTAAGTTTAAATCAAAAATCAAATGATCAATGAGAGCCAACGTTTTCAGAATTCAACAGAAATTAGGAATCAAGTAAGAGTCAACAATTAATCATCAACATCATGATGAGCAAGTCTATTTATATGAACCACTTTTAAACGACCATTCGGAATTTTCTCAATTCTAAAAACAACATCATTTAATTTGTTTTTAATAAAATATGGACCTTCCCAATCTGATTAAAGTTCAGAGCATTTCCCTTTAACTCTTTTAGGAAAATAAAACCAAACTTTTTGACCTACGTCAAAAGACAAAATATTAGATTTTAAATCATAATTAGATTTAAGTTTTTCTGATTTAATTTCTAAATTACGTCGCACATAATCATGAGTGAGTTGTAATTTTTCACGAAGATCATAACCATATTCACCTGTAGAATTGTCATTAGAAATATTTTCAGAAGGAGAAATTCCACAAAGAAAATCTAAAGGTAACCTTAATTCACGACCTAACATTGTTAATGCTGGAGAAAATTCTGTAGTCTCATGTCCAGAAGAACGATAAGCTAACAAAAATAGAGAAATCCAACGATCCCAATCTTTTTGATTTTTATTAATAAATTTTGATACATATTGAAGAATAGTCCTATGCAACATTCCAACTAAACCATTAGATTGAGGATGAAGACGTGTAGTTCTAGTCTTTTAAATTCCAAAAAGATTCATCAGCTCTTTGAAGATTTCTGATTCAAACTGTCTACCTTGATCTGAGAGAATTCGTAGTAACTAAGAATGGAATTTTCGAAAAACTTCAGAAAACAATTTCAAACTGATATGAATGGGAAATTATTGTAATTATGCGCAATTTTAATAAATAAAATAAAAAAAATAAATTGGCCCCGATTGGAATCGAACCCCGCTCGGCAAAGTAAAAATTTGATTCTCTGAACACAGAGCTAACATGTTTACATTTGAAATATTCGTATTTGTAAAACATAAGCTGCAGGCTTGGGCACGGAGGATGAAGATAAAGCTTGCCGGCGAAGCGTCAGAACTTGCAATCATCTCTCTGATGAATAAGACAGAGATGGATGATCTTTATGCTGTGTCTTGCTCGGAACAGATGGTTAAAGAATTTGGAATTTTTTGGTGCCCTTAGCGCCTTTTTCTCAGTGCATTCCTGAAAATTATCATTTTTTGAGCAATTTTCCTGTTACCTACTCAATTTCAATTGAAATCGAGCTTCGGCCTTCCACCGCCCAACGCGAGGGCGCACAGTCAACTTCGGAACTTTTCTTCGGTATAGCCCAGCCTTGACATACTGACGGAGGTTCAGGAGTGACAGGTTGAAGATTTGATAATCGAAGTCATAAATAGACGTTTTAAACGAATTACTATAGTGAATCAACTTAAAAAGCGAGTGATTTTGATAACTAAGGAACTGTGGTTTTCCTTGTGATATAAATCCAAGGTGTAATTTATAATGTCGGTGTCTATTTCCGAATCTAACAAACTGAGTGAAGAGACGCCATCGGATCATATGGATCTGAATGAGTGTGGTGTGTATGATAATGACAATGGTTTCGTGCAAGTTGAAGATAGGAAGACGAAAAAAAAGAAATCAGACAAGAATGAGGACAAAGCGGGGGCAGGACCTAAAAACTTGAAAATTACCGAGGATCAGCATTCCGCCGGGCACACCTGTTGTACCCCTTTCCTCCTGATCCTAAAAAGATGGCATCAGTTGGCGGGAAGTCTGGAGCGGTTGCCACGCCACCAAACCAGTATTCCAAGGACCACTTGGGGCCGTTTCAAGTCAACATTAGGTCGACGGTCGGTAAAATAACTCACCCTATTCAAATGGGTAAAGAAATTTTTTCTCTTTTAGATTCTCTCAACCTTAAAAGCAAGAGAAGCGAAACAACAATGTAACGTCTATTGTATTTTTTTGAATGATAGAGAGGCAGCGAACTTGCTTGTCAACCACAATAGATTCAAAGAAAAAAATCTGGAGGCTTCTATACCTGGTTTTAAAATTTTCAGGGAGGGAGTTATTTCTGGAGTAGAGGTTGATGCTTCTGATGATGACATTAAGATAGGACTACTTTCTTCAATTAAGGTTGTTAAATTTCTTCGAAGCAAACGGAGAGATAAAAGAACCAAGACGCTTGTTCCTTCTGAAACGATCAGGATTTGGTTTCATGGTCAGCATCTCTCGCCGGCTGTTTCCATCTGGGACGTATCTTATCGTGTGAGGCCTTTTGTGGCACAAGTTAAGAGGTGTAACAGATACTTGACTCCTGGTCACTTTGGATTCGAGTGTGCGAAAAAAATAAATGTTTACTCTGCCTTGGAGATCTTCACCCCAATGAGTGAGCTGTGGTGGACCTCACCAGTCGTTGGACACCACCTGTCCTAAGCTCCTCAGACTCGAAGCCATCCATGAGAGAGCCGTATATTTGAATATCTCTTACGCTGAAGCGAGTAAAATGACTCCTACTACAGTTCATAATTACCTTCCTCCTCCTTCCAATCTGAGTTACACTGAATTCCCTTTCTTAGTCCTTCCTTCGAGTCCTATACCCCTGTCTCCTCCGTATCAACTCCTATCTCTCCCCAACCCCCTGTCCCTATCGTTGTTGAACTCACCTGGCTCTAAGGCTCACCTTGATAATCTTCTCCATACTTGCGACATTCTTAGTTTCTGTGTCAAACAATTGATCTTGTTGTCTGACACGCTTCCGTAATCGCGTTCGCCCCATTCGATTTTGACTTGAAAATTCTCCAATGCAAGTGTCGGAGTATAGGGATAAGCGAGAAGATCTTATTTTAGTTTGTTCTGACGACGATATCATTCTCCTTTCGAAGACCTGGCTTAACGTTGACTTCAGCTTTCGTCTTCCGGGGTTCAATATTGTTCGAAATGACAGAGAGGGTAAATCAAGTGGTGGTGTGCCTATAGCCATGAAAAAGATTCGTCTTTTTGAGCCGTTACTAAATTTTGTTACTTTTCCAGATCAGCTCGAGACAGTTGCCGTTAGGATCCCTCTGGATACAGGTGATCTCCTGGTTGTATCAACATACAAGATTTCCGAAATACTATTTGACGAATCGATTTGGAAGTCTCTCTTCAGCTCCATCTCCCGCTACCCCATGGTTTTCTTGGGGGGTGACTAAAATGCGAGACACCCCTGTTAGGGTTCACCTGACTTTTGTAGGGATGGAGAGATGTTTTTTGAATTAGTCATGGACCACGACATGGTTGTGCTGAATAATGGTTCGCCTACAAGAAGGATCAGGCCGTCTTAGAATCTATCTATGATAGATATCTCTTTGGTTACTGCTAACCTTGCTACTATGGCTTCGTGGGGAGTCATGGAGGACTCTTTAGGGAGTGATCATTTCCCCATTTCCGCTTCCCTGGGAGTAGTACCTAGGGATTTTAAAATGTTTAGTCATAAAATCAATTTTCCTCTGATAGACTGGGATAGATTCAAAAATGCGATTAAGAAGGTCGAGTCCAAGCTCGACCTCTGTGAAGTCGATTCCCGTGGTCTCCTGTTATATAGAAATATGGTGGAATCAATCAAGTCGGCAATAGCATCCTCGTTCAAGAGATCCCGTAGAGGTCATGGTTCGGTTCCTGGGACTAAGACTCGTCGCTCTCCTCCAGCTCCTTGGTGGAACGAGCATTGTACATAGGCGGTGAACCTACTTTGTGAAGCCCAAAGATCTTTCAGAAAATCCTTTTTCCTGGTGTAACTACAAACGTCCCCAAAAGCAAGAGGCGTTGACTCGGCGTACTTTAAAAAAATATAAACGGGAGGGTTGGTTAAAATTCTGCAGGACGATAGGTCCATTTACTCCCTTGGGTCTGATTTGACAGAAAGTTGAAGTATTAAAAAGTTCGACGTGCTGACTCCTCAGTTCTATTAAACATTTATAGGTCACTCATAAGAAGCCAGTGGGAATACAGTTCTCATGTGATCTCTATCGGTAACCAAACATGCTTCTCCAAGTTGGAGAGGGTACAATACCAAGCTATCAGACTGGCGCTTGGTTACAGAACTTCTACACCAACGAACATCTTATTAGCCGAAGCTAAGGAACCGCCTATTAAATTCCGGGTCTACGAACTCGCATGTAGCTACTTCCTCAGAGCTGCTCCTCTTACTAATCACTTAGCTATCGAATCGCTATTACAAAAGCAGAGTTTTTGATGATCTGGCTCCTACGTGCTACCTCTTCCCACTAGACTTCTTGAGATCAGACTAAAATTTAGAATGTCCTCGTATGCTTTAATTTTTACCGCGGAGGCGTCCGCAATCCTCCAGGCTCTCCACACTGCGCTACGCCTCGGCCACCAGAAAGTCCTTATTCTTTCGGACTCCAAAAGTACGTTAGAAGCATTACGCAATATCAACCCTAACCAGCGTTCTCCTTTTCCTTACTACATCCTCCAAGCCTATAAACGACTAGTTGATTTAGAAGCAGAAGTCCTTTGCTGGATCCCCGGCCACTCTGGAATTCAAGGTAACGAAGTGGCTGATGCTTTAGCTAATCAAGCAAGATCCTCGGGTGTTTATCTAGATCTGCTTTTACCGTATACGGATTTTTATGTCAACTTAAAAAACAGAACTCACGAGAAAACAGAGAGATTCTTAAAAACTCAGTCTGCTCATAAGGGAGCAGATTACTTTGGGTCCTTCTACACCAATACTGCGAAACCTTTGTTTTATCATCATCATCTAGAAAGAAAGGAAATTGCTACCATCAATCGGATTCGTAGCAATCATTACAACTTGAACTCTAGTCTTTAACGGATAAGGATTGTGGACGTGCTGTCTTGTAAATGTAGCCACGTGTATCAAGACTTGGAACATGTCTTATGGTCCTGCCTTCTATTCGATCCTCTTCGCTCTACGTTTATCTCAGCCCTCAAAAAAGTTGCACCTACATCCTATAAAAACCTTGCTAATCTACTGAAGGCTCCCAACAGCAGAGTCATCCATATAATTTGCAACTTCCTCAAGAAAGCAAATCTCTTCATTTCAACTGGATTGTAACATTAGGCTTGGAACTGTTTTTCAGAGCCAGTCCTAAGCTAGTGTCTTTGGACTGGCTCTGAAAAACAACTTCCATTCGAATTAGCCACTCAGCTATTATGACTCTGTATGCTAGATTACAGATATCATAGGGATTCTTAGCGAGCAGTGTTTCTTTGTATTAGACCGCATTTTTAATACAGTGATGGGAAAGTCTACACTTTTTCTCATCTACTTTCTTTAATTTTTCTGAGGCTCGGTTAGTTGTTTTATTGATTCGCATATATGTGTTGGTGAGATTTTTAACTAGATAGTCATTGCCAAGGTATTCTGCATGGTGGCGTATCGTAGGTAGCTCGGATTCTCCTAAAAAAATAGTTAAAAGAATGGTAACGCGATATTCAAGAGCCACTCTGACAAATTTTTACTGTATGTTTTGCAACTTTCTGTTAGAAGCTTCGTCATAGAGTAATATACAAAACTCACATAATCTATTATAGACCGAACAAAGTTTCCACAGAAAATAACTAAGGTTTCGGGACCATAACTCCACCATGTGCCCCTTAAGAAATATATTACATTGAGTGCTTTAAGACATTTACTTTGAACTTGATTTGTGTGTGTACTGAAAGTTAGCTTATAATCTAAATATATTCCAAGCCATTGAGTTTCTTCACATAATTTTATGGTATAGTCATCTATTTTAATTTCTTTAGAACCTGGAGTAATTTCCTTTCTATTGATTTCGACTTGTTTTGTTTTCTTAGGGACATAATTCTTATCCTATATTAGTTAGGTTTTCTCCAATTGTTCTGATTGATTTAGTGATTAAGTTTGTTGACCTTTGTAGAGATTTATACTGGCAGTAAACAGCCACATCTTCAGGAAACTGCAAAACTGTCACGCTCTTAGGAAGATTGATAATAACAACATATATGATGTAAAGAAGGGGAGTGAGGATCTCGCCTTGCGGCACACCCTTATTTACAATTATGGTTCGTTCCCCAAGGATCTCCGTGGAGACTTCCCGGTTGTGCATAATAAACTTGATGAACTCTAACACCTGTTTTGAGCAACCAACACCAGCTAGCTTATCTCGAGTTATCAATACAAGGCTACCCTTTACAAAATCTTAATTCGCTATCTGATATGAATCTATAATATTCTACCCACCACTAAAGGCGATCTTTTATCATGGTCTCGAACAGCTTACTACAATTCAGTCAAAACGGTTAAGCTCAAACTCCATGCTAGACATATTTGTGGTATTAAGACTGTAGGTTATGTTTTTTTAATGTGATTGGACCTATCAACTACTTTATTCTCTATACAAATACACACATACTACGAATTATCATTCTGTCTAAAAATTTGACAACGTCGCATAAGTTTATTTTCCTACTCGCCTTGTATTACCTTATACCGTCCGGAATTGCTCAGAGTTTCTATACCCAGTAAACCAAATTATTCTATTATTTAACTTAATAAATAATCATGGGAGATCGTATTCGTTATAAAGGAAGATTTATTTTAAAAAAAGTGCTCGATAAAAGAATAAAAATTGCAAAAGCTCTACATAAGAGAAAAGAAGCTAAAATGTTCCAACAAATAATATTGAACCTGAGGAATCTAACCTATGTAAAAGCACTCGCTTGGTAGAATTGAAAGTATTAGGCAAAAATTTAAAATTTTGTAAGTGTCACGAAACACTTTGCCTTAATGATGTAGTCGATGAAGAGCGTTTTGGGTTAAACTCGATTTCAAAAGTGAAATGTATGAAGTGTCTTACAATAACAAGAGTTCCAACACGAAGGGTTCATGTCACGAAAAATAATAAATCTAAGCATTCTGACATCAATAAAGGTGTAGTTTTTGGTAAGTTTAAAAAATATGTATTCTTTACAAATATTTACATAAAAGTAAAAATTATTTGAATTTCATGGTTATTCTAGTAAACAAATATCTCTCTATTTTTCAGAATTAAAATGCTAATATAAAATATTTAATTATAGGTGCTATACATGCTGGTTATGGTTGCAGTGGATTGAAGAAAATACTGGCTTGTCTAAATGTACCCACTATTTCACCAAAATTATATAAACAGTATGAAGAAATTGTAGAAGAGATTTACCCCCATCGTAAAAACTTAATCTCAGTAAATGAATATGATGAGAATAATAATACGAAGTTCGATTCAGCTGTGGGAGAAATAGTAAACATTATTGTCTCTTATGATATGGGGTGAAGCAAGCGAGGAAACGGAAGAAGTTATGATAGTCTTAACAGATATGGAACGATTATTGAATTTTTAAGCGGGAAAATTCTCGATTATGCTGATAGAATTAGGGAATGTAGATATTGTGATAAGGGTAGGAAAAAAGAAGATCATGATTGCTGAAAGAACTTCACGGGAAGTGCAAAAGCGATGGAGGCAGATACTGGAGCAGCTTTAATAAATAACAGTAAGATTCTTAAAGAAGCCAATCTTGCTGCACGAGTGCTAGTTGGTGATGAGGACAGTTGTACAATTGCGGCTGTACATCGAGGGAAGCCTAAAATAATTTTTAAGCTTTCTGATCGAAATCATTTAAAGAAGAATTCCAGTAAAGACTCATATAAATTAAGTAATCATAGGGAGATGAAAAAAGAAACAATTAGTCATTTAAAAAAATGTTTTGGATATGCGCTCACTCAAAACAATGGTGATAATAAAAATTTAGCTAGTACATTACGCAGCATTCCTGATCATTTTTTTAATAATCATGAAAATTTTGGTTTGTGGTGTAATCGCAAAAATGGATCTGAAAAAAAAAATTGTTCTTTCAGATCATTTATTGTATGATAAACTGTCTACTTTATTTGCTAAGTATGCTACTAATGCATATAAGTTCTCAATTGCCGCATCTAGTCGAGCTCACGAGTCTTTCAATACTATAATGGCGCATAAAGCACCAAAAAATATTTGTTACAGCCAAAGCAAATCACGAGTTATCGTCTTGCTAGTGCAGTATGCACAAAAAATAATGGTGCATCCTATCTCACTGAAGTTCGGAAAAATTTGGGATTGTCACCGGGGCAATGTACTTCTTTGCATGCAGAGCAATCTGATAAGAAACGATTAAGACGTGCAGAAAAGGCAAAATTATCAATTACCAAAAAACGTAGAATTGTAGTTGCTCAGGAACGTGAAAAATTGAAGAAAAAAAATAAGAGTATTGAACGTATTTAATACCAATCAAATTGTGGTTTTTTCGAAAAAAGTGTCATTAATATATTCCTTTTCATTATTTTCATTTTAACCTCCTCTGAGAAAATACCCTATGTCACTTTTTAAACAGAATCGACTAAAGATAATGTCATAGCTATACAAACTCTTATTTGTCGGTATGGTAAAATGAGTAAACTTAGCGCTATAGAAAGAATTTCAATGAATCTTAAACCAGAATATAAACATTATATACGTTGTTCAGACATACTTACGGTTTATAATCTTTTAAAATGGGTTGATGAATATGAACGATTAGTCCTTACTGAAAAGAATTTTAAACCACCTTTCGTACAACAGTCGGTAATGCCGGAAACGGCATATGAAACTAACTCTTATAATTAAAAGAATAAGTTACATGACATACAAACCATTAATCAAACGTACAATCCAAGTAAAGATTGTTGGCAATGTGAAGAAAATTGACATTTTCGTTCCGAATGCCAAAACAAACAAAAGATTTTCTGTTCTCATTGTGGAAAAAAAACTCTTACTCGAAATTGTGAATGTCAAAAATCTCCGGATTCTCCAGAAATTAAAAACAATAATAATAATCCACAATCAAGTCAATTAACTAGAGAAATACCTGTTAAAGGTTATAAGAATCAACCTAATCAAAGATATATTTCTCCAGCTAATTTTTTTAAACAAAGAAATTCACCAGTCAGTATCCCGGCAGTACAAGTTGCCGATGGACGAGATGTTTCAATTACTGGAGCTACTGAAGTAGCTTTGGAAATAAACAATAAACCATATATTTTACCGTTTGCAATCGTGCCTGATGTGGCTGATAAAATTGTTCTTGGAGTTGATAATCTAGGAAAAATCAATTATCAAATTAATTTTTCAATTTCCAATCAATCCAGAATCATGATTAATATGCTGAGTAATACCGATAATGAAGAAACCACTAAAGCTGTTATAAAAGAAGAAATTGAAAAATTCCGTTTAATAAAAGGGCCAACCAGTGAGGTACAACATATCATTGAAATTAAAGAAGGTGTTAAACCAATTAAGACTCGTTATACGCCTCGTAATCCTGCAATGCAATCAATTATCGACTCTTCTGTTGATAAAATGCTAAAGGAAGAAGTTATCGAGCCATCATCAAGCCCCTAGTGTCCCCTATAGTATTAGTAAAAAAGAAGAATAAACAATACCAGTTTTGTATTGACTTTAGAAAAGTCAATAAAGTTCCCAAAAGAGATGTTTATTTTCTTCCGCATGCAAATGCAACTCTTGATAAATTAAGAGATGCAAAATATTTTTTAACTTTAGATTTAAAAAATGGTTATTGGCAAATTCCACTAGTTGAATCTAGTAAACCTATCACTGCTTTCGCAGTTCCTGGTCATAGTCTTTATCAATTTAAAGTAATGCCATTTGAATTACATTTCACATCATCTACCTTTCAAAGAACTCTAGATAATATTCTTGGTCCCGAATTAGAACCGAACGTTTTTGTCTATCTAGATGACATTATCATTGTACGCAAAACTTTATCTAGACCCATTGAAATGTTTAAAGTTGTTCGATCATTAAGCGAATTTGAAGATTAATCTATAATAATTTCAAAAGTGATAGGTAATAATTCAAAGAAATCAAGTTCGCTTTATCAATGAATTACACCGTTTAGTTTAGCAATGATAAATGTATACAGTTCAGTTAAAAGTTAGGTTAAACACTAAATCCAATGGCACCAATAAATTCAGATTTCTTGTAAACAAAACGATCAAAAGTTTCATAATTTTGTATTTAGTCAATTAATTGTAAAGTTTTATTTAATATCAAATATTGTCATTTATCTTTACATTAAATTTCAATATAGGTTTTCCCTATACTCTACTATTAGTCGTAATCAAACAACCTTAAAGAAGTCTTTAAAAGACTCAGAAACGCAAAACTAAGGATAAATGAAGATAAATGTAAATTCTTACAAAAACAAATTACTTACCTTGGTCATGCTATCAATGAAAATGAGATAAGAACAGATCCCGAAAAAGTAAAAGCAATTACCGAAATCTATAATAGTTAACTTACCTGGTACATCCGTTGATCATCCTATTCCTGATCCATCTAACCTAGATGAAAAAGAAAGGATTAAATTATACTCACCAAATTTTACTCACTTCAATCCTTAGAGTCCACCGCATTCACCATTGTCTCCAATTAGAGAGTTGAATGAGACTTATGAAAATATTATAACCGAAGAAGAACGTGGCCCAATTTTTAAAAATTATATCCGAAAATTTTCTATCGATAGAGAACATTACAAAAATTGGGCCACGTCTTATGACATTTTTTTTAACTAGCTACTTTTCCAGATTAAGTAAAAGTTAATCGCAAAAAAAAATTTATCGTAAATTTTCATCTACAAAATTACTTTTTAAATTATTTCAAGAAAATTCGAAAAAGTATTTTCTCACACAATTCATCGAAAGTAAAGAAAAAAAGACTTGATTTTATAGGCATCGCACTCCATTTGATTTCAAACTTTTATGGTGTTTCAACATTTTTTTAAATAATCATTCAAAAATGAGAATTTGATTATTTGCAGAGTCATTTGAGGCGTGTACGTGGCGCAAAGTTTTACTTTCATCCGATGATAGCAGTTTTAGTAGGATACTTCAAACACTCGAAGGAAAATTCCGAATAAGATTAATGCTATCAAATGTTTATTAATATTTTGATCAAACATTCGATCTACAATTTCTTATGCACACTTACGCGATTTTTTTATCAAACAATTTTATGGTTTTGCGATTATGATAAGTCAAACTTGGCGCAATTTTATGATTTCAAACATTTTTTGCATGTAGAACAATTTGAAAATATCGGATTTTCAAACAAAAGTGACGTGGCGCCGTTTTTTTACAGATATCAAACGATATCTGTTCTCGGAGGATTGATATTTTCAGAACAAACTTGATAAATGAATTTTACGTTCTTTGTAGATTGAGCTGTATCCACAGAAAAATGAAGGAGTACTCTTTACTCTACGGAGAAAGTAGAATTTAGTATTTCGTACTTCGTTTCTAGTAAGATTTACTACTTGAATAATAAATACTACTCCACATATTAGTAAACAATACTCCTAAATCATAGTTAATCATTTTTAGTATTTTTTACTTTGAATTTGGTAGATTTTACCTCCTCGAGTAGTATTATTTACTCCTACTAGAAGTAATTTTTAAACTATCGACGATTCCTTTTCTTTCGTCAAATATTCTACTTCTTAATCTAGTAAAATATACTCCATCAAGGAGTATATTTTACTTCCTGATGAAGTAATTTTTACTTCACCACCTGGCAGCCTAACTTTGTTATTGTTATATAAACATAAAAATTTAAGACATATTCAACTGTTTCGGATAGCCGAGCAGGCTAAAGCGTCGGTTTAGTTGCGTACGTTAAGCGGTCATAGGTTCGAATCTCCCTAATAAAAAAATATTCTTTACTTAGGTTTTATATCAGCGTTTCTCGCAATCTTTTTACTGTGTACACGTAAAATTGGTATTTAACATAAATATCATCAAATAAAAATAATTTTTTAATTATTTAAATCATTTTTAATATTAAAATTTATTGATATTCGAGTTTTCATACTCCAAGTAACTGTCAAATTCAAATGTAAAGTAATTTGGAGAGGGGCGAAGCTCATTAATACTCTGTATCAATGTATGAGTAATAAGCTCGTCCTTAGAGTAATTCAAGAGTTTTTTAATAAATTAGTCTGAAAAATATAGTCGGTCTGTAAACAAGAAAGCTGTGGGTCAGCTATCGTTCTATTTAGTAACTGTACTTTTTATTTTCTATTTATCAATATATTCCACTTGTTAATGTCACGTGTGTACTCTAAATTTTATTGAACGCCTTATTCAACTATTCCTTTGCCTTCCACATTAACCTTAATAAAATTAGTTAAAATTTGGAGTCTATACTACTCCGTAAGAAGTAAAAATTACTCCATACTTCTTCTTCTTTTAGAAATTGAACTAAAAACTTGGCGTGACTGTTATTTATCAATTGGCTTAAATATTTTTAATATTTTCACAATTTCATGCTTCTATAAAATCTTAACAGCCACGCCAAGTTTTGAGTTGTTATGTTTATTGTGTCATTGAACGTACTAAATTTTTTTTCAAAAAAAACCGAAGAAAATAATTCATTTCAAATATAGTACAGTCTAGAGATAGGTAAGTATAGAAAGAGGAACTTAAGGAAGATTTGTAGATACAATCGGAGTCAAAAGTGTATGAATTTTTAATTTAACGAATATCGTTTGAGGTTATTGTCTTGGAGTTTACAGCATGCTCATTGATAATTGTTTGCAATGTCAAAATCCTCAGTTTACCGGTAGAATGGTAAAATTGTTAGCCATAAAGTGTATCTACAAAGATTGCAACAACGAGAACTAGGACTGAAAAGAAAAAAAGTGTCTGCAGAAAAACGTAAAATTGACGCGTGTGGAGCAAGTGACGATTTTGAAGAACCAGTGATCAGTAAAAGTGTCGCGGAGAAAAAAGAAATACTCGATGGACGTCGTATTGTTGACTTAAAATTTCTAGGTCAACAATTATGGTGCATTTCATGCAAAGATGCATTATCTTTAGAGTATGTAGAATCTGAAAGAAGAATAGGACTCGCGTCAATTTTGATGGTTAGATGTCATAAATGTCTGCTGATCAATGAAGTTTCAACTGATAAACAAAAATCTTCAGTAGACAGGCGGTCTCTTCGTCATCACGTCAATTAAAAAATAGTAATTGGTAAATTTTTTTTTTTTTCAATCAATATATACACACTATTCAGCTAATTTATTTCTGATCTTAATTTGAATTGCTTGCAGGTGCATTACACGGTGGATTAGATTGGACTCATCTTCAAAAATTATTTATATGTATGAACATACCGTATTTCGATTTTAGAACATACAAAAAGTATGAAAATGAAGTGGGTTTAGCAGCAGAAGATGTTGCTAAAAAAAGTTGCCAAAAAGCCGCAAAATTGGAAAAAGAGAAAACTATAGAGCAATCTGAAGCTTTACGAACTCAATTGTAAATACGTCACTTACTTCCATTATTTTATTTTAATTTCAATAAATCTGTAATAGTCAGATAGGGATGAGAATATTAGTGATTATAAAATTAATTGTACATAGATTATTTAATATGAAGCAGAAACCATTTTTTGTATTCAATTTAGTCCAATGAGACTTAATCAATGTTTATTTATTTACAAAATGCATACTCTTTTCAATTTCTATCCTCTATCTTGTTCTATGCATTACACCAATTGTATAGTGATTTATTAAAATTAAAATAAAGAAATTTTTACAGCATTCAATGTGATTGTATTCATTTCCTATTCTAATAGTCAATATTTCTAATTTTACTTAGGCCAACGGAATTTTATTATTCATCAACGAGTTTTAAATGAGGTAATACCAGTTACTGAGTCATCGACAGCTTCAACTTTGATTGATTCATCACGAATCGAGGAATCTAGTTCGAAAAATGAAAATGAAACCATGTCGTGAGATGATGTCGTGAGAATCATTGTTTCATACGACATGGGATGAAGTACTCGAGGCACAGGTCATCAGTACGACAGTAAAAATGGATTTGGAGCTATTATTGGCAGTTTAACGGGTCTAGTATTAGATTTTTCTAGATGCAATAAGATATGTATCACATGTGATCGACGCGATTCTGCATCAAACCATGATAATTGCCGGAAAAATTTTTATGAATCAGCGAAAAGTATGGATCCGTATGTAGCTAAAAAACTTAGTAGTTGACAGCGATGTGCTTCGAGCTGAGAATATGGAAGTTGGAGTATTGGTTGGTGATGATGATAGCTCAACAATCGCTGCATGCAGAGCTGCAGCAAATCATGCTATTATCAAACAATCTGACACGAACCATTCATCAGAAGAAGTAAAAAAAAATATATATAATATTCAAAAAATCATAAAGAATCAACCAAGGATCGTATCATGTATCTCCATCGATGTTTCACTTACGCTCTAGCACAAAATAAAGGCAATAGCTTAGCTTTAACTAAAGCAATTGAAAGTATACCCTATCATGCTTTTAATGATCATTCCAAATGTAGTACCTGGTGTGGTTATAAGACAGATCCGGAAAACTATGTGCATAAGGTTATCCTAGGAGGTTTTGAAGATCAAATATTATTAAACGAACTAAAAAGTATATTTGATAAATTAGCAGCGAATGCTCAAAAATTTTGTAATGGTGTATCCAGTAATGCCAATGAGAGTCTAAATGCTATGATGGCTAGCAAAGCTCCAAAATCAAGATGTTATAGCAGAACTGCATCTGCTGATTATCGTTTTGCATGCGTGGTAGGACAGGAGAATGTTGGGGAAAGATACACGCAAAAAATGGCCCTGTCACCAGGTAAACATCACACACGCGACGTTCTTTCCAAAGATAAAGCCTTATTGAAAAGACGTGCATTAATAAGAACTCATGCGTATAAAAAACGTCGAATGCAGCTGAAAAAACTTCGTACCATGCTAGGGCATAAGAAAAAAAATCAAGAAGGAGTTACATATAAGAGCAATTGTTCATTATTGACGGAATCTGCGGTACCAGAAAATGGAGCCGAGTGTGAAGATGCAAATTTAGAAGACGATAATTGTGAAATTCTAATCATTATTCTGGATTTAGAAACTTCTGGGTTTGAGGCTGATTGCGATATTCTTCAAATTGCTGCTAAATGTCATGCGAATACTTTTTCAACCTACATGAATCTAGTCCAACAAATTTCTACAAAGGCAATTGAAGCCCATAGATTGAAAATGGGATCTATGCATCGTGTTCTAGTTTATTTAACGGGAAATCTTCTTCTCTACTGAAACAAAGTTGCTCACTGTGTAAAATGAGTTTAAACCGACTTTTTATGTTTGCAAAATATAATTTGTTCTAAAGGATCAGAAATCGAGTCTTAGAAAAGATTTCTAAGTGAAAAATCGTGAAATCTCATCAAAAACAGCCCCCTCTTTTTGGGCTATACGAAAATGTGTGCCAATCATAAACAATGATAATGATGGAACGACAAAAAGTTCTAAAATCATTGTACGCTAAGTTGTTAAATCTAAGAATCAACAATAATTTGAATGAATTATTATTGTAACTGCTTTTTAAAAAAAAAAAAAAGTACGTTTTATGACACTGAACATAACAACCAAAAGGAGGGGGCTGTTTTTGATGAGATATCTACACTCGCCACTATAATTTGTTTATAACAGTCCGCAATTGTTATGAATAATTAAAAAACGTCAATTTGCGTTGGATTTGAGATTTTTCCAGTTATATGAGTTTTTTTCATTTACTTGATTGCTGCATTTTTACAAGCTGATTTCTTCTTCATCTAATCACCATTGACAGTTCCCTATTATATATTAACTATTTTCTATCGGGAGAACATTTTCGCGTTTAATTCATCAAAATTTTATGTTTTCTCTTCAGTTGCTGTGCAAAGTCTCAAGAAAGAAGACTATTTTTGTAGAAACGTTTAAGGAGTGCATTCACGTTTTTACATTGATTAATCTTTTAGGAGTTGTTATGGGTTTTTCAAAAATGAGGTTGATTTTTAAAATATATTCAAATAAGTACACGTACATGTTTCTATACTAACTGTATTTGTCGATTCGACGATTTTTCTTTTTTTAATTTTACAGGCTGTTATAAACAAATAAAATTCACGAGAGTAGATATAGAGTCATCAGTGACCTCATCTAGTCGGTATTGAGCGTATTTCGCTGGAAAAACACAAATCCAACAATTATCGATGATTTTTCATTGTTGATAACAATTACAGGCTGTTATAAACAAATTATAGTGGCGAGAGTAGATATAAAATCAATTATTTACTGAAAAATATATTTTTTTTAAACAGATATTTAACTTGTTTTTACGAATTTTTTTTGCAGTTAAATACGCGAGATGTATTTTTATTATTTAACCAATATTCAACCGGGATTTAGCCGAGATTTAATCGTGAGTATTCAGTTAAATACGCGAGTTATTTTACTGCTTTTTTACCTGTTTTTAACCATTTTTTTATCAGAAAATACCTGGAATTTAACTTAAATTTAACCGAGTTTTAACAATTTTTTAACCGTAGAACTGCAGTTCCTAGAAACCGCGAAGGATCCTTAAGAAATTGTTTATGTGGGGATGCCGTAAGGAAAAAGGGCGAACCACATAAGATTTATTTATAAACAAATAGTTATTTATTAATAATTATAGCAAACAAAGATAATTTTTAGTTAGAAAACGTTACAATAGAAAGCGCGGTAAAAAGTCACTGAAACGCCATGTTACGTTACTGGCGGGATGAATATGTGATGGCCGGCTTGGAACTTGGCCGCCTGGCCGCAAGATGGGTTCCTTGAACCGGTCGGTGGAGCCGCCATGCGGCAAGTAGGCAAAGCCTCACGAGCTGCCGCAGTAGCCCCCCTTGAGTGACAGTTAATATTTTTAGCTGTCACGAATTGAACCCTTTTTTTAGCTGAATAGGTGCGTAGAGCTGTTGGACGCTGGATCACTGGAGAAGATGCCGGAGACACTGGAACAGATGCTGGAGTAGCTGCCGAAGACGTTGAAGGTGCCTGAGATGGAGTAGGCCCTGTTGGAGCGACTATGTCTGCGTTTTCAACAAAAGCTGGTTTCAATCTCTGTGTCGAAACTGTTGTAGGAACACCATTGATGTTTACTTCGAAAACGTAGTCTGAGATTCTGTTCAGTACCTCGTATGGACCATCGTAGGGTGGTTCAAGTGGTCGTTTGACTCTCTCGACTTTAACAAAAACATGAGTGCACGTATAAAGTGTTTTGTGTGCGAAAACTCGAGTCTTGATGTGATGTGCAGTAGGTACTGAGCGCACGTTTCTCATGATTTCCCTGAATTTTTCTACAAAAATTTGAGGTTCTGGACCTACTTCTTCGTCGATAAAATATTCTCCAGGAAGTCGAAGTGTTGTGCCATACAACATCTCAGCTGCAGTTGCTTTAATATCTTCTTTAACACTAGTACGTAGTCCTAAGAGAACAACTGGAAAAGTGCTAACCCAATCACTTGTAGCATGACACATTAAAGCAGATTTTAAAGATCGATGCCATCGTTCAATCATACCGTTTGAAGCAGGGTGATATGCAGTTGTTCGAGTGCGACTACATCCGATCAATTTTGTGAGAGCGTCAAAGAGTCTTGATTCGAATTGAGCGCCTCTATCACTCGTTATTGTTTCTGGTGCTCCAAAACGACTAACCCATCCAGAAAAGAAAGCATTTACTACGGTATCTGCTGTGACGTCTTTTAAAGGAATAGCTTCTGGCCAACGTGTAAATCTATCAATCATGGTAAGGCAGTATGAATAACCTTGACATAGTGGCATAGTGACTATATCGATGTGGACGTGTCTGAAACGTTCACTAGGAACTTCAATATGTTGTGGAATGTTTTTAACATGACGATGAATTTTGCTTCTTTGACACGGCATGCAGGTACGAGCCCATTCAATGATGTCACGGTTCATATAAGGCCAAACAAAATGCTGACTGATAAGCTTTTTTGTCGTTTTTCCACTTGGATGAGATAGGTTATGTGTGTTGTTAAAAATTTGTCTTCGTAGAACAGCTGGTATATATGGACGTATTTTGTCACCTGAAATATCACAATAAATCACTTTTCCAGATTTGTCAACTTGAAGTTGTCGTAGTTTCAGTGAAGTTGTTTTTGAATCTAATAGATGTTTGAGTTCGTCGTCTCCTTCTTGCTCAGATGCGATATCTTCTGTAGAAACTATTGTCGGCATATCGATAGAATTGATTCTCGATAACGCGTCAGCAACTACATTCTCTTTACCTGGAACGTGAACGATCTTTGTTGTAAACTGACTAATATACTGTAGTTGTCGTTGTTGCCTAGGTGAAGCTTTGTCAGAATCTTGATTGAAAGCGAATGTTAGTGGTTTATGGTCAGTAACCACTGTAAAATCATGACCTTCGATCAGATGTTTGAAGAATTTGATACCTTTAAAGACTGCAAGAAGCTCACGATCATATGTGCTATAGTTGCGTTCAGTCTTTGTAAGTTTGCTTGTGTAAAAACCTAGAGGTTGTCTTACTCCATTGATAATTTGATCTAGAGCTGCGCCTACTGATTTGTCAGATGCGTCACAACGAAGTGTTAAACTTGCGTTATCAACTGGGTAAGCTAGCTGCACTGCATTTGCTAGGAGTTTTTTACATTCTTCAAAAGCATTTTCTGCCTCAGCATTCCATGAAACAGGTCGTTTGTCATTTTTCTTAGCACCAACTGTAAGGTCAATTAAAGGTGCGTGGACTTCTGAAGCTTTAGGCATGTTTAGACGATAAAAATTCCAGGAACCTAAAAATCTTCGAAGACTAGCGATGGTCTCAGGCTTGGGATACTTCAGGATTGCTTCGATTCGATTAGCAGGAGGTTTTATTCCATCCTTTGAGATAGCATAACCTAGATAAATAACTTCAGGCTGTGCAAAAACACACTTGTGGAGGTTAATCGATAGACCATGCTGCTGTAATTTGTCGAGAATTATTCGAATGTGTTTTAAATGTTCTTCTCGTGACTTTGAAGCGATGAGAATGTCATCAATATAGATATGACAAAAATCTAATCCACGAAGAATTGTATCCATAAGGCGTTGGAAAGTTTGAGCAGCGTTACGCAATCCAAATGTCATCACCTTGAACTCAAAAAGACCAAATGGTGTAATGACAGCGGTTTTAGGTCGATCTTCTGGTGCGACAGGTATTTGATAATACGCCCTATCCAGATCCAGAGTAGTAAAAATTTCACAATCTTGAAGTTGATGTGTAAAATCGCGTAGGTGAGGTATTGGATAACGATCAGGAACAGTGATTTGATTTAGTCGTCGATAATCACCGCAGGCGCGCCAAGAACCAGTCTTCTTTTCAACAAGATGTAATGGACTTGACCAATCACCGTTTGATGGATAACACCAGCCTTGCTGCATCATGTATTCATACTCAGCTTTAGCTGCTTTGAGTTTTTCGCCAGCTAGACGACGAGCACGTTCATTAACTGGAGGACCACGAGTCGTAATGTAATGTTGAACTCCATGAAGTGGTGGTTTACAACCAGCTGGTTTTGTGACGTCAGGATAATCTTTTAAAACTTCGTAGAACGGATGCTCCTTGATGACAGAACAGATTGTTGGTTGTGTTGAACTACTAATTTTTGCAGGTAGAAAAAGTTTTGTCTGCGCGTCAATTAGTCGTTGATTTTTAAGATCAACCAGAAGGCCGTGATGTTTTATAAAGTCAGCACCTAGTATAGGGTGAGTAACATCAGCGATTGTAAATGGCCATAAGTAAGATCGTCGTAATCCAAGATCTAGTGTCATTGTTTTAGTACCAAAGGTGTTAATGGTAGAACCATTGGCTGCGAAGAGTTTGATTTTAGGTACTGGTGCAAAAATCTTACTTTTAATAATTACTTTACTCTTTGGCATGACTGAAATGTCAGAACCTGTATCGACTAGAAATCTAAGACCAGATTGTTTTTCTTGCACTTGTAGACGGGATGTTCGATTACCTTCAGAGATACCCGCTACCATCCCCGAAGGCTCTGTTAGTTTAAAGGCTGAGAATTACTCTTGAAGTTGCAGGGTTGACGGCATTTACGTGCCTTTTCTCCGAATCTACTGTGATAAAAACAAAATCCATCATTGTTGTTGTTACTTTGTTGTGAATTTCGTGATCTACTTCGGGATCTGGCTCGATCACGTCTTACGTAGCGGTTTAACTCATCAAAATTCTTGGTTAAAATTGCAATTTGTGTTGACAGATCTTCAGTATTCATTGGAGATGTTTTTGACTTTGAGGATGTTGATGCACATGCATTTCCGTTGTTATCTATCGCCAAGATGCTAGGTCGAGAAACTTCCATGATTTTATCAGCTTGGAGAGCGAGTTTTGATAGATCAACGACCTCACTGATAGCTAAGATGCCTCGTACATGCTCAGGAAGTTGTTCCAGGAAGAGTGTTCGAAGGATGTTATCACCAACTTCAGTTCCAGCTAGATTTCTCATCCGTTGCAGCATGTTTGATGGTTTGTCATCAGCAAATTCAGCTCCTCGCAAAATACGACGTAATTTAGACTCATTAGTTTCGTCGAACTGACTAATAAGACGTTCTTTTATGACTTCGTATTTACCTTGATCTGGAAGTCGCTCCATGATGTCGGAGATAAATGGTAGAGTCTCAGGATCGAGGTTGGTGATGACGTATTGGTATTTAGTCATATCCGAGGTGATACGTGCAAGACCAAACGCGGCTTCAACTTGTCCGAACCATAGCTTTGGACTTGATTTCCAAAATGGCGCAATTTTTGGTTTTCGAGTTTGAAAAATTTCAAGAGCTTGTTCTTGATTAAAAACAATGTTTCCTGCTTGCTCAGTCATGTTTGCTTCTCGGTTAGGTAAGACTGGAGAATTTGGGCTGTCCACTTGTACGTTTTGACGTTGTTGCTGTCGCACCGGTGAATGATCTATCACCATGTCAATCGAATAATCAGAATGTTCGGGTCACCAGTTATGTGGGGATGCCGTAAGGAAAAAGGGCGAACCACATAAGATTTATTTATAAACAAATAGTTATTTATTAATAATTATAGCAAACAAAGATAATTTTTAGTTAGAAAACGTTACAATAGAAAGCGCGGTAAAAAGTCACTGAAACGCCATGTTACGTTACTGGCGGGATGAATATGTGATGGCCGGCTTGGAACTTGGCCGCCTGGCCGCAAGATGGGTTCCTTGAACCGGTCGGTGGAGCCGCCATGCGGCAAGTAGGCAAAGCCTCACGAGCTGCCGCATTTACTCTAAAGTTGTGCCCTCTAGCGTGTATATAGATAACTACATGGTATGTAATCTCGAGAACGAGGCTCGAAATATAATTACTAACAACCTTTTAGAATCATCATAATCGTATTTAGTCGTGTGAATAGGAAAGTTCTGTATCCTATAGATTTTACGATCACTACCCGGTGAACACTGAATATATCAGTAATATAACACAAAGGTAACAATATGTAACAAGTCATATAACGAAAAGTTACATATATGTTATATAACTGTAATATATTGTCAAAGTAACAAGTTTATATTGCAGATGTCACACCCATGTAACGTTGTAGCTATATAACGTAGTTATCTCATGGCAATATAATTAGCGTTACATGCATGTTGTATCTATGTTATATAACACTGTTATACTAGTAGTATATATTTTTCGTTATTTAATGTTATATTTCTATGATATAACACTGTAATCTCTATGTTACATTACATTTGTTATGCAACTGTTATTCAAATGTTACATAACATATTTTTACTAATTTTAGGTAACATTCGTTGCATACGCGCAATGTTCTTGTAATGTAACATCGCCACATCGATGTTACATACGTTCTTTGTATTGACGACATATTCTACAGATGTAACATTACAAAATTCTGGTTATAGTTGCTTTTCTTTTCAATGTGTAAATAAACTGAGATTGATAGCAGATCAGGGTAATTGTTTCTAAGCTATAAGGATATTTTACAGTTCAAGAACTATTTGTGTACTTAAATTGTCAGAGAATTTCTCGTTCACTTTATCATTGGCTATGTGTATTTAATACTCAGAAAATAAGGATTTTTTTATCAATTTGTTTAACCTAAGACATTTACAAAATGTCTTATAATTTCAAAAATGAATAAATCTCAATTAAAAATAAAAAGAAGACATTATATATAATAATTATTACAAAATAACTAAAATGAACTATAATTTACACAATTATTCTCATTTTTCTATATATTTCTATACCCAGCCCAGTGGGTAAAAACGTAGGTTTAAGTTGCGTGCCAGCGGGCGGTCGTAGGTTCGAATCCCCCCAAATAGGAAATAGTATATTTCACACCTAGGGAGGAAAAGTAGACTAGCTCAAACCACGTGTAAAATTACAACCCGAGCCGAAGGCGAGGGGGGTAAACACGTGGTTTAAGCTTGTCTAATTGTCCTCCTTAGGGCTGAATATAATTTTTCGTCATACCTGAGTGGAAAGTTCAACCCCTCTCCAATGGAAAAGTGAACTTTCCGCGCAGGCATGACGAAAAATTCATTTCACTAAAGAAATCAAATTACACTTAAAAAATAATATAATAGTAAACAAAAGCAATGAAATCCAATAAAAATACATTGCTGACAATTTTTTTTTTTAATCTAAACAATATCAATGTTGATAATAATGTTATGTAATCATAATATTACTGTAGTATAACAAAGTTATAAAACAATGTTATATAATTGAGGCGGAAATAGTAACATCTATGTTACTTCCATGGTAACATAACTGTAATAAAATATGTAACAAAAACTATGTCAAGGATATATAACCACAATATAACAGTGTTTACTGGGTAGTGTTAATCAGATTTATATAATTCTATTAGACTTCATGCGGGTGTTAGAAATTTTTCAACTTTTCCTATTCAAATGTGATGTTTCCTATTTAAATTCTGAAAAAGCCTGTAAGATTTATCTTTTTTCAAGAAGAATGAACCTCATTATGTCGATTTTGAACAAATTCCACAAGCGCAGCAATATATTTTAATTTCAAAAGTTTAAAAGAAACATGTTGGTTACACATGGTTAAATAAAAAGAATTCTATTTATTAAACATATTTTTTTAATACTGTATGACAGTATACAAAAAAAAGTCACTTAAATAGTGTTTTGTTATACATGTATCAATTAATACATATTAACAGATAGACTTCTAGTTTAGAAAAAACTGTTCATGTGCAGACAACACGACTAGTGTCGCGTTGTCATAGAAGAAGCTCAGTTACCTTACATGGACGTCCTCGAAGTCTTCCTTGACGTTAGTAGGGTCTTTAGCAATGTGGATTGTTAATAAAATAAGTACCGAGTTATGGTGAAGGTGTGTCAAGATAACTTGAGCAGTAACCTGTTATATCCCATCAACAGGCACGTTTCCCATCATGCCATCGACTGCTTAGTCGCTAAAAAAAACGCAGCCACGATATTCACTGATGGAATTAAAGTCGCATGCAACCGGTCAACGCCCTACCCTTAACTTTTAATGTTCGATATTTGTTTCCTCTCACGCGTCGGTTTTTACTGCGAAAACTAACCGAACAGCACTGTGGTCTTAACTTCATAGTCTTTTCTGATTCTCTCGGCGCTCTTCAGAGCCTCTAAAATACTACTTTCGCCGTCAGAACTCACTCTTATATTTTAGACGTCAAAAGGTTTTTCTCACAGCTCCATAGCAGAAACCCTGATAGGTAAGTGGAATTCTACTGGATTCCTTCTCACACAGGAATCAAAGACAGTTGACCTACTCGCTAGAGAGACCACCACTCAACCCCATTTCTCATGTCCCATTGGCTACACCAACTAATTAAAACTCTTCAAAAAGAAAATTAAGAACAATAATAGACCCAAAAAGGCCGCGAATACTTCGCAAACAACTTCAGTGAACACTCTAAACTCTGGTTCACCGTCTTGGAACTTGATCGTCGGTCAGTTGTTACAGTCAATCGTTGTAGATCAAATCATTACGCGCTGGTAGAATCGGCAGCGAGAATTACGTTATGTAGTGACACGACTTATAAATGCAATCTCACTGAGGAGAACATCAATCAGAGCAACAATCTGTTCTCTTATCGCCAATTTTTCAGTACCTGTAAACTGAAAATTTAACCATAGGCAACAAATAGTAATGTAATAGTATTATAAATATATATTAGTGTCACAGATGATATTGTAATAATGTTATATTTTTAACTTCTCAGTGGGAAGTTATAGTAATAGGTCCGATTTTGCGAATCCCGAATTTTGACATGTATCCACTTTTTAAGGTCCCCAGAGTCGAATACGACCGTTTTCCAGAGGACGTCTGTGTGTGTGTATGTGCGTTCGGAATTATTTTTCGCCTCAATTATCTCGAGAGCAAAAAATGATATCAACGTGGAACCAACTGCATTCGACACATAATTGCGCAACTTAGAACTGATTAGGTTTTCAACAAAATCGGTCTTGTAGTTTCTTATGCAGAATCAAAAAACTGGCAAAAATGGAAAACGACCTGAATTTTGCAATTTATAAATTATATATTAAATATTAAATAATTAGAATACTTGTATGAAAAAATAATGACAATATTTCATCGAAAAAAAAAAAATTTAAAAAACAATATCAGCAATGAAAGAATTTTAAACTCGTGTCAGGATTGAGAAAACAGCATTAAAGACGCTATAATAGTTCATAATAATTGTTGATAATATAGAATTGTGTCCATAACAATTGAACATTATTACTAACAAGTGATTATTGATCATAGTAATATTTAAATAATAAGTTTTAAATTGTTATAAACAATAAAAATAGGGACCCTTTCGATATATAAGAGTACTTTTAACGCATAATTTTTTCGTTTACTAAAGAAATGTTACCAACCGTATGACATAAATGAAAACATACTTTTTTCGTGTATAACAATGAAATTCGTTGTAAATAATGAAAAAAAAGATCTATGAGGTACATTCGAATTCTTCTAACGCACAATTTTTTCTTTTACTGAAATAAAGTAACTAACCATATCAAATGAATAAAAACAGACTTATTTCGTTTATAACAATTCCATTTGTTATAAAAAATGGAAACGAATTCTATTCGAGGTGTTTTTTCATATTTTCCACAGTGAAGTTGGTCGTGTGGACCTTTCGAGTCGCACTCAGACCACTGCAGAGCACTGATATTTGTATATTTGTTCTTATCTGTATTTACAATTATTTATGTGTACGCTGAAATGAGCTCCTTCTGGAGCTTTACAAACTTTAATAAAAAAAAATATAAGAAAAAACAAAAAAAAACTTTAAGACATCTAACATTTAAAACATCCATCAGATATTTTTTAGGAATCTGTTAAAAAATATTCAAAATTAGACATCTCAGAAAGGATAGCTAACAGAGGTCTTTGAGAAATTGGTACTGTGTAAAATATTGGCAAAACTATTTATAAATTAAACGTGATGATTGTTATCGATTTAATTAGTTCAGAGTCTGAACTAACTAAATCTTCATACCCATAAATTTCTAACTAACTCCAAATCCGTAGCCTTAGACTCGAATACCGTTGATTTATTATAATATTTTTATATGTACAGTGAAATGTCTGAGACAAAATATAATTTTTGAATCATTTTTTACCATTAAGTTAAAACTGATTCCAAAACACATTTTTGGATATAACAAATAATTTTGAAATAATAATTTGCGTTTCTATAATAAAATTCTTACCTCATATAGCTCATGAATTAATTTTTTGTTAATGTGGCTAAACATTGAAAATAAAAATTATTGACGAATATTATAAAACAAAAATTCTACCATTAAGCTTATGTATTTTTTACACCCAATAACAGGATTTTTTTTCAATCAGTAAATGACTAACTCAAACATTGTGAATTGGCGCTTTTATAACACAAAATATACACTATTGTATTCTTAACATTATTTCATAACGTTAAATTGACTTTTCATCAAATTATTTTTGCTCGTGCACAGTGTTCAATTAAAGTATTATTTTAAGTTGATCAATTAAATAAATTTTAATATCTGTAATTAATAACAATTTCAATTTGTTTTGAAATTATAGATTGAACAAAAATTCCATCATTGTTTACCTGTACACATAAATAAGCTTTTTGGAAACATTAATATTAGAATTAGTTAGAAACATGATAACGATTAAATATATAGAAAATTGTACAATAATACTTGTTTAAATGTTTACAATTAGTAACTATTCTTTTTAATTGTATTGAAAATCATATGGGTCCTCTTCCAATGAAAAATGACAAATGTTAAAATATACATTAAGAAGTCATCGATAATATTTTTGTGGATCATTTTTTTTCTATCGAAAAAATCGTTTAACGCGAAAATAATTTAATAAATTTATTTATCATGTTGTTATTTTTTTCGCAATATTGATGACTAAAATCATTTATAAATTAGCTTAAGAAATTGAGATTTTATACATTTCCTAAACGTTCACAAATTTCATTTTAACCTTGAGTGTATTTTATTACATCAATCTGATATGTATAATGAGAAAAATCTTAAAAACAATGAGAAACATTTTTAATTGAAGTGTGGATCAATAAAAAAAAATTAAGATTCAAAAAAAAATATATTATTCAATATTTGTTCATTATGACATAAAAAAAAAATTCGAACTCCTTGTAAATACTGTTAATTTTGATTAGATCGTTACTAGAGTACATTACATATTGTGGGCAAAAATGAGATTCTTGCAGACAGAGAATATGAGAATAGCAAATATTCTTTCTAAAAAAGTTCCGCTTTTTATCAAAATACGTATGTAATTTTTTGTTAAATCATCGAAAAGTTAAAATTTCTTTAATGTTTTGACATTAGGTTGTAACATTCTCCATTTTATGAAGATATTTAGTACGCGACGACGCTTGTACGCAAACGATTTTTGTCCTCCCTAGGAACCAGAAAAGCATCTGTATTGAACCTCAAATTATGGAAGAAGTATAGGCTTTTCACGAGAGTATGATAAATCGTATATTATGCACTACGGAAAGAAATCATATAATTTTATCCATAAAGACAATTTCGTCCTAAGTCGAAGGCGCAGAAATATTTTGCACATAAAGATATTTCACAATTATTCTTATGATTCGAATACTATTTTCTGTCATAACGTACCTAGTATCTTATCCATTTTGAGATTGGAAAAATAACATTTTCTGTCGAACAAAGAAAAACAACACGATTCTGATCGCAAATCGACGAATTCCTATTTTCCTATATAGGGACAAATGTGTCTCTTTAAAACTTCAAAACACAGACAAAACTTTAACTTTCGAAGGAATTATTACAATGAAATATCTTATTCTATTCCATTTTAAAAATAGAATATGGCAGATGATTAAAAATATGCATTTAGGGATTAATCTAACTAACAGCTTACTTATCTATTCATAGTAAATATATTTTACATATCTGGAGAAAATAAAATTACACAATTTTGTGATTTATGAAGCTCTTAAAATGCAAATAATTAAGATTACTTCGTACGTATGGATGACCTTTGTTTCAAAATTTTAAACACACTTAAATGATACTCATAGAGCGTCGATAGCGTTTTCTAGTATTGGTCGATGCAACTATTCCAGAAAGTGGAACTGATGGAGTTACCGGAGTTACTGGAGTTAACAGAATTTCAGCCGATTGGGCCGAAGAGGGGGGCCTGAGCTACCAAATATAATTTTCAGTCTGTGGTGCTCTCATTACGCCTACGCCACCTCCCAATCGTCGATAATTCATACACCCGCAAAGGCGCCATTGATTTTGCTCAGGATCATAAACTTCAATGGTTTTTAAATACGCTGTTCCATCGAATCCCCCAACAGCATAAAGTTGACCATTAACTACTGCAAGACCAACCTTTAACAAGAAATAAGATTGTTTTTAATGTCTTTAAAGCATCTATAAAATAATCTTAAGTTAATAGTTATTTTCGGAGTTTTGTTATTTTCATCATCCAATTATTATTTACTAATTTCCCAATAGAAAGTTATTATAATGCATATATCTTCACGCTTCAAAGTCTCTAAAGTCAAATGCTATAATTTTAAAAAAGATATCCGCGTATACATATACACGACGCAACATAAATGCTATCCAATTTTTTGAAGGTTATACATCCGATTTCCCATACTTATACTACTTATACCAGAGAAAAGAAATAATATAGAAGAACCACCGCATAGGGATCCGTTGGACGAATTCTTGGGGATACATATGAAATTTTAGCATTTGCTTTGTATCCCCAGCCATATAACAGTAGGTAAAAATTACCGTCCAACAGCTCTCATTGGGATGGTTTTTCTATATATTATCTCTTTTCTCTTATACCAACTTCAGACAGCATTTATGTCGCGTATTATGTATAG
This sequence comes from Chelonus insularis, assembly GCF_013357705.1. Classification (NCBI taxonomy): domain Eukaryota; kingdom Metazoa; phylum Arthropoda; class Insecta; order Hymenoptera; family Braconidae; genus Chelonus; species Chelonus insularis. Next base: position 364,418 of record NW_023276701.1, read on the forward strand.
GGGAAGAAGGGGTAAAGTGGAACACTAAGAAAAAATTTAAATTAATAAATTAAGCAGTATATTAACAAATGTTAATAATTATTAATGCATAAAAAAATTGAAAAATTAATGTACGAAAAGTACACTAAGCATTTTTAAACTTATTCTAATAAATTAGTACATTTTGCCCTCGCGTTCCACTTTACCCACCTTGCCTCGATGTATATGTATATATATACAAGGAAAAATTACTATGAATGTGTAGTACTAGCGGACTATCTCCAAAGTTTTAGTAAACTGGATAAAATACCATTTAAAACGCTCTTTGGTCATTATGAAATGCTGCTACGGACTATAGTAAATTTTTTTTCGGATTCGTTATACAAAAGAGAAAAAAAATTTCCAATTGACCTGAGCCTGGAAATACTATCAACCACAGAAAAAACTCCTACGGCCGAACATACTTTTCTTCATGCATTTTTATTGTTCTTAAAAATGTTCTGAACGCAGATTAAACATTCATTATTTATTCAAGTTCAAACTGGGCTGACATTGGATTTTTTACTGTAAGACTTTTTACTGTGGTCTGTAGTATTTTCAAGCCTAGATCAATGAAAAATTTTTCTCAATGGCGATTTTGCTATGGGTCACAGTGCAAAGGAATACAAGTTCAAACTGGCCCCACATTACCACATCTTATAGCAAAATTTCATTTAAATCTGTAGAAAAAAATAATGTCATATTCTTTTTGTGTAGGTATGTGTGTATATATGTTCATTATTAATTTTTGTCTCATGTATCTCGAGAACAAATGATGATATTGTCATAGGATTAATTTTATTTTATGCATAATTATGTTTGAGCCATTTTTTAGTAAAAAAAAGAAAAATTCAGGAGAGGAAAACTGACAGATTTTGACAATTGATGTATTCTTTTTCCAAGATAATTAAGTATTTTTATAATTTGTGGTAAGCCCGTTAACTTAAACTAACTCAAGAAACAACGAAAAATTGATTAAAATTATTACCCCGCTTCGTCTTGATGTCATGGCAACAATTGGACTCCAAGAATTGGTATGTGGATTGTATCTTTCGGCGCTGGATAACTCCATACAATCATCTCTTCCGCCAACAGCATATATTAGATTATTAAATACTGCACACCCTAAATGTTTCCGTCTAGTAGACATCGGTGAAACTTGCGACCATTTATTTTGACGAGGGTCATATCTTTCCACTGTATTCAATGGTGATTGTCCATCAGAACCTCCGATCGCATACAGGTAACCACCAAGTACTGCAACCGCAACTCCAAGCCTTCTCGTTGTCATTGGTGATACTTTTGACCATTTATTCTCTTTAGGATCATATCTTTCAACATGATTTAAGCATTGTACACCATCTTGACCACCAACAGCATATAAAAAGCCATCTAAAACTGCGACACCAACACTAGTTCTACAAGAAGTAGTAGGAGCTACATCACACGACCATTGATTTGTTTGAGGGTCATATCTTTCTATGCTATTTAAATAACTTTGACCATCGTGACCACCCACTGCATAAAGTAAGTCATTTAAAACTGCTACACCAACACCACATCTTCTTTTGCTCATGGGTGCAACCATTTTCCAATCGGCAGTGTTAGGATCAAAACGTTCAACTGATGCAATTGCATCACCAGAACACCAACCACCAACTGCAAATAAAACTTCTCCACGTCTAGTCGGTTTTCTTGGTCGTGTTCTTGGACCTTGCATTAGTGGTCGTTCTTGTGGGAGCAACAAATAATTTTTTGCTTCATCAACTAAGTCACGACACGCATCGTCTGATCGTACTAATAATTCAGATCCAACAGTGCCTACTAAAAATTTTGGACTAAGTAGAGGCAACCGTACATGTTGAAGTACTTGGGCTAAATGCTGTCGTCTTTCAGTAACATTATATTTAACCCAATTCATCACTGCGCTAAATACTTGTTCTTCTGTCCTTACATTTAACTCATCAGATGATATTATATCAACTAATTGTCCTACTGGCAAGAGAAGAAATTCTTCACTTTCCATGACTTCCTGGAAGTTATGTTGAGTAAACTTATCAGCAATTCGTAATAGTTCACGACATGAATGAGTATCAGCAAACGCACGAATCCCTAAGCAATTTGATGGATCCAGTTGACGTTTTAAAAATTCACAACAAATGTCTTGAATTTCGGCTAACTGAAGAAGACAAGCTGCTGGTAAGAGTGTTTGAACGTTAGCTTCTTCAATAATTATATGTGATGTATAGCAAAAATCAATAAGTAACTCCATAGCAATTTCATCAATATCTCGTATCGTTACTTCTGTTTGTCGAGATTCCGCCAATTCTCCAGTAAACATTGCTCTAAAAATATATGTATATATATATAAATGCTTTTCATTCATTAAAAAGTCAGAAACATTAAAAAATTTACATATTATTTAAAGATTAAGAAACAAATTAATTGTAATAAATTTACTTTATAAGATATAGAAGTATGTGAGATAATGCTACAAAAAGTGAATTTTTTGAAATATATTTCTCTTTTTATCTAAAATGTATCTATGATATGCCTATAATTAATTATTTTAAAAAATAAACTGATTTCTTAAAAATGTAGCAATTTAGATAACTTTTCAAAAGTAATTTTTTATAAAAATAACAAATGCTTACATCACAGCTATTCAAAGTTACTTAGAATCAACAAATTATTATTAATATTTATCAACTTTCCAGTGGGAAATTATAGTAATAATTCCGATTTTGCAAATGCCATATTGTGGCATATTTCTACATTTTAAGGTCCCCAGAGTCGAATACGATAGTTTTCCAGTGGATGTTTGCGTGTGTGTATGTATGTATGTATGTGCATATGTTTTTACATGCATTCGGAATTATTTTTCGTCTCGATTATCTCAAGAACAAAAAATGATATTGACGTGGAACTAATTGCGTTCAACGCATGATTATAAAACTTAAAACTGATGAGATTTTAAGCAAAATTAGTTAAGCCATTTTTTATGCAGCATCAAGAAATTGAAAAAAATGGTAAACAAGCTAAATTTTATCATTCTTTCCACTGGGAAGTTAGTCATGCGAACCTTTCGGATCACACCTAAACCACTGGAGAACACTGATATTTTTTATTTAATTATTTGAATTCACCTGAAGTAAGGACTACATGCTGATAATATTACGCGATGTGCAAAAATTTTCCTAGTTCCAACGTTAAGTACAACATCGCAAAGCTCTCGATGCCGCCTTAGAACGTTTAATTCAGTCAAGGTTGCTCGAGGATGCTTTTCAGAAGTATGACTTAGTCGTGCTGGTGATGGAGCACGTTCTACAATCATTTCACCCATTCTTTGACAAGACGTTTGGGCAGCTGCGTTCCCCGAGGCGCCCCGGCTGCCACCGGCTAGCTGAAGGCGCAGCGGGGGTGACGCCCAACCCCACACCGAGTCAATCTGCAACACCATTCACTAGGACCGAGCAGGTCGGTCTTATTGTTTTTACTTCCACTTCGTATATATTATCAATTAGATGGTTAATAATCTGAATCTTTGGATTATTAAAAATACTGCAAATAATATGATCAAAATTTTTAATAACTGAATCTTAAATGTTGATAAAAATTAAGTATAAAAATATTGTTGAATTGATAGTCATTTAAATGAACTAATTCTTACCTTCAATATTCTATCAATAAAGATCACAAGTACTTTCACTTGCATCAGAAGCTTTCATATTTTTAAAAATAGGCTATGTCTATCTTTTCATTAGTTAAGTTAGAGTGCCCACGTATTTGTAAAGTTTAAGATTTTTAATAGCATTAACAGAAAGATACAATATACTTTAAGTATCTATTATAATATTTATTCACTAAATTAAAATCAATTAAAGTTATCTACGTAAAATGATCATTTTGACAACTATGCAGTACATTGCGTTTGTCACAAGTCAACAAACTGCAATAAGTCAACGTTATGTATAGTACACTCGGTTCATTAATGCCTGGTGTATCTTTGGAGAGTAATTGCCGACCGCGGGTACGACTTTTTTTTACATTGAGTTTCCAATCTAGAATTTTTTAAACTTGGGCTAAACTCAAAAAATTATGAAACTCGCAATTATATTCCAAATATGCTACTTAAGTATTAGAAATAATTTTTTTTATTATGAGAACAATCGAAAGGTCTGCCGCAAATAATAATAATCAACAAAAATTTCTTAAATAAGTAATAAATTATAAATTTCTACTGCTGTGTTTGAACGGCCATCTTAATTTCGAGATATGCAAAATAAATAACTAATTACTCTTTTTTTTGGGAATTTCTTCGACTTTTTGTTAAGCACGATAGAACTTTGTACCCTCTTCATACAAAAAAAATTATATTATGTACTAAAACATAATATTTTCAATATTATTTTAAGGATGTCTGACACTTTTATAAATTTCATTTTTAATGCTTGAATTTGAAATATATAATAAAGTAAATAATACTTTATTAATTTCCATCAAAAAAACATACGGTTTCTGATAGATTTATGAAACAATTGAACTTAATGATCTCATTAAACTACGTGTTATTTGTAGCGGAAGTACCTTCGGCTTCATGAATGCCTTCCATGTACCGTAAGAGCAATTATTGACTGCGGTAGCAATTTTTGTCATATTGAGTTTCCGATCAAGAGTTTTTTAAGTTTCGGCTGAACTTGAAAAACTATAAAATTTAAGATTATATTGAGAATATGATGTTTTAAAATAGACATACAAAAGAAATAACAAATTACTCTTTTGTAACGAATTTTTGTGGATTATTCATGATAATTTAATCTAAAGGGAAAAAATTTTAAATCTACAAAGATACTAATTTTTTTATTAGTTCAGTGAATAGACTCAATTGTATTTAGAGTTCAGAAAAAAAATTAATACCAATGTACCCTTTACTATATTAAAGTTCAACAAGTTTGATAGTAACTGTGGAAAAAAAAGAAATGAAAAATGCTTAAAACATTACATTTTAAAAAAAATCAAGAAATATGTACAAGATTTTGAAAGATATCAAGAGATATAAGATGATTTTTGCATGTTATAATTTTTAAAATAAAAATATTTTCCTCATTCTAACATAAACATGGACTGAAATCAAGAATTTGCACGGAAGGCAAATGTTGGCTTTCGATTAAGCATACTATTAAATATCATCATTACTTTATTCGTAGTACACAAAATTGTAAAAATTTGGTTGCGCAAAAATTGAGTAAAATGAGAGTTTAATCATGGAGCAATCATACATTTTTTTTTCATTAAGTTGGTGATCAGAGTTTCTGATTACTATCAAGTTCTCTCACTAACAGATCATAAAATTGGTAACTAGTTATTCTTGCTTTAGCATGAATATACAACAAATAATTAAAGTATTTTCTAAATAGTTTTATTGTTTTTTAATAATCCTTTTCAGTTAATACAATTGTATGTACAAAAAATCGTGAAATCTTATCAATAATAGCCTCCTCCTTCTGAGCTGTACAAAAATGTGCGCCAAGCATAAATAATGGAACTTCAAAAAGTTCTAAAATTATTAAACGCCCAATATTTAAATCTCAAAATCAAAAATATTGAAAACGGATTATTTTCTTCGGTATTTTTTTTTTTTTTTAAATTCAGTACATTTTATGACACAATCAACATACTAACTAAAAACTGGACGTGACTGTTACTTATTAATTGGCTCAGATATTTTCAATGTAATCGAAATTTCATGCTTCTATGAATCTTAACAGAAAGAAGGGGCAGTTTTTGATGAAATAATATTTTCATTTGCAGTAATTACTCAGTAGGTAAATGTAGATCACAGATTCAATTTTCCTTCATATTGTGCTGCAATCTATCTCACGACCAGAAAGGATAGACGAATATAGAGGCTCAACGTAAAAAGGCGCTTATAAACAGACCTGTTACACGTGTTAGCCGAATTTTTATCTGGGCAAACGTATAAACTTAAAACCTGTTAGCCGAAACTTTGTTCAGATTTTTAACCCTGGGTTGAGCTTTTATGGTAGTCTCTCTGCTCACGGCCCTAAAGGTTTTCAAATAAAATGAAGTTTTCGATATAGCACAAGACAAACTTTTTAATAATTATTTAAACCATAATAATGAGATAAGATGATTATTAAACAATATTGTTATGAATATTAATTTATTGAGTATAATACCATTAATAATTTGTAATTTGTGTACAAATAATAATTGATAAAATATGTGTATACAAAATTATAACCATTCATTTTAAATCTTCAATAAACTCATTGATCATAATAGAATATAATCAATTATTATATTTATATAAAATAACATAGAACAAATTAAGGTTAAAATTTATTTTTGTACAGTCATAAAAAATAGCAATATCATCTTTTTATTTTTATTAGAAACGTGAAACCCTCTAACATAAGTAAAAGTTTTCACACAGCAGAGATTACACGTGTACTAAGCATACATGTAGTTCTTGACTGTTCATTGTTAGTCTATGGTGATTTATGTGAATACCCTCTCAGACATATTATATTATATACGTACACACATTGACTAATGTGAAATTAAAACTCTTTTACATCATGAAATGAAATTAAAAAATTTAATACCCTAATAATAAACTTAAAATACACTGAAACAACGTTTTTTCTCTTTTGGTGATACATTTCGTTAATAATATATTATTAAAATAACACTGTAAATATGAAAGCTGCAAGCTAATTTCGAGATAAATTGTCACACTTTCTTTTCTTAAAATCTTCATATAAAATTTTCAATTGCCCCATTGGAATCGTCATAATCACTGTTCAGACCGTTGGTGCCTAAATGCATTTTTTATGCATTGATCTTTAGCGCACGAGTGCGAAGAGGGAGATACATCAAAATTTCTGACAATTCAAAAAATCTGACCCATTATAATAACTTTCTAATTAGGAAATTAATAAATGAAAATTACAATACTTTAGAAAATAGCATTAGAAAAAATGAGAAGAGCTACGATATTGAGTGTAATCAACGTAAAATAATTGAATATTTCATTGAATACACATTTAATAATTTCTTTAACGAACCGGGTTATACAATGCGCCCATCATTGACCCATCATTAGCTACCATAAATAGTATTGGCCCAGCTATCAAAAATAACTAGACCATAAATGGATGATAGCACCATTTTAGCAAACTCTTCTTGGGTTGCAGTTGTACATTAATGATAGTAATTTATCTTGATATTGAGATCACTGAGTATTTAAAGAGTTTTAAAAAATCAAAACATAAAACCACAGGAAAAAAGACATCACAAAATTTACAGAACTTCTAGGATGACATTATTGTACATACGCATTATTAATTTTTTAGTTTTTTTTAGTTTCATTCATTCTGGTTTACTTTTAAATTCTTTGTTCGTTTGCAGCACGATTTAGATATTATTTATTTAGCAAATGTTGAATTAGATGTAGAAGTCAAATGTATTTTCATTATCCGTAAATGTACATTTGTTCTAGATAGACGTGTATTGATAATTACATTTCAGTATACTTACATAAACGTTATTATTTTTTCATTTGGTTGATACACTATATACGTGAGATTTAACTTTAAATCAAGTTGCCAAAATTGTCTGTTTCGAGTTACCTTATAAGGACAAATGACCATTGAAACTGGCTGGTGTACGCTCACGCCAAATATTCAGGTCAACGATAATAACGGAGCATCCAATTTTATTGACACCTGCCACCGAATCGCAATAAAATTTTCAATTTCTTTTATACCTGGAAAAAATCTATAGATCTAAATACTCTAGGTAAAATAATCTAATTATTTAAACAATTACAGTTTCATTTTGATTTCATTGGAGACCAGAAACGAACCAACTCTAAAGAATTGATTAATATCAAAATCCTCAAGTTCAACATTAAACTTAATAATAAATATACTTGAGCTTTTATTAACTTGAAAATTTTGTATGTATAACATTGTTATTTGGAAAATTTTTTATACTTTTCTACACGAATATGAATATATAGTGTGAATTGTTGAAATATTCATGGATTCATTTTTAATATATCAGCTATGAAGAAGGAAAATGTAAAGACATATACGTCGACAACGGAAGCAGTAAAGTCACTTGTGTTTTATTTCAATTAATTATTGTGAATAATATGATGACTCTTTTTTACTTGCATAAAAAATGAATAAAGTACTATCATTAGTATAATGTGAGTACCTTTATCCATTAAATACAAGTAATGATACAAATGTAATGTGAGACGTAAAATCTAATGACGAAAGTTTCTGCTACGTAAAATATGAAAAACGGAGCACCTTGCAGCAGCTGTTTGTCCATGATCATTATCAGATTTGGAAAAATCACCTTTATTATTGCTTCTTTTCTTCACTTTCGCCGCCCATCAAACGAGTGTTTTTCTTTTAACCTTTTTCACCTGCTATAGGTCAAAAAAATAGAAAATTTTCCTAACCGCTCCTTTGAAGGCGAAACAAAAAATGCCCATTTTATTTATACCACTCACAAGGTTGAGATAAAATAATACTTTTTTCAATTTGCGATGCATAAATGATTGAATAAATCAAATCAACTTCAGATGGGCATTACATATATAGATGGATAACACCAATGTGTTATAGATTTGGTCGACTCAATCACTCATTTTTTCTCCATTCAATTCCCGCATCGATAATTTTGATTAATATCGAGCAACTTTTATATTACATGTGAGTAATAAATATGATGTAGATAGAGAAACTAAGAGATAACTGAAAAAACTAAGTGCGTGCTCTGATGCAGGTGCATCAAAAAACATTGTATAAATGTATACTTGAACAATATATTTATTATACATATATGCAATACATTAAAAACTCTATAATATCATTTATCTTACTTTCTCTTAATATATATTATTTTCAGTGCACTTCGCACAAATGCTACATATCAACGATGAATTATTGAAATTCAAAAAAAATTCTGTGAGATAACTTATGGCAAAGAACACCTTTTTTGTTGAGATAGAAGCGCTATGTATCTCCAAGCACACGTATTTCTAAGTTGTTAATCAATTGTTTCAGGTTTTCATAAAATCAAAGGAGATATTTTTTTATCAACATAAAAATAATCAACTTTATTACTTAGCCTTGACTTTCATTGGTAAGAATCTATAGCATTGTATATACATATGAATATTTTCAATTTAATATCTCAAATATATTATATATCAATTTAAATAATTTAATATTAATCAAGTATTAATACAATTACTATTTTTTTGTACTTTTCGATACGAGTGATTACTTGTATCATATTCTTCTTTGTTCTTTACTTTTTTGTCTGTACAGTTTAACTTAATTATCGTTTAATCACAAATCATTCTTCATACATCCAATTTTTCAATTAAATATGATTATACAATGCAATTAAGTTTTTAACAACAATGGTTAAACTAATTTTGACCTGTTAAGTACAATTACCTATCAAGTATAAACAGTCACGTGTGTTAAGAATAGGTTTTCATAATTCCTTGTTATTTTTAACAACTTTATCACAAAAACTTAATGACTAGTCTTTCAATAAATTAAATAACTATCTTATAACTTTTTATTTATTGTTAAAAATTTTACATTCAAGAAAATTTGTAATTCACGTTTTTCATGCATTGGATATGTTTTTGTCTGTATCTTAAAAACTATCATTATAAAAATGGATCTTGATACTCATTTAGTATTTTCAAAGACTTTTAGTAAATACAAATTTAATTAATTTTTTTAATCTATTCCACAATAAGAAATTCTATGAAAAATCGCCTACACATAAAACTGAAATAACAACGTACGAATACATAAATTTAAAATAAATGTTTAATTTCAAAATATTGTTACAGATAAAAACATAATTACACAATGAAAAAAACCTTACTATTGTAAAATAGGTAGCCACTTTAAAATCTAAACATTATAAATTCATGCCTATATAAATCAATCACCAAGTAACTATAGTATACACTATTTGAGTTTCCTTTATCTATTTGCTATATTTTTTCTTTATGATTTTTTAATAGCAATGTAACATTTTTGTTATAAAAAAAATCCCTTGATAATAAATACTTGATCAAGTGTTTATAATACCATAAAGTATTGAACAGAAACAGCTCAGAGATGATATTGTGATTTGTTCTCAAAAACATGAAAGACAAGAAAACGTAGAGATGCACATTTGTCAAAAGCTAAACTTTGGAAAATATAATTCATTACACAATAAAGTTCAAATGGAATATTAACCCTTAAATTCATAGCGTATTAAAAATGAAATGGTAACTTTATGCTCCTGCTACGCATTCAGAATTATTACTAATCTCCAGACTGAGATGTATAGTAATTGATGTCTTATATTATTTGTAAATGCGTAGAAAAAGGGTGTTGGTGCGAACTACTGTACATTGAAAAATTTTGTCGGTGATTAAAATTATATTGTTTCGTGTTATTTCATAACAATTTAAATATTTCGTAAAAAACAAATTCAGATATGGCCATATCGGATCAGATCAGTATTGTGAGACTATACAGATCTGATCAGATGGTTCACATGTAATCGGATTAAAATTTCAGATCTGAAACGATCTGAATAGACACGACATATTAAGATATATTCAGATGCTGACAGATGAAGGGTATTCAGATCTGTTTGAATCTGATCGAAACTAAAAAAAGTTGATAATTTCCTATAGACAGAGAGATCAGATCTCATCAGGTATGATCATATGAAGAAAAATTTTTATTATCTGAACAGATTTGAAGAACAATACATCATTTTCATTGAAAAAAAAATCAGATCTGAAGAAAATTAATTATTCTTGTAAAAGATGTAATAAGAATAAATAGCTGCAGTTATATAAATGGATGATTTAAAAGTAGTTTTTTAAGTTTTCTGGGTTAGCGTAGTGGTGACTATGTAAGTCTACGGTTACGAGGATTCCAGGATCGAGTCTACCTATTTAAATAAGTTTCATTACTTTACCTCAAAAACTCTATTTTCAGCACAGACACTAAATCGTAATCATGATATTAAAATATTGATGCAGTAATAAGATTTAGATTTGATAAAATTTTTTACTTTAATTAACATTGTCTTCTAAATTTATATCTGGGCAGATCTGAAATGGTCTGAAGTAATCCGAAAAATGAATTTAAAGTTCAGATTTGATCGTTTTCCACGGGATTATTCATTACAAGCTACAACCAATATTTTTTTTCCTGTAATGCACAGTGTATCATTTTTTATACAGAAAGCTTTTTTCAATAAAAATCACTATAAAAATGTTCTATACTAATTTTAATGTACATGTAACAAATGTTTTTTACATGTACAATTGTATAGTAATTTTACTAAACATTCGGGAAGTAAATTTCATGTACTTAGCATTGAAATTGACTTCTGTTCGTCCTATACGCACATAGAAATTTACTCAACATCTATTGAAAATTACACTATATAATAGAAAAAAGTTTTAGGTTGATGGAACCCTGATATTTATTTTATTGAAAAATTATTAAAACTCAGCTAAAATATCAAATTTTACTCTACATCAATGAATACTCATAAAAAAGGTAGAATTATCCTACAGATTTTCATGAAATAAAAAGTCATTAGGAAATTTCGTGTGCAGTTGAAAGTTAAAATTTTTTAATTTTCAATTTACTTTTCACATTATAATATATGTATAAAAATATGCACTGATGTTTTTACTATTTTTTCTTGAATTTATCTATTATTTGAATCATATATATTTTTATTTATCAATTGGATGAAAAACATCATGCATTCAAAGATCAACTAAATTTTCAAACATTTACATTTTTTCTCATTTTGTACCAAATGAACTTTATAAGTACTTGCGGACATTACTTTTATATTGATATATCTCAAAAGTACACTTTCTCTTCATTTAATTCCAGCAGTCTTGTTGAAAAAAACTAAATATTATATTAATTAAATTCAAAAATGATGGTTGACCAAAAAGTTAACCCCAAATTAATAAGAAAGTATTAGTAAATATAGTAAATATGTATAACAAACGCACTTATGAAGTCGTTCATTTATTAAAGTGTCATCAACGCATCCATCCTAACGGCTGTTATTTAATTATTTATTTTACGTATTTAAACTCATCCCCATATGTTATGCAGGTGAAAATGGTATTTTATATAAGCGAAAGAGTGTATCAATGATTGAGTTTCCTCTATCCATTATTTTGTTCTTTTATTTACGTATATACCAACATCCTGGCACGTGCATCGTTTTTAAGGTTCCGTTAACACCCTTATACTTTTATAAAAGTGTTTGTTTGTTCATTGGTACGTTACGATATTATAATTTCTATCATAATAAAATTCAAATAAACATTAATACTACTAAAAGTATTTACGAGATGTTTCTTAAATTGTTTAAACTCATATATTTTGAATTTTTATCAAATCTATAAACTTTTTCAAAACCAAATATCAAGTTACATCAATACATTCAATAATTCTTTATATCAAAATCAATATTAATATTTGTTAACTGATTAATCCTCAATAACAATATTAATTTAAAGAATTAAGCACACTCATTTCTACCATTAGATTTATTTTTCTTAAAAAAATATCATCAACAAATATATTTTGAATGACATTTCGATACTTAACTATAAATCCAACTATTCCACTACTAACGCTATCAGTAAAAGTATATCTAATTATAAAACTCTGATGTATTCAAATTTTGCACATTTCTTATACAATAGTAGTACGTATATGTCCTAGAATGTTACTCTCTAAAAATGAAACAGTGAAAACCACAGAGAAATAGTGAATAGTCAGTGTTTCACATTTAAAGAGAAAAAGTACCAGATGTACCCTCTAAAAACGAAATAGTAAAAAATTATAACTAAACACATTTTTATGCGAGAAAAGGAGCCTCTTTAATAACTATTAATGTACGAAATACTAGATATACTGATTCATTAATATTATTTCATAATAATACAATTTTTTCATCATCATATACATATTTTTTAATATTCCTTCTATTGATTAACTTCCGATTAGGAAGTTATTGAAATGGGGTCGATTGGTGAAATTTGAATCATCATCATATCTCCACGTTTCATGATATTTGCGGACCTCAGCATTTTTTTCGTTTTCGATATCTCAAGAACGGATTAAAATATCGACTTTAACCAAAATTTATTCAAAAGATATTATTATAAAGAAGATCTGAGTGAAATTTAAACAAATTCGGTAGAGGTGTTTTTTTTATACCAAAAAAAGGAATAATAAATAAATAAAAAAATTAACTTTTTAAAATACTTTTAAGCGAAAAAATAACAATTTTATTCGATAATGAAGTCAATATTGAGTAGACCACTGCAAATCTCAGGAATTTACAAACGTGTTAAAATAACACGCGTAAAGTGTGTTCAATGTAAAACGCCCATTAACAAACTATGGATGATTTGTAGACACTTTTTACACGTTTCATAGCGTGTGAAAGATCTATAGTTTGTTTACGGCATTTTACATTAAAGAGAACTTAGCGCGTTAAAAGTGTCCACAACTTGGATTTGCAGTGACATTATTGTTCACAACCAAATATGACTTTCACTAATTACATATTCTTTGTAACAATCCAAATTTTTTATAAACAATTAAAAATTGTATTTATTGATTAACTGATGCGTATATCACACCGATTTGGATGCTTTCAATAAAATAATATTATTTCTGACGAAATATGACTCTTAACAATTACGCATTGTTTATAACTATTTAAATTTGTTATAAACAATTACTAATGGGAAGTTCGTCGTGTTGGCACAGACAAAGTGTGCTCAGACTTTTTTTTTAGATAGCAAAGACACTCTTTTTAAATGAATCAACGCACTGCAAATCTCGCTTGTCAAACACGTCTTGTTTTTACACCTCTAAGTGTGTTACAAATGATGTCATCCATTGGATTAATATTGTAGTCATTTTTAAAATACTTAGATGTGTAAAAACTATATGTGTTTGACAAGCGAGATTTGCCGTGTGAATTTGATATTTATAGTGACAATAATAGCACTAATTCAAACAGTGATAGTTTTATAACTGGAAATTAATTTATATACACTATTTCGCAGTGATTTTCACTGATTCGTTTTAGAGAACAATTAATCAGCAATTAGTCATTACCTATTATCATTATTTAATATGCTTGAAACACAGCAAATGCTATGAAATAAGATAGTCTCATGATGAAATAGGTCACGAAATATTCAGGGACAGAATTAGAATCACAGCTATAGTTATTATTGATAAATAAATTTTTCTAATATAATATTACTTGAAAGTTATTCCTTTGTATTTGCATTTTTCTGAAGCAAATAGACGTAAGTTTTTCGTCAAAAAATTTAACCACTCCTATGGTCACTACGTTTCATTTCAACCATCAAGAGATTAATTTCCAGAATATATTGTAACAAGGAGTGTAATCTCTTTACAAAATACTGTAGTGAGTAGTTAAACCATGTGAAAAAAATGTGATTTTCGTATGCACGTGACTGGAATTTGTATCCAGCATCTTTTGTTACACTATCGTTTACTTGTTTTTATCATAGATATTGCTTTTTTCTGTTCTTTCAAACTAAAGCCTAAAGGAATACTGAAACCTTTGTAGATTTCAGTGTTGGAAATTTTTTTATCAAAATAAATATTTTTCTATTTATTATATGTTATATATGTAACTTTTACCATTTATTCCATTTCTTGTCTGTTATAATTAACTGAATATTTTTTCTTCAATTACTAACTGTATAATAAAGCAAATAACAATTAAATATATGACTGGATTATTAATGGAAAACAAATGAATCAAGCTGTAACTTTATAAGTCAAGGATTATTATGCTACACATCAATTGTTGTAAAAAATCTAAAAATAGAACGGATAAGAAATATATCTAATGTTGTACTAAAAAAGACTGAAAGTAATATTAATCTACGACATTTTGCCACAAAACAGAAACGAATTGATCATCTACATCATCTATCTATTCATAATTGAAAGGATAAATTCAAGTTTAAACAATTTTAAACACGTTTATATGTCTTTATTTTAATACACTTTGATTTATAGTGAATTATACTTGTATTTATTTATTTACTTCTAGTCTCACCATTGATTACAAATCTAATATGTAACAAATAGTGATAATAGTTAGATTTAAATATTACAAGCATACTTTGAAAACAATAATATATGAGTATTAAATGACAGAAGGGTCATCGGCCAAACACATAAGAGACCCTATAGTCTCGTGGCACAGCACGCGTCGCCACGTGGCCAGGTAAACCTGACGATTCCCTTACAAAATATCTTTTCACCCTTTCATTTGTAATTTCCATTTCCGAGTCATCCATATGTACGAACAATAAGGTATTTTAGCTATACAACACTTTGATGTTACATACGTGCATAGGTTGTAGCTGACAAAACGAGACAAAAACATAAATATATTTTTGTTAATTTAAAAATAAAACTAAAGCGTGATACAATATTATTTTGTCAAATTCTTTCAAATGCTCAGTGAGCTTTTCTCCATCTTTAGATCAATTTTTAATCGTTCCAACTCGTGTATACAAATTATTTTAGAAAACATCAAAATAATATCAATAACTAATTGGATGAAATTATTATAATTATATTTTATTAAATGAACATGCATGATATGAATGATGCCGATATCAAACAATATATTGTATACAATTATCAAAAAAAAAATAATTCCATAAGCCATTTATCTCTATTCTTTCTGCCTAAAAACATAAACTTAACATATACACACACACTTATACAATAGATAAATTCAACTGTTTTAAATCCGACATTATATGCATGTATTTGAAATCCTGAACATGTCTCATCCAAAAGTCTAACGATAGCATATGGTGTCCCCGCCAAAGCCGGCCAGCATAGTAGTCTTAATAGCAACAGATGTTGAAGTCTTCGAGCATGAGACTCGTGTTCCTACTTATATTGTATTGCTTTATTCCACTCTACTCATCTAACCCGAGACTTCGGATACGTCTGGTTGAACAGCTCGTGCTACAGATTAGTAGGTTTTACTTCGTTTCTTCCTGAATATTTTCTGTTTTATAAATAATATTGAGGAAGTGGTTGAAGCAAGTCTATACTCTACCCAATCAAATTTTTCAAATCGAGCTGCTACAATGTACAAATGTCAATTATTTTAACACAATACATTATATTGGGTTCAAACACCTGTCAGTAGAAACTTGTGGTTTCGACTGCTTCTTTTAGAAAACATTCAGAAAAAAGGTTACTGAACCCACATTCATATTATACAGACGAAACTTTAAAAAATTATTACTTAATAATTATTTTATTTTAACTGATTAGTAATTTAGATGCAAATATAAAGTATTCACAAAAAAGACCTTATTATAAAACAGGTATTGGTAACATTCAATAGAAGGTGTACTAAGATATAACGTATGCGGGATAAAATGATTTATTTAATGAGTGTAATAAAATATTTTTTTTTTCGTTTTTTAAATTAAATTTGTTTTAATGGCTTCTAAAGTCTTAAACATGTATATTGCAATACGGTAAAACACAGTTCAGTGAAAATTTACAAATACTTTTTATGCATAGGCAATTATGTTCAGTCAATTAAATCAAGAGTATTCTAAAGTTGCAATTAATCATAACTAGAACCATAACTCAGTTAAATGATTTTTGTTTAAAATTTTTTTTATTTTTTCAATCTAGATTTGACATAGAAACAATCATATTTTAAATCACTCAATTACTCTTGTCAAAACTTCGAAAGTAGTTCGATGACCTGAATAAATTTTCTTTGTCAATACTCTTACAATACGAAAGCATTTTTTGCACTATAAAAGGGCTGACCCTCTTGTCGAAAGGTGTTTAACGTATTGTCTGTCAGCAAAACCTAATTTTTTATTATGACACATAAGATTACTTTAAAATCAAATCAAGCATCAGTAAGATATTTATCCTAAATAATTTATGAGCTGAAATGAAAAATATTTTTCAAGTAAATGAAAAAAAATAATCTATGACATTAGCTAACTTTTTTTATCTCTTCACGGAGAAAAATGTAGAGTAAATTCTACTTCTAGCGTGGTAGCATCTACTCCAAATTTTAATTAATTTTACTTACAGACCAACTTCAAATTAATAATTTAATTATAAAATATATATATATATATATATATATATATAATAGGATTAACTCCATAAATAAATGTATAGGGTTTAGCGGGTCTACCAATGGGTAGACAGGAAAAACAATAATGGCTGAAAAATAATTAATATAAATAATTTGAATAATTGAGAAATTATTTTCATTAAATTTTAGATTCATTAGATTAGATTTTGATGTTAAACATCAATTTTTCGTGTATGCAGGGTACAGATTACGGGAAACGCTGAATTTCAACCAAAATAAAGAATATTCTACTATTGAAGAGATTCGAACCTATGACCGCTTAACATGCACGCAACTACTAAACCGACGCTTAAGACCGCTCGGCTCTCCAAAACAATTGAATACAAAAATTTTTATGTATATATAACAATAAGAAAGCTAGGCGACCAGGCAGTGAAGTAAAAATTACTCCATCAACAAGTAAAAGTCATCATTACCAAGATCTACTTGACTCAAGAAGTACACGATGTAAAAAGTAAATTGAAAATTAAAAAATTTTAACTTTCAACTGCACATGAAATTTTCTAATTACTGTTAATGACTTTTTATTTCATGAAAATCTGTAGGATAATTCTACCTTTTTTATAAGTATTCATTAATGTAAAGTAAAATTTGATATTTTATCTGAGTTTTTATAATTTTTATTGAAATCCACTTATAAAATTGAAAATTCATCTATACTGACTGTAAATTACAATACATGTGCTGAGTATTTTTCAATGTACACATTAAAACACGCTTGATGCTCGTGAGTTGATAACCTTAAAAATTTGTCGTTGATATCTCTACACAATCCTGAGTAAAAATAAAATATTTATATTTTAACAACTAACACAACAATAAATGTAATTGTATTTTATGAATCTCAAAAATGAATTCTTTTTATCACCAGAACATTTCCTGCAAAAAAATTTAAATTATTATAATATAAAATTTTTATCTTAATAAGTCGATAGCCGAGTGGATTAAGACACCGGATTCAGATGCACATAAATTGGCAATCGTAAGTTCAAATCTTCCCCAAAACCATCTTTACTATAATATGGATCTTTCACAGAATTTTCACAAACTTTTAATGTTCACTCTGTAGTAATATGTCAACAATAAACAAATCTTTAAAACAATCGAATTATATTTTCATTTTATTTTTAATATATAAATATCAGGGTTACTTTTAATCTAAAACGTTTGTCTCTTACATCATGTAATTTTCAATAGATGTTGAGTAAATTTCAATGTGCATACATGAAATTTATTTACGAATGTTTAGTAAAACTACTATACAATTGTACATGTAAAAAACTTTCATTATATGTACATTAAAATTATGACAGAAATTTTTCACTAAAATTTTACTAGTAAAATACATTTTACCAGTTGAATATTTGACGAAAGAAAAGGAATCATCAATAGTCTCAGAATCACTTCTAGTTAGTAAAAGTGCTTCAAAAAACAGCTTAATTTCAAAGTCCGTTCAAAGATTGAAATGTGATGCGTATAATTTTTTGAGATTTTCACTAAAAAACCAATGAGACCAGTCTCACCTCTTAACGACTAATGGTTCTCGAGATATTTAATTGTTTATGTCAAAAGTACCACTGTTTTTGATACAGTTGATCGTAGTTCATCAACAAATGAACTTTTTGAAGTTTTTTTTTTGTTAATCAAAAGCTACATTTATGCCAAATACGTAAACTAACTTGGCATTCATTGTCTCAAAAAATTATACGTATCATGTTTCGATCTTCGATGCATTTGTTTTAAGATATTTAATACAAATAAAGCTATTCTTTTTATAAACAAAAAATCACATTATGCCATGTGGTCATAAATTCATACTGATATCTGTCGTCACTAAAAACAACCTAATGAACAAATTCGGTTAATGTTCAACGGTTTTTTTTTTAAAAAGCATATGAGGAAGTGAAATCTACCAAATTCAAAGTAAAAAATACTAAAAATGATTTGATATAACTTGAGAGTAATGTTTACTAATCTGTTGAATAATATTTACTTGTCAAGTAGTAAATATTGCTAAAATTGACGTACAAAATACAAAAAAAATTTCCCTCTCTCTCTCTCTCTCTCTCTCTTTCTCTCTCTCTCTGAAGAGTAAAAAGTACTCCTCCATTTTTCTCCGTGTTTGAAAATGAAATAATTTTTTATAAACTTCAAAAAGATCAATCATCAATCAATCAATAATAGTAATAATAATAATATGTAATTTTCATTAATTCATTAATAATAATTCACTTATTCTTTAATTTTTTTTATATGTATCATGAATATTGTTACACTTCAAAAAAGTATTGATGTCTTACGTTTTCATACAATAATTTTCATAACTCTGTTCACAAGTTTCACCTTCAATAAAATTAAAAATTATTTCCGCCAAAATTCTTTTGTAAAATTTTCATATTTTATTTCCCATATATTTTATTTTTACATTTATTCAGATACACAAAGCTCATTGTATCGACAACAATGTTAACACATTCTGTAATCGAAAAATGACCGTCATAATAAAATTATTATGACATAAGTGTAATTTTCAAGGATCGTTCTTTTACATATTTTCAATTGACTCACGTTGGATAATAGATTATTCAAAATTCATTTAAGTTAAATAGGACCTGTAGATTTGTTGCACAATAGCCGATTCATAATATGAGAGGAATAATTTTTTTTTTTGAAAGACTAAATAGTCTAACATACTAATAATAATAATATAATATAGTTTGAACTTATCTCAACTTCAGAAATATGGAAATTCAAATTTTACAGACAGGTAAAAGTATTCAAATAGCATCAATACTTTGAATTAATCAGTAGAAAGCTGACAAAACACTTGAACTAGACCTTCTTTTAGATGCCAACAAAAGGTCGTTTGTTATATTTTAAAATTTATTCAAATTTTTAGTACATTTTCAAAAAAAATTCCCTTTTTACAAATAACCTGATCGATTAGAATATTTTCCTTTTGTGAAACATACTAAATTTCAATAATTGACAGATTTGATTTTCTTCTGTATTTATTAACTACTTTTAATAAATAGATAATTAAGCAGAACTTTTTAATTTTTTTTTTTTTTTGTGAAAATAACAATGAAATACTTTTCTGAGTATACATGAAAATACAATTGATAGAAATGTATACAAATTGAGGTTTGTTGTATTGATATATAAAAAGCGGTAAAATTTATTTTCGTGGGAAAAACACTAAATATGTGGATTTTTCATCATTTAGTTGATCTTATAGATGAATTTTTCAAAATTAGATATATTTATTTTTTATTATTGTTTTCAATAACAATTGAAATAATAAGAATAATAAAATTGGCAGAGTTACTTATGTTACTTAGTTATTAAATACCAATTTATAAATAAAATGATCATCTTTTGTGTACTCTACAATAACTGCTTCACTAATTATTATACATAATAATTCGATCATTATTCATTTATTTCTCACAATAGAAATATATTTATAAGAAAATATCGTTAAAATGAGTTCTCACAGGAAGAATGCTAACAGTATGGATTCTCAAGTTTTTTTCAGAATCGTGGTATGCGGGTTGACAATGACAGCAAAACAACTGCCGTAGTGTTTCTTATTTTTAATCACAAATGTCTCATAAAGAATCGTTAACTCATTACTTTGCACACACCATTGAACGAATATTCCTTCCTCTACTATATTCTCCCTTTCTTCCGGCTTTTCTGAACATTCAACAACGAACTCTGCTACACCTGCAAAAGCTTGCATGTAATTAAACCGGTTGGTGTTTGGTCTTATATTTTTTTTAGCCCTTACCTTTGACTATGGATGAGAAAGATGATTGAGATTAGAAAAAGTTTATGAAAGAATGTGTGGATAATAAGGGTAAAATTTCATTTTTACTAAACACTTTTCTATCATAAAAACATTATTTATGTACTATACACGGGTTATTGATAATATTATAGTAAATAAAATTATTTAATAAACTATTAATATTATACATTATAAATTTTCAAAAGTTAAACATTTTTATGTTATTTAATGAATAAATAGTTATTAGTCTTCTTTTTGATTTTTCCCAGACAGGTGATATTTAAGAAATTATAAGAATCCTCCAACAACGGTTGACAAAATTATCAATGTTATATTATTTAGTTGTTCAAAAAAACAACAAAGTTACATAATTTTACCATTACTTACCAGGGCATTTAAAATTTTTGAGTAAAGTACCTTAAGGTACTTAAATTTTTAGACTTCTTGTTTTAAATAAACACTAAATATCTTATATATTAGTAATTTTCTGCTTAATGTCAATAAAACTATTTATTTATTTACAATTTACTGAGAATTAATAAAGGCTATTAATATTTGTATTAATTGATGCTGTAATTTTACTTATTCAGGTTGCACACGTTTAGTCTCAGGTATTGGTATCTTCTGTACACACAATTATTTTCTATTCTTTTGCATTTTTAATTGTTGTTATTTAGCGGAATTTTATGTATCTATTTAGTATTTTTAACTTTTTATTTGATTTCTTTTGTATTTGGGGAAAAAATAATAAATCCACATAAATGAATAATCATCCGATCGACAATATTTTTACATCTTTAAGCATAAAAGGACAAGTGTCTTAGAATTGAAAAAGTTCTTTGCCTCAGACATAGTTAACTCTTAGTTTATATTTATCGCAGGTAGTTAAAAACTGCAGAGAATGGTTGTACACGTTAGTATGTAAAAGGTGTTGCCTCTTTTTTAGTAAATATTTGTGCACGTGTTCTAATGTCATGAGAATATACATAGATGTTGTGATCTGTTAAGAGGTAATAAAATGTTAATTTATTCTTATTTATAATCGATATAGTATACTATATGGATAATTTTGAAAAATAAAATTAATTAAGTATACACATTTCAAACTGAAAATGAAATTTTTTAAATAATTATGAATAATAAAATAATGCCGTTTAGCCACTTTTTTTTACTGTTTCATAAGGTTTTACCCTTTAAGATTAGATTTCAAAAATTAAATCTCTACAAAAGTAAAATAATTATTGTTGAAAGTTTAAGTTAATTTAATAAAATTTGATGGTATAAAGTTGTGTATCCATAGGAGAAAGCTTCAGAAATATTGTGTGAGTGAGTGTGAAAGAAAGGTGGACTCGTATTAATTAATCTCAACCAATAATAACTTTAATTACCATCATTTTTTACTTGTAATAGTATATCTTCAATAAGTACTGAACTGTCAATTAGTTTGAAAATATTGTTCGCGTATAGCTCTGAGGAATTGAAAATAATTTTACTAAAATTATACTTAAATGTACATTTAAAACAAAATACAATATGGAGTATATTTGTATATAATGCTGCATAATATAAATTATAGAATGAATAAATAATTAAATGACTTAAAAAATATAAATAATAATTACTTAGACATATTACTCTTCTATGAAGGACTATTCATTGATCTTCATTCAAACATTTTCATTAACAAAATTACGATCAAAATTTTAGTTTGCAATCATTTGTTTTCAATGACATTACGTTTGCATTAAATGAAACATAATTTTTTGTAATCAATGTGACTTTGTTCGGTAAAAAACCTCCATATAGAAAGTACATTTATTAAATCTACAAAATGAATGAATAATTTTCACAGCACTACCATAAAAGGAGTTTGCGTTATAAGTAAATATTACTTTGCATTTAAATTCTGTATAAAACAAGAACTGGGGCATCACGGTTTCAGATCAAAGACGCACCTGACGATGCGTACTTCACCTCATATATCCATGGTCGATAAAACGTTTTAAAGATGTTGAATAAAAGAAAAAAGAGAAATCAATCAAAAGTTTAACGAATCAGAATACTTGAAATAAGAAATAAGTATTCAAATACTTTTATTTTGATAAAATATCTGATACTTGATACTTATACCATGAATTAGAGGGTCAATTTTATCGATCAGTAGCTATGTACTGGTGAGAAATCATATTTATAAAGTTCAATGCATAATCAACTTAATCACGAGTCACGTGTATGTACATGCAGGTGTATGCATCTTGTAAATGATTTTTTTATGTCCATAACTATACATTTGTATTCCTTACTTTTCCTTGCTTTTTTGAATATTATACGTTGTAAGCTAGCTCGAGTAGCACATTTAAGATAATTATATACAAACTAATTATACAATTATCATTACTAACTGGGTGTATGTACAAACGGTACAATACCTTTATGTTTTTGTAGGCAATTGGCATGATAAGATAAATGAAGTCTCCATCATCATTCACCATATTTTTATTCTTCTACCACTCAAATTCTTGGTAATTTTCTATAACTTTTTCAATTAATTATTTATTTTGGTTAATATAATAATATTTATCGAGAAATAAATGTGTACTTTATTTATTATCTTTTATCATCTTTTTAATTTATTACATTTTTAATAAGGATTAGAAGATTTAAGGAAGTTGTTGATGCATTTTCAGACTCTTTTTTTCACATTTTTCACATATTTTTATATAATTATTAAAATAAGATTTTTCACTTTTTA
Source organism: Chelonus insularis (assembly GCF_013357705.1). Lineage (NCBI taxonomy): Eukaryota > Metazoa > Arthropoda > Insecta > Hymenoptera > Braconidae > Chelonus > Chelonus insularis. Next base: position 388,309 of record NW_023276701.1, read on the forward strand.
AAATTTTTTTATTAGATAGAAGAGTTTATCTCATCAATGAAACAAATTGAAAATATTTAAACTTTCTTTACATACTTACTTAATTGTTTCCTACTACGGCAATTTACAGTTAAAAACTAATTCATTATTTAAAAAGCAATCGTTTTTCATTAGACAATCAATAATATAAATATTCGTAATCTCTACCTAAGTAGATTAAACTGTTCCATTCATTACAAATCCTCTCAATCGGAAAAAATGAAGCCAAAAAAGTACACGATAGTCAATGCAAATAACAATGTAAATTTAACTCTCTCAAGAAAGCTGATAGTATATAATTACAAAAAAGAATGAATGAACGGAAGTAAAGTCAATGCATCAAAGGGACCAACCCTTTTACGTATTTGTAAGGATGAAGAAAACAATATCCGTGTTCACACCCCTAACGAGTTGGAGTTAAATTTTCAAATCAATCATCTAAGGATCAAATGAAAAACAAAAATGTTCAGTCAACCAAACACATTATGGATTAAAAAAAAAGAAAAAAAAACCATCCATTAGAATCAGATACATTGAAGAAAACTTGGAGTAATTACTTTTGGGCATAAATTCCAAGATCGGAGTCTTTAAACTAAACCGGCATTTCTTTAAGATTCGAGTTTAAGAAGAACAAAAATCGCGACTAAATGAATCGAGTAGCAATCACATAAGGTAAAGAGTGCTTGCTGATGCGATTATTGTATCAGATGACATTAAAATTGAACAACCAAAGACAGAACGAGAGAACTTTTTCTAGAAAGTCGAGATGATAAAAAAGAAAAGAAAGGTTAAACCAAAATCAAATACATTGATTACATCAATGATTTTACATTATCAGACAACAGATAATGAACAAGTATTATACGCACATAAGAACAGAATACCGGTTCTTCTTATGTTGATTATTTTTTTCAGAAGCGGAGAAAATTCACTACTTATTTTGATACAATACAAAAAGGTTTGAGTTTAATTTATGTATCAATTTAATCCAATGTTTAACAAAAGCTATTTTTGGAAATATTTCATATAATTAATCAGAAATTATAATAAAGAAAACTTTTTCAAAATATAGTGAATATTTAATACAGAAAATAAAGAGAAAGAGATAGCTACACTGACAACTTTTTTTTCACATTTTACTGAGCGGCCCAGTAAATTTTACTGGGACAGTCCAGTAATGCAGGATCCTATGCACGCGCTCAGTAAATTTTACTGTATTCCTTAGTGAATTGTATTTCAAATGACTAAAAAATTTTGACTACTTAAATCACTTTGTTTTTGATTTATAAAAAAAATAACGATCAAATTCAATAGTGATTTTCAAATTTTTAAAATGATTACTATTTCTAAAAACAATTCATTATAACAGAATGAAAAATTAACTAAAGCCGTTGCCGTTGAACTTACAGATTCAACATACCATTATTGTGACCGGTTTTTTACGTAGCTAGTCACGTGCTTCTACTCATGAGAAATGAAGGGCACCTGTGCAGCAGGTGAACAGAAGGGCTCATCATTACATCATTGCTAAGTACTTGAATATATCTTGTAACAGTCCTTTCGATAATGAAAACATTATAAAAATGGAATAGATAACTTTATCTTTAAACTCAAAAATCTCATACTTATGCGAGAAAAATTCAAACTGAGATAATGAAGTAGAATAACTCCGAAAGTGATCATCGAGAAGAAATAATGTGCGATAAGTATCAGGAAGCGTGCTTTACTAAAAATAAGAAAAAATAACAAGATTAATGAATACTCATTTGTTCATTGACTATTAAATATTTAAAAAAACTTAAATAAATATTGATATAAAATTATTTTACAAACTGTTTTATAAAAAAGAAATTACAAATACATTTGCATATAAATACTCTTTTTTTAAAAGAGTAGTTTGGAATACGTGCATACGATATCCATGGATATTACAATCTTTTAATATTGCGGTGACATAATAGAGCAGGTAGTTCTGGAGACTCGCAAGTTGGCTCTTGAGGTTTCTCCGTTGTACTTCAAAAGGAGGGCATTTCCACAGAATGTGATTGAGTTCTTGAACTTCTTATCCGCATTCACATACACAGGAGCTAAGGACATGCATCTTTGAATTGAAGTTTATTCAAGTACTAAATAAATTGTAGAAACTTATCAGTCGGTTGTTACACACTTTTACATACATAAGATAATTTCTACAGTTTTTTGTACCACTTCATGTAAATTTTTTAATGTATGTTGTTACTCTAATGACATTTATTATTATCTCTTTTTATGAAATCATAAAAATAAACCATTTCTGTGATCATTTTAATATTTTTATCAAAATTTGAAAATTTATCCCCCTCATATTAACTATAATTATTATTAAGTAAATAGTATACACTTTATGATGTAAATATAAATCTTATTTAGAAATTTTTTTCAAATATTTTAGAAGTAGAAAATACTACCAATGTTACGTCAACCAAGTATTGCCGATTTTTACCAAAATTATAATTCCATCAATTTTTAGTGACATGCGACACTATTTTAAAAAGTGTAAAGAAAATAATCATTTTTTCATTTAGTTTATCATAATTCGTACTAAAAATTCTCCAACGTCCTATAAAGTATGTCTAAAAGTCATAAAAATATTCACTTGGGTATAATTATTCAAAAGTACAATAATTAAACCTCTATATTTAAATTTATAATTATATTTATATATCAAATAAATGATTAATAATAATCATGATAACGTAGATACATTTTGAAAAATTAGTTTAATATACTTGTATTAATTGGGACAAATTCAATTCTAATGATTAAAAGCAGTTGCCTTGAGACAAATATATCTTTGAATAAATGACACTTTTCCTTCTATATCCCAGCAATCTTTATTTGTTATCTGAAGAAAGTCGAAAGTAAGATAAAATGACGGTAACGATATAAAAGACAAAAAAAAGAGAGAGAAAAAATGTGCAGATGGGTCGAGAATTGGTAAAAGATTACAACAAACGTATTTATATTTAAGTGTGAGTATAATTGTTGTTACTGAATAAGGCTTGAATGGCAGTAACTTTTGCCAAGAATCTGTCGTATATAGGCAGCAACAGCCGCTGAATTTTACTTTACATCAGCAGCTGCTACAAATACATCCACGACTACATTATAAACGTAAACATTGTGATATATATCTGTATATCGCTATATACAGTCACGGATTTATACGTGAGTCAAGTATACAATATAAGTTGGGAAATCGCGTGAGTGAGAATCATACATAGTAGCAATAAAGGTCATGACATTAGAGATGTATCACTCACTTCAAGTGTCAACTAAAATAACGTTTAACCATTTTGATTTTGAAATAAAAATTTTATTCAAATTACATATTACAACAACGTTTTGATTAATTATACTTTATTTTGATGTCCATAGAAGCACTTGGAATAATTGTTTTTTAATCAAGGAAAGTTAAAAATAAAATTTTTAAATAATATTAATAAAACATTATCATCTAATAAAATCACAAAATCATTATTATACAATTATCAGTAATTTCAAAAGATTTAATGATATAATTTTACCAACACACATATTTTTTGGTAACCCAATATTTCCTTCAGCAATGCCATACTATGCTTGAAATTAATTTAAAATTAAAAATGGGATTACGTTGAGATGTGGGCCCAGCGCAAGCAGGAAGCGATTGGAAGATTAAGGTCTCAACTTTAATTGAAATAATCTGCATGCATTTGCATCTCATTATTCTGACACTTATAATAAAAAATTAAAGAGAAATTTTTGAGTATGTATAAACCTAATGATTCATTAATTTACCAATTAATATTCTGAAATGATTCTCAAAAATGACAACTATGAGATAACTTTCACGTCAATAAACATTATCAGGATTGTAATTATATATATATATATATAAAGCTTCTTTACTATTACTTTTGTAGAAATATTTTTTGTTATTTGTTTTCAAAATTATTAGACCTTTGGATACTTAACAATCTAACTCACTATATATTTTATCGGCTGTTGACTGACTGATAATCATCAACATATGTGAAGTATGTTAGCTTCTACATGTAAACATCTATCTGATTAATATTTAATATATTTTTACAGTAAAATAAATAATTACTTAAAAAAAAACCAAATGTAATTAACTTTAAATTATTTCGTGAATAATTTTTACCCCAACTTGTATAATTTATTCTGCATATCAGATATTTTTACTTATTCCAAAAAGTGTATTACACAGATAGAGTGGAATTTACCCTGCAGAAGAGTCAAATTTGATCTTCTACTTTGACAGATATCTTGATTGTAGGATAAACTTAACTCTGTCAATGTAACGTACTTTGGTTATTTTCAATTGTATACAATTCAGCATAAACAAATTCATGAATTTTTTTTCATCTTACATTCTTCGAGAACAAATATCGATATTATTCATTTAATTATGGTTCAACTGAAAACTTTTCAATTTAAAAGAGACATGATCTATGCCAAGTGGTTTAAAATACATGAATACTACTTTAATTTGGGTAGACCTAAATCTCACCCAACTGTCACAAAGTTTTCCTAAAATTCATTATAATAAAATTAAATTCACACTTCACAGTTTTTTTCATAGCGCGTTTCATTCAAATGTAACATCAAAGCTAAAAACAGGAATTAAATTTGTTTTTTACTCATCGTAAGATGACTTTTTGTTGTTCCCGAGCCAATGTTTTTTTAATGTACAAGTACAAGGTTCGCAATTACAAAATGGATGCCTGGATAACGAGCAGCTGCACATGTATGTTCATCAAGTCATGTTTGACGATTAATAATTAACATCTTGCAATCTCGTTACTGCCAATTTACACTCTGTATTCAGTATATAACTTTATAATAGGTGAAAATAATTAATAATTAAACTTTAACGTTACCAATTGTATTTTGTGGGTATGTAATACTTTTTATTTAACTGACAAGTTAAATCGACGATAAATTTGAATATATCAATATCAATATCAATTAATTCACCGATGAAATCTAAAAGATAGAGCAAAATGTAACGATGTAATGAAATTTTACATAGTTGTCTTCAGCACCTTTCAAAAACACTTTACAGTCTACTCGATAAGTAAACAATTTTTGCCCATTTGTAAATTCTTATATATTTATTATCGAAAGTTTTTCGATCGACAAAACATGTGAAGAATACGTAGTACTCATAGATAATTTTTATAAGTAACTGTGAAAAGCATCTTCTCTACAAAATATACACTCATTTAATCCATCTTATAAAATTGAAAGTCGCAGCGTAATCTATTATTATTCCTCATAAATATTAAATCTCAATAAAATAAAAATATTATTTAACTAAATAGTGAAAATTTGGACAGTGATTTCTATAAATATAATTTTAGAAAGATATGATTAAATTGAGAACTTTGAAGATATAAAGTTAGAATGTAAAGATCAAACGGCATGTGGTCGGTAGGTGATCAATAATTGAGACTACTCAATTATCGATCGATCATAAAATTGGACCACCACTTTGAATAAGGTCGTAAAGTTTAACGAGGGTCGTAGTCTCAGGTGGCCCGCTTCAGAGCCTTCATTTACCGCATCACCGTATGACGCTCTCCTAAATCTTCTTCAATCTCCTGTAATTCATTTTATTAGTTGCCATAAGAAATTTTGAATGTATCTAGTTTTTTATAAGTTTAAAAACATCTTGCTTCGATAAGTAATGTTACCAATTTTCCGGTTTCTGCTTCTTTCCCTATTTCAGATTTATTCCATTAATTCAATAAAATAATTAGTTTATTACTGATTCATTCAATAGCATAAATAAGTAAATAAGTAATAAATATTTTGCTTTTCAATTATCCTTTTTTGCATTCTCTTAAAATATCAACATCATTAACTACAAAAACTGAAAATTTATGGTTTTTAAAATACTAAATAGCGGAGTTGAATGATCCAATAAAAATTTTATAAAGCTTGAGGCGTCGAAAACAGCTGACATGCTAAAAAATGAAAATAAATTTTACCTCTATATTTTTAACGATTGATTTTGTATTTACAATCGACTTAATTTACAAATTTTGTTTTTACTTTTTCTATTAAAAAATGGTGTTTATACTAGACCGAGTAGAACTTTTTTAGAGCCACAAAGAACAAACATCCTAAACATGTTGTAAAAATTACGCTCTCATATTGGATTAGATTGAAAATTCGTCAATCAAACAAAGCGTTTTTCCTTCGACACTTGTTTGTACGGATTGTTGTGGAAGTAACACAAATTTTCCCAATAAACTCCTACCATACACAACAGAAAGAATGATCTTTGAATCTAGAATTGTAAATTATTTTATTCAGTGTACTGTAGCTGTCATTAACAATTTGAATTTAATCTAAAATTTTATTTTTATTCATTATTATGTCATTAAACAATTTTAATAATAATTTACAATGATCTAATAACGTTTTCACCATACTGTTACATCAAAAAATAAATTCTTAAACGTGATATTTAGTACCGATTCGGTGTTATTTCCTGTAGTGCTTAAATCTAACGCCATATGGAGTTGGACAGTTTTTTTTTCAAACTTCACTTTCAGTATAGCAGAGAAATCAAATATATCTGGATATGGTCCCAAACATTTTTTTTGGGACCAATTAGTAAACAGCTCACAAAATATACTGGCATCTTGAGAAAATACTTCCTTTAAATTAGACTTAAACTACTAAACAACTATAACACAATAAAGAAATCTACATGATTGAAATCTATCGAGGAATCTATTATTAATTAATAATAGAAAAGCTTCGATTTATTATTGAAATATTTTATTACATGATTACCAACATTAATTATTTAAGTACTTAAAATTTAAATTAAATAAATCTTACACACAATACCTTCTATTTGTTTCTAAATGTAGAGGAAATAAAAATATATTATCAATTATTTTTTACAGAACTTTGTAAAAAAACCTCTCCATTGTTACAAACAATTATTTTACATAATTATTTTCAGTCATGTTCGTAACTTGATGTAACTGAATTAAAAATTAATTTGCTTAAAAGAGAATGAATCAGAGTATTAATGTAAAATATTTGTGATTTTACACAGTATCTAGGTATTCATCTATTCCCCCATTCATTATGGTAGTGATAATAAAACAGTGAACGAAGGCAAGGACCAGAAATTTTGACCGTTACAGTCAAGAACTTATACTGAAAGGAGAAAAAGCAAAATGTGCACCCGTGTACCTTCTCTTCTGTGCTTGCCAGATGACACCGCTCGGCAAGCCCATCACGCGCTACATCGTCTGACATACACAAAAAAATATGGCGTTGAGTTAAGGTACATTAAACCATTGTTCATGACGTTGCAAGCCATGAGGAGTAAGAAAAATTATATGGCTGTAAAAGTTCCTCATGCGTGAGAATAAGGGCATATTAATGTTATAAAAGTGTGGTAGAAGGATAAAGTTAAAGTGCATTGGCGTGTGCCTTTCGCGTGCCGGATTCATTTTTTTCTCAATACTTTTGAATAATCAACTTTTAATCAGATAACTAATTCCATTAATTTTTAAAAGGAACGAAATGAAATAGTAAATTTACGGAACTGGCTTCGATTTATGGGAGATATTTTTTACATTAACAATATTTCATAAAATTTCTAAAAAGGCAGAACGAATAAAAACATCGTTTTAATTAGGAATAAATATATAAGAATAAATGATGCAATGAGAATACGGAATAATTGTTAAATAAATGACAAAGCAATGAATAAAAATGGACAATTATTAAATGATAAAACAGCTTTTAAATGACTAAAGCAACTGTCGGGAATTCGGTTATCATAAAAGAGAAATCCATTGGAACCGGTCGCTTATCAGTTGGCATAATCATTTTCACGAGAGAAAAAGAAAAGTAATAATTTATGATGAGATGAAATGGACCCTCGTAGATTTATTATTAATTAAATATGTCTGTTGTGGTATTTGAAGAAGATTTGCATGGTTATCGGTTTAATATGATGAATATGACCTGATGAAAATTTTGGCTACCTAAGCGTTGATGCGAAAAGAAGCAGTGCAAAAAATATTATCCGATCAGTATATAAGTATCATAAAATTATGTGCTGATTCTCTTAAAGTACTCGTGCCAAACTGGTTAGTAAACATGTGGCAAAAAACGAAAACCATAAGAGCGACACTAATTGCCAGCGTACCCCCGTTAGCTGGTGGATGTACAGACTACTTTCATTAGTGTCCTTTTAGTCTCTCTTTTACTTGAGCTCTCGGCCCTTATTTATTATTCAGCGCACGTGTTACATCGTGTGGCCCGAATATTCTGTCATTTTTTTATTAAATACATCATGTTCATATTACTGTTGGATTTTCGATCCAAATAAAATATCTCATTTATAATGAGACTTTATGTTTAATATAACTTATTTTTACCGCATTATTTTATTTATTTTATTCATTATTTTGAATTGTTAATACTTTTATTTTACTTTATATCGAGTAAATGATGATTGGTGTAAAAAAAATTAATATTAAAAGTTCAGCATGAATTTTTAGTAAGGTTTGAAATTCGAGCCGAGTAAAAAAATAGATGGTTTTATGCTTGGGTTCCTTCACGAATCGTGGTGCTTCATTTAATCACTCTGCAGGGGATAGACAACCATCAACTAAACGTATAGCCCATGTGTTTTACCTTACTCAACCAGGTGGTTTACATCGTTACTGTATACATATACATATATACTTACACTCATTTTTCGGATATATTGAGTTTTATTTATTTTGTCTGTAGATTTCATTCTCTTCCTATTAAGCAAATTATTTCTTATTTTTTTACCATTATATCGAAATAATTTTCAATTGATTTTATGAAACATTGACAATGTAAGTATAGGCAATCTTTGTTTAATTTACTTTGAATATTTCAGAGTCTCCATTGGTGCAAGAGAGACAAGAAGATTTTTTAATTTCCAATAAAACTTTAAACTATTCCGTTGCTACTCCGAAAAAGTCAAAGATTATATTGATTTTTGAAACAGTCTAATGTTAAATTGCTCTCATAATTAGTCATTCAAACTCAACAGTTGAATTTGAATCTTTTTAAGACTTTTTATAATTATTAAATGAAAGTATCAATAACAATGTAAAAACAACCATGTACGTTAAAATTCTTAATGCCACGATATATTATCACATGTGTTATATTACACATAACAATCACAATATAAATGTTGACATGCAGAGTCAATTTAATTGTTAGTTATTTATTAAATCAAATACTATTTAATTTAATAATAAAAAATGAGACAAAATGAGATATGTAATTTAGGCTTGTAATAAATGTCATTATGTATTGAATAAATGGAATAAATTATAAAATAATATTGCGACAATATAGCAATACATAATGAATGTATCATGTCTGATTAATCATGAGTGGCGTAAAAAATCAGAAAGAAGGTACCAAATCACTACATTAAGATGCAATAGTATAGCAGAGATGAAAGAAAAGGAGGAATCGCGTGTGGAGAAGGGAGGAGCAAGAGGCACGCGCTTGTCTCTTCGTGAGAGCATGGCGCGTGCCGGCGCGTGCCCTAACTATCTCGTGCTGTGCTTCGCACTACCATAGGCGTACTTCATACTTTTTCCTTTTTCATCGATATTTATTCTAAAAAAACTATTACAACCCCATAAACACTCAACTACATATCGTCTAATTTACAATTATTTATCTTTATTTGAAATACTTTTAAATAACTATTGTGCTAAAAAAAAATTCGCTTTCCGATTAGTGTAAATCATATAAAAATTATCTCTTAAATTTTACCGTTAAAGTGGAAAAATTTATCGAAATAGATATTTTTAAAATAACAAATAAATAAAAAATATTTTTAAGGTTGATTTTTCATTTATTGTTATAATTAGGGGAAAAAATTAATTTTCAATTGCAATATGTTTATTGAAAATGAATTCATTTTGAATTAAAGCTTACGCCAATGATAACGAACTTAGTGGTGAGGCAGCAGGTAAATGGCGGTAAAGGTGAAAGGGGGAGCGTCAGCAAGCACGTTCCGGTAAATTCTTTGCTTATACTGGCATCGTAATTTTTTTTAGTAAAAGCGTGAAGTAAAAATATATCTTAAATACTTGGTGGTCGTATAACATTTCATACTGCATGTACAATCGCCATTGAATAAAAATACCTCAAGTTAACTCAAAAACATAAAGATCGACTTTTACTTGTACGCAGTTTTATAATTATTATCGTAAAATGGAATTACGACCGTTATTTAAAGTTAGTAGTGACCGTATACATTATTATTACATTATATTCATTTATAATAAAATTGATGCAAATTGTGATTCAGATTAATATTTGTTAATTATAACATTTAATAATTTTTAGATTATAATATAAGCATTAAAAAAAATCTAAGTTTATAAAAATTGATCAGAGCTATGATTCAACGCACATTTGATTCTTCATTGATCCCATCTGGTTACCAAACCCCTGACGCTAAAGATGCCGGAGTGAAATTTAATATTAATCTTCACTTGCTATAAACTCATCTGACTTAGATAATAGCAAAAGGTAAATTCAGCAATGTTCAATTTCATGCTACTGTAGAAATTACTTTTCAGAATAAATTTTTTTTTAAATTATTATCACTATGTTTCTATTAACCGATTAATGAAACAACTGTTGTCAGTAATTTACTCAATTTTTTGCTATAATATTGATGTCTGTAGACGCAGATACATCTTCACATGCTACTCATTTATTTTGAAAGTCATAAAATGCACACTCAAGTTAAGTAAAAAGACTATTTATTAATTGAATAGTTACTTATGTATTTATAACCTTGTTTACTTATTAATTACTTTTTAAATAACAGTTTATGAGTTCAATACAACATGTTTCAATATGAAAAAAATATTCAATGTATTTCTTAAAAAAAATATATATATATATATATATATATGTCTCTACTTATAAATGTATTCAATACAAATCATAATAACACGATAAATACTAAATTAAAGTTTCTTACTTTTTATATTTTAATTCAAGGTATATTTAATAAATTGAACAAAATTTTATTCATGACAAAAATAATCAATTATTGATTAATTTGTCAAATATGTGGCTCAAATTAATATTAATTAATTAATTTTTCTTATTTTCACTAATAAATGTATTTAATTGAAATAATGAGAATTTAGTTTTTTTCATTTCAATCTGAAAAATTTGTGATGAAAATGTGTTCTAATTTTTTGACCTAGATATGACATAAAACTTTAAGCTAAAAATGCAGTCATTAAATTCTGTTAATTTGACCAAAATCATGAAATAAATTGATTTTTTTTCGTTAAATTTAATTGTTTGTTTAATTAATGTGTAAGATAACTATTCAAAATAATAGTATCTTTATTAACTGTCAATCAACATGTTTTTTTTTTCACAATAGTTTTTAATATTTTTTATTTTTTAGAGTCAATTTTTAAATCAATCGCAGTAAAAACCGAATAAAATAATTGATATTTTCATGTAATTTACATAATAAATTAAATGATCAAAAATATAATGAAAAAAAACGAGGTAGATACAACATTGTTCAATGTAAGGTTTACTTTTTAGTTTTGAGTTTTGTTGTAATTAAATAAAATACATGATTTCTTTTAATTATGTGTAACATATATAGTTGCTGTTTCATGTAAGATTCACTCGATTTAACGGATACCATTTTTGTACATATTTGCTTCCTCTTTTCGATGTCATAGCAGGAGCATTAATACTCCAGTTTTTCTTCTTCGTCTTCTACTTTCCAACAGTGAAAGTTCTGTCCAATTCGGTGCACCGTTGGTCCATGTAATTTTCGTCCTGGTTCCGGACAGATGCAAACACATATATTAATAAAAATCGTAATGAATTTTGTTGATTATCGATTGATGATCACTAGAAGCCTTACAAGTGACTTTTCAATTACCTAAATACGACCAAATTTATCTAAATACGATCTTTTTTCTGTATAATTCTTCCTAAAACTGTCAAGTTAATAGAAACGAGACAGCAATCAAAGTTTGCTTTAGTTTACTTTGAATTTTAAAAATATTCTAATTCGATATTTTCAAATAATTCATTATAACTTTCAACAATGTTGAAGATATAAATTTTTATATGTTTTAAAAATCAACAAAAGTTATCCAATTTGATGTATTTACGTTTATCATACTTATGTTTTTATTAATAATAGAAATAGTTATAATAATACCGTATTGTATTTTTTCTTTATTTAGTCATTCAAAAAAGCTACTAAATAGGCAAAATGAATTTCTATATTTCTGAAAATAAAGCCCATTTATACTCTCGAAAAATGACTACAAAAAAGTTTATATTTACTAATTCACTTTTAAAGGAGAAAATGTTGAGTAAGAAGACGTAAAGTCAATCAATTATTTCAGCTTCGTATATAAAGTAAATGAAAACTTGATAAAAATGTATCGATAATCCTACAGAAATAATTTAAATTACAACACATCTTCTTCACATCTATTAAATTAGGTAAAAAATTTGTGTTATTTGGGATTTTGTCTTACCAACTTTTAGACTTTTATTGATAATACTAAATATCATAAAAGGAAACTAAAATGACTTTGAAATTATTCTCACCCTCTTTTTCTTAGCCCCCAAAAACAGAAAAATCCAACTTTTGTTGTAAAATTGTTATCACAATAACATTGTATAGAGCCGGATCACCACTAGGGAGAAAGTAAAACGGAAATTTCAACAAAACCACATTTTAAAACGTGCATGTACCAACTAAAACTGTTTTTCTTCAATAAAATAATTATACCACAAAAACGTGGTCTGACAGGAATGAATGCCACAAAATATTAAGTGAATATGATATAAGTAGAACCGAGAACCATCCTCAAAATTTCACAGCATCCGTGAGAATGTTGTGAAAGTTATTGAAGAAAAAAAATTATATTATAACAGATCAGTTCGAACGTAGTGTATGTTATTTAAAAAAGACAAGTTTTGCGGAAAGCTTGTATATTTACGCTTCAAGTAATCTTCTTACAATGCTTTATTCATAAAAAACATGCTTTTACAGAGAGAAAAAAAAAGAAAAAAATGAGTCAATGGGTTCATGTTAAATAATTCATACCCAAAGGAAGTGAGAAATTTTGAAAATTTAAATCAAAAACCTCGACCTACTGAACGTATTGCACGCAATCATGTTTTTTCATTCACAATTGACTGTTTAAATAAATACATCATGTTTGATATTCTGTTTTCATTGGTGATCATTAAAAATTTTATAACATATGGAAGCTCTTTTATCATTAAAGTTTTTTACTTTATTAAAGAATCTTTGATTTCCTGTGTTTCACTTCTTCACAAATATACATTTGGATGACGAAAATGACGTGGAAGTAGTTGTTAAGTATTTTTTTCAAAGTCGTAACAGTTGGATAAGATAAACGGTTGAATAAAGCCGTTTCCTATGCATACAATTCACTTAAAACACATGTGGTATATGCCATAGGATGCTGAATTCAAAATCCTTGAGTTAAAAAGACATATAAAGAGTATTATTTCATTTAATCACAATGATCAATAAAAGGAAATATTGTTACAAAAAAGATGTTCACATCTGTGAAGTATCATTTTATACATTTATTCTTTGTCTAATAAGTTTTCTACTATTTCTTATTCTAGTCGTTCTCGCCGTTCTGACTCGAGACAAAACCCTTATTGAAATCGTGAAAACTAAAATAGTGCAAATCTAGTTTTTGATACTGTAGTAAAATTCACTGAAACAGTCAATATCACTACACTCACTGTGTTCCTTGTCCTCAATGTTTTTAGCACTCAAAAACTAAAGCAATTGATCCACATTTAGTTCCATTTTAGATCATGAATGTTTATAGTTAACATCATTACATTATTTGCAATTCAATAACAGATTCTTAATTTACTTTATAATATAGATAATAATTTTAATACTTTTAGTTCATAAAGAATTTTAAGAAAATACTTACTCTCTTAAATTCGGTGTTATTTCAGTGACTGTTAATTGATTTCCAGTGCCAATTTCAGGCTACTGATTCCCTTAAAATGCACTGATTGAATCTAAAAAAGTACCCTCAGTATACTCAAAAATCCAAGTATCCAACTAATTGAATTACCAGTATGATATATAAATCACTTATCTTGATTCAATGGTAATTTAGAAACCACTGCACTAAACAGTGAAATATTCAGAGTATTACATTAAGAGACAGTTATATTACTTTTATTTATTATCTTTCAGATTACATTATTTAATTAAGATGATAATCATTTAATGAATTATATTCCCTTATGAGAAATTTATATTGACAATGTAATGACAACTTGCAATAATTTTAATTGGTTTTTCTGTGTATGTGACTCGTTATGAATGCTATCATTTTTTAAATATATCTATATATATATATATATACATATATATATTCATTATAAACGATGCTCATTGAATAAGACATAATTACACTGTAAATCCCAGTTTTCCAAAATTTTTACACACTTAGAAATGCGTTAAAAGTGACTACAATGTTAATGAAATGGGTGACGTCATATTTAACACACTTATCCGCATTGAAATAATGCATTTTGGAAAACTGAGATTTACAGTGTAACAGCATTAATTTTTTAGATAAACCTTTTTTCCAATTTTTTACGTATTTATCAAATATAAATAGGTTAAAAACTGATGAAAACACTTGTTTTATGAGAAGAAGATAAAAGTTTTATTAAACAATCATAAACTCAAAAAAATTTTTGGTTACATTACTTACTCTGCATCATCTAGAGTATAATAATATATATCCACTTTAATAAACTAATTCTTCACCTGAATCAATAACATTATTATTTTTCAAAATTAATACGTAACATTAATTAAAATCTATTGTTCATCAGTTGAATTTTATGTCATATTTTGATATTAAATGGATAAAATAGTGTTAAATAAACTTGAATTTTTTACAAACAGAAAGTAAAATGCTTTTGAATCACTGATTAAATCAGTTGTATTACATTCACTGATTTTGCAGTGTATTTCATTATTTTCGGTTTAATAGTTTTAGAGAGTACTTTCTAAAAACAAACTGAAAGAAAAATCACGATCCATAGTTCCAATAACAATACTGACTTTTCATGTAGGAAGTTCATCAATTAATAAAAAAAATATATTTTAGCTGGCAAGTTGTCAAGTGGATAGCATTTTGGACTAGTGGTCCGTGGATTGTGAGCATAATTCTGGGATAGAAAATAATTCGTTGATATGCTCTCTAAAAATGAATGAATGAGTATAAACTGTTTTTAAGCGATTCTCACTGTTTAGTGAGTTTTTTAAACGACTTCAAACTCTGAAAGAGTATCTAGTGAAATAAAATGGATAATTATGTTTATTATTATTCTTCTGAATCATGACAATGCATATTTCTAATTAAAAAGGAGTGAAGGATTGAAATATGGGATATCTCAATATTGGGTTAAATTTTTTACTAACTTTGGCTAAACTTCGATAACAGTTTTCTGTAATAAAGCATAAATATTTTATATAATAATTAACACTACTGATTCATTATCATTTGTATTTACATATTATACTACTTTTACGATAGATCATCAAATAAACAGTGTTGAAGTATGAGACAAAATGATTGCGTGCTTAGTAAACTATTTAAATCGGTTGAATTATTATCAAGATATCGTCAACAAAGTTTACATACACATGAAGGTGTTTCATTCGACCCTTTAGATTCAGTTAACATACAGTTCGTTTATTATACATTATTAGACGAAAAAGTGCTTCTTATGTCAATAAGAGTGCGAGTATTATTATTTTATATTATCAAGTTGTTATTTCTAATGTAATGTCAATGTACTGAGTTAAGTATAAATACTCTTAGATTGATATTCATTAATTTTTCATTAAATAATCATCTACAATCTAAATGTATTGAATTTAGATTTTACAAGAATATTTTTTATGATATCATTCATTCTGATTGTTCAAGTGTTCTAATAAAAATATGACATTTAGTTATTTTTAAAATAATTCGACAAATTATTCTTCAAAGAGTATTGGTTCCATATACGTTTAAAATAGTCGAAATTCAAATGATTAAAGTCGAAAACTTTTGAGAGTGAAAATTAAAAATAAAAATTGTTAGAATATGTTTCTCAATATACCTATATATATATATATATATATTACAAATTATTAAGCTCGAATTTCAACTCCTGTCTATCGCAGACAGTTTATTGTCTATAAAGATAAATGGTCTTCTGAGAATATCATTCCTTTTTTCAAAAACAAATCTAATAATAATTTATTATGGTTTGAAGTAAATTATTCGTAAGTGACAAGACTCAATTATGCAACGATCAAATATGTCATTGGTGTAATGAATAAAGAAACTAGCGCAGTATTGTCATTGTTTTAACAAGTGGTAAGCCATACGAGAACAAAACTTATTACTCATTAGTATGCTTGCTGCAGGTTTTAATTATTTCATTAGCCGGTTTATGCTTTATTTACATGATAATTAGTCCAGAGAGAAGTTATATCCAAAGAATTGTTAATAACTAGTTTTTAGATCATAAAATATTTATTATTTCTGTTGAGAAAAATCAAACTGTACGTTATTTAAAAAAAAAAAAAAATACTCTTATATTTAAAATTATTTATTTATTTCTTTAAAACCAAAAACCATTCACAAACGTACACACACATACAGACACCGAATTAAGAAATTGATTTATAGGAATAAATCTTCAGAAAAACGGCCGATACATACGTAAGTCTACCAACTTAGTTAAAAGGTGCCAGTTATTTCTTAAAAAAAGATGCTACTAACTACCTTTATAATTATGTCATTTCACACAATAAAATAAAATATTTTGTAAATATAGATGAACTTTCAGTCAAAACATGATTTCGTTATAATTACCAAATCCTAGTTGATGAGACTCGGAGAGAAGAAAAAGGTAAAGTGTAATGCAAAAACAAAATAAAACACTTTAAATAATTCATTAATTTATTGTAATAATTATTATATAATAAATTAATAACTAAACTTAACTCAACTTAAGTTAAGAAACACTTGAAAAATTTATTTACGATATCGATTATTAATTTTTTGACGTGTAACTTTATTGAAATTTATTAATACTTGTTAATTTAATGATAAATAAACATATACAAGTAAAATTATTATACAATAATTAAATTATGCTCTAAATTTTATAATTACTGTGATTTCTATTTTTTAGGTTCATACATACCAACTATGATACAAAAGTGTATGTACAAATAGATATATATTTTTCAAAAAATTTATAATCGGAGTATATAAATGAGTTAAGGCATTTGTTTGAGGCTGCGTGTGTTTCTAACAATCACAGGTTCGAAACCCCAAAAATCAAATTTTTATTTAACATATAAAAAAAAATTTAGACTTAAGAAATACGCTCAAAAATAATCAGATAAATCAATATAATCGAATAAGTCATGTAAATATTTGTAAATTTAGTTATTATTTTTTTTTAGTACAAAATACACGTAGAGAAATGTACAGTAAAAATTACCCGAAATTTTATGGTAATTTGGTGACAGCGCAGGGTGAAGGTAAAAATTACTGTGCACATTGTTAAAATTACTAAACTGCGTAGTAATTTTTAGGATAAAATTGAAGTAAAAATAACTATGCAGTTTAGTGATTTTAACAATGTGTATAGTAATTTTTACCTTCACCCTGCGCTGTCAACTATACTCGAATCTTGGTTGATAGCAAAAAACTTTTCTCTCCGTATCTGCGGTGATTAATTGAACAATTATCTTGTAATTATTTGAATAAAGTCGTGAATTCTATAGCGTATTACATTAAAAAATATTATCTAAGATAATCCATATAAGTAAACAGTTATCACTAAAGCAATAGTTTGTCTTACAAAGATATAATCGAAATATATTTACGAAGGACTATATGAAGTCGTTTGGAAAATTACTTGGTGCTCTAATTTCCCTTTACTAGTTGATGCGATAATATCGGTCAGTATAGTCGGTTATTCGCAACTACCTTTGAATTCTTAACTTTTCCACGATTGGTTATATTTCAAGGCCAGTTCATGCGGCAGAAGAGATAACTACAAGAGGGAGAAATAAGCACGCGCTCTATAGAAACTTGATCGTTTCACTTAGCGAATCCGTTTGCAATCTTGAATCGCAGAATAACTTAAGAGGTCTAGAATAGCCTAGAGTTGAATAGAATGTTAGTAAAAGGTGGGATCCAATTGTGAACCTGGCGAATCACCAGTCATCAGTTGCGCCTGCGTTCTATTTCATTCAGTTGTGACGCCCACATTTAATTCAATTTATGACAAATAGCCATGTATGTTTTTTTTTTGATGTTCACTGTCCAATTAGATACTTTCATTCAATATGCAATATATCTACACTAACTTGAGTCAATGAAATGAAGGGACATTCTATTGAAGTTAATTGTTTAATAAATGCTTCAGAAAAAAATCAAATTAATGATTTTTAATAGGTGAATAATTTTTTTTACATTATCCGGACTTTCAATAAATGTAGCATCTGTTGTCTAAAAATCATCTTTCGAGTGGTTTTTTTCTTTTTTTTTTCAAAACTAATAAATTACTACTAAACATTATCGATCCATTATCAGTGATTGTCTTTGGCTCGAATGCCATTGATTCATTTGACCATAAATATCTGAAAGATTAAAATGAATTTTTTTTAATCTTACGTATGACCTTGAAAGCAAATAAAATGTAAGAAAGAAGAAATTGTTTCACGTTTTTGTGTAAAACTTGACGAAGGACTGACTGAATATAAGTGATGGTGAAACAGAAAATATTCGATTTGTTGCCGTGCTTTAATGAATTATGCTTTATATCAGAAAAACTTGACAAAAGAGTCTATTGATGTTCTTCCAGTTCTTTGAAAGACTTCCCCCACTATTATGGTGATGATCGCACATCCGTAGAAGAGGCGGGGCTATGAAGTAGCTGCGCGCGCGTTTACACCAGCACAGGTGAGCTTTATTGAGGGATGAGGAACCTGGTCAGGTAAGCCAGCCACGAGGACTTTGAGATACTAGGGTCAGTCAAGGTCCTGCTATACCTCGGGACACTTCGTCTTCTTATATTTTTCATTTAATAATCAAACACACTATAAAAGTTTATATTTTACCGAATAATTCTTCAAAAGGGTTATCGATTCATTGCTTAATCATCTAGTTGTTGATTATTTTTTATTCAGTCATAGAAGGAGATACTATAATTCGTCATTATTTTAATACAAATTTTAATAAAAAATTCTACTTTATATTTTTTTTTAACTGTTATTTTTTATAATCTAATTAAGAGTGTGTAAAATGATTTTTTATATAATGTTAATATCTTGATAAATAATATTAAATAATTTTTCATCAAATCAAGTGTTGTAAAATTTATTTATCTGCATGAAAAGTAATTTATTCAAAAGTGAAGTGTTATAACAGACAAATTGATATTACTACTACAACAATTGTTAAACGACAGTTCAATGAGTGTCGAATAAGACGGTCAAGTTCCTTTGAGTTGCTAAGAGAGAAAAATAACGACAAAATGTGTGGTAAGTATCTGTAACTTTTTTTAAATCTTATATACAGATCAATTTAGATTTGTATTTATTACTTATTTCTATATTAAAGTTAATAACTGAATTATGTGTCTGTCTGGCTAAATTCGGCCGTAACTACTCAACTTATTAAAAATAAGTATTAATTAAAATGCACAAATATATCACTAATTTTTTCTCTTTCACCAAAAAGTTAATGATTTAAATTAAATTTTTCAAACAAAGTTAATAATTTTTTTCATTTCTCAATATCAAATCAATCATTTATTATTTTTAATCAGAGTGAATGAAGTATCATTTGGGGGAAGTGTCTGAAAGAAGATTAAATATTTTAATACGACCGAATACTATTCTTCACGAAAAATAATATTCAATTAATAATATTTTTAATGATATCTATGAATTTAAAACTGTATAAAAACATTTTAAATTTTACAAAATAATAATAATAATAATAAAATTAACTCTATGATTTGACTATTAATGAAGAATTTTATATCATGACAATACAGAGAAAAAAACTCTGTAAAATTTGAAGTACACGCTAGAGAATAAAAAAAAAAGATTGAATAATATGTGGACACTTGTTCACATAAATGATTCAAACCAAGGACTCAGTAATGTCACGATTTTTTTATTTGCTATCATCTGATTTATAATGACTTAGTGAAGTTTGAATGTCGATGGAGGGCTTCTGAAAAATTAACTTTACTAAAAGATAAATATAAAATTATATTCAACTTATGATCCGTTGCTTGAAAGAATTAAAATATACTCGATATCGCCAGACGTGTGCTTTTTATTTGTCTATTTTTTTCCTTATTTCTTTACATTCTGAATATAGATCAATGTTACTATTCAAATTAGATAATTAGATAAGTTTGTGAAACTTTACATATCTAATGTTTTCATTCATAATACACACTACCTTTTAAAGTGTATTGGTAATTTACTATCAAATCGAACATTGACCCACAAATTCGTCAAATGTTTTCGACAAATAACATCTGAAAAAATAGTCGCGAGACGTAAATAATGAATGACGGTTGAAGCAATAATAGATTAATCTGAACAAAGTTGAAACTATGATAAAAAATTGACTATAAAATTAGGAATTTATATTAATTTAATATGGATGAATTTTATTGAATTTACTATCGTTATATTCATTTTTTATGTCATTCTGGTTATTAACTCTAAAATTTTTTTAACACATTACTTTTTTTGTTTTTCAGTATCGACTAAAATATATCGTTGATTTAGAAATATTTTGAATTTAAAATATATATTTACCTCCAAAATGAATTCTTTTAAACCAATAGCAGTGGCTATTTTTCCATTCTACTTTTTGCAAATAAAAACTTGAAGAAAAAAAAAAATTTCATCTATGTTTATGTAAATAGCTTATTTCTAATTATAGCTTGTATTTAATTATAAATATAATAGGAATAAACATATTTTTTTGCATAAAGTAGAAAAGAATCTATTATTTATCATGATTCACCAGTTGCAATAACACAAGATGAAATTTATTTATTATAATTAATGTAATTTCTCTAGTATGTATGTATGTATGTAAAAATTGCATGATAAAAATGATTAAGAATTAATAAAACATATAGAATGATCTCAATATAAATTGAAATAGAGTCAATATTTTATTCAATTGTCAGTATAAAATTATATGCTCCAAAAAACCATCTTTTTTGTAATTAACTTGAAATGTTGCTAAATTAATTATCCATAAATATACTGCTACGTTTAATTTCAATTATAATTACAATTAAAGTTATAGTTAAAGATATTTAGACGCATTAAATAATTGAGAAAACTTTCTTTACATATTCCAAGCATTATTAATAAAAATATTGAAAATTACTTTTTTAATTTTCAAAACAAATGACTTGATAAAATGAACTTATTAAATATTATATTACCACATTATTTGCTTGATGAACATCAACATTTCTTTTCGTATATTTAAATAATTGATATTATAAAAATAAAATGTTATTCTTATTAAAATAGTTATTATTCTTATCTGCCATCGTTAGTTTTATTATAATTAATAGTTTGAATTAAATCACAAATGGTTTGTTATAATTGAATTTTGATATTTATCAAATCATTCTGTCTTACGATAAAGACATAATAAGATACAAAACAACAATGAATATCCTGCTAACATGACTTGGGACTTGAGGTTGAATATATATATTTATTCTCTACACGCATACTAAGTCCAACAGCCCTTCAAAGATGAAACTAATATTTCAACAGACTGTACATTGTAGAGTCTATAACACTTCTCTATAATTTAGATTTACATGCTATCATTGAAACTATAATCATTTATGTTTTACGACAACTGCGACAAACAAATATTCAAGTATATATTATAAATTGAATAAAAATGATACATTCAGTCGATACTTGCAAATGTTGTTCAAAAACAAATTGTCAAGTTGAAAAAAAGGGGTAAACAATAATATAATATTTTATACATATGCCAAATCAATAATTTCAATGTTTAGCAAGCTTACAATTGATTTTAAATAATTTCTATTTAATATAGATGATGAGTAATAAATCTTAAAATTAATATTTAATTTTTAAAGAAGTCGTTTTAAGCAATAAAATTTATCTCTTATAAGACACCAATAATAATTTTTTAATAATCCTTTATTAGAAATAATGATAATATTTTATTTAAATATTTTTGTAATAAAAGAATAATATAAATAGAAAAAGTCTTGTTTAATTAATAAAACTACAATGTAAAAGATAAAAATATATTCTAACTCTCCCTCAATTTAACAGGTACTTGATTTAAATTTTATTGATACTCATTTAAATACTGCCCATAAATTGGAGCAATTAAAGTTTCAAACACTTTCAGTAATAAACTTTATCTTAATAAATAATTCTGCAAAAATAATTGATGTAAAATTGTAATAATTTAATTTTAATATTCATTATATAAAGAAAGATGTTTTTTAATTACAGAAACGGTACCGAGAACATGGTTAGGCAAACCAGAATTACATTACAGTAGCATAGGAGTTCCTGCAAGTTCACTATCACCTCCTGCTACCCTCTCGCCGCCAAGTAGTCCGAGTATTTTGCCAACTTCACCCTGGAGTCCAGGTGGTCTCACCGGTGGTAGTAATAGCTCCTGCAACGGAATCCAAAATCCACCGACGGCTGGTCAGCTTGCACCTGACCAACGATTCGGGGCCTTCACCTTTGTATCCAACTATAATTCTGATTTAAAACTTCAGAAACAAACACACACTCCAGAAGCTACATCAAGAAATCGTAATAATTTTTTATCATTTTAATAAACTTGCACTGCTAAATTAGAATATGCCATTCAATCATAGAGAAATAGTTGACTTCTTTCATTGTCAAAAAAAAGACACAATTATGAGATTTCAAGTGGAACATGAGTACATGGTTGTGAATTTAATTATTCCAATTTCTCGTAATCCAAAGTCATTTAAGCAATGACTGAAAATTTGATTAATTGATTTTAATTAGAAGAAAAAATTTCTAAAATGACATGTAAAAAGAAATGAGTCAAATAAGATAAACAGCAATATTGAATTGATAAAATATAGACTGAGCTGAGAGGCATTAAAATAATATTTTTTTGTCTCAGAAGAAAAGTTATACTCAATATCTTATAATACAGTTACAGACATGTGTTGTGGTTTGATGTATGGTGGATACGGCACAACCTGGTGGGCTCATCATGCGGTGGGCCTTTTGCTGCCTCATTCTCTTTTACCGCCACGAATTCCTTCGCAGTCGACGACATCCACAACTGAATGCACGCCAATTCATCACGAACCAGCTAGTCCAGCCAAAGCAACCTCACCCATCAGATGCACACCCGATCGATCTCCATTCGTTGGTATGTTTCTACCATTTACAGCTCAATTAAAATTAGTAGTAAACCATTGGCACTTAGTATTTATTTTTTAACAAGTTCCAAATTACTGATTTATATTCAAACTCAAGTGTGCGTGTAATTTTAAAAAAATAATGCTTTTTTTTTGGAAGTAACACATTTATCCGTATTACTTACGATCAGAAGTAGGCCAGAAATTGGCGGTAATTGTCACTTTAGAGGGCACGAGACATGAAGCATGATCGGGTGAAAAAAATGAAGAAAAACCGGTTGCAAAGTGGGAAGACACCGCCGCGTATGTCGGTGGCCCGTTATATGCTCTTATCATTTGCTTGCGTTACTTAGTATTTGTATTTCATACCATTTATATATATATATATACTTTAATAATCACAATGACATTTCTCTAAGACTATTATTTTCCTCTGAATTATCGTTTCAAGTAAATACCTACCAATTGGGAGTTCATATCGCTTCTACTACAGACTTTGTTAAAGAAATTTGAATTAAACCAAAAGAGAGTTCATTCACTAAAAAAAATACAAATGCCATTTACAAAATATCGTGTTGTGTGTGTATATTTTTTTATTCAGTCATTTGTATCTTAAACTACTTAAAATTATTGTCACACACTTGGTACAATTGAAGGTTGATATATGAGTAATAGTGTTTGTCTCAAGATAGAAAGGATAACAATGATGTCATGTAGAGTATTTGCGTAATAGCTGGAAGCAATAATATGAGAGAAAATGCGTGGCCAACTGTCTTGCAATAATGTAGCTCACTCAGTTCAATATTTAATTTTAAATTACTTATCAATCAAATCATTAAGGTTTTGTATGATATTGTCAGCTTAGAAACTGGTAATATATTTTTATTACGTTAATTAAGAATCTAGATACATTACTTGAAAAAGAACAGTTGTTTTAATAGATGTTATGAAAAGTGTATTTTCTTTTGTCACGCAACATAGAACTCGCTCTCAATATATTTTTCATGTATCTCTTTCAGTATTCGAATATCAGCATAGTATAAATTAATCAATACAGTAGGAAAATATTTGCCGATGCATAAATAAAAAGAGTATTTTTTTCTTTAAAGTTGAAGGTGCTGCGCGTTTTTCAGAAGATGAAGTACCATTAAATCTTAGCACAAAACCAAATGATGTATCGTCAAGTATTAATCGCAAGTGCGAGATATGGTCACCAGGTTCAGTATGTGAACGTGAAGCGAGGGAAACTACTACTCAGAATTCACCGTTAACTACCACACCAATAATAACACGGCAGATTCACCATTCACCCCTCACACCTCCATCATCTAACGAGCGAACATTTCAGGTTAGTGCACACTGCAAAATAATATTATTTTCTCACGCCACTAAAATTGATTTTATCTGTAAAAAGAGTCTTTTTTTTCTATCTTTAACAAAACACTTACACTATCAAAACAAATTTTCATGAGTGATTTTTTAAGCATTAACTCTTTTCGTTGCTGAGTCTCATTGCGATACTCAATAGACTATAACGGATATATTATTATAAGACACAAAAATTGACAAGTTTCACTCAAACAGTTATTTCGGTGTTTAATTACAATTGATTACATTTGTATTCTACATAAATTTATTTCTTACTATGTAATATTTAAGATAGCAGCGTTAAAAAGTATTTATTTAGTAATACTTAAAATATACGTGAGTTGACACCATTGGGGATTTTTAAGATTGAGGATAAGCCTGGTGGTACTATATAATTATTTGAGTATATTTGGTTTCAGTATATTTCGTAGAAAGGTAATACCGAAGAATTTATCGAATCTGGAAATCTGAAAGTAGTTTTAAATTGTCAAAGAATGTACAAGCGGTCATAAATTCTGCTTCAATTTTTTTCCTAAATTTTCTAAATTTCATACTTATTACTTTCTGGATACTTTTAATGGAAAATCATTAAGAAATGTATCAGTAAAAAATTTTTTAAAATAGAAAGAGATACGATAGCAAATAAATTAATATAATAACAAAAATTGAGCCAATCCATTAATGAGAAAATATTTCATAATATGAATGTAAAAAATTAAAGTGAAAAGAAATCAAGATTTTATCAACGCTTTTTCCACACTACACCTTTTTAATCGATCCAATAACCACGATGGACATGTTATCGCGACGATTTTTTTCTCTTACCCTCATCATTTCCCGAGACACTTTGTACATTGAAGTCAGTCAAATTATAACCTTAGAATGTTTAATGTATTATGAACTAAACCGCTCTACTATATTATCAATGTTCCAACACACGGATGTCCAATGAAATAGTAGCATAAACTCAATTAATTGAAATTCAATAAACCTGTCGTATAGATTTTTTGATAAAATATGTTATAATTACAATTAAATACATTGTTAAAAAATTCATTTATTTTTCATCAATTAAAATATTTGAATATAAATAAATAATATAGACATATTAGTACATCTAAAAGTTATTAGAAAAAAAACTAGTAGAAACGGTTCAACTATCATTCGTACAAGTACTGTCGTAGTGATGTGTATGGACAATATTACAAGGATCGATAACACACGTACAAAAAGCCACGACATGGCTTTCTTTAACAACCAATCAAGTAATTGCAGTAACTCTTTGTTGACGTATCAACTAGATCATTTATCTCTAACATGCTTCAGAATAAGCATAAGCGAATAGAATATTACATAATTCACTATATATTTATAGTACTTTATGCTGAAAAAGATATTAAAATTACAAATTAATTAGTTTTACATGAAAAAGTAAACAGTTTAACAGTTAAACAAAAAGGTTTTGGGTTTTTTTACTTCAACGTGTCAAGACTATGTCTGATTAAAATGACGGTGCCATTTAAAAAATGATAAATCATGAAAAAATCAATATCTATTGTTATATAAATAATTATTATCATTTAAAAGTAGAGATTGAAGGACTTGCATTCAAATGAGTAAGTTGATGTACTTGATAAAATGTCTAGACATCTAAGGAAGTTCAGAAAATGACTATTCTTCTGGTATATTGTTCTCAGGAGTCCACTGGCGCCTTTGAAATAATAAACGACCAAGAAAAATAAAGAAAACTTTGCAAACACAAGTGTAAATTCAAGTCCAACAACTTGTCTAAGTTTCTTCTTTCCATTCTTATGATTTTTTTAAAATTCACTATAATATATATCATTTACAGTGAATACTCGTTAATACAAACGACAAATACTACCTTATAATTTATCGCACATGCAATATGACTCTAATTCGAATATACTTTTTTAATAAGATGTTCATTTTTCATAAGTAATTATAAGTTGTGACTGTATCATAAAAGTAACACGTTCAAAGTTACTAAGAGGTAAAATATTATGCATTTTTTTTTATCATAAAAAATGATATTTTTACCAAATTATTTATGTTATTATTTTTACGTCAATATAATGAAAAAATTCTAAATAAATCATGACATTACTCATATGAAATAAAATATGAATATTTCAGCTCTTAGAAGTTCTTTCTTAAAATAATTTTATCACAAGTAAATTTATGTTTGAATAATATAAATGCATCATGTAAAAAATAATTTTTATTTTACATTTATTATTACATTATTATTGAAAGTTATAATTTTTTTAAAAACTTTTAAACATTATTTCTACATTACATGGTTCTCGTATTGTTTATAATATTTTCTATCTCTTTATCCGTTTTTTTTTTTTCTTTTTAATATTTATAAATCAGATTTAATGCTATCTTTAATTAAATCAGGGAAAATTACCATTAATCAACGACCAGTTATTGATTTGTATGAGGAAAAATGTATTTTTAAATAATTAGATCATCTATAATGATTTAATTTTAGTAAAAATCATTCAACATGACGGAAAAAATACTTTTTCCCCATGTCATATTCCATAAATGGTATTTATTTATACATAAAAAAAGATGATTTTCATTTTTATACTTTCTCATAGGCCACTCTGTATACATACTCATAGACATACATGTACATGTGTAAAAATTATCAGTCACGGAGTTAAAGGGATGTTTCTCATACTATATTTTTCAATACTAGGATAGAAGCACTAACTTACTGTCATTATCTTGCCGCTTATCTCTATTACACAATCGCGGTTATCAAAGCTTTGTGATTGTCTGAAATGCTGCAGGGTGACACGCCACGTCAATTGTCAGCTATTCAACTAAACTACCACAAATCGCAACATGGTTCATCGCTTCAGAATTGATTTGATGCTCATTTATCGCCTTTGCGTGACAATTACTATCTTAGAACTCACTAGAATTTAGGCCATTCATCAATTTTCATTAAACAAATATTCTAAAATATATTTATCTAATTATGTTTTTTTTTAATTATTTACCAATTTATGTCATTAATATACTGTTTAAATAATCACCGTATTTATATATTACTATTTTTTTGGATTTTACTAACTAATATTCATGGAATTTTTTTTATTTACAAACTTTTCTTAAATCAATTTTCAAACTAAGAGTTTTAAAAGTTAATATACGTATTCTAATTAGTATTCTTATCTGTAAAAAGTCTTTAAAGTCTCAATCGTGCAATTAGCAAACAAGTTTCTATAAAGATAATTTGTATCTAAACAATTATAGATATCACAGTAGTTATAAAACACTATAATAATTTAACAAGTAGGTTAAGAAAATGATTCAATTTTTTATAATAAATCTTGTTTCATTTGATTGAATTATCATCTAATAGCTTTTCTGCAGGAAATAATACATTAATAAAAAAGATAAAAATTAATAACAATATGAAAAGTTTTCTTGGAATATAAAAATGAATAATGGCAATTTGTCACTCTCATTAACATCAAAGGCTTTCCACTACCTTTCTGTTTAAACAAAAATATATAAAGGTTTATAAAAATAAATTAAATAATAATTATAATAATATTTATCCATTTCAATGTTTACAATGAATTATTTACTTAACAATACTCCTGAGAAAAGATATTTTGTAAATTATGGTTGTTCCTTACTAATCGTTATGAATTTATGAAACTAAAATGCATATATGTATACATGTACATCAAAATTTATTCACTTTACTTTTAATTATTTTTGTAACTAATAAAAATATATATATGTCTTTTAAATTAAATGCACACTTTAAAGTAATATATTATACATATTTAAACCGTGTCAAATATTTGTTAGTTTTTATAAATATATAAAAAATATTCATTTTCAAATAAAAAGTTCGAATTTTTTCAAATAAATTGGTTGTTTTTTTTTGTTACAGTGCAAACAATGTGGTAAAGCGTTTAAGAGATCTAGTACATTAAGCACGCATCTTCTCATTCACTCAGATACCCGACCTTACCCTTGTCAATACTGCGGTAAAAGATTCCATCAAAAGTCTGATATGAAGAAGCATACGTATATTCACACTGGTAAGTAACACTTTAACATTTACTCTAATTTACACTTAATATTCTTCATTAATATCCAAGGACTAGCGGTTAATAACTTTAAAGATTCAGTCATGTTTATTTAAATTTTATTTATAGGCAAAACGATATTAATAGAACAGACATAAGATTATTGAAATGTATTTCATCATTATCAAGATTATTTGGTTTGAAATTATTCTGTTAATTAGCTTGGAACATGCACCCTAACCGACTCAGTAACTGTGGGCACGTGTCGATCAGTTGCGGGACAGGAAACACACTTAACGCCCGGTAAATTAGCTATTCCCATCGTATCTTCCCCCTAGTCATTTTAGTGTTTCGTTTCTTATCATAGTACAGATGATATTCTATCAATTCATTTCAAATATAATAATAAAAATATTTTTATATATAATCTCTATAAAATATCATTAAAAGTTTTTTTAAATCTTTAATTAGACTGAATCGATAAAATGAGATACTTGCGTTTTTTATTGGTTTCAGTTGCCAAAAATTTACTAACAACATTCATATCTTTCACAGTTTATTCCATACCAGTTTTGCTTAAACACATTATCGTACACAATCTAGTTCCTTTAATCTCATGAATAAAAATGTGTTAAAAGATTGACAAATCTTAACATTTTTTCTATTGAAACACTTGTACATTCTTTGATTTTGATTGTTATTGAATGAAATTCCTTGTCCGTCTATTATGTGTAAATCACTTTTGAATCATTTGTACAAATTTATAAATATGTACAAATACATATTAATATTGCTTAAAACCACGTGATAAAAAACCTATATCGTATACACTTGTTTTTTTACATATACGTTTAAAGTTATCGAGTAACTTGAAATAAAAGTTGCGACGTCTCGATAAAATATGAATAATATAAATAATGTGTTTTCACAAATATTAGTAGGGTGTATGATAGATTACATGTCATCGTATCTATATGTTTTAAATATTTTTCTTTTCAATTAGAATAATTGTTTACATTCATACTTACTTATACTTTTTATATAAGCTATTTCTTTTAATTATATACCAATCAAAATCGATGCTTTACAGTACTTACAGATCCTTCTTTCTTCACCTCTCCTCGCGATCATCTCCTACTATGTGCCCAACCCAAACGATAGACTTATACCTTTTCCGCAAACTATATTGCATTTACACGATGATACAGCCAACCATATTACAGTGAGATCTTTAGTCAAGGTATTTTGCTTTCAAAACTTTATTAAACTTGAGTAAGAGTAAAAATATCATAAAAATGAAACTTCTTCACTTTGTTTATAATCAAGTATAAAACTTTGATTTTTATGGTACATTTACGATGATATATAAATGAATAATTCTTATTGTGAATTTCTAAAATTTTTTCTTTCAAAAAATAAAAATCCATCTCTTCTAAGTTTTAAAAGTAAATTGTTTTATTATTTTTCTATTGTAGGCTTTTTAACTATATACATCTGTCAGCAATCGTTTCTTTTTCTCCTAAACTGTTCTCTGTATTACAACAATTACAATTATTTACACAAATTATTTTTAATTTTAAGTCGTAATATTCTATTAAATATTTTACAAAACATAACGATAACTTTATTATAGTGTATCAAATACCGATTGATACACGTTCTTTCAATGAAGGTTCACGAATAAACACTAACAAGTGTTCAACGTAAAGTTTTTTGAACTTTTAACTATTGTACTCTCAAGTCTGTATTGAACAAACGCGATGTACACGTGGATCGATATTACAAATAATTATATTTAATCAAAATCAATAGGCATGACGTAAATCCCTTTTAATAAAAATTTTCTATTCATTTTATGATCAGTTGTTATTATTCTACTTTGCTTCATTATTACAGTATTCTAACAGATAAGCATCAAATTTATTCGAAAACGATAAAAACAGCTTCATTAATTTTCCAGTTCTATTATTATTCGATAATTTAATATATGTATATATAAAATACCTACTAAATAACGTGATAATACTTTTGATGAATCAGACTATGTACATTTATCAAAGCAAGCTCATCAAATCTTGTAAATATGATTAAATTAATATTATTGCCTAGGATTAAATTAATTTTTTAATCGATTTTTTAGTGTAATTATTGGTAATTTTTTCTATCAATGATGAGAATCACATTACTTGTAAATCATTTACTGTTTATTTACTTATTTAATTAAAAATATTAGTAATATTTTTATAATTTATCAATTAAATTAAATTAGTATTGCTAATAATTATGAAATGAAATATTTTAGGAGCTTCTTGCTTAATTGAAAAAAAGTTACATGAATTAAGTATAAATGATACACTAACAGATTCACTTATGAATAATTTTCCATCACTAATTCAATGTTACATATCAAGGCATGTCTTAATTAATGATATATTATGCCAGAATAATACCAGAAATTTTATTCACCATCTATCCACCACTTGTTTGACGATAAGAAAATAAATTTCTGCATTGGCCTGCATGACATGAAAAAGGAATATTATCATTTTTGTCTTCTTTTATTACTATTATCATTATCTCTTATTATCGTTGGACATAAACAATGCAAAACTCAGAACTTATTGGTGTATACAGCTGTTAACATCTAGCCTTGGATCTGTATATGATATTACTGTGTCATGACAGTGCATTTCTTCGTAAAATAATTCACTGACTTTGGTCGATTATTTGAGTTGATAAAAATGATGTTTTCTGAGAAATACATGTTTTAACGTCACCTACATAACAAGATATATACACATACTTTATTAATTTTTATTTTTCAATTTGTTACAGGAGAGAAGCCACATAAATGTGTCGTATGTGGAAAAGCTTTCTCACAAAGTAGCAATTTAATAACACATATGAGAAAGCATACAGGTTACAAACCCTTTCAATGCGGACTTTGTGATAAAGCATTTCAAAGAAAAGTCGATTTAAGACGACATCGAGAAGGACAGCATCCATCTGCACCTGCTTTAGATTATCGTTCAATTCAAGCACTCAGTTCTCCATGCCATTCACAATCACCACCAATTCACGTTCCAACTTCAAATTATCTCATGATATCTGCTCAAGATAGCAGCTGAGGTAGAAAAATATATTGAGAAAAAATTATTAAACAAACTATCGGCTGGACCAAGAAATTTTATTACCGAAACCTTTCAATACAAACTCATAAATAAAATATAACACATCAATACATCAATGCTGTATCAATCAGTTGATTAAGATAAATTTTTGAAATTACTCTGTTCTAAAATATTGACAGAAATAAATTAACGTAACTTGAGAAGATAATTCAATGAATGAAAGATATAGAACCCACACAACAACAAAACAAATTATAAATATGAATTTTTATGAGAAAAAAAGTCATTTTGTTATTAATTTTAATAACGCTATTAAAAATAGTATTAAAAGTATATAAATTAATAAAATACATAGTTGAACAATAAAAGATAATAACAGTATGAAACAATTGTCGTAGAAAAAAATATCGGCATAAATAATTTCTAAAAAAAGAAATGCCTCATGTGAAAATTAAACAAACAACGATATTTTTAAGTCGATACAAGAAAATTAATAACAATTTGACTGCCATTGTTCAAATTGTTTGTCGATAAAAAATATTTAGACTGTTGCTTTGTGATATCTATAACTACTAAAAGCTGATTATCAAAAAATATATCACAAAAGATGATGATATTAAAATAATAAAATTAATAATTTTAACCACAATAGATGATGTTATTATCATTATCTAAATAAAGTAAAAAATTTCAACAAAAATTTACTTTAAATAGTGTAAGGATTGGTATATTTTATTAGCATTGATATTGCTAAATATAATGAAATACCAATTTTTTTACAAAGTATCTTAGGTAATTACAATATTGATATTGAACCAAATTATTGAAATATTAAAAAGTGCCTTTGACGAGTGGTCATTATATGCAATTAACATGTTTATTTAGTATATAAATTATAATCTTTATGCTTTTAAAAGAAGATTGCATTCAGAATATTGCTGAATAAGTCGAAAATATAACGTAGGTTCCTAAAAACTTTCATGTAAATTATAATAATATGTATATATTTATTGATGAGAAAAAAAAATTTTTCTAAATAATATTCACATTGATAAAATTAAAGATATCTTATTTTATAATAGTTTTCAATTGAATACTAAAAAGAGACGAAAATAATCGCAAGTCAGTAAATTTATAATTTTTAACTAATTAAATACATAACTTTAATATTAATTATGTTGACAAGAAGGACATCATAAGTATAAAGTTTTTTTACTTTGAAAATTAATTTATTAAACCACCTTGCTAATATTTTTTGTTAAAAAATATGTATATTATTAATAGATTTTTTTTATACTGTAATATCATAGTCTGATGATAATTCAACCACGAATTTATAGTATAATAATTAACAATAATTAGTTATTTATAATAATTAAATATAACTTACCGTATTACCATATTAAAAGAATTATTTATAAAACCTACGTTATATTATTGTATATTCTGTAGTCCGCCAAAACCAAAGCCGTCCATGTTGATGGAATAAAAGAAACAAAATTTCTTAATTTATCTCTTTGAAAAGTTTTTAGCGGTTCCAAATAGTGGATTGGTTAATTCTTGTAGGATTAATATTGAATAATAGATGGATATAATTTTTTAATGTCAAAATTCACAGAAAAATGTTTATATATATGTTAAGATGTAATAAACCATCACCATTTTCACCTCACGCTTGATTTGATTTGAAATATCAAGTTAAAGGGCTTCATAGCGGCTAGAGGACCAAAGATCATTTATATATAAAAGCGGCAATACGGCAGTCTCTAAATAATTTTCATTATCCACTAGAATGTTACTATTTATAAATTTATTTTTTCTTCATAAGAATATTATACTATAAGTAGGTATCATTATTACCTTTTCTAGCCTTCCTCCACTTTACCTTTAATTATAAATCAAAACTGAAGTTACTAGATAGCCGTATAAACCAGCCGTTATTGTGTGTATGATATTTGTCGAGTAATTGGATGACGATATTGATTTCATACCAAAAACTCAAAATCATTTAAACGACTGTTTCTATTAATTAAATCAGCTTGAACTTCTGATAAATGTCTTAATGTACTCAAAACATTACAAATTCCGTACATTGTATTGTTTTTAATACATAAATTAAGTTGAATTGTAATTAATAAAAGTAATATAAATTAAATATAAAGAAATCATTTGGAATTTATGAAAATTTTAAGCGAATAAAATAATTGAAAAATTAAATAAAAAAATGTAAATATTTTGTTATTTTGTGGAACCAAAAATATGTTTATAATTAATTAAATAATATTGAATCAATAAACCGTTTTTTATATGAATATAATTTATTATTAAAATCCTCATCTCCTAATGTTCTTGATCACTCGATTGATTATTAAATTTTTTTCAATTTAATAAGTGTATATTACGTACTCAACTATAAATTTGGATTTAAAAATTTATGTACTATTCTTATTATTATTAACAGCACTAAATACAATAGTATCATGATATCGCAATCACTTAGAAATGATCTTAAGTAACTATTGTAATCAAATATGAATTCCTTAAATAATGATACTTTTTCAAATACTTTCTCGTCACAAAAAAAAAATAAAAATCATTACTGTGATATAAACATATAATAAAAATTTTCTTATGATATCAATCAAATATCTTTGTATGTAATGTAGCCGTGCCAACGTGAATGACAAACAAATGTCAACATGACGATAAATATACTGTATAATAGACCAAAGAAAAATGAATGTGAAAAAAAAAAGAGTAAAGCCATAGATGAATATGGAGCTAAGCGATGACCGCTGATTACGAATCAACGGCTTTGAAATAACGCAAGTTCTGTTTGTTTTTAGACGATGCACGACTCTAGATTAGCTGATCTGATAATAACTTCGTGAGGGGATGTTTACTCTCTGAGAAAATGAGAGGGAAAAGAAAGAAAAATAAATTTCAACAGGGTTGCGTGTCTTCTTTCGATTTTTTTTTCACAGGAACTCTACTTTTATATAATTATTTTCGATTTTATTCTATATGAAACATCTACGATAAATTAAATAATCAGATAATCTTTTAAACAGTCTTAAATATTTGTTATTTAATTTTTGGTAAATATAAAAAAAATTTTTTCAGAATCATATTATTATTGATCTGATATAAAATACTTTGTACATACATATTCAATAAATTATTTATCAAACTTAAATAATTAATCTCTATTCTCAAATAATTAAGAAATATGTTTAAAAAAGTATATTTGAATTGAGTTGAGACTGATACTGATTACAAGTTTGTGTTTGTAGTGAGAATCGTGCGCGTGTCATCATATCTTAATATGATAGAAATGTAGATTATAGCAGAAAAATAAAGTGTATCGAGAATATGACACATAAAAACGATAAAATATCGTTTTGAATTTCATTAATTTATCATTAATTTACTTAACAGATTATGATAGTAGTTTGTTTTTCATTAACCTATTCTGCAATAGTAAAAAACATTAAATATCAGTCAATTTGTTGGTCAAGTAATTATTCTTCGATGAATAAATAGAAATTTTTAAATATTTATAAAAATTATCATATTTTTGAAAATCTAAAATGTATATTTTTTTTTTGCATTACTAATAGATAATTTTCTGATTAAAAGTTCTTTTAAATTTGAGTTGAAATATCATTTTTCACGGGATATTCGACAAAAAAAATATATAAATAGCATGCACGGTTTATTTGAACAACAATTTATTCAATCATATTAAGCAAATTTTGTGATTTCATATTTTGCTGTTTAAAGAAAAAAAAAGAAAGAAATTTAATTGATTAAGAAAAATATAAATTATAAAAATGAATATATTTAGGGAATTGAATCATTTAAACTACTTAAATTAAATGATTATTCACAAACATTTTCTTATTTTCATATGATAAATTTATATTTATTTCTTATAAGAGGCAGTAGTTAATAATTTTTTTTTAGTTATTAAAATAATGGAAATATTTACAAACTTATTGAATTAAATGACATCATTAATGATAATGAGTTATAAATTATGATTCATAAAAATCACAAAAATTTGTTTCTTAAATATAGAATTTCTTCAAATGTACTGATTAACTTTATATATTAATTATAAAAATCATTATCGATCAAACCCTCCATCACCTATTGTCACTTTTTGTTGAATGATTTTTCCGTATCCACCTCTTCCACTATCAAAGTCAGATCTGTATTCATCTCTTACCTAAAATATTCCATTTTCAAGTTAATACACTACTTAAAAGCCATAAATATTTAATAATAGTACATTTTAATGTAAATTTAATAGATATAAAGTTACCTGACCGCCAGTTTTACCACGTCCATATTGTCTACCTTCAACAAATCCGGCATCCCAGTCTGTTCTAATAATTCTATCATCTAATCTTGTACCATTTATGTATCTCATACAATTTTCAGCATCTGCACGTTGATAATATTCGACAAAACAAAATCCACATGGAGTTTTTTTGTATTTATCTAAACCCATCACAATTCGCTTTATATCACCACATCTTGAGAATAGTTCGTATATTTGTTCTTCAGTTGTGTAAAATGATAAATTTCCAACATACAAAGTTGTAGAAACTCTTAATAATCGGTCTTGTTCGGCTCTGGAACCCTGAAAATAATTTTAATATTATTGTATTATTTACTTTTTTTTTAAATGTTTATGAATTTTATTTTTGGTGTAAAGTGATTTATCTACGAATGTTTGAGTAAAAACGATGTCTATAATTCATTCCAAATATATGATGCAAATCAAAAATTAAACTAAAATTGATTCAGACTATTTACAAAGAAATAATTTAAAACATCACATTTCATTGTTGAATAGTAGTTCTAAAAAAATTCGTATAATTTAATATTTCATTAAATAATTTGGATTGTAAATATAATAGTGAATGGAATAGTGCCAATACAATAATTGAAAAGTGAGGTTAAACACAGTTTACAATGTCTAATAAATGCCGGAAAGTCCAAAAAGTAATTTTAAATTGTATATAATAAAATCAATTAAACTATTTTTATATAATGTCACAAATTCATTTATGAATTTAATAATAATAATAATACTGTATAATTAAATGATTGCTGATTTCTTTACCTTAAAATGTTGATCACGGTAAGAGCTTAATTCAACTGATGGTGTAACACCAGATGAATTCATCATAATTTATAAATACTTAAATGGTTTTAATAAATTTAAACAAATAAATTTACTAGTAAAATGTTTTAAATATAATTATCAATCGAAGAAGAGCCAGTATTCACCGTATTTTAGAAGTATACACAACAAAATAAGCATTTACACACTAGTGTACACTTCAATTAAAAAAAAAACAAGAGAATCCATATTCACGCATGCGCACTCATAATATATTAGTCCATTACCTCATTCCTTAATCTGAATTTATCAATATGTACAAATTAGAGTTATAATTATTATTATTACTACAATTCATGATAATTGTTAAACATTCAATATATATATATATATATATTAAATATATATTAAATATAGTTTTGAATATTTTAATAACTAGTTTAACATCGCAATCAAAGAAATACCATATGCACCCATGCAAGGATATTTCACATACACACACATTCGCTTTATAACATTTCTCATGAAATATCTCATCAAAAACAGCCCTCTCCTTCTGGGCTGTACAATAATGTGCGCCAAGCATAAATAACGACAATAATGAAATTACAAAAAATTCTAAAATCATAAAATTTGGCGTGACTCTTATTTATTAATTGGCTTAAATCTTTTGAATATTTTCAAAAAGTCATGCCTCTATAAAATCTTAACAGTCACGCCAAGTTTTCGGTTGTTATGTTTATTGTGTCATTAAACGTACCAAATTTTTTTAAAAAAAAAAAAACCGAAAAAAATAATTTATTTTAAATATTGTTGATTCTTAGATTTAAATGATTGGCGTTTTATGATTTTAGGATTTTTTGTAATTTCATCATTGGCGTTATTTATGCTTGGCGCACATTATCGTACAGACCAAAAGGAGGGGGCTGTTTTTGATGAGATTCCATGATTTTTTTTGCATATCAACTGAAAAGGAATATTTAAAAAAATTAATCTGTTAAGAAAATACTTTAATTATTTGTATATTCGCGCTCAAGCAAGATTAACTTGTTACCAACTTTATAATCCGTTAGTAAGGGTACTTCATAGCAATCAAAAACTCTGATTACCAAATTGATAAAAAAAACGGATGATTACTCCATGAATAAACTTTCATGTTGCTCAATTTCTTCACAACGAAATTTTTTCAATTTCGTATATTATGAATGAAGCAATGATCATACTTTATAGTATGCTTAATCGACAGCCAACAATTGATTTCCGTGCAAATTTTTAATTTCAGCCTATGTTTATGTTATAATAAGAAAAATATTTTTATTCTGAATAGAATAACCTGCAAAAATCATCTTGTAACTTATATAATGACACGGTAGTGCCTCATCGTATAGTAAGGGCAAGATGGCAGCGATTTATGCTGGCGCACGAG
This sequence comes from Chelonus insularis, assembly GCF_013357705.1. NCBI lineage: Eukaryota > Metazoa > Arthropoda > Insecta > Hymenoptera > Braconidae > Chelonus > Chelonus insularis. Next base: position 427,108 of record NW_023276701.1, read on the forward strand.
ACACTACCGTATTTCTTGATATAAAAAAAAAAATAACGATTAAACATTTGTCATTTTGCCAATTAAACTGTTAAAACGAAAAATTTTTATTAGACGTTCTTCATGTTTTTTGGAGGTTCATGTATACATATTATTATTCTCGACATATTTGGATGAATCAATGAAAGAAAGGGTATTGCTGATACCGTTTGACAAGTCTTTTTATTGTCTCACATACACACTATCATACTGATATCGAATATATTAAATTATCTATACAAAAAAACTGTGAAAATTTCTAGTTTATTATCTCCACTAACATACCATAGTAGTTGCAACTACTTCAATTCTGACGTCATAACCGTATATACTATTTTGCAGTCCATGTGAGTGTAGCCATGATGTTCAGTAATATTTACGATAATCAGCTGATTCTCCCTCTTTGATTATTTTTAATTCGCGCACGCTGGACTCTTAGTGTCAATCATAAGTAGTATTACGCATTAACTGTAAAATAATAGCACATATTTGTTCACGTGTTTTGATGATAAATTAGTTTGTTATTCACAAACAAAATTTCGTGGGTAATATGTAAAATTATTCTATTTATTGAAACATACAATTTATTATTACACAGTTAACACGTATTGTAAACAGTTGAAATCAATGGCTAATGATGAAATAGCAGAAGTAAATCCTCGAAGGTAACATTCAAGACATTTCTTATATATTACTCAATATGAAGTAATACTTTACGGCAGTTATATATCTCTTTTTTTTTGCTTTAAAAAACTCATAAAAATGTACTTTGTTTCTATTAATAGAATTTCACACAACTACTAAGCATTATAACTTGCAGTAATAAATCTAGTGAGATTTCTTTACTATTATCCTTTATTTTATTCTTATCATGATACAAGTTGAGTGATAAATTTTCATTAAATTTTTGTTGATAAAAAAAAACTTTCTTTATTTATAAATGTAGGTAATATTGAAATAGTTAATTTCGTATGAATATTGTTTTGGTATTTTATAATTATATAACCCTTATCAATCAATAGAAATATATAAGAGACTCTTGATGATTGTTTTCGAAACTATAATTATTTATAATATCAAATCATTATTTTTTCACGTTTATGAAAAAGTTTATAGCCATAATACATTTGGTAGTAGAGTAGTCGATTTTTGATAATTTTTAATAAAAATTGCAGTTGGCTGTGGAATTGGTTTAGCTGGTCAGGATCATCAGCAACGATGTTACGAGCAGCAGAAAAAAAAATTCTTTCATGTAAGTTTTGTATAATTATATGTAATTGTATAAAAACAAATGATTAAATAAATTATATATCTTTACATGTTGTATATATTTCGCAAAAAATATGTTTCAATCAATGAACAATCATTTACGTAAATTACCATTAAACAACCAAAACTACTATATTAAAATCTTGATTAATATTGATGAAAAAAACTTTTTATGATATTATTATCTGTTGTGATAATATTTACTTTCTAAACTAAAAGTAAATCAATTAAAAAGTCACTAATTAAATATTACTATGTAATGTTCAATGACTCATCTATTGTTAGAATATTTATCATTACGAATTGAGTTCACCTATTTTTTACTTATTTATGTGATGCTACTGTAAGTTATAATCAGTAAAACATAAAGAAAAATTTTTACCCAATACTTAAGAGATAACAAAAGAACTTAATACTAAAGTACATACATGTAATAAGAAAGTTAAAATAACAAATTATATAATAATTACTGATTCAAAATTTCAAGTGTTCGAAAATTACAAATCCATTTGATATGTAATATTCTTTACAGATCTTTGTAAATATAATTGAGATTGATTAAAAAAAAAAAAGATTTTGTATATATATAAATTTAACTAGACGTGTCATTACTTACTGTAATAGTTTATAATTAATTATGCATGTATTTCTGAAATAATTTTTTTTTAGATTTGAAAAATGCGTATCGTGGATGGTATGTTGACATTGGACCATGTGTTGGTACGGCAGACAAATTATGGACGATTTCATTGAACGAAGATTCATCTAAAACACCTATTGTACTTCTTCACGGATTAGGTGCTGGAGTAGCATTATGGTGTCTTAATCTTGATAGTTTATCACAAGAACGACCAGTTTATGCAATGGATCTTTTAGGTATAAAAAATGTAAATATATTAAAAATATCGTAAATCGTTGTCTAACAAAGAATTTGAAACAAATCTATCCATGTTGTTTGATTATTTTCTATTAAAATTAGTTCCATTGTTTATTAAGTGAATTAATTAACTTTTAGGATTTGGTAGAAGCAGTAGACCAACATTTAGTAATGATGCACGCGAAGCTGAATCCCAACTGGTTCGTTCAGTTGAAGAATGGAGAAGAGAAATGCAATTAGACAAATTTGTATTATTAGGTCATTCTATGGGAGGTTTTTTAGCAGCATCATATGCAATTGAACATCCTAATAGAGTGAAACATCTTATTCTTGCTGATCCTTGGGGATTTCCTGAAAAACCTTCTGATGTACATATGAAGTATAATATACCTTTATGGGTTAAAGTTATTGGTTTTATGGTTCAACCGTTAAATCCACTTTGGGCTGTGAGATTTGCTGGTCCTTTTGGTAAATATTTAACTACAATATTACATTTTTTTTTTTCAGTAGTTAAATGAAATAGTATTATTTTAGGTCAATGGTTGATTGAAACAACACGACCTGACATTGTTAAAAAATTTGTACCTGTCATGAAGGACGATGCTAATATCATTTTCCAATATCTTCATCAATGTAACTCTCAAACGCCATCGTAAGTTTCTGTATAAAATTTTTGGTTCAATAGCCTTTCTTTATTTAATTTTATTTTACAACATATTCATCCATATAAGTCACTTCATATTTCAACAATTTAAGCATAAAGAAAATTAAATTTCAATTTGTTACAGTTTTCAGGAAGAAAATAATGAGCTCGATAAATTTCTGATTTATTATTTCCTAGTTTTATGAACTTTTCATTAGTAATTGTTTTGAATTAACTCTAATGATGGAAAATTATTGGTTTTGACAACAATAATTTTTATAACAAATCTTATAAGTTCGTATTATAGTTATTACGAGAATTTGTTTATAGTCATTATAATTAAAAGTTTAAGCAATTATGTTTACAAAATATTATATTGCAGGGAAAATATATTATCGGCTGATCCAAAAACAAATATTAAGCCATTGCTTTTCTTCATCACCAATCGAAAAAAATTTACAGTGCATTTCAAATCATATTTTGGTATTGCGTCACATTTATTATCATTTAACATACGTATTTTAGAATGTAGAATATTTATCTAATCTAACAAAAAATATATTCGAAAATAATTAGATCAGTGGATGGGTAGAGAATTAAAGTAAAATTTTATTGCTTTCAGACATAATTGAAAAACAGACAAAAAATGGTTTCTAATTTATAATATACATATATGTATATTTAAACGTTTGTTATTTTTGGCCTATCTTTCCATTTTAACTATCCATCTTCTAATCTTTTTACATTTGTTTATAAATGTAAAGTTGAGTTAATTATGTAATTTTTTTTTTTTGTAATAAATCAAAAATCAATTAAATAATATTTGTTGAATTATAAGTTTTCAGTTTAAATAATTTCAAATAAAAGCATAAAATGTTTTAGTTATTCATATAAAAGAAATTGGAATTTTTTTAACAGTGGTGAGAGCGCATTTCATGCTATGATGCAAGGATTTGGCTGGGCAAAATATCCAATGATCAATCGAATAGATGAAATGAATGAAGAAATTCCTATCACTCTAATATATGGAAGTAGATCATGGGTTGATAACTCTTCGGGAGAAATGATTAAACAAAAACGAGTAAATTCCTACGTCAATATACATGTTAGTAAAACTGTCATAAATTTTAATTTTAATATTTATAGTCAAACAATTCTTAATTGATTTAATTTTATTATCCAGATAATAAGTGGTGCCGGTCACCACGTGTATGCAGATAAAAGTGAAATTTTTAACAAACATGTACTTGATGCTTGTGCTTTAAGCGATAATATCCCAATATTAACTTCAGCTTATGTTAAACCGTCAAATAAAATACTTCCACAAGTGAATTTTTCTACATTACCAATCGACTTAAGTGAATCTAAAAACAATGAAGATCAAAATGACGAAGACGATGAAGAAAAACAACCAAAGACAGTGTCTAATAGTCCAAAATCTTCTTTGCTTTAACCAAAATGATTTTTATTTACTTAGCACAAATTATTTTGCGAAAAACTTATGAATTATAAATATTTCGGTGATAAAAATCACCTTTCTGTCAATTTTTTTATTAGTGAAAATTTAAAAACTTAATATTGTCATTAAGTCCTACTAATAAAATACAATTTATAATAAAACTACTTAAATTTATTTTAAACATCAATGCAATTGATATTATATAGAACTGTTTATACTTGTATAACTTATTTTATAATGTTATTGGAAAAAAAAAATTTTGTAAAATTTATGTTTTTGATTATTTTTAAAAACTGTAATTCCATATTAAACAACTTTTTACCTAATTGTCTTCAATTATTATTGCTCATCAATTTCACTGTCTAATATTTTTATAATTTACAAATAATACTTTTCAATCTATTAATTTGAACAATATTTACTGAAATCCGTGAAAAGTTTTTAGTATTGAAAAATATAATTATTTTTAATCAATAATGAATTACGTTAAAAGTTTCAACTCAAAAATAACCACAAGACAGAGTAATTAAGATGAAATGACTCATATTGTTGAGAATTTTCTATTTATCTCTAAATCGGAAATGAAAAAAGATTATTTTTTTTTAAAGAAATTTTTAATATAGCAAACATAGTCAGTCTTACAAAATAAGCTGAAAATGCAATGTTATACAAGACTCGAGGTGATAGTACTTATATAATTTTTCCGGAATGTAACCCTTATTTAGATCTTATTTAATAGAAATTTCACCATTTTTAATACACAAAAATAATTCAGTAAACAGTATTACCAATTAATCAGTTCAACAAAGGTGTGATATTAATACAAGAAATCGTTAACGGCCATACAAATATTTGTAAAAAATATCGATTCCAAGAGCACTCTCATCTTGATCAATTAAAACTGTTGATTTTTTATAATGTACAAAGTGAATTATAATTTGTATAAATGAGAATTCAAAATACATAGATTATCCTGTTTAAATAAAAATAAAATTATTTGAAATTTCAATTCAATTTTATATTTTTTTTCACTTTTGATACAAGAGTCGCAATACTAAATTTTCCAGTAACATCGAGCCAGTAATTTTATTTTGATGCATATTTTAAACAGCACAACATTTACGCATAGTTTTTTTGACAAGTCTACGATTGTTACAGTATATCGATAAGTTAAACAATTCATTGAGAATTTCAAAAACATTGATTAAAAGTAATTGTATTAATTTTATTAGTAATTGTAAAAAAGCAAAATAAATTTATTTAAAATAAAATTAATGATATTTACTCATCCTACAATGATTTCACAATAGATTATAATTTTTTAATCAATTATATAAAAGTATAAAATGTAAATTATTGAAAAATTAATTGTTTATTCGAAAAGAAATAAATTTTATTTCAACCTATAATAACTTATCTATTTATGTATACTTTAGATATTTGCTGAATGTTAAGCGGAAACCATTGCCACAAATATTTATGAATATTATATGGATATAATAATACAATAGAGTATTTTTTATAAGACATTTAAAGCTTTACATAAAATGTACATTAATTCTTATTGTAATTATAATGTTTAAAAATCCGGATATTTAAAAATTTTTAATATTGTAAGAACATAAATTTATTCACTTAAATTTACTTTGTAATCAGCGATAGAAATGCATAATTTTTTATCTGTAATGAGTCTTGTTGAGTTATCAATTAGAGTTTATTTTTGATTCAGTAGTGTATGTATGAAAGTTTATAAAATATAGCACTATTATATCAACTCTAAAATTTTAAATGAATATTCAGTTTTTTAGTTTATATTCTCCATTTCAGTAATTAATATTATAAGTAAATTAGTATCCTTGTTGATAAATTTTTATTTATTAAATAATTTTTTTATAAAGTAAACATATGTTTTCAATACTTTTAAATATGATGTCTCGTTAAAGTAATGAATAAAAATGGCCTAATTGAATGATATCATACTTGAATGTTGATAAATAAAAATATTTCTAAAAGTGCTCTTACAACTTATGTGAACTTGACTGTATTTTGTCTCAAAAATTTTATGAATTCCAAAAATACCGACTATTAAGCCATTTTCTATTTTAGCCTCGTACCAATAATGAAACTAACATTTTTTTTATTCTTAAAAAAATAGTCGTAAATTTTTTGAATTAAATTTCTTTTATAATGAATAAATTGATTAATTTCATATTTAAGTTGATATAATATGCTTTATCAATGATCAAATCTTTGAAATTCGAGGCTTATTAAAATTGAGTTATCAAATTTTTTAAATTGAGATAATTATGTAATTGTTGTACTTCAATTTTCACATTCATTTTGTATATCACTCATTACAAGCAGTATTAGCATTTTATTTATTTATTATTAATTTAATCCCAAAATACGAGTGACATCATTCTTGTAATATTGAAGACAAGTAATTTATAAATTTTTCAGTTATAACTTATATTATTATTTCACATGATTGAATACTCCATGATAATAATTATTAACAGCGATATAATTGCTGTTAAAAATACTACTAGACTGCTTTTTTCTGAATTTTATTAAATTAAAAAATAAACATTTAACTTTTCAATTTAAATTATACAGAGTTCATGAAATAAATTTAGTGTAATTTTTGCACAAAGACAATTTTGATTGAATATTAAATGATATATTTTGAAATATTTATGCATGACAAGACGAAAATATATTTCGTAATTTTACTTAGTCTATTTGTCTTCAACATATATTAGATTTGGAAATTAAGCAGTCATGTTATTAAAATTATTTGTTCTGATATTTTATGATTGAAAATTTTTACTTTGTAAGTGTTATATCATTAAATATATTTTTTTTTCAAAAGCTGCAATATATTAAAAATAATCATTGATCTCTGAATAAAGTGTTTTGTAAACTTGAAGTCTTAATATTTTGTTAATAGGTATATGGTAAATTGATAGAAAAAATTTTGAAATAAAAATTGAGCATATTTTTTATAAAACTATTGTAGGTTCATTGTTCGTTTTATATCTTAAAAAATAAATTTAGTACATCATTAAACGATATAAGAATATTCATTTCAATAATAATATATAAAAATTACAATATGCTATAAAAACTGATCTCCAAAAATGATTTAATTGTGTTGCTAAACGTGTTTTTAAAATGCCCTTACATGTAAACTATAACGTAATTAGCTTATAGATTTGTAATTTTTTTCATGATCTCTTAAATTGATAATTTCAATCAAGTATTCTTGTTCGATATATGTCAAAATTTAACTCGATTCTTTTTCTTTAGAATCTGAAAAATAATTTATAATTATTAAATAAATTGAACATATAAGTGTTCATTGTTTATAAAATGTTTCACAGCAGCTATAATACTTGACTCAATACATTATATTAATAAAGTTTATTATGAAGATATTTTTAGATTTAGTATCATTTAAATATTATTTTATCTTATTATTTTAGAGACAACCAACAATGTAGCTGATTGTGAATTTCTTTAAACCGAAATAAATCCACTTACATTCCTCAACTCTTTATTATTATATATTTTAGGACGTATAAATTTTGTGTATCAATATCTGGTAATGTTTAGAGTAGATAAAGCATGAGTTTTGTAAAATAGTCACGAACGAAATTAAAATGATCAAGTATTAAACTGTGAAAAGCCGTGAAACTAACAATAAATTCATGAACAGACACTTTTGAAATAACTATACTTCCAAGATGAAAATTATATTTGTTCAAAATGAAAAAAAAAAAAAAATAATAACATTAATTTTCTTATACATTACCATTATCCGATTTATCTTCAGATGTTCCATTAGTTAATTCTGGATCTTTCTTGGTCTCATTCTCTTCAGATTCAACAATGTTAGTACTTTTTTTTTCATCTTGACTTGTAGCTTTCTTATCTTTTACTCTATTTTTTGCTGGTGTAACTGGTTTAGGTTTAGGTACCAAGCTGGGATCGAGAACAATTTTACCAATATTTTTACGATCATGCATTTTTTGCATTGCTTCAGGAATATCTTCTAAAGCCCAGGTTGAATCAATTTTTGGTTTAATAAGACCATCATTCCAAAGATTAAATACTTGTTCTACAGTTTTTCTTACAAAATTGTAGCCTCCTTGTTGGTACATTAAATGACGAAGATTGAAACCCGAAATAGTTTTGTTTTCATCGAATAACTTAATAGGTGAAATTTTGTCAACTTGCCACCACTAAAATAGAATTTTGTTATAAAAAAATAAATATTTAAGATATAAACTAGATTTACAATTAATGAATATTTTTAAAACCATCTTTCGAAAAGCTTATATATTTTTTTCTCAATGTAAAATTTCTAAAACTTACTGATCGTGCAACAGAAAAAAAGCTTTTTGTTTCTCCAGTTACCAAATTGCTTGATCCATATAATATGTATTTACCCATGGGTTTTAATAAAGAATAACCTTTGTTGCATTCCTCACCGTATAGACAGTCCAATACAATATCTACACCTTCCGGTGAAATTCTAGAGTACAAAGAAGAATTATTAATAATAATCTATTATTGATTACGTTTTAAAATAATTTAAGTGGTATCAAATTGTAAAAAAAAAAACATATATCGTTGATTCCATCAAAATTCGTAAAAAAATTTTTTTCATCTACAGATGTATTTCAATTTGTTTTTAACAATAACGATTGTTTTTCTTTATTTTTATTTTTTAACTATATCAAAAAATACATACTTTCGAATTTCACTGGAATAGTCTGTACCACGTTCTAATAGGTAATCAATATTATTTTGAGATTTTAGTTCTTCAATTTTCGATTTTCCACAAACTCCAAAAATAGTGACATCTTTGACAGTTTTTGCCAATTGAATGATTGCTTGCCCCTATAAAGCAAATATATTTCCACAAAGGATTACAAAAAAAGAAATAAATATTAGTATAAAATATACTAATCGAAGAAACGTTATCAAGTCAATGATCTGATCTGTTGAAATTATAAAATACTCAAGTACTGGATATTTTTTCGATATTAAATTGTAATTCATCTGCGTATATTTAATCCATAAGTATCCATAAAAATTGATTTATGCAACTTATCATGAATGTATTTTAGTAGAAATATGATGTCATTAAAAGTGTTTACAATCTTTATCAGATGCTATAAAGTTTATGAGTGTCAATAATTATTTAAATATAAAAATAATAAATGAAATGAGAGAAAATAAAATGTACGAATAAATTGTAGTTTATTCTTTTTGTTAAGATTTTATCGAAAGACTAGCGTTTAAATGTAAATTTGATTTTTTTCAATAATATGTAGAATTGGTATATTGGTATATACGCTTTTTGCGATTAACAAAGTTTTCTATTTTTGTACATCTACTTCGTATGGCTTCTCTAAAGTGTTTTCATGAAAAATGTACAGTTATACGATAAAATTCTTTAGCAGTTTTCATTATATATCACATGTTGTATATAATTCTGTTAAAAATATAAATTTTTAAAAATATTTTGACTATTCTAATTGAAAAATTTTTATGAAAAACTATTAAAGTACCTTTTATTTATATGCACGGTATAATAAAATTCAATGTCATCATAAGTAATTAATCTTGAAAGTCTTTGATTTTAAACATGAACTTACTATTTTTTCTAACAGATTTTAATTCCAATCAACTTTGTTTTCGAGAAACTTGACTATATCATAAATTATCAAGTCACATTGTTTCAATATCAAGACCATTTTATAATTTAATCTAGACGAATAAAGTATACCTTATTTAATAATTATATTCATCGAATACTTTTATTTTCTTTAAACTATGTATACTCTTTATAAAAATTTTTTTCTTCTTTTGAAAAAGAGTTATTTGTTGCTCATACATATATGAATGAAAAAAAAAATAGAATACTGACCACTCCACCTCCAGCACTATGAAGAAGTAAACTTTTTCCAGGAGTAATACAAGCCAAGTCAAATAGAAGAATATAAGCAATTGTATAATTCATAGTGAGTGCTGCAGCATCAGTAAAACTCATATTATCTGGTATTTTATAAACAGCATTTGTTGATACTGCGACTGACTCCGCCCAAGCTTTATGATCTGGCAATGCCACCACTCGATCACCCACCTGTTATAAAATAAGTATGTAATCTGAAATAGTAATCTTTTGAATAACATCAATTTTAGTGACTTACGTTGAAATCTTTCACATTTTCGCCGACAGCATCAATTTCACCAGCACACTCTGAACCCATGATAAATGGAGGCTTTGGTGGTGAATCGATAGCACCTCGTCTTACCATTAAATCTTGGAAACTTAAGCCACTGTAACAGATTAAATGAATATCTTATTTATTAGAAAAAAAAAACAATTAATAAATGAGAAGTGTTAATCACAGCTTTACAAGAGTGATTTGATGTTTATGAGTCACAAATATACACATTCACATATTGAACATCCGTGTCATTCAATCTAACTTGGGGATGATTCTATGACTGGTGAGAATGAGTTTAAAGCAGATAAAAGAAGAGTAGAAAAAAACCTTTTTTGCTAAGGTAAAGGCCATTAATTATAATTTATAGATTTTTTTATAAAAACTACTTAAAAAACGTTATTAAATTTAATATCTGATTAATTGAAAATGAAAAATTATTAAATAATTTACTTAAAAATGTCATTTAAATTGTCTATATTATTCAGAAACTTATGACAACATTGATAGTCAATAACAGATAGGGAAAAGTAGCATTGAATAATTTACCGGCAATATCATAAATGAAGAGGGTGAAGGTGAAAACGCCCATGCGAAAGATAGTCTTTTTTACTAACTTACTTTTGCAAATATACTTCAATAACTTTCATAATATAAAAATTTGTCTTTTATTTATCATAGAATTTAAAAATTAAATTTTTCATTTTTAAAATTAATAAAATTTGATGTGATATAGATACGCGATATTATTTTCGCCTACCTTATGTTTAAAAAGTACATTGCTTATTATAAAAAATCAATATAATCATTCGAAAAAAGTTATTTTTACGTTATATTAAATGCAAAAAATAAAATAAAAATTTTATATTATTATTATTTATAAATTAATGATTATCATTGCAATAATGATTAATTGATTTTTACTAAATCATCAAATAACTCGTAAATAAATTCATGTAAATAATAATAATAATTTTTATGAGTATGAAAATATTTATTAGATTATATTGAAAAATAATTTATTCGATGAATATTTATGAAGCTATAAATCAATAAAATTTAGTTTAATATGTTTATTCATTTTCTTTCTCATGCCTATATTTCACACATTTTCTACACAATAATTTCCATTTTAATAGCAACTATAATATGGTGAATACATGACCATGAATTCACTCGATATTATTGATTTTCAAGAAAATGAAGTTACACGCTTACTTGAAAAATCAAGCCACGCTAAGCGAATCTTTGGCAAAGTTATATATACAGAATATACTTTAATTTACTGATAATATTTCTTGATTTGCATTAATTTCTATTAATTGTATTAATTATTAATGAATGATAATATAAATCTATTAAAGTTATAAAGAATGCTACAACTTTTATACTTACCATGCTTTGACTTTAATCAGAACTTCATCATCGGCAACATTAGGTTCTGGTTTTTTCAAAACTTTGATACTTTTGAGACCACCAAAACCATTTAAGACAATGGCACGCATATCTTTTGGTTCAGCTATTTGTTTTTCATCATTATTTTCATTGGCTTTCTCTGAATCATCATTTTCTCCATTCTTTTTCTCCTCTTCATTTTTATTATCCTCGACATCATTTTGTTCGTTTTTCGTTGGAGTAGTGGGCTCGTTAATTTTTTTTTCACTTTCTGCCGATGGGCTAGTTTCATTTTTTTCTTCAGCCATTTTTATTTGGTGTTTAAGTAATTATTAAATTATTTTACCAAATGTTTTTAATTGTTACCTATTTAAAATGAAATTCCTTTCTCTACAAAACACTACAAGTTCGATATTATTTCTTTTTTTTTTTGCTCTAAATTGTTTTGATTTCTTAATCGTTGATGCCGATTGAATTTTTTTTTTGTACCCGTTAGATGGTGTATTTCTTAATTTGTATAATGCAAAAATACTAAACGATTAGATGAATTATATGAAATAAAATCAAAGTCTCGAAAACTTCTTAGAGATCAAAAACTTGTTGTATAAATGGGAACGGCGAAAAACTGTTTAAAAAAGCCGGTTACGAATTACAATACTAATTCACATATAATAACACTGCACTTAATCAAAAATCACGTTTGACCATGATGTTCTGAAAAATTCTCAATGCCTTTGAAAGACACTAATGCTTATTGACTCAAGTTCGCTTTGCTCAATAGTATTTTATTTTATAGCGTTACTGTTCGTCCGTTCATATTCTCCCTTCTACCAAATTCACCTACCGACACCCCCGGCTCAACTTACGCATCGCAACGTGCAGTGTTGCCGGTTGCTTAGCAACCATTTTCCCCTTCTATCATTTATTCGATGAGGAGTGGCTTTCCGCTTCCGATGTCCTTCGGCTATTTTTGGACTACGCCAAGTCTCCCGTCTCACAATTTCACACCATTTATATTATACATATGTATGTGTGTATAAAACACACATGCTAAACGTATAACACTTAAATCTTCAATTTAACAGATGTAATTGAGCTTTGGTTTAAAGGCTTTTTAATGCCATATCTGGTGAGCAAGTAAAAAATATATTTTTTAGATTTATACAATATTTAATCATTTTAATAAAATAATGATAACATACTGAATACATTAACATATTGAATGTATAGTACCAGAGAGACACTTTCTTTGTGATGACATACCCTTGCATTGTAGGGTGAAAGTAAAATTACCAAGTATAGTTTTAAAAATATTTATTTTAATAGGATTATTATATGTTCAAGGAAACTTGAGTTATGTCAACTATTGTGATTTGTTTAATTATTATTATGAAAACAATAGATTTTAATTAAGCCGAATGCTTAAATCTTTTGAAAAGAAATTAACATTCATTCATAACTTAATTTTGAGTCACTTAATTCATCTAAATAGTAAACCGATTAAAGTTTTATTAAAGTGTACTAGCAGTACACTTGATTTTTAATTGTACTTATTTTAAGAAAAATTTATTATTCAAATAAAATTTTTTTTACATCATGGGAAAAAATGAATGTACATTTTATTAATTTTTTGCTCTTTATATGTAAAAAATTTTTTTCATCAATTTACAAAATGTTCACATGGTTCATATAAATGCTATTATAACTGGCTTGCGTTATTTTTATGGCATTTTGCTTATTTTTCTGTAAAAAGAATATATTTAAAAGTTTTTATTAACGATACATAAATATAACTATAAAATGTTATATTCACAAAGTAAAAGCGTAAAGAACATCAATGAATATTGAAAATATATATATATATATATATATATATATATATTTATAATTTGTTTATTAAAATTTTAACAAAACAGGATGAAAAGTTGTAATCATCAAGCTCTAAAAAAAATTGAGCTTCAAGAGTACATACTGAATTATTAAATGTATATAAATAATTAACTTTTAATGTATCTATTTTACAGCATACTGTTCATTATCTTCAATAATGTATTCTATTTTTGTCCTTACATGATATTTGTTCTTTCAACAATTATAATTACTAATTTATTTTTACAGATTAAAGTATGGTATCAATTGCATGTAATACTCCATTTGTCGCTGGAATATTGGGTGTCACAATTTGTCCTTCGTTTACTCGGATTCGGCCTATGATGTATAAATAATGAGATTAAAAGGTAAATTATAATATTAAAACAATTTGATAAATTAATATTGATTAATTTTTAAAAATAAAAAAGAGTCTTCAAAAAATTGAATTTACCTCCATTTTTTTGGATCCGAAGAGTAAAATGCGGTTGAAGTGTATCCTTTTGATGGTAATACCTCATTCCAGCTGAAAATAAAGTAGTAGGCATTATGTGCCTCGCTACAATTGTTTTGGCTACTTCTTGACCATCAGCTTCTATCCATACTGGTCGCCCATTCTGAACTTCAAAAGCCGTAAATGCTGCATCAGTTGGTGCAAATACTGTATACGTTTTTGTTCCTGTTAAAAAATAAAAATTTTAATAACTTAAAATAAATTAAAACAAGTATTGTAAAAAATCAATTTCAATATAATAAAAATAAACAATTATCTGGAGCATGAAATCGGAGAGTTAGCATAAGTCAAATTAAATTTCAAACTTTTCCTAAAGATCACTAATTTAAAGCTATTCATATTGTATAAATTTTATAATTTAAAAAAAACGACGAATTTTTGAGATTTGCTTTAATTGAAATAAAAACTACTAGTACATTTGTAATTAATCATCCTTTAAATTCATTTTATAATTTTTTCAGCGATAATTATTTGTGAATATATCAAAGACCATTGTTTATATAATTTTCTTACCAATGAGAGTTTCATCTAACCCAGAAAATTGAAGCATTTTTATAAAAATTCCAAATCTTTGTTCTCGATCTGCAGCAAGTGTCTGCATCAAATCTCCTACTGGGAGTGGAAACATAACTCGGTCGACTGCATGTGCAATACCTTGAGGGATAATAATATCCTTTTTATTGGGAACAATTCTCGCTCCGTTTATTGTAGTGATCTGTTATATTTTAAAATATATATTATTTATGAGATCAAATACATTACTTATATAAATAATTTATTACTTGAAAGCTGTTTGCTTTAAAGATTTTATTCTTACTTGGATATCATTCCATTCATGATCATGCATATTATACAGATTCACTCGTAACTGAGTTCCTGCTAAACTTACTCCAGTCATTTCTTCTTGTAACGAATCTACTTTAAATGCACCTGGTATGACATGATGAAGTAGAAGCTGAAAAAAAAAAAATTAATTTTACTAACAAATATGTTAAATACAAACATCTACTATTATGACTAATGAACTATTAAATATATACCCCACTTAGAAGACGAGGATTTTCTCTAAATTTTTGTTCAGCTTTTTCAGGACCTCCTAATTGAATTAAAAGTGCTTTGAAAGCTTTGTCAGTTGGAACAAAAATAGTATATGGACCTAAAAAGTAATTTTAACGTTTATTACGTTAATTAAATACAATTTTGAATTTCCATATTGTTCGACATAAATATCCAACAATAAATTTACCTGTTTCATTCAGTACACTATCCAATCCAGATTGTCGAAGGTATTTAGCCATAGCAAAGAGACTTTCTTTTTTGAAAAAATTAGCAATTGATTCTTTATTCAAATTACTAAATGAATTTCTTCCTGATACATCATTGAAAATTAAATTTTCTGAAGCTACGTTATTTATTGCTCTAACTGTAGTGGATGGAGAACTCGGAGTTATTAAATTGGTGGTTATTGCTGAATTTGATTTATACTGAATAAGAGATGAAGTATGTGGCTCGAGAGTCGTACTAAAAAGTGGTGGAATAGTTGTCGAAATGGTTTCAAAAGTTGGAGCCAATGTTGGTATGAAATGGCTTCGTGGTTGAATCGATGATGATTCAAATTTAAAGTTTGATGCTGGAGAACTAGCGCTAGTTGAACTATGATTGGGAATAGAGTTTAAAATATTTGTAATAGATGTTGATGCAGATGATGCTGATGTTATATAATTATCAGTTGATAACACAGAATTCGGTAACGGAGTAGTTTGAGTTGTAAGTGCATTCACTGTTTCACTAAAAACAATTCAATTATTTTGGTTATTATTTAATAAAATAATCAAATTTCTTTGAAATACTAAAATAAAAAGTGAAAAGGATTTACTTAGTTTTCTTATACTTGATTACTTGTTCAAATTTTCTTAAAATAAACAATAAACGATTTTCTTCTTTTGATTTTTTAAGTATTTGTTTTTTAAGTAATAAAAAATAACAAACAATAGAAAAAATGTTTACTTACGACTGGTGTTTGGGAATATCTGAAAATCCAGATAATTTAGTACTTGATGATTCAGTGGATGATGGACGATAAGTAGTTGGTGTATCATCGACATATTTATTTTCAGCAGTGATTGATTTTTTATCAATATTTTTTGAGCTTGGAGGTAACTTTAGTTCTCCCTTCTTAATTTTATTTACTATTGAATCAATATCCGTACCAATCTCTTTCTCAACATTTCCTTTAATATCCTGTACTTTAAAAGTACCATCTAATTGTTCTTCAAGCACAACAAAGGTTATTTTTTTTTCAGATTGGTTTTGAATTGAAGGATGAGCTACTTTTTCTATCTTTCCATCTTTTTGCCTAAGAACTTCAAAATCTGCACCAGGAGGTACTATGCCTTTAGTTAATTCCTCAATAATTTCTTTAACAGGTTTCGTTGTAGTTGTTGATATGTTGGAATAAGCATCCAAAGCTTGAGTTACAGTTTGAAATTGACTAGATCCTTCATTAGGAATAATAGATGATAAACCGTTGTTAGCTTGAATAACTTGTAATTTTCTTCCATTCGGTAAAACTAAATCTCGCGTTGTCACATTTTTTTTATTTTCATTTTTACTACTGTCAAGAAGTGCAAGTTTAAGTTGCTTTAATAATAAATCATTTTCTAGACTTCTGGCTTTAGAACTTGTAGAATGTGAAGTTGGTTTTTCTGTTTGATAAATAATCTTTATTTGTTGATCAGATTTGTTGTTCTTTAAGAGATGAGGATGTTGTTGCTGAATCAGTGCTAAAATATCTTTAGGTATTGATTGAAATTTTTCTTGTGCTGATTCCTTAGTGATTCGTTGGTTTGTAGTACTTGTAGTTGTGGGTGTTGATGTAGATGTTGAAGAAGAGGTCGTAAATTTTTTTTGGTGAGTTGCAATAGCTTTCAAAAATATTTCCGACTCAGCTGGAGTAATTTTACGTGAAGATGGCGATGGTACGAGGACCGAAGCTGAAGTTGAAGTCTTTGTAGTAGTTGTAGTCGAGACTGTCGTTGGTCTGGGAGTAGTTGATGTTGCTCTAAATTGTTGCAGTCTTAGTAATTCTTGTTGCTTTTTTAGTTCTTGCTGCTCTAAGATCAACTGTTCTCTTTGTTTCCGTAATAATTCAAGTTCATGTTGTTTTTCCAAGTATGTTTGATAATTTAATTCCTCTTGAGGATTTTGAAAACCAACGAGTGGTAAATTGTTTGGAAATGAATTGAAAGAATTTATTGCTGGAGATGCAAAATTATATCGATTAGGTATTTGATATTGTGTTTGAGCTGTTTGGAAGAATTGATGACTATTTTGATCATGTTGTAGCGTTGGTTTAGATCGATCAACACGATATTTAGCTAATGATGGGAACGTAGTTGTTAGAGGATCAGATTTTGAAGCAATTTGGAATTGATCTGAAAATGTTATTGATTTGGGATCTGAACTAACAAAGTTTAACTGCTGTTGATGTTGTTGGATGTCATTAAAAATTTGTTGTTGTTGTACTGATGACAATTGAGGTCGAGAATCTGGGTTAAAATGCAACTAGAAAGAAAAATAAAATATTTTATAATTTTTTAATGAATATTTCGATTTCAAAAAAGTCTTGTCTTAGAATGTGACTTAATTTTTAAGAAAGTAATTTTAATAGATTACCTTTTATTTTGATTAAAATTAAATTTGTGAATAATGAAAAAGAAAAAATTTTTATCTGACGACTTTGGACTATAATCTACATCTAATTTTTATTTAAATTATAAAGCTGAAAAAATTAATAATTGCTTTAGAAATCTTCTACTATTTAACTGACTCAATCCATAAAACAATATTGCCAAATGAAATAGTGAACTTTCACTCTTCCAACTCTAAAAAATGCATTAATCTAAAAACAGTTAGTTAGTTTAAAAAAATTTTGCTTCCAAATAAAGTTTTTTGTAATGATAATAAATTGTTTAGTGAAATAAAAGAAAATAAATTTCTCAAGTTATTGTTATTTGATTGGTCGTTTTTAATTAATTTATAAAGTATTTATGTACACTGCAATTTATATGTTTTAAAAATTCATTCCGTATCATGGATTGTTTCAATAACTGTTGAAAATTTTTAATCAAGTTTTATTATGTAATATTAATGTTCTTATTGATAATATACTTGATTCATGTCATTGATTGATTACATATAATGTTTTACTTGTAATTTTGTGAAAATTATAAAACTTTATAAAGTGAAGCTCTTTTGAAAGTACTAATATCAAATTTATGGATTTAAATAATCAAATCTGAAAAAAATTGTATCAATTTAAATTATCTTATGATAAATAAGATGTGATAAAATCAATCAATTACTTGAATTAATGAAAAAATATCCACGTTAATAATTCAATTATTTTAAATTAATCATATAATGTATCTTTAATGAACAATTTTCTCACACGAGACATATATGATAAGTTAGTACTAAACTTCAATTACTTTATTCAACAAATTTTTTTCAAAGATTTCATAAAAATTATTAACAATACCATAAATTGTGACAAATATTCCTATAAATGAACAGTAACACCTTTTAATGCTTATATTATTGAAATAATATTTATTATTTGCAATAAAAAGGTTTTAAATTTTTTAATAAAATGTATACTACTATAATAATGATAATTCAAAATAATTAGTAAAACATATTAGAAATCTTGAAATAGTCAAAATTTTTATTTAAGACGTTTTGCTAACGATTATCGATGAATACTCGTTGAACAAACTAGATAAATATACAAGTCAGATTATTTGCATTGTAAAAATTCTATCAACAAGAAATAAGTTGTTTAGAAAGTTTCTTTAGCTACCATCATAAACACTCAGTGAAACGCGTTTCTCGAGTGTCTTCTGCTAGTGTATAAAAAACAATACTGAGAGTTCATGGATTCACACGAGCATCAAAATGATCTGCGTTTTTTGTCTTTTTATCTGTCATGAATATAATAAAAAATAATAACTTTGATAAAACGCAATGTTGTTTTTATTACCTATCTATTCATTTTTAACAGAGAAAAATGATGATGAAAAAATAATTAGAATAATAAAGTCATTAGAGCAATAAATAGTTGTAACATATTAGTTTATTACTCTTGTCTATCAATTAGAATATTTAATAAACGTTGCTCAATTAAATAATCTACTTTTAAAATGAAATAAATAAAGTACACTTTTATATGTAATCAAATCATATTTTCTTGCGTTGAAATTCACTAAAGAAGCTTCGGTAGAAATACATACACATAACTTGACTCGACCATTCACTGACCTATAAGTTGAACTAATTTCAAATAAATAAAATTGAATATTTGCGCTTCCTAATCTTATATAATAATTTATCAATTACGTGAGAGATTATTTACAATTTGTAAAATATTATAATTATTTATGAGTTTTTACTATAAATAATTGAAATAAGATGAATATAATATTCAAAAAAGTGTGTATGAGGTATGCTTTTGCTTAGAAATATAAAAAAAACATTTCATAAGTCTGTAATTAAAGGTCTGAATAAATATTGATGTTTAAATCGATGTTGATAAATGATATTGCAATATAAGATGTAAATCTGGAAGTAAATCACTTTTCTTGAAAATCTTGCTATACTAGTCTTTTTTACTTTTTGTAAGTGAAAGGGATGACCATATGTATACCACATGATCTTATATAGACTGATTCTCCCGATTTATTTCAGTTCATCTAGAATGTATATTTTTTACTTGTAGGGTATATCGATTGAAAAAAGTATTTTTTCAGGCTTTTTTTTAGAATTTTTGTTGAATATTTATTGTTTTATAACTCATTTGATGAATTATGTTCAATCTGAAAATTGAAGGCTTTGATCACTTGCCTCAAACATTACTCTTAAAAAAAGTTAATTCTTATAAAGCTTTTCGGAATTTCAATGGGAAACTAAAACATTTCAATAGGAACTTTGACTGTCAAAAAAAGTCTAATGGAAAAGGATCTATTTGAATCAAAATTTAGAACTATTAAGCAGGTAAGATTGCTTTTAACTTTTTGTATAGGAAATATTACTATTAAAAAGAGAAATACAACGTATAAAATGTTTTCGAGTGGCGGTAATTCTAAAATGGATTTGATGGTTTTCAATAAGTATTATATCTCCAAGTTTCTGAAGAAAACAATGAGATTGAAAAGGAGAATACAAAAAAAAATTTTCGCGCGACTATATTTCTTAATATAATTCATATATTTTCTAATTATACAAAGTATTGACAATTTTTTTGAAAATCAAAGTTTTCAAATATTTTCCTTTTAAATTTATTCTTGTTTTAGATATTTCTGAAATCTGTTGATATGAGAAATATTAATATTCTTAAACTGTAGTGAAATAAATTTCATACAACTATACATATTTTTTATAAAAAATTAAATTTAAATTGCTATTAGAAATGTAATATACTTAGTATTGATCTTATTTGTAAATCATAGTTATTTAATTTACTTTATCAATCATATTCTGTTCTAATGAATGGAATTAATTTAAAAAGTATGCTGCTGGTGAGTAAATATGCATTAATATTCTAAGTAAATTGAAAAACATCTCAAAACGTATATAGGGCTGATTGTTTTTTCCCTAGGTAGCCAAATGAAAGTATCAAGAGCACAGTTGCATTGTTGATGCTATGCAATCCTAATTTGAATCGTATGCATTGTACTACACTTACAATCATACTTAATATTTTTATAATTCATTCTATTTTCTTTCCCCTCATTTTTTTAATATTTTTTAAAATAAACTAATTTTACTATCTAAAAATTTTGTTAAATAAATAATTTATAGAGGAATACAGGGCAAGACTGCTTTTTCAATTTTTGGTAACTTAGTGAGGCAAAACGGATCTTCTGATGCTGTTGATACAAAAGTTAAGGTTGATATGAAAATATGCTTATCACTCAAATTACATTATTATATGTATAAGTCAAAAAAATGATTAAAGTTTAATTTGCAAACAAACTTAAACAGGAAGTAAATATGAAACAGGAAAAGTAATTAAAAATTCCCAGCAAGTAATAATATCTAAATAAGAATAAAAGTTGTCCCACGCTTTTCCTATAGTTCTTTTTAGCTACGTGCACGAGTGTTAGAATAAGAATGGGAATTAACGGGATAGAAATGAGTAGTATCAATCGTCAATGATTAGCAGTCTTTTCTCACATAATAATGAAACGGTTGTGTATGAAAGTGAAAAATAATTTAATATCTTCATAATTACTCTTACCGCAGTGCATGCATCTAAAGAGATATTCGTTTTATGTGATATGATACAAAAGACATCAATTAGTAAAAAAACCCATTTGGACGATAAATCATTTTTTGCATTCAAACTTATAATAGTGACAACTTAACTCAAAAAGATAAAAGAGTAGGCACCTCTAAGAATAATATATCAAAACCTAATTAAATTTAGAAATAATAAAAATAATCTTAAAACCAAATGTTGATTTTTCGATTTTCTAGAGCCAAAAAACGAGGGGACCGCGATAGTATGAATTTACCAAATCAATAACATGAAAAAAATATATATTTTTCAAAATTTTTTTTCAATCAATCATGTTCTGAATAAAAAGTTCTCCGCAGTCAGATAATTTTTTTCATTTTATGCATTTGACAATGAAAGATACTTTTTTTACGTGAATTTTTTCTTACGACTTAACAAGGTTAATATTGAAAAATTTTCCAAATTAGCTCTGAACAGTAAAATAATTTTGTTTTATTCTTTACTTCATTATCTAATAATATTTTTTTGAAAAAATTATTGAAAAACTGCAGAGTATAATGTTTCAAAATCATTTATTAAGTAACTCGAATTTTTTAACGTGAAAAACACTTTAATTTGACTTATAGAAAGCTTAGAAATGGAAATTATTATTTACCGGTTGTGAAGCCGTTTGTTGTTCTCTAGTTGGCAGATTAGCAGGAACAGCATCAGTTCCAATAAAATGATAAGAAAGAGTAAAAATAAAAATATTCCACAGAAAACACTTTAATTTGATATTCATTATTTTGATTATATTTTAAAATACTTCAAGTAAAAGATATAATACATAAAGATATTTAAAATTATAAATAATGAGATAATAAAATTTTTCACTTTTTAATGTCAAACAAAGAGAATGATTTAATCACAAAATTGCAGTACAAGTGAAAATATATTATCCTTTTCACAAGTGAAAAACACGTAAGTTCAAACGCAAGGTTCTTACTGCAAGAGATTGGAGAAGACACGAGAGTTTAACTGAGTTTTACACCACCAAGATATTACAGGAGAAGAGAAGTAAATGAATGTAGTCATAGGTGGGAGATTGGTGAATGTATAGTGAACTCTTACTTATTCTCATCACTTTTTTCCATTACATTTTTATATAATCAGGAGGAACTTTTTTAAAAGTATCAATTACACATCTTTTCGTCTGAAGACACTTTTATGGTATATAACTCATGTAATGTTTATCCACAA
This sequence comes from Chelonus insularis, assembly GCF_013357705.1. Lineage (NCBI taxonomy): Eukaryota > Metazoa > Arthropoda > Insecta > Hymenoptera > Braconidae > Chelonus > Chelonus insularis. Next base: position 449,927 of record NW_023276701.1, read on the forward strand.
TTAATACACCAACATAATTGATTGAATTGTGGAAAAAATTCAAATAAGGTAATTACTCTAAATTTGGTATTGTTGTTATTGTTGTTATTGTTGCTTCTATTTTTTACGTAAATGTAAAGATTTAATCAGTCGTTATACCATTCTTTTTTCAATAGATATTGCTTTTACGAGTTATCATATACGTACATTTATCTTAATTAATTAAAGTATTGTTAATAATTGGCAACTATCATTAAAAAGGAATATATAATAATTGAGTTGAAAAATTAAAAAGTATTCTTCAATCATAATTTAAAATTTAATACTCACTGATCAATTTTAACTTGTACCATAAGCTTTTCATTTTATTGATAAAACTATCTATTTTAAAATTACATCAGTTATTGTATTGGAGCAAACTCATAATTCTTTTTACACTCTTATCATATATTCTTATATTTTAAATTATAACGCTATGATGATTCTTTTACTAAAAATTGATTATTTCTTAAAAATATAATTAAGACTATAAAATATGAATATAATTGATATGTATGAGAATAATATTAATTTTTCGTAGAAAAAAAATATGCAAATATGACAGAGGAAAAGAAAAACAAATTAATACCAATTTATATTTATAATATGTGTTACAATCAAGTTTAAAACCCATAAGAAAGAAATTTAGTATTAATTAAATCTTTTTAAATGACTGCATTTTCGTATTCTGATCTCTTTAGAGTATTTTTTATTGCTTGTACTTAAAGACATTTTTAAAAATAAATAAAAATTCAAATGAAAGATTTGAAGTTTTATAGTGACTCATCATCAATTTTTTATTTAGAACATTTTTAATATAAATAGAAATTTGGGGTATAATTAACCAACTGCTCATCAATGAATTTTTTAGATGTACTGTGACCTTTTACATTGTTTAATGACCTCCTTTCGATTAATCTCGTAAGAAAACGACCTATATATATATGTATATACATGAAAAACTTTCTTTTTCACGTATTTCAAATGAAACATCCTAGGAAGGAATGCAGCCGGACATCCTTTCACCTTTCTTCTGATCGTAAAATCTCCGATCGTGGATGAATCGTTCTTCCTCATGAAAGAATCCAATATAATCAAATACTTTCGATTATGTATCGTAAAAACTTTTTATTTATTTGAATAAAATTTTAGTTAATCATTAATTTTCAATAATCTTGTACTATCTTTTATAATTTGAAAGATGATTTTTTTTCTCACCACAGTTAAAACATTGAAACACTTACAAATAAATGAAGCTTCATGACAAATGATACTTTTTTAAGTTTCATGTAAATTTTATTCAATTCTGAATATACGTTTTTTGCATTTAAAATTTTTTTCATCTTTTTCAAATGAATGAATGAATGAATGAATGAATGAATGAATGCGTATTGCGTGCAAAGTATTTTAATAACAGTGCCTTAACGTATTACTTGCTAAGGCATAGATAAAACAATATGTAAAACACTTTTAAAGAAAGACTTATTATTTAAAGATTATATAAGACAATGTTAATTAATGAAGGAATAAATTGTTAATAAATATGAACTGTGCACTGAAAAATATAAAAATAATCGTAAAATTAATTTTTTTGATGTGAAAATATTGGAGTACATTTTAATGCAATATTGCATCAACACAATTATATGTGTTGTAAGGTAATATGGAATTTGAATAATTAATTTCTTTAATTTCTCTTCACCTTAAGAACCGCTTATAAATGAAAGAAGACATTTACTTGTATTTAGTTGGAAAACTACATTGGTAAAAAGTATATTGATATTTTTTTAAATCACCAAAGTGAATAGTAAAATTGCATTGATAGGCATAAATTTGTAAATTACCTTATAAGATGGTAAAATTTTTTTTTCTGTTCCGTCATGATTCTTCCATTCTTCCATTTACGATCTCATAGAATAAAATTTAATTAAAAAAAACATTGATATTCGAATATTTATTTGAAAGAAAAACAAAACATTTTTATCGCCAATGTAAATCTAATTGATAAATATAAAAAGTGAACTGAAACAATTCACTTCGTAGCAGTTGACAGATCATGTGAAAAAATTAAAGAGAACGGGTATGTATTATAATAAAGTGCAAATAGGAGATCCATTCTATTATAACATTCACACGAAGTAATTTAAAGTATATTTAAAAATAACTGAGTCATTAAAAAAAAAAAAAACTTTATTATCATTTAAACAATTAATTTTTATTTTTTATAAAAAAAAAATAAAAAAATTCAATATATGTATATTAGAATAAAATAATTGAATTATGTCATAATACTTGTAATAATTTTATTTTTTTTTAAAATTTCCAACTTTTTAAACTTGTGAAAATCCCAAAAATTTATCCTGTGCTTTACATATCAACTTAATTATTTTGCTTTAAGAAATTTATGACATTTCTTAAATATATAATTTCAATATTCTTAATGGTTTTATTTCATTTAAATAAGTCTGAATAATAAAAGTTAATCAGTGTAATCAATAAAGAATTCAAGTTAACATTCAAGTATTTGAATGTATGATATTCAATAAAAACTAGATACAACACTGAAATGAAAATTTCAAAGTTAGTGTGAGAAAAAAGATGTTGAAACCTACCTACTTGCAGAGAATTCATTAGACCTAAAAACTTCTAGTCGGTAAAATATCTCTTTCAAATGACTATGATTTTTTACAGTAAATTCTTATCTGAATTATAAATTTCAAAGTAAAAATGGGCTACTTTTCTCCCTATACCAGTTATTTTTTATTTAAAAAGAAACAAATGATAAAATATGTATAATTTTTGATACCATTGATACTGATGTCATGAGATCTATTATTATTACCACTACTTTTCTTTTCTTTCTCTTTTATTTGTCTGTAAAAAATTAAATGTAGCAAGGCATAATTTTAAGTGTAATTTGCGGGTAAGCATTATATGAATGTTGCAAAGCAATCAGAGAAACGTTTATGTCTATTATATGTGAATACGGATGACAATAAACGAATATAGTGACAACATCGTAGAAGCTTTGCAAATATATTAACCAACCACTGAGTTTAAACAGTACACTTTCAAATTACAAAATAACCCGAGAAATAATAAAAACGAAAACAATTATTAAAAATTCATCATTTGTAAATTATTAATATAATATAAAATAATAATTTTTTAGTAAAGTACACTAAAATTATTATTATTATTATTATTATTATTATTATTATTATTATTATTATTATATTTTTATCACTTTCACTTTGAAAATAAATTAAAAGATATATTTAACATTTAAGTTAATTAATTAAACTGAAAGATTTGAAGACTAAAGTTATTTTTTATTCAAGAATAGTCATTAGATTTATTTCTGGATGCTCCACTACATCTGATGAAACAAGTAAAAGAAAGTGTTCACGTGAGAATTAAATTCTTAAAGTCTCTAATTTCTATCAAATTCTTGAATAGATGACATGAAGATTTGTAATTGTAGATAGTCCATTAATTCAAAATAACTATTAGTTATATATTTGAAAGTATATATTTATCAAATTATGTATATTTTAAAATATTGAAATGGCTCTCTCAAAAATTGGCCTTTCCATGGCTACTTTCCTTCACATAGTTGATAATAAAATAAATACCTACATATCTTTACTAGTCACCAACTCGTATAGGATATTATGATTTGCGGTTAATAAACAGTTAAATTTCAAAGACTCAAGTTGTATTACAAGTCTTCTATATCCTATTTCCATCTTTATCTCAAATATGAAAGTATAAAAGATGATCTTTACTTCCAGCTTATTTTCTAATATCATCTAATTGTAAAGATAATTAAGATTAGTAAACTCAATTAAGTAATAATATAAATGAATGGGACAAACATTAATAAATAAAGTTAATAGTAAGTATCTGTAAATCGAAAATTTTTTGTTAAATTGTGATTATGTTTTTTTGAACTATATTTTAAATCAAAAAAGTTTTGATAAACATTTTCATGTTTAGATACAAGTAAATTAAAGTATATTTTATTAATCATCTTAATGAATAAAAACAATAATCTAATTTAAATAATTAATCAATCTTTTAAGATAATCTCATAAAAATTTATGTAATTACATAAATTAGTTACAATTTATAATTTTTAACTTATCGATTAGGAATATAAGGAAAAATATTATTTCACTTGATAAGTCAGTTTCGAAAAACTCATCTAATTTAAAATATTTTTTGCTATAAATTACAATTTTAATGATATAAATAACGATACATATTGAGAAAAATAAAATATCGAATCTGATATAATAAAGTACTTTATTATAATAAAATTAAATAATGAAGATAATTAATTTATCTGAAGAGAGTGTTGTCTTGAACAATCTAAAATTAAACCTTCCATTTTTAGCTTTTTCATTCCTAACGTTAAATTTTTCGATTTTATTTTTCACCAACATATACACTTCTCAACAGTGAATTTCTATTCCAATCAAGTTCAATTTTCAAATATTTTTCAGTATTCCCATAGGTCTTTAGTGAAATTATAATTTCACCGATCTCAAATTCTATTCTTTACCACTTATTGGTTCTCAGAAGAATTTTTTTATCATTATATTTTATTAATATCTTCTTCATGAATATTTGACTCAAATTATTCAAGTTCAGATTAAATAATCTTATTTGATATTCATTTCACATCATACGTTGACCACTCAGTGGAGTATATTGAGTAGGCTGAGTCACAGGAATTGGTCCTACAGATCCTTGAATAGTAGGTGTTACATATTGGGGTGGTATTTGCATCCCTTGTGATGAAAATCTAAATAAGAGAAAAAAATTGAATAGTAAATTAATAAGATAAAAGTCAAAACTATTGTTAAATTTTATCTGTTTACGTAATTAATGTAAAAATATAATCTCTTTACCCCTGAGTATGATAAGGTAAAACTGGTTGTTCTACAGCCTGCACTTGAGTAGCACCAGCAGTATGTGGTTGCCCTTGATGGCCAGAAGTTGTTTGAGAAGTTGGTAATGTTTGATGATGAGGTAATGTTGATCCCTGTGATTGCAAGGATCTTGAAACTCCCATATGCAGAGGAGGAACTTGAGAATGAATAACAGAATTTGGACCTGTAGGTTGTCCTATAGGTTGAGTTCCAGGTGGTGGTTGATGAGAACCAGATGGCATGTGATATTGCTGTGATATTGCCATTCCTGAGATGTTATGAGCATTTATATATTCATTAGTTGGCAATCCTGTTACCGTTGATTGAAAGGCTCCCGGTGGTGGACCAGTTACTTGATTATAATTTGGGTGAGTTACCATTCCGTTGAACATCTAAAAAAGATCCATAAAATTATATTATTGCTTAAAAAAAGTAGAAAAAAAAAAAAATTTTTTTACTGTTCTCTTACGTGAGGCACATGATTAACATATGGTGGATACATATTCATATTCGATTGCATTTTTGGTAATGAGTTATACGTGGTTGTAACTGGTTCACGCATTAATGTATGGTAAAGATTAAGTGCATCTACTAAATCAGAGCTTAACTGAGTCAGTTGTGCATGACGTCGGTCAACTTTTTCTAGAGCTGTATCAATAAGTGGGCCCATAGCTGTCACTTGTTCTAAAAACAAAACAAAAATACAAACTGTAATAAATATTTATAATTATAAAAAAAAAAAAACACGCTTCATTCTTTTTTTTATTGAACTATCTTTAAGAAACATTCTACCTTCTAGATCAAGCATCTCTGGTGAATCATTTATTTCACTTTGAGGGTCTGCTTCATGAAGAAGATGTAAGAGCCTATCGATTTTAGATTCTTCAATTTCAACCTCAATAACTTCAGGCTCTTTTTTCAACATCTTTACGTCTACCTCTTCTGCAAATTGCACAGCTTTTTTTGTACCTTGTTCTAATTCTAAATAAAGTTTATATATTAATGAAATAAAAATAAAATTGACAAACTAAAAATATATGAACTTACTGGTTATATGATCAGGTTCTGCCGATAAATCTGCTGTAACAAAATTAGCTGGAAAGAGTCCTTCTATTTTACCTTTTGCACCTTTCCACCAATTAGCATCAGAGTCATCCAAAATACGAACTGAAATAATATTTTTTACTAATAGCTTGAATAATGAGTTTTGATTGTAATATAAAATTATCTGATTCACTTACTAATATCTCCTGCAGTAAAGCTTAATTCATTATCCTCTGCTGCTTCAAAGTCATACAAAGCACGAACTTTCCGACGTTCAGAAGTACTTGAGTTTGATAACGAGGTGCTCATATTAGGATATAAACTCGTCATTTTTACAGAAGCTGGAGAGCCATGAGTAGAACTAGACGAGTGTTGTTTATTTTCTTTCAATGACAATTCAATTGCTATAGAAAATTATAAAAAATTTTTTATTATTGTACTGATTATTAACATACTTATACTTATGATTTAAATTTAATTACCTTTAGCAAGATCTTGTTCTTCCTTGGAAGTGGATAAAGATGTTCCACAAGAATGTTTAGGCTACAAAGGAACATAGTAGAAAAATTTCTCATTCAACTTAATGGAAAATAATTTTCATTTAATTACCTCAGAAAGATGTGAAAAGTCATAACCTTCACTTTTTAATTTATTATATAAACTTGGAATAAGATGTAATTGCGGATCATTTTTAAAATCCTCTTCAGCCCATTTTTTCAATAAACTTTTCGTTTTATCAACAATTTTCTGTTGATTACGAGTCAGCAGTTTTTTTAATTCGCCTTCAAATTCTCTTGATGCAATTTCCAAATGGAAATTTTTACCACAGTTACTCGAACATGCATCTAAAAGCTAAAATAAAAATGGTTTCAAAATTAAAAATTCTACTATCAAACATTTATAAAATATACAAACTAACGATAAGAAATGGAAAAACGATTTTACATGAAATTAATTAATTGATTTCATCATTAATAATTAACCATGGGTCAATATTTCATGATGATTCATGAGTTACTTACTGTTATTGCTTGTATTACAATGTGAGGATCTTGGGCGTTTAATCTTTTTACTATTGCCTTTAAGCATTCTTTAGCTTTTTGCGGAGAATTTCCAACAGCATCACAAATTTCCAATATTAAAGCCCAATCTTCGGAAGTATTTTTTTCACTTGTAGCTTTCTCTATTAATTACCAAGTAAAAAAATATTTATTTAATGAAAATGATAAAAGTTGTTATAGTTTAAGAATACTTACCAACGTCAGTGTCAAAAGGAGACGACATTGAAAATAATCCCATTTTGTTAAATTTATCGAAACTGAAATTATATTAACAAATTCATCTGACATATATCAAAGAACACGTAAATAGAATGACAAATAGCATTCTAATCAACTAATAGTCCTCCATTTTTAACTTTCGTTTACAAAGAGAGCTGAAAAAGTGACATCTAGAGATTAGTTATATAACTAATTTTGGTGTCGAAATTTGAAATTAATTTTTTTTAATGACAACTTGGAACAAAAAATATGTACACATAATTTCAATCATAAATAAATTAAATTTTTAAAAAATTTGTTTATCAGTTCATTAAATTTATGTTAATTAATTTTAATTGAGAAAACATATTTGAAACAAATTTATATATTATAAAAATTTTTGAAACCTCATAAAAGTTTGTACATTTCAAAATTTTAATATTTTACATTTTAAAATTACGAAAGAGCTTTAGGCTGTGTTTATTACTCTTTTTTTCAAAATGGTTGAGGAGACAAAATCATATTCAATATAAAAACAAAAATGTACACTAGAGTCCCTTGAGAAAGAGTCTGGCAAGACGACGCCATATTGCTCAAGTCCTGCCTAAATACCCCTAAGAACTTGAGGGACTTTAGTCCTGCCGGACTTTATCTTGCCAGACTCTATATTAAGGGACTCTAATGTGCGCCATCATATAGCGCATATCACACGACTGTTTGCATTGACATGATTGTGCGCATATGTGTGTAACTTGACGAGTGAACACAACCCCAATATGTCTACTACAGTCTATCACGCATGCGTTTTGACATGTCATATCTTTATTTTTGATTTTGTATCAATTTTCTTGTATCTTATAGAATAACGGGGAGTGACGCTTTAGTTTTACATGCCTTATTTAATAAAATTTCATCTTTAATTATAAATTATTACTATAAAACCAGTAAGTATTAAATAAAAACAAACTTCAAACGTGTTCCACAATCTACTCTAAAAAAGAGTTTTTACATCCCTATAGATCTCAAAAATGGTAAGTTTTGTAATAAAATATTGGTACATTATATTCAATTGTTTCAATCAATTACTGACATATTCATAATTTTAGATGAAAATTAAAGATATCGATTTATCGTTTTTTAGTCTTTTGGTGAAAAAATAGCTTCGATTATGGAGAGACCTGGACAAGATCCCGTGTCCAAGGATGACGTTCCTTGGTGGATGAAATATGCAGGTCGGGGCTTAGGCACAATTGGGAGTCTCAGTAAGTTTGATAGAAGTTAACTTTAAATTGTTAAAAAGAAATTTTATTAAACGCATAATATGATATCTTAAATAACTTGTGATTTCTAATAACGTTTCTCCTTTGTTTTCAGTTGCAATATTTTTAGGAGCATGGATGTGTGTTGGTGTAATTGTAGGCTCAGTTATGTGTTTTATTAGTGGAATGTGGCAAATGGTCGCAGGATTTTTAGTTGTGACCGTTGAAGCACCGTGTTGCTGTATGTTTATTGATTTTGTACAAAATCTAAGTGATTGGGTTGAACGAAGACCTCATTGGAATCGTGCTGCTGGATATTGTCTGTAAGTAATATATTTTTTCACAAACATTTATCAGAAAGTAAAAATAAGTCTTAAATAAAATAATCAATAATAAATGTAAAAAAAAAAATTATTTTTCTACAGAATTGCTTTGCCGCCGGTATTTTTTTGTCCATCATTAAGTAGTATACTTGGAAGTGGATTAATATTTGCAACAGGAATAATTTATGGATTAATGTCCGTTGGAAGAAAGTAAGTACAAAAAAATAATTTTTAATTAAATTGCCATCTTGTTTTCATGATTAATATATATTTATATTGAAATATGCTTCCTACTAATAAATATGTGTATGCGAGATTTTTTTAATGTATGTTAAATTATTTAAACTCTTTTACAAAATTTAACCAATGAAATCTTGGCTTACATTAGACTACATTTAAAAAACGGATTTAAGTGATTTATGTTGTGATCATATGATAAGAAAAAAATTATTATATACGTTCATTAATACGTTATTAATGACTTGGAGACAATTATATTCAAAAATGCATATAGTTTTCAATTTCTAAATGTCTATTTTAAAATTAATGATTTATGTAGTATATTAATAAATAAATAATTAATAACTAACAAAAATGATAGAGGGTCAAGACCAGACCCTACAGGACTGGCTTCACCAAATGGTATGACTTCTCCTCAAGCAACCGCACCACCAACAGATCATCATACTACTTTAATGGAAGATCCAGATGTGTGGCGACCAACATAAACTACTGTTAAAAACTGTCATTTTATTACAAAGGCAATCATAAACCTATTAATACCGTTAGAAAATTAATTTATGCACGTTATAATATTTGCTTTGCTTTCTCTTGTTTTATTTTTATTTATTAAATTGGTGTTTTCTCTTATTAAAATAATATAGCTTGATAATTATAACAGTTGATTATGAACCAATTTCTTTTTATAATTTTCAATTACAATTTTACTAATTTAATTTTAAAACTAATCATTTCCAATTCATCTTGAACTTTTTTGTTGTATATTATATTCACTCTATTTTATTTTATCTTATGATATTGATTTTTATAACTTCTTACTTCTTAGTAGCTTAACTTCTGAGATTTAATCTTTTTCTAAATTCGATCTTTATAAAAAAGGATAAATATGTACCATTTATTTTTATTGAAAAACTTTTATTTAGCTGATTAAATATCAAAATATTTGAGAAAAATTTTTAGCTTAACAAACACACTTGGCCTTAATTGAAAGATATTTTTTAATAAACAATAAATACTTATCCTTTGTACGGTTTCTTAGATATACATTTCCTTTATATACTCAAATATCTATTACAAATTCCCTGTTTATAAAGATAAATATATTTTTAAATTGTTACGTTAACATTTTAGGGCTCCGTTGGAAGAAATGAGATCGGCAGCATCGAGTTCTCAAAACCCTCCATCTAATATGAAAGCAAGTTTAGTTGAAAATGTTCAGCCTATAGGATTTTCTTCAAAACCAGATAGTAATGTTTGACGCTTTAGATTATTTCAAATAACATTAATTAATTTAATTCAATTTTTATTTTTATTTTATAATGAAAAAAACTTTGATAATTTGAATGTCAGCAAAGAATTATTATAATGAAAATTTACGTTATTTCTCTAGTCGTATACTATTTAACTCGTATTCAATCAATATAATAAAATTAATGAAAATATTATGTAAAAAGGAAGATTAAGCTGACATTTCGTATTAGATTTTAAATAATATTAGTATTAAGAAGATTTGTTGAATTTATCTATACATTGAATACTTTCAATTAGTCGTAGATACAACAAAATTTTTTTTAAAAGCAAAAAACTGCCTCCCAAGTATTCCATTAAAACTAGAAAAATTTAAATTTTTGATAATTGTTATAAGTTACTGCTTAAAAATTTGGTCCTAATTTATATGAATTAAATGAATGATTGGTCTGTAATTTCACATATAAAAAAATTTTAAGCAATTTGTTGTTAATGCAAGTTAGTTAGTTACATATACGAATATTCAAAATATTTACAGTGAGCGGAAATTAATTAAATTTTTATTTACAATATTTATCCAAAAAAAAAAAAAAAAACAATAATTTATTTGCATTTATTAAAGAATAAGAGATTTTTAACCTTAATATTTATTTAACAACATAAATCTTCTTTACGTTTATTCACTCGTAAATATTTTTTACATTCAAAATACTTTTTAAAATAAAAGTAATCAATTGAAATTCCAATTACGTTAGTAAAATCTTCCGGTAAAATTTATGCCAACATTGAAAAATTTTGAAAAATTTTATCTTTTTACAAATATTAATTTTAGATTATTCTGAGAAATCATACTTATTGTATAATAGTTTTTAAATTTGTAATTGTTTTACTATTGTTAATTATTATATCTTCCATACTGATGGAAATACTATTTAACGATTGTTTTTCTCTAATTCAATACTGAATGGAGCTCAGCTATCTTTCTTTTACTTATGACGTATTTCAAACTGAGGTTCATACTCTTTACATTTCAGAAATCACATATTTTATAACGAATTTATCTTAATTGATTAAAAATTTATTTCAAATATTCTTTATTGTTAAGAAATAAAATCGAAAGCAGATAATAACAGTGAAGAAATGACTTCTTTTATCAACTCCTGTATTATTATCTTTCAGAATACGTGTTTATATTAAGTTAGTTTGAAAAATTCAATTAAACAGAATCTGTTTTGTTCTCGGTTTACTTTGTAATTTTTATTTAACTGAGCTCAATATTTATGACGTATTTATTTCATAATTTTTGATATAATTTAAAGAACATAGTATAATATATGATGATTACTTATAAAAGACAACTTAATGTTGAATTAGAATAGAAAAAAAAATTTAGTACGAAATAAATGAAAACTTATCTGTAATGTTGAAACGATTAACTAATGAACATATCGAATGATATATTGAAGAATATAGTAAATTTATTATAAAATCATCAAGTTGCGTTTACATATACGAAAATTTACAAATCTGAACACTTGTCAACTATGCTAATAGAAATTTGAATAATTATATGAAGGCCTCATTTTCATTATTATTTAATTGTTGATTATATAAAGAGAAATTATTCTTGGATATTTCTTTACGAAAAAAATATGCCTTATGCAAATATTTAGAATTTTTTAAATTGTAAATATAATTAAATATTCCTTAAACGAATGTTTACTAAATTTATCATGAGAATTTTTTAGTGAATTATTTTGTTTGTATACAAATTTTATTTTATCATTGTTATATTAGTTCCTTTTTACACCATCGTAACAAAAATTTCTTTACTTCAAATCAACATTTATGTTCTTCTAATTTCTTCTAGCTATGTATTGTTTACGTGAAATTACAAAAATATATTGAAAAAAATTATACCTAAATAAATATATATCTTAAGAAAATAATGTTAATTTAACGTATACCTTTGATTTCATGGTAGTTGAAAAAAATAATTGATATGTACAAATATAATTTGAGTAGCACGCGACATACTTACTTTTATTCATTGATCGTGTGTATGTTCAGAATGTGAGTAGCATGTTAATTAATATTTGGTTTTCTTGTCTTTGAAAAAAAAATGTATTTAAAGAGAACATTTTATGAACGTTAAATTTTCATTGGAAACTATCCATAAATAGATTTATAATAAAAAAATGATCATTATATGCAATAAATATTGTAGATTAAAAATGTCAATAAATGTTATATTATAAAATACAAATATATGTATATGTATTCACTATATACATATTTGTAATGAATTTTAGAATTATAAACAATAAAATTTTCGGAATTACTTTAAACAATTTTGATTGATACATCATATTATTCTATACATAATTACATAAATAAACTTAATTTTAATTATGTATAATGAGTAGTTTTTTAGAATGAATCGTTAATCGATACATTGAGATATTCTGGCGAAATCTGTCGAGGACTGCGCCAGAATAAGAGATAAAATAATAAATTTTTGGGTTGTTTTGACCTTGAATGTCCAATTACTCTTTTCTAAGATGTCGAATAAATTTTTACAGGGTACTCGGAATGTCAAATTATTCTTTCCCGGTAAAACTATTTGTTACCCAGTTGCTTGTTAGTGCTGAACTATGTATGCGTATGCTCGTCTTCATTTACCTTTCGAGGTTGCTTAAAGGAGACGTTGATTATATTTGAAATACGACGCAGAATAAGCAATGGAATGCAATTTGAAGGTATATCGAATTTATCAAACAAATGTCCAAATATAGTTGGACCCGTCAACGACGTGAGGATGATGTTTTGGATCCTTTATTAGAGATATTCCACTCAGCTTCCGAATGATAGTCTCTCGATACTCTCTTAAGATCTTGTAATGCATGCAAACCTTACTGACCTAAAGGGTGGTAAAACGCGGAATAATTGTGTCCACAATTACAATAACCTTGTCTTTATTTCTCCTCTCTACTCTGTTAAAGCAAAAGGGGATTATTCCCTACCAGTTAAGATAGTTTTAGACTCTAATAGTAATATAATTACAGAATTATGATGAGATAACTTAAGACTATTTATCATATGGGTACGAGCCAGAGTTTAGCAGAAAGAGTTACAATTATAATTCTTAAACAACGCTAGCGTCGCCAAATACCCTGTATAAGTGACTTGGCGTGACTGTTAAGATTTTATAAAAGCATGAAATTGTGAAAATATTGAAAATATTTAAGCCAATTAATAAATAACAGTCACGCCAAGTTTTTGGTTGTTATGCTTATTGTGCCATTAAACGTACTAAATTTTTTTTCAAAAAAAAAAAAAAACCGAAGAAAATAATTCATTTTAAATATTGTTGATTTGTAGATTTAAATAATTGGCGTTTAATGATTTTAGGACTTTTTGTAATTTCATCATTGTCGTTATTTATGTTTGGCGCACATTTTTGTACAGCCCAGAAGGAGGGGGCTGTTTTTGATGAGATCATAAGAACGAACCAGAACTTACAGAAGGTACAAAAATTTGAAACTATTTGAATTCTATATGTCCTAATGAGAACGAATAGGAAAATAATATTTTTTTCATCACTCATGCAGGATAACTACTACTATACCGCACGCATCTCCGGGCGCCAACTCTCCGATTGTCCATTGTAGGCCTGGGAGCAATAAAACCCCGGATTTTAGGAAATAACCGCACGAAGACTTAAGAATAACGCACGAATACTTAAAATAAAAGTAAACTTTAAGGATTATTTTGTCTAAATCAATCCTTCTATTTTTTTTTTATGATATGTCACGTATTCAACATCTGTCTAGTAGTTTTCAAGTAAGCAAGAATATTTTCTAAGCTAGATGCGTATAAATAAAGAGCCAAACAATCGTTACGATACTTTAAGATTATTTAAATGATTTTCTTTCGTCCATATTGTTCATAGACGATTATAAACATTTTCCCTTACCACTGATCTTGGAGCGCGCGTTATTAAATTTTCTAACAAACCATTTGCCCTTAAATATCATTTTTCTGAGAATCGTTGAAGAATTTAGTCGAGTGGAGTTAAGATTAAATTAGATGATGGTCAAATTATACATTCACTTCTTCCAAAGTGTACCAACTTTATTATAAACATTAATTCACGAAGAATGAGTGAATAAATTGAAAAGTAAAAATAAAAAGATTTGAATGATTTTTTTTTTCTTTGCGGGAGGCTCTGTCCCCCAAACCCCCCGTTTTCTTCCCCCCGACTACTTCTTTAAAACCCCCCAAACGAACCCCCTGCCGCACTCGTAATGAAAAGTAGAATGTGTCACTAGGACGGTAACTAGCTGATTGCCCATGATGACAGTTAACGTCAAACCCTGCCATCATGGGCAATCGGCTAGTTACCGCCCTAGTTACACAGTATACTATTAATTTATCGTCCATTTCAATGAGAATCATTAAGAAGCATTGTATGAGACACTATAAGAACAAATAGGAAAATGATATATTCCAATTTTACGATTTAGTTTTACCAGAATGAAGAGGAAGCGGTGTACAAGTTTTTATAAGAATACATGGGATAATGTAATCTTTAATTCCATTTTCGAATCTTATGAGAATTAACTGGGGGATCAATGTGTGGGTTACTACCTTTGTAAAACAAACTGACAAAATTTCCGACAAATTCTAATACACAAACAATTTATAAGAGTGAATAAGATTGTTTCGGGTCTATTGGAAGACAAAAAATGGTCTTATAACTTATAACTATTTGATAAGAATTGATCAGAATTGATAAGAGTGAATTGATAAGAAATTATCGGTAAATAATATTTGTTTATTTCTGAATAAGTTTCATAAGAATGTATCAGATAGATATTACAAGATGCAATACGCATCAATTTGTAAAAGTGATAACTTTTCCTTCTATCCAGTGCAATAGAATTTTGCAAGAACGAATACTATTAGACTTTATGAAAAGCAATGAGTAAATGATATTTTTAATTTTTTGAATTAATTTATAAGAAACTATTGGACCATTTTAAATAAGATCCTATGAGAATTGATGAATAAGTGACGCCGTTTGATTCTCCGTCCGATTGTATACGATTACAGAAGAAAAGATGTTATCAGATTGAATAAGGACTTATTGATAAATAATTTTGTCAATATACCAACTATTTCTATAAGAAACTATGGGACCATTACTCACAAAATTTTATAAAAATTTATTAGATGATGAAACTGTTCGATGTTTAGATTTATAAATAAAAAAGAATAGATTATAACAAGAGTCGAACTTATATTGAAATATTACATGCCTGAAGGAAGAGAAACATCAAGTGACAAGCTCTGATGTTGGGCTCAGATATTAAAGATTCAACCGAATAGGGAGGGAAGATCTTGACCTTCGAGAGTGAACGTGTTAGAGCAATTCTGTGGGTATCATAGAGCCCACACTGCCAGAGCACGTGATTCAATGATTCTCTCTCCTCGCCACATTTACAGGAGGGGAGGCTAGTGAACCCAACTAGAGCCAGAGATTCACGAAGGTGGTAGTGATTAGCTCTACTACGATTCATAGTGACAATAAGAGGTTGTTTTAGGGTTTTGTTTGTGAACCAGGGTTTGCGTAGTTCACTGTAGTAATATTGGAACTAGTAAGTACCTTTGTTGAGGCCAACTTGGATAATTGAGTTGTTGGTATGAACAATAGACTCCCTCATGAATGTTTGGGAAAAATCAGAGAACGGGATGAGTTTGTGGGAAGGGGAATTGTTATTGGAAGCAAGTTTGGCCAGGGCATCCACCTCCTCGTTACCCCCGGATACCCACATGAGATGGGATCCAGAAGAACTGCACCGAGTTGGAACCTCTGGTAGAAATGTTGTGATATTTATTTTTAATTTCAAGAATATAATGATTACACTTAGAATTTAGTGAAGGAGAATTTAATGATTGGAGGACACTGAGAGAGTCAGTGAAAACAAGGAAATTAGAGAGGGGGTAGTCCAAGACAATATTAAAGGCTTCATTGAGAGCGGCACATTCAGCAGTGAATATAGAGGCGATGTGGTCCAGGTAAGAGGAAAGAGAGATATTGAGTTTTGGACACAAGCATGCAAAGCCGGTCGTGGGGGAGTGGGTACTCTTACTGCCATCGGCAAATATGAAAGAGGCGTCATACTTAGACATAGTTGAATCAAACTTCGAGTTGGAGTCAGAAGAATTGAGCAGTATTTTGCCTCAAAAGATATTAGCTGGGATCGTAGTGACTGTAGCATCGTAGCCAAACATAAAAGGAACAAAATTGTCGCGAAAATCTATTTTTTTATATACTTTCATAACGTCAGAGATGCTATGATTGATAAGTCTTCTGTTTTTCAAGGAACGATTTTTTCTTTTGTTGTTGAAGTTGAAATGATTGACAACAGATTTATGAATAAGGAGAGAATTGTTGGAGAGTATTTTAGCCAGTGAAGTTTCACAAAGAAACCTCGCTCTGTCCCTGATGAGAAGGAGCTTGGATTCTGCTATTAGGATATTTGAATGTGGAATGAGAACTTATTGATGAATAATTTTAATTAACATATCAACTTTTTGATAAAAAACTATAGAACCGTTTCTCATAAGAACGTTTATGAATTCATCAAGCATAAAAATGTGACTTAGAAAATATTTTCTCATCACGATATTCTCTATTAGGATTTTGATTTTCAGTAGGTATTTACTATTGGTTGTTGGAAGAGTTCAACCTATTAAATAATGCTAAATTCTTTTGCGGCGTTTAGAAATAAAGATGAATGTTTTAAGTCAGATTATCTTATTGAATCGATCAATTTCTTATTCAAATCTCTACTTTCATTTCTTGTAGAAACTCTTTATTTTCTATAAAATCGCTAACTTTTTTTTTGAATCATTATAATCCTATTCAGTTGTGTCAATAGGAAAATTTTAAATTTTGTAGGTTCGTGATTTCACTGGTTGAAGCAGGACCTTGTAAGTAATGGTCCTATAGTTTTTTATAAAAAAAGTTGACATGTTAATAAAAATTATTTACTAATAAGTTCTTATTCCATCTGATTACATTTATTCTAATACAATCGTATAGAATCAGATGGAGAATCAAACGGCGTCATTAACTGATAAATTCTCATATAATCTTGTGACAAACGGTTTGATTGTTTCTTATAAAAATAGTTGATATGCTGAAGAAATTGTTTACCGATAAGAATTCATTGATTTCTTACAGGAATTTATCTAATGTTTTTCTTTTAAATAAAATAAAATCCTATCTTATGACATTGGGATAAAAATATAATTTCTAAGTTGCATTTTAAATGTTATATCTTTACAAATGACAATTATTTTATTTCTGCTTAGAAATACTTGCAAGGAAGCGAACTTAATTCATGTTTAACAGGATTTTTTCGGACAAAGTTTCTAATAAATTTCATTTCAAGTGTATATTTAAACAACAAATTCGTGTAAATAAAAGAACCTCTAGTACGAATTAAAATTTCCTTTAGTTTAAAAGAATTTTTTTTGTGGTAATAAGATCCTATTGAAACGTCGAATAGGTTTCCCCTTAATTTTATAGGAAATTCTGAGACAACAATATTCCCAGGATTCACCGTACCGCAATGGAACATCTGAATAGGATTCAGCGTATTTCAATAGGACAACTCAATAGGATTCAAGCGATTTCTATAGGAAAAACAAAAACGTTCAATAGGATTCAATAGGAAACTTCCGATGCAATTTTCCTATTGAACTCTTTTCTCCCAATAGGATTCTTTAAGCAGGATATGGGCCTCAATAACATTATTAACTTCCCAGTGGGAAGTTATAGTAATGGGTCCGATTTTGCGAATCGCTAATTTTGACATATCTCCACGTTTTAAGGTCCCGCGAATCCAATACGACCGTTTTCCAGTGGACGTCTGTGTGTGTATGTACGTATGTGCGTACGTACGTTCGGAATTATTTTTCGCCTCGATTATCTCGAGAACAAAAAATGATATCGATGTGGGACCACTTGCATTCGACGCGTAATTACGTAACTTAGAACTGAAAAAGTTTTCAGGAAAATCGGTAGAGCCATTTTTTTGGCAGAATCAAAAAACTGGAAAAAAAGGAAATTACCTGAATTTTGCAATTTATAAATTATACCATTTTTTAGACAAAATTTCAAGATCATTGCAGAAATATGAATATTAAATGATTGGAATACTTGTATGGATATATGATGACAATATTTCATCGAAAAAAAAAAATTTAAAAAACAATATCAGCAATCCCGGGAAAAACATTCAGATCTGAAAAGATCTGGTCAGACATAATTCACTTATTTTTTTTAGCTCTGATCAGATCTAGCCAGATCTCGATTTTGTCTATATCTGACGAGATTTAATAAGATATGGCCAGATAAGTCCTAATGTTATATTATTCATCCGATCTGTCTATATATAACCACACATAATATTACCTATGCAGATACAAACGCTAGTAGCTATAACCAGATCTTTCTATATATGAACATATTCAATAATATTTGATCTGATTTGACACAATAATACGTGTTTGTATATAAGTCAACATGGAAATACATGGTGAGAAGGAAAAATATAGGGATACATATATATACATATTGAGGTGAAACTCCTTTTATTCACATGAACCATCAATCTTTATTACAACTTTATTGAAGATAAATATATATTTCGATTATAAGGTTATAAATATCCTCTTTTTAAATATCTATGAATACATTAAACTTTGACTATCATTTGTACTATTCTAATAATTATGACGTCTTATTTGACGTATTACAAATTAACAATACTGGAATAATAATGTAACTACACAAATAATCAGTCTATATCCATAGAAGTAGACAAGTTACCAAAATATTTCTAAATTAAATCATGACATAAAATATCAATGAGCATCGAACTCTAAAAAACTAAACTTTGATAATGAAAATCATTTAAATTATGACTTCTTATTGGACGTATTACAAATTAACAATACCGGAATAATAATGTAACGACACAAATAATCAGTCTATATCCATAGAAGTAGACAAGTTACCAAAATATTTCTAAATTAAATCATGACATAAAAATATCAATGAGCATCGAACTCTAAAAAACTAAACTTTGATAATGAAAATCATTTAAATTATGACTTCTTATTGGACGTATTACAAATTAACAATACTGGAATAATAATGTAACTACACAAATAATCAGTCTATATCCATAGAAGTAGACAAGTTACCAAAATATTTCTAAATTAAATCATGACATAAAAATATCAATGAGCATCGAACTCTAAAAAACTAAACTTTGATAATGAAAATCATTTAAATTATGACTTCTTATTGGACGTATTACAAATTAACAATACCGGAATAATAATGTAACGACACAAATAATCAGTCTATATCCATAGAAGTAGACAAGTTACCAAAATATTTCTAAATTAAATCATGACATAAAAATATCAATGAGCATCGAACTCTAAAAAACTAAACTTTGATAATGAAAATCATTTAAATTATGACTTCTTATTGGACGTATTACAAATTAACAATACTGGAATAATAATGTAACTACACAAATAATCAGTCTATATCCATAGAAGTAGACAAGTTACCAAAATATTTCTAAATTAAATCATGACATAAAAATATCAATGAGCATCGAACTCTAAAAAACTAAACTTTGATAATGAAAATCATTTAAATTATGACTTCTTATTGGACGTATTACAAATTAACAATACCGGAATAATAATGTAACTACACAAATAATCAGTCTATATCCATAGAAGTAGACAAGTTACCAAAATATTTCTAAATTAAATCATGACATAAAAATATCAATGAGCATCGAGCTCTAAAAAACTAAACTTTGATAATGAAAATCATTTAAATTATGACTTCTTATTGGACGTATTACAAATTAACAATACCGGAATAATAATGTAACTACACAAATAATCAGTCTATATCCATAGAAGTAGACAAGTTACCAAAATATTTCTAAATTAAATCATGACATAAAAATATCAATGAGCATCGAGCTCTAAAAAACTAAACTTTGATAATGAAAATCATTTAAAGCATGCAAATGAATAAAAAATTGAAATAATTTTTCCAAAATCACGTTTTCTGTGAGTATTAGTTGTTATGGAATGTACTTCTTGCACATTGGTATTCCCTCTTAATCTCTCCCAATCGTTGTGACATTGCTTTTCCGATGTAATTATCACTTTGAACTTCAAGCCCCAGCTCAGTCGCTTTTTCTTTTGAATATTCTGAAAAATAGTCAAAAATATATTATATAATACTGGAAATGTAAGATTATAAGTCATAGAAAATGCAATTGACGTATTCATTACCAATGATAACCTTTTTAGCTGTTCCATCGAGACAATATGTGGTTTGTTGTAAACGTTCTCGGCCTTGTGAGCGAACTGATTGGCCAGTAAAAGTGCACTTGGACAAAGCATGTGGCTTGAATACACCTTCAATCAAGCGTCTTGCAATGTGAGATGCTTTTCGTGACCCTCCTATAGCACTGTCCAGTATTATTTTTCGACAATATATGTTTTCTCGTAATTCAATCATCTGCAAATATTTGTATTTATATTCAAACAATTGTATGATAATTTATTTGTTAATAATAGAAATCCCACATACCTGCTCATTACGATGAACTCTACCGATTAACTGACTACCTGGTACTGAATAATCGATATTGTCATCATCATCTAGCTCTCTTTCTTCTCTATTAATATTGGCATTACGCATAATATTTTCTTGATTTATATGTACCTCTTCTTCCTGGTCGTTATCATTACCATTATTTTGTATAGCATCTTGATTATTTTCCTCAATCACATCTTGATAATTTTCTTGTATACCATCTTCACCATCATCCTGTATACAATACCGCGAATTATCCTGCATGTCATCAAAATGTTGTTCATCTCCAGGTGCTAATTTATTTCGATTTTGCTCCACATTTTTTGCTGTATCAATAGAATAATCATCCCTAGCTTCTCCGATATTCATTTTTGGTACATTTCTTTTCTTCAATTTTGAAATATCTTGTACTTTCGATGTACATGGTTCATTCGGTTCACTACTTTCTGAGGACGAAATGTTTTCTTTTGTTTTTAAAATTTTCTTCTGCTGTAATAAAATCAATCAATTTATATAGTACGAATTAGAAGACATCAATTGTATCATATTCGATTTTTATACAATATTAGATCACTTACTTTTTTCTGAACATCATTTTTTGTTGTTTTTTCTTTTTTTGGGGTTATTCTAGGAGACCATTTTTTTGCTGCTATACGTTTTCGTTTACCTAAAGAACTAGATTTATTCAAATCAATATTTGTTTTCTTCGAAGAGGCTTGTTCTAACTTTTTCTTCTCAGATATCAGAGAATTTCTGTCATCTACGAAAGATGAAAAAATGAATAAAATCGTAAAAATTCTCATGGACATGCAATTTTTACTTTATCTATCGAAATATTAAAAATATTGAATATTACATTATGACTGACAATAAATAATTATCATACGTAATTTAATTACCTGATTTTTTCAATATAATTCCATTATGCACTTTATTTTTAAAAATAAATTGAACTTTGTCACCTTCTTCTAAATAAGCTTCTTCTGTTTTAATAATAGAATTGTCATCACAAATATGATATAAATTTTTCTTATCAAATTGCACAAGATACATTTTGTTCTTTATTTTTTTAAATAATAAACAATGCAATAATATATTATTCTAATAAACTCATAAAAATGCGTCACAAAAATTGCCGGCTTCCGACGAGAGTACGTGATAATCAACAAGTGATATCATGGCCGTTACATAAATGCGGAACAGTAGGAATAGGCGGAATAGTTGAAACGAGTAGAATAACCGGAACAAGCGAAATAAAATGAAATGTAATTTAGAATTCAACACGAGATGAACGATTGAATTATGTAAATTATTAATTAAAATCAATCAATATGAATTTACAGCAGCATTATTATCATTGAATTTCGCATTGAGTTTCCAATTCCATTTTATTTCGTTCCGCTTGTTCCAGTTATTCCACTTGTTTCAACGATTGTGCCTGTTCCGTTTTTGAATGTTCTGCTTTTATGTAACGGCCATGACGCCAAATGTCGATAATCACGTGCTCCTATCGTAAGCCAGTATTATAAAAATATATTACATCTCAACAACACTAATCGTTTAAATAAAAAATATATTATATTCAATATTTCATGATAGGTAAGTAAATTTATCTCAAACTTTTAAATTATTCAAATTTTAACAAATTAATCATCAAATGAATGAATTTATTTTTAGAATTTATTTTTTACAGTCCACAAAGAAATATGTCGTTCGATAAAAGGAATAATCCTGATTTCGATGAATCAACAGAATCTCCAGAAAAGAAAAAATATAAACTTTGGAAAGAAAATTCAAGCATACTGGTAAATAAGTTGACTGTCATTTTTTTAATTCAATCGTACACTTTATTTCATTTCTCATGACTTACTGTTAGTTCTGAAGTGTCAAAAATATTTAAAAGTATTAAAAAAAATTTTTCGCCTTGCATCAATAATTTTTTCCATTAATATCTATGACTCTCACTATCAAATACATTCACGTCATGTAACTTTTTGTAGGTTCCTTTGAAAACATTACAACGTTGGGCAAAGAAACGAGTAAAGATTAGGAGTAATCATACCGATATTGAGTTTAATATAAATCGACAACATGATGACAAAAGTTTAGATAACAATTATAGTCCCAATGATGAAAACCTTACTTCAAGATTGTCTTCGTCTGATGAATATAAACCTATTTATGAAGAAAACAGAAAAAAAATAAGAGAATTTAGGGGTGTAAAAGATTGTGGAGAGATCATCGATGATAGTAGTGAGAATGATTGTGAAGAGATCATTGAAGATAATGATGAGAATGATTGGGAAGACATCATCGAAGATAATGATGAAAATATTAATACCAATAGCAATGATACTTTTAGTGGCAACAATAGTAATAATCATAATAGACATGATGATAGCAATGTTAATGATAACAATAACATTGCTGATAATCACACAAAAAATAACGATGCTACCAAATTATACTTAAATGCAGAGGTAACAGTGATGGAAAGTGTTCATATAGTTCTAAAGTCATATTTAAATCGAAAATTAACTAAAATTGCTTTACAAGAAAATTTGAATATACTTCAAAAAGTGCTTCCTAAGCCTAACAAAATGCCAAAAACTATATTTACATTATTCGATTATGTTCGTAAAATATCTCCACCTGTTAAAATTATCAAACATTTGTATTGTAAAAAATGTGCGTTTTATACTGAAGAAAATAGTGTTTTGAGAATATGTACGTCATGCAAAAGCACAGAGGGCACATCATATTTTTACGAACTGGATATTATCGACCAGATAAAATTTCTGTTTGAACATAGAAACTTGGCCAGTAAATTGCAAGTTTTACCTCATCATAGTGAATTAATCTCAGATATTACTGATGGTTCCGAATACATCAGAGTTAATTCTAGGAAAGATCGTAACCAATATGATTTGACGTTGATTCTCAATACAGATGGCTTATCTTTAGTGAAAAGTGCTACAACTCACTGTTGGCCTCTTATGTTCACCATAGCGGAATTACCTGAATATCTTAGAGAGTCATTTATAATTATAGTCGGTTTGTGGTATGATACTCAAAGAAAACCATTAATGAATACTTTCTTAAAGCCCGTTTGTGATAAAATTATTAAGAGTTTCGAGAAGGGTATTCAATGGACTGATAAAACAACAAATGAGACCTTTACTTCAATGATTGTAGCACCATTGTTCATAGCTGATGCTCCAGCTCGAGCAGCAATTCAGAATATTTCTTATTTCAATGGAAAATTTGGCTGCAACATTTGCCAAATTAAGACTCAACAATGTAAAGGTCCCAAGGATAAAAAAAAAAGAAGAGTTTTTTTATTTAAAGAGAAAACAAGTTGTTTAAGAACATCTGAACGAATGATTGAGCAAGGTAATAAAGCTTTTACTGAAGGAAAAATACATATTAAGGGTGTAAAAGGATCAACTGTCATTTCTAATTTACCATTTATTGATTTGGGAACCTGTGTGATCCCAGAATTCATGCACTCAGTGCTTTTGGGTGTTGTGAAGCAATTTATTAACATTTGGATAAATAAAACAGGTGATTGGAATATTAAAAAACATCTCGATAATATAGACTCATTTATTTTGAATATTCATCCACCATACTTCTTCAATAGGATGCCTCGAAAATTGTCAGATTTTAAATGTTTTAAAGCATCGGAATTTTTCAATTGGCTCCTATACTATTCAGCTCCAGCACTTCTTGGTTTCTTACCTAACAAGTATCTACAACATTGGTTTCTTTTAATCGTGTCTATATATAATTTACTTCAGAAACCCATACACATGAATGACTTAAATAGTACTGAGATTCTTTTACGATTATTTGTCAGAGATGTTGGTGAGTTGTATGGTAATCATGAATATTCATATAATCTTCATCAATTAACACACCTTGTATTATGTGTTCGACGTTGGGGACCATTATGGTCATCATCTGCATTTCCGTTTGAAAATTATAATGGAATCATCGCGAAAAGTCTCCACGGTTCGAAACATCTTGGTGAAGAGCTGATGAAAAATTTGAAATTAGCTCAAGGTATACATGCTCTAAAAAATAAAATACATAATGATCTGAACGTATCAGCTGGAAATATACATAAAAAAAACAAGTATAGACTTATGAATAAGATAAAGACATGTAATATTCGAATGAATGATCTTGAGCTACAAATTTTGAATTTAAATCATCTAAATTTAATAAATATAAATATATACTCCCGGATGGAAATTGATAGACACATTTATACAACAGAAATTTACAAACAAATTAAAACAAATAGTTACACAATTAAGTTGAGTACATATGAATACGAAGAAATGTATGGTGTAATTAGATACTTTTTAGAAATTGATAATGAATTGTACTTCATTTTTAAAAAGTTTTCTATTCAACAACACCGGCTATTAATTCATCAAGAATCTATGACAAAATTACATTTCATACTCCCTATTGTAGAGACTGATGATTATAAATTAATAAATGTAAGAAATATTATTAATATAAGTCACATGATCCAAGTGGATAATTTTATTTGTAAATGTCCTCATGTATTGAATAAAGTAACGTAAAAATATATGTATGTAACATGTTTAAAGTGATTAAAGTTCCTGTTTTTCAAATTCGAACACACATCTAAGCAGATCTGGTCAGATGTGGCTAGATCTGACCATATCAGACTGTAGTAAATTTACATGAACCAGGTCTGATTAAAATGAATTTCATGAATAGTAAGATCTGACCAGCTGAAATTATGTCAAATTGATAAAAGTCAGGTCTAAATAAATTTGATAGCATGTTCTATTAGATCTGGTTATATCTTAATAGACATGAAATTGCGGTCAAGACAATGTCGTCAGATCTGGCAGGTTCTGCCCCAATTCGATCAGATCAAATTGCATTGAACCACATAACAAGACCGGGTCTGATAAAATATGATTGTTCCCCATCATGCATAATCATGTCAATACACTTAAAATAACAGATTTGTCAAGATATAAGTAGATCTGATTTGATCAAATTAGATCTAAGCAGATCTGATAGTTTTTCCCGGGATGAAAGAATTTTAAACTCGTGTCAGGATTGAGAAAACAGCATTAAAGACGCTATAATAGTTCATAATAATTGTCAATAATATGGAATTGTGTTCAAACAATTGAACATTATTACTAACAAGTGATTATTGATCATAGTAATATTTAAATAATAAGTTTTAAATTGTTATAAACAATAAAAATAGGGACCCTTTCGATATATAAGAGTACTTTTAACGCATAATTTTTTCGTTTACTAAAGAAATGTTACCAACCGTATGACATAAATGAAAACATACTTTTTTCGTGTATAACAATGAAATTCGTTGTAAATAATGAAAAAAAGGATCTATGAGGTACATTCGAATTCTTCTAACGCACAATTTTTTCTTTTACTGAAATAAAGTAACTAACCATATCAAATGAATAAAAACAGACTTATTTCGTTTATAACAATTCCATTTGTTATAAAAAATGGAAACGGGTTCTATTCAAATTGTTTTTTTATTTTTTCCACTGGGATGTTGGTCGTGTGGACCTTTTGGGTCGCACCCAGACCACTGCAGAGCACTGATATTTCAATTTAAAATCAGACCATACAAAGTATCATGGAAAGCTGATGGTACTAGATATATGATGTTTATTCAAACAAACAATGAAGTATTTTCTATTAATAGAAATAACAGTATATTTGAGGTATCCGGATTGGCTTTTCCACGCTGTGAAGATATTTCAAGAACTCTGAAAGATGCTTTATTAGATGGAGAAATGGTTATTGATGAAGTACACGGTACTAAATATCCTAGGTACTTAGTTTTTGACATTATCATGTGTGATAGTAAAGATGTATCGACAGACTCATTTTTTGTTGAGCGATATGCTATAACCAAAAAAAAAGTGATGGGAGGCCGAATTAGAGCATTAAAGGAAGGCCGAATACGACGAGATCGAGAACCCTTTTCTATTCGTCAGAAGCAATTTTGGGATATTACACAAGTGAACAGTTTGTTAAGTGAAAAATTAATGAAACAATTGGTTCATGAACCAGACGACCTGATCTTCCGGCCTTCGAAAGAGCCTTACATCCCTGGACCAGCATGAACCGTCTTGAAGTGGAAGCCGCTATCGTTGAATTCAGTGGATTTTAAGTTGAAAATAGTCGTCGAATCAGGTATGGGTATTTTATCTAGAAAAATTGGTCATTTATATGTTGGGGGTTTGAGCAAACCATATGGTTTCATTCCGGTTACTAACGAAATAGAGAAGCTCAATAATAAAATAATTGAATGTAGTTTTAAGAACGGTCGTTAGGTATTTATGCGCGAAAGAACGGATAAAGATTTGCCAAATTCGTTTGAGACTGCTCAATGTATTTTTAATAGCATTAACGCGCCAGTAACATCTGAATTTATGTTTAATTACTTAAGTAAACGTAAATTCAACGAGAATTGGGAGGATTGCTTGCCTCCACCAGCCAAACGACGGAGATAAAAATTAGATTTTTTTATGTTTCTATTTTTTAGCATGAGTAGAAAAGTGCGTATGTTAAACATTACCAACGCACCAATGTGTGATCATTTAAAAAAAAAAATTTTTCATAATAATAATAATAATTATTTTCAACTTAGATTAAATTTCCGATTTTTCGAATTTTAGATATAATATTTGAAATCAACGGTTTAGAGTAACCAAGCACTTTTCTGGAAATGACTAACTTTATCTTTATTATATTTTTCAGCCTCGGTGGTCAAACCTTAGCCTTTGACAATTATAATTGCCTTGCCAACCTTGAAGAGTGCAATGAAATCTAAGATAAAATAAAGGCCGAAATTTAGGGTAATAATGTACCTGAATTCTTTTAAATGAGGATTGAAATGGGAGAATCTTTTGAAAATTTTCAAAATCACGTAAAGTTATTCCAAAGTAGACAAAACTAGTTTTCTTTGGAACGAAGATGTACAAATTTAATTGTCAAAATGTAACAAAGTAACTAATTGTACACTACAGACATCTTGTAGTCAGTGTACCAACTAAAAATTTCTGGCGGCACGAAAAAGCAACTTCTGGGCTTCTAGGTAAGACAGTATTCTTTGTACATACAGTACCGGACATAAATTCTGTATGATTTTCTATAGGACGGTATAGGGAAATCGCCTGTATAACCGTTAAAAAATTAAATAGCATCTATGTCCGGTATTGTTTATTTATGTTATGAGAAAAATAAGCAAATTTGGAATATTTATTATCATTATAAATAATTATTTACTAATTAAATAAAAATCAATAATTATATACTCATAAGATGTTGATGCTTTCAATAAATTCATGCCAATTACACGGCAAATGTAGGATATCCTTCAGCATCATACAAAAGTTTTACTTTCGACCATTACACCAAAGAATACAGACCCATAGAAGCCCAGGGCAATAGGATTTAATGTCGCAGTAGAACGCTCAGTACTAACTGCGACCACAGATGTCGCAGCAGTCCAAATGAGTAGGCTGGAGATGGAGTGGCCAGCAGTCGTTGACCAAACGTCAATCGAACCAGTATTGAGTCAGTATGTAGATGAATGTTTGAATTTTTAGGTGATTTAGATAGCAGTAAACAATGATAACATGGATGAAAAAATTCATTAAAGAAACAACTAGGTAAACCAATAATCAGAGCCAGGTTATATTTCCGAAATTCTCGACTATTTCCAATTAGGATATCGCATTTTAAATAATGCAAATTTCGAATAAATGACAATGGAACATGATTTTTTCATCTTTTATAAATGAGAATTTTTTTAATTATCAACATTGAAGAATAAAAAATGGCAAAATTATGAATATCAGTCTGATGTAGAATTCTGTATAATTAAAATATCGAAAAGTCGGAAATCAAGCTCGCAGGCAATTATGAGAGCGTCCATTTTAGGGGAAAAAGTGCTTAAAACATAACTTTTCCATCTTTCAAAATTAATTACTTTGTCAATTATTAAGATTAAGGAATCAAAATTAGCAGAATTATACAAAATAGTCTAATGTATAATTCTGTATAATTAAAATAATGAAAAGCCGCGAATCAAGCTCGCGGCATTAATTATAATCGCAGCATAAAGGACATAAAAAACAATATTTTTTGCAAGAGGACAATAAATTTTAGTGATCTCCAGGTAATAATGTTATATATTCATAATCGGTAATAAAACATCTAAGAGTAGTGCCATAACATAAATTTCACACTATTCGATATACCACCTAACCTTACTTACTAGATTGTATACATTTTTCTTGTAGACGAAGTCTAATTAACAAAATATTATCAACTCCTGGTAGAGTTTTAAGAGTGAGACTTTTTTCTAAATTCTTATAATTTTTTATGAATAAGCGGGGAGCCTATTCTTTTTATTATCCATCTCAAAAAGTTGAGAAGTCACGAGTACAGTGGTCTATCTTGTGGTAGAGACTATACTACAGGTAGTTTAGTAACTTTAGGTTAATCGGTCATTTCAATAAAAATGGAACCTGTAAGCAGAACATTCACTATTTATCGTTGAAACAAACTAAAAATAAGATTTATTAATTTTGAAATTTTCTTCTCAAGATGGAAATTGAATACTACCGTTTTGAATGGAAGGTCGGTACAGCACCTATGGATAATGAGGAGAACGTGATGGTAACTTTTTTTTCGAATATTTTTTTAATAAAAAATTTTAGGACAATATTAATATCACTAATTTATTCATGTTAGATCGATGATGCTTATAATATCCACTGCATAAAGAAGCATCCATTTTACGTCACAATTGAATTGCCCCGTACACTTATAGGACCTCGACTTATAATCATCAGTTTGATCAATTCCTTATTACATAGTCAACTCATTGAACGCTGTGAAAAGCATACTAAATCTGATCGATTAACAAAATTATGTCATAAAGCACTCCCATTAGTCATACATGAAGATCTTTCTTCGGATTACCCTTATAGGTATGCCGAGAATGGGAGTGTTGCAATCATACTGCCACCGCAACAGCAAGTACATGGAATTCCTGTTGCCATCAAGTGTTAATCAAAATGTACTCGAAAACCATTTAGTCTCATGGTATGCGTATTAAATGAAGAATTAGACGTTCCAATAAAAATTCTGCCGATGCACGTTTACGAAAATCGGACGGAATTGATTGATAGCTGACATAGTTCCTACATTTCTGGTGTCAACCGATTCTTGTAAATCCTTTAAGATGTTTTTTACTATTTTTTCAGCCAGTACGCCATCTCTAAAATCAATTTGAATAGACTGTAATCGCGGGAAATTCGCCATTTCTCGTCGTTCACTTAATATTCTAGCTATTTGAGCTCTAATTTCCGTTAAAACGGAATTAGAGAGGAATTCCATGTACTTGCTGTTGCGGTGGCAGTATGATTGCAACACTCCCATTCTCGGCATACCTATAAGGGTAATCCGAAGAAAGATCTTCATGTATGACTAATGGGAGTGCTTTATGACATAATTTTGTTAATCGATCAGATTTAGTATGCTTTTCACAGCGTTCAATGAGTTGACTATGTAATAAAGAATTGATCAAACTGAAGATTATAAGTCGAGGTCCTATAAGTGTACGGGGCAATTCAATTGTGACGTAAAATGGATGCTTCTTTATGCAGTGGATATTATAAGCATCATCGATCTAACATGAATAAATTAGTGATATTAATATTGTCCTAAAAATTTTTATTAAAAAAATATTCGAAAAAAAAGTTACCATCACGTTCTCCTCATTATCCATAGGTGCTGTACCGACCTTCCATTCAAAACGGTAGTATTCAATTTCCATCTTGAAAAGAAAATTTCAAAATTAATAAATCTTATTTTTAGTTTGTTTCAACGATAAATAGTGAATGTTCTGCTTACAGGTTCCATTTTTATTGAAATGACCGATTAACCTAAAGTTACTAAACTACCTGTAGTATAGTCTCTACCACAAGATAGACCACTGTACTCGTGACTTCTCAACTTTTTGAGATGGATAATAAAAAGAATAGGCTCCCCGCTTATTCATAAAAAATTATAAGAATTTAGAAAAAAGTCTCACTCTTAAAACTCTACCAGGAGTTGATAATATTTTGTTAATTAGACTTCGTCTACAAGAAAAATGTATACAATCTAGTAAGTAAGGTTAGGTGGTATATCGAATAGTGTGAAATTTATGTTATGGCACTACTCTTAGATGTTTTATTACCGATTATGAATATATAACATTATTACCTGGAGATCACTAAAATTTATTGTCCTCTTGCAAAAAATATTGTTTTTTATGTCCTTTATGCTGCGATTATAATTAATGCCGCGAGCTTGATTCGCGGCTTTTCATTATTTTAATTATACAGAATTATACATTAGACTATTTTGTATAATTCTGCTAATTTTGATTCCTTAATCTTAATAATTGACAAAGTAATTAATTTTGAAAGATGGAAAAGTTATGTTTTAAGCACTTTTTCCCCTAAAATGGACGCTCTCATAATTGCCTGCGAGCTTGATTTCCGACTTTTCGATATTTTAATTATACAGAATTCTACATCAGACTGATATTCATAATTTTGCCATTTTTTATTCTTCAATGTTGATAATTAAAAAAATTCTCATTTATAAAAGATGAAAAAATCATGTTCCATTGTCATTTATTCGAAATTTGCATTATTTAAAATGCGATATCCTAATTGGAAATAGTCGAGAATTTCGGAAATATAACCTGGCTCTGATTATTGGTTTACCTAGTTGTTTCTTTAATGAATTTTTTCATCCATGTTATCATTGTTTACTGCTATCTAAATCACCTAAAAATTCAAACATTCATCTACATACTGACTCAATACTGGTTCGATTGACGTTTGGTCAACGACTGCTGGCCACTCCATCTCCAGCCTACTCATTTGGACTGCTGCGACATCTGTGGTCGCAGTTAGTACTGAGCGTTCTACTGCGACATTAAATCCTATTGCCCTGGGCTTCTATGGGTCTGTATTCTTTGATTACACTGACAGAAAAAATGTGATAGCTAGAAAGTATACTAGCGGCAAACACAAAATATACTCAATTTGAGTATAATTATTTTTTGATGCAAGTACATTTTATATCAAAATGAAGTTTAAAGTGTACTGCACAATCATAATAACATTAACTTGATTTCAAATTTTCCATCACTCAATCCTAATATAATATTAATTTATACCAAAAATAGCGATTACTGCATTTTTGTAAATATTTTGTTTATCTCAAGTAGGTAGATAATAAAAGAAGATTACAAAGTTTACTTCAGTTGATAATATAGTTTTCTTACACTGAGGATCTTCCTTACTTTCCACAAGTGTATTTTATACGGAGATCCCGTATAAAGTGTACTTATGCTGAGTATAATGCTGTTTTACACTTCAGAAACCATTTTCTCATATTATGAATTCTTTTTTATTAATAAGAAAATACTTGTTACTTGAATCAAGTATATCAATTCTTTACTGCAAGTATATTATATACTTAAATTAAGTATACGAAGTACTCATGCTAAAATTTTTTTCTTATTAAATTTAAAAATTTCAAAATATAAATAATCATATTAATAATAAAAAAGTTACTGTTATACCCATTGGTATTGGTCAATTTTAATTAGTGACCATTACTGATGAAGTAATTTAATGATTAAATATTCAGTAATTAATAAATAGATGAAAAGTAATCTTATAATAATTACAACAATTACTGTTGTACTTTTAAATACGTGGAGCTGCTACACTTACACTGGGCCTGTTAAAAGTCTAACTCGTAATATAGCGCTCAGAGATAAATTATTGATTATAGAATCTTTAATAATAATTAATAATTAATTGCATGTCTATTAATTAATTCTAAAAATGAATCGAAATTTTACAATGATTGGAACGATTATTGTGGTACATTTCAATACCTCAAGCTGCTGCAGTAAGACTTGTTAGGAGCTTTAGGAGTTTATCTTTCAATCCAGCGTTCAGCTATAAATGGCTTAATGTTAAATCTTTAATAATCATAATAAAATTATTTAATGTTCATTGATTAATTTAGAGAAAGAATCATAATTGAATGATAATAACAACAAATTGGTGTTGTGCTTTTAAAAACTCCAAGTTGCTCCAGTTAGACTATGCCTGTAGAGTGTTTATTTTCCAACTTAGCGCTCAGAAATAAATTATTCGATATAATACCTTTGATGATGATAAATAAATGATTGATTGTATAATCATTAATTCATAGAGATAATCATAATTTTTTCATAAGTGCAACAAATATTGTTGCATATTTCAATATCTCGAGCTGCTGCAGTTAGACTCTTTTACTGTAAGGAGTTTATTTTCTAACTCAACACTCAGCAATAGATTATTCGGTCTATTATCT
The DNA here is from genome assembly GCF_013357705.1 of Chelonus insularis. NCBI lineage: Eukaryota > Metazoa > Arthropoda > Insecta > Hymenoptera > Braconidae > Chelonus > Chelonus insularis. The sequence continues at coordinate 483,446 of NW_023276701.1, forward strand.
TTAATAATAATAATTTATTTATTAAAAGTCTAGTAATAAATCCACAAAAAGAATCGTTATCCTACGATAATTAGTACAATTGTTGTTGTACATTTTAGGACAATGAGTTGCTGCAGTTAGACTTTTGCCTGTAAAAAATTCATTGTCTAACTTAGCCCTTAGCTATAAACTATCTAATATCATATCTTTGATGATGATAGATAAATTATTAATTGAACAATAAAAAATTCATAGAGGTAATTATAATTTTCTATTATTTATATTTATATTTTTATAAATAATTTCTATTATTTATATTTATAATTTTCTATTATTTATATTTTCTATTATTTATATTTTGAAATTTTTAAATTTAATAAGAAAAAAATTTTAGCATGAGTACTTCGTATACTTAATTTAAGTATATAATATACTTGCAGTGAAGAATTGATATACTTGAATCAAGTAACAAGTATTTTCTTATTAATAAAAAAGGATTCATAATGTGAGAACATGGTTTTTGAAGTGTAAAACAGTATTATACTTAGCATAAGTACGCTTTATACGGGATCTCCGTATAAAATACACTTGTGGTAAGTAAGGAAGATCCTCAGTGTAAGAAAACTATATTATCAACTGAAGTAAACTTTGTAATCTTCTTTTATTATCTACCTACTTGAGATAAACAAAATACATTGGCTCACATTATACTGATTCCAAGTAGAAAGACTACTTAAATACAAGTACTTTATTTTCATAAAACTTGTATACTTATTACTTCTTCAACCGCTTGTAGTCTACTCAGGAGTGGTATATTCTGTATTTAGACTCAGTATTTTTTTTATTCATTTTAAAACGAAGTTTTACTGATTCCAGGTACTTTCTTTACCTGCCTTCCGAAACTTTTTTACCTATCACTTTTATACTGGGGACAAGTAAATTCTATAATTCGCCACCGGAAAAAATTTCTGTCAGTGTACATGGAGAATATAATATTATATTCTTCATGCTTTCGACAATTAACATATTGTACAATATTTGTATGTCGCCATCTAATGACTATTAGACTAACGATAGTTTTATAAGTTGTTGACGATTGCTTGACGATGAGATTGTTTATAGCTACGAGGGGAGAGTTTGTTTATCTCCAGTTTTTGACTGAGACTTGAGTTGACCGCACGGATTCTTCCTTTCTAATTAATTGCTGTCAATCTTTAATTAACATTTTTCTTTATTTATTAATTTTCCGAAGTTGTTATTTGGTCTTATTTTACAATATTTTAATTTTTTTACACGATTTTCATTAATAATTTAATCAATTTTGGTAAACTTAATTTTGGATATCATACACAATACCTTACCTTTAAAATTATTTGCTTTTGTTATACCATACGTCGATAAATATTAATCGTAATGACATTCAGACTTTTTTTTTATTTGTAAGAATAGATATTTTTTGTACATAGCTATGAAGAATACTGATGATAAACCACAGTAATCTGTTTTTAATTTAATAATTAAAATATTTAAAATTACGTATAGCAAATTTTCGCGAGTGTGCCAATAGCAGAAAAACCATTTGTTTATTTTTTTAGTGAATATGCTTGTTGTTCAACATGTATTAAAACAATTGAAAAAACAACAAATATTTATTTTCAACTTTCTTTATAAAGAAATAAAACGACATGATTCAGTAATAAAAATAATCGATTTTTTTAATTAAACAATGTGTACAGTACCGGACATAAATGCTTTTTTAATTTTTTGAAGGTTATATTCATAACATTTCTCTATACCCTCTTATAGAAAATCACACAGCATTTACGTCTGGTACTGTATTTGACAGTGAATGTTTATTTTAAATAATGCCATTTTATTTTTATTATCAGTCATCATCGTTGGGATACGAAATTATTAAACCATGGCAAGTATCAAAAATGAGACAAGTTCCTGATTATATTCCAAAACCATCGTACTATAAGACATCTATACCTCTAGAAATAATTGAAAAAATAGAAATTAAAAATGATCATCAGATTGAAAAAATGAAAAAAAGTTGTAAACTAGCTAAACATGTTTTAAATCAAGTTAAATTATTAATTAAGGTAATATCAAAATAATTTTGAGTAATTGAATAATCAATTTATAAAGTGGAAGAAATTTTCTATTTTATATTTTTATTGTAAATTTAAACTTGATAGCCTGGAATTACAACAGATCAAATAGATGAACAAGTTCATAATATGATTATAAATAATGGAGCATATCCAAGTCCTTTTAATTATAAAGGATTTCCCAAATCAATTTGTACAAGCATAAATAATGTCGCTTGTCACGGTATTCCTGATAATCGTCCCCTCAAAAAAGGAGATATTCTCAATGTTGATGTTACAGTAAAAAATTTATCTAAAATTTAGTTAATTGTTGAAAGTTTTCAATTTTTCTTTTGAATTATAATTTTATATTTTACAAATACTTTTTTTAATAGGTATATCTTGATGGATATCATGGTGATTGTTCTGAAATGTTTGTAGTAGTAGAAACTGATGAAAATGCTAATAAACTTATAAAGACTGTAGAAAAGTGTCTCAATGCTGCCATAAAAATTTGCAAGCCAAATGAAAAATTCAGTAGTATTGGTAATTAATTTATATTTACTTATTTTAGAGTTTTCATTACAAATAATCCTTCTGTTGTAGGGAATATTATCGAAGAAACTTCCTATCAAGATCAATTTTCAGTAATTCCTGTACTTGCAGGTCATGGAATTGGATCTTATTTCCATGGTCCTCCGGATATTTTACATTTTGGTATTAAAAAAAATGCAATTCAATTATAATTTAATTTTAGAAAAATTGTAATATATTCAATTATCTAGCAAATGACTACTCTGGAGAAATGCAGCCTGGAATGACATTTACAATAGAGCCCGCTTTAAGTGAAGGCGATACTCAAGTTGTTCTTCTTAATGACGGTTGGACCGTTGTTACATTTGATAATTCAAGAACTGTACAAATGGAACATACTATTCTTATAACAAATCACGGTTGTGAAGTACTTACAGTATCATAAATGTTTTTTTCTTTTTTTTTACATATTTATAAGAACAAACGCATTCTTTATTAAAGAATAGCAATATTTATTACACTGATGGTTATGTAAGTAGAGTAATTATTTGAATAGATGAAATTACATATTGAGTATATTTTTATTTATAGATACTCCACTGCTTTCTCCAATTTAGCAACTTCCCAGTGACCTTTATTGTCAAATGGTCCACGTATTTCTACACCTTTTTCCTTAGTAATTACTCCCAATTGATACTGGAATAAATTGTTTGATGTAACATGTTGATATAATTAGTGAAAATATGACAAAAAAATTTAAATTTACCCTTGGAAAAGAACGAGCATCTCTCATAAAGAGAACTTCCATACATTTATGAATTAATTCGGCCGCTTGTTCTTCTGTCATTTCTTTATTATTTTCCCAGGCTTTTCGAAGTAAAGGTGTTGCCATATAAGCACCATATCCAGTTGCAATCACTGGATCAACATATGCTGTACCAAGTTTGTCAACAGTTCCTAAAAATCTAATTTACGAAAAGTAAATAAGTAATTTAATTTTTACAATATCGATAATAATATTAATATAAAATTGAAAAAAATTATTTACGGCTTTCCATCTTCTAATCCAGCAATAAGAAAATTATTCCACAAAGGATCAAATTTCGACCTCTGATTATATAAAACACGAGTTAACCAGCAGTGAAGAGATTTTGGTTTGAGAGTAAAATCATCATCTAAACAATGTTCTTCAAGACTAATTTTAAAAAATCATTATTAGTGTATTGATGAAGACAGGATAATATTACAGAATTTAGAGAAAGGTGCAAAAAGTATTTACATTTTGTGTTCAATAATCATGCGAATGTATTGATAATCCGCATAATCACCACCAGATCCTAAGACGATGTTATCATTAACTTTTATAACACGTTCGACATTTCGGTATCGAGCAAGAGAACCATAAGATGCTAAAACATCCGCAGCAACCATTACACCATCCTTAAACTGTACTCCAACAACTGATGTTCCTGTTGTTACTGGAGACCTGTCAAAGAATGATATTTCATTTTTGAAGAATTACAAATACTTATTAAAATACTAGAATTTAATAATATTGTGAATAAATAAAACTATATAAAATTAATTAAAAATTTCTAAGCAAAAATAATAATACTACTTGAATGATGACATGCACTAATGCAAATATTCTATGTTTTATTGGATAATAAAACTATACGTACTGTGATCGAGTAATTGTATCAAAATTGAGAAATTTGCTAGAAAAATCTTGTAATAATCCTGGAGCTGGACCATTTTGCCAAAAAGGTTGAGGTGAAAAATTAGATGTAGTCCAAGATACCGCCATGTTATTAATCTTTCAAAGATTTGAGTTCATATATACATATAGGAAAAGTTCCAAATAATACGCTCAATAGTATGTTTTGTTAAAACTGTTTATTCTAGTGACCTCTGTTATAAAATCAAAAACTAATCTAACTATATATTATAGGGAATTACCGGAGTCCCTTAAGATAGAATCTGGCAAGATGACGCCATATGCTTGAGCCTTGCCTAAAGTCCCATAAGAACTTAAGGGACTTTAGTCTTGCCGGACTCTATCTTGCCATACTCTATCTTAAGGGACTCTATGTGTAGTAAAAAGTTCCGAATATGTATATGATGAAAATTTTTAAAGCACTATTTTCTCAGTACGACTAAACAGTATTTTAATTTGTTGCATTTACTTATGTGATTTTTAATATCTTATTATTTCATTACATGTTATCACTAACAAAAATGGTAAAGTATTTTCCATGTTTTTTTTGCTCTAAAAAATAATTTTTATCATTATACATAATTATTTACTTTAATATTTAAACTATGTAAATTTTTTTTAATATTATTTTTTATAATAAATTGTATATACTTTGAGTTAAATTATACATTGTATTTTTAATATGTAAAATATTTCATTCTATTTATCACAAAAAGTAATTTATGGTCAATTAACTTTTAGGATGATGATGTGGCTGCTTTACAAAGATTGGAACATTTAATGACGGAGTTTTTTTCCCCAGGAGCAACAAATGAACGAATTCGAATAATCGAACAAAGTTTACACGAATTTTCAGCACAAATAAATGCTTGGAGACCCTGTTTACATTTTCTCTCTTCGACCAATAATTACTATGTCAGTATGTTTGCTCTTTCTACTCTTGAGGTAATTTGAGTTCTAATTTGTATCTTACCTTAAATATTACGAATAATTTCAATTAATTAACACTTATTATTCATTTTTATTATATTATTATAGACAACAATTAAAAAAAGATGGGCAATTTTACCATGGGAGGACAGAGCATTAATTAGATCTACTTTATATACTCTTTCTATGGAGCATGGTGTAGCACCTTTTGTTAGAAATAAAGTTGTTAAATTAGTAGTTGATATAGCAAAACACGACTGGCCTCATTTTTATCCAGATTTTTTTTCAAATATCTTACAGGTTTGAATTTAAATAATAACCGTTAATATTATGCTGAAGAAATATAATTATATTAATTACAATAAAATGATTTAGTTATTAGGACACAAACAATCACGACTTTTAGGTTTGGTTTATTTAAGAACAGCATCGGAAGAGCTTGCAACTCCTCGGGAAGATTTATCTATTCAAAGGAAAACTGAATTATTAAGACTATTGAATTCTCAGATGTCTATAACTCTTGAAACGTTGACAGGTGATTCTTTTTATTGTATTATTTTTTATTTCAAGTATATATATATATATATATATATATATATATAATTTATTTGAATAATACATTTTTTTGATATATAAAAGCACATTTTATTTATAATTTGAAAATTGTATTAATAAATTCTCAAAATTTGTTTTTTATAGTACTCCTTTGCGAAGCAATAAAAGTTCAAAATCGGTCAGGTACAATCACACCACCACCCTCACCTACTAGTGAACAAAATTTACCTATTCGTGCAATTTTAGATGTAGAAGGTTTAGACATCGGAAGTCATGAAGTATGTATAGTAACGTTAGAAGTTTTAGCACATTTATTTAGTTGGATTGTTTCTACTGATTATATCTCTGCTAATCTTCTCAATGCCATATTCTCTTGTGCTAAATATCATGAATCAATAGTAAGTATTTTTATGTATTTACTAAATTAATAAATATGTGTTTCAAAATTTTCCAATTTGAAATTATAATTTCAATAACAGTGTTTGAGGCATGAGGACTATTGATAATTTTTTTCTTTCACAGAATAATAAACAAGTTGAAATAGTTGTACAAGCTATGACTACAATTAATGAATTGTTATATAGACCATGTTCTTTGAATGTAACAGATGCATTGCTTTTACAAATATTCAATAACGCTATGGGCCTTTTTCAAGTTATTGATCGTTTGGAAACAATTAATGAAAGGTAAATAGATAATTAAATATTATTATTAATTTTTCATTATTATCACTCATCTTTATCATGAATAAATTTTGTATAATTTACAGTTACATTGAAAAAACAACAGAATTTTTACAACTTTTAGTAACAAATCATTTGAAACGCATTGAATCATGTTCGAAATTTTCTGTAAACAATTTTTTAGAAATTTTATATCATCATACGTTTCATCGAAGCTCTGGAATCAATGGTTATTTGCGTTGTCTAGAAATATGGAATACTTTATTTGAAAGTACTCAATCAAAATATTCAACAGTAGCTTTAGCTTTAGCCGAAAGAATTTTACAAAAAATAAGTTTTAAATCAAATTCACGAATCTTGAAAGATTTAGACACAAAAATAATTGACGACAATGAAGAAACAGAATGGCAACATTTTTTGCGATGTAACATTGAATGTTTAGCAAAAATATCTGATATTATACCTATACCTATTCTTACGCTTTTATATCAATCTTGGTGTGAAAGTTTAGCAATTTACGGTGAATTAGGAACAGCATTAACGAGTGGAAAAGTAATTATATTAAATGAACATGAAACTACAAATATACATTTCCATTTACGAGACCTTGCATCAATAACACAGGCAATAGCACGGCTTTGCTCACTATTTCTCAATGATAAAGAAGATATTAATGATAACTTAGCAGAAGAGTTGGTGATTCAAACATTAGATGCATGTATTTTTTCTCAAGAAAATCGATTATATCAAGCAGCACTTCAACCAGATATTATTTTGATTGATTTAACTGAAGTCCATTCGCAGTTTTTAGCCTCTCTTCAAGCTTGGTGCCACTGGATTGTAAAAAAGCCTGATAAAAAAAAAGAAAACTTGTGTCAAAAATGTATAAAAACATGTTTATGGGCATTTAATTTTCAAACATGTTATTTTCCACCTTCTAATTTACTTCATTCAGCAGCACATTTATTTCAAAGTGTTACTGCCATCTTAAAACCAAATTTATGGAATCATGAGATATTCAATAATTTACTTTCTATGAGCTATTGTCCGAATTTGAAAGTAGATACGATCAAAGTATTACGAAGAGCATGCACAAATGGAATTATTTTTCCCATGGGTGACATTGATGTCCGACAACGACTTATGATGACGTTTATTTCAACACTTTCAGAGCCACTCAAACAGCCTGACCAATCTATCCCAATAGGAACAAATGTTACAACTGCCATTTCATCTTTGAAACAATTACTAGAAGATTGTTGTTCATCTTCGACAACTATTAAAAAATTACTTCATCAATGTTTGGAACCTACAATTCATCAAATTCTCGAATTACTTCCTCAATTAATTCATTCACAACATACTGCCGAACATATTATGAGTTTTCTACATGCATTGTTCTTGGTTCTTCAACATCAATTAGGCCCAGAGTTCACACAAATTACGGTTCAAGCAATGTTACATATTTATACAACTGAAAATATTACAATAGGATCCGCTTTAGATCAACTATTGGAGATATTAATCCTCATTATCTCTGCACCTAGCAATGCCTTTAAGGTATTCGTACCTTCTATTACAAATTTATGTTTACATCAAGTTTGGCCAATTTTGTGTAATGATCTTAACTCTCAACCTGATACAACTCTGGTTTTTCTTCGATTATTTCATAGGTATGTATACATGTAAATGACAAATTTATTTTTTAATTTATCTAATGTTGTTTGATACTTGTTATACAATTTAATAATCATTAACATACTATTTTATGATTAATATAAAAATTTTCTGTTAATATTTTTTTTTAAAAATCACCATAACAATAATAAAATCAAGATCCATTTTATATATCATATGTTTACTAATCAATTAATAAATATCAATAATATTAATAATTTATTTTTTCATTTTATAGTATTTTATTACATCGATGGCAATACTTTTATAATGCATCAGTAATTAGAACATTTGTAAACCCAGAAAATGATGAACCAGTTGAGCACAAAGAAGAACTAATTGCTATTTTAGAAATTTTTGGTGAAGCACTTTTGCAACCAGATGTCAATATTTTCCGACAAAGTCTTCAGAGTTTAGAACAATTAAATTCGCGCTGGAGATTGTATCAAAAACAAATTTTCAAAGATCATTTATTGGAAAGATTTTTAATGGCTCTTTTTTCTGTATTAATTCGAAGGTAAATTTGATATTTTTATTTCGTTATTTACAATTTGAACTCGAATATTTTATTATTATTTCAATAAGTATTAATATTTTTTCTTAGATCGCACAATTTGTTGGCCGACGAAATCGCTATTGCAATTCACAGTCTTGCATCTGTAAATATTTCGTGGTTTTTCAGTAGCTTTCTCATGACATTTTTAGTAAGTTGTGATGGCTTAGATGATACACAACGAGCAACATTACTTGCTAATTTCGACAAATCAATCGTAAATATTTATTTTTAACTGTTAATTTATATAATATTTTTTTATGATTTTAAAGTACTAAAATTAATAAAAATTTATTTTTCAGGATCAACCTACTTTAACACAATCTGTACTTCGATTTGTATCTGATCTACGTTGTTATGAAATGTGTCGTCTATTGTAACTATAGAAAAGATAAAAACTAGCCAAAAAAAGTAAATTTCATCATTTTTTAAATTATTTTTCTAATTTAAAACAAACAAATTGTTAATTTGTACTTGAATCAAAACGTACAACAATACTGCCAGATATTTTTTCAATATTGCTTTTTTAAAAAAATAACAACACAAATACTGAGACTATCGATGAAATTTAATATTAATTGAAAAATATAAAACCTAATTGTATTTTGTATAATATTGAAATTTTTAATTGTATTAATTACATTTTGATGATTGTAATTTTATTGAAAAAATTTAATATCTTATTTTTGTCGTGTGTTATGCATATAAGATATCACTAAAAATTGATAACATTAAGTACAAATTATTTATGAGACGTTTGATTAGCTCAACCCCATTACTGAGTTGAAGATAATCGTTTCTCTGATAACTTGATAATGTGTAAATCAAGCAAATTTTCATACAAATAACTCAGTGTGTTGTTCATATAGACTTTAAAGTAATATATTTCTACAGTTGTTTAATTTTTATTATAAAATCGAAATGTCTAGATTAATAACGCGAATGCTTGTGAGTGATACAAAATATAGTTTTCTCAAGCAACTAGGCCTTACAGCTGAGAATGATGGTGGATTCGATGGCAAATGGAGCAGTTCAGGAAAGGTAAAGAAAAACTAATAAAACAGTATATTATTTTTCAATTATAAAATCTGCCTTAATAAAGAATTGATATAATTCATTTAAAAAGTAAAAAATGACAAAGCATTATATATAAAATTTAGTGCTATTTATTATTATCATTAATATGAATGTTGCACAGATAATAGAGTCTGTTTCTCCAGCAAATGGGAATCTAATTGCAAAAGTATATGAAACAACACTTGAACAAACTTGTAATACAATTACTGAAGCATATAAAGCATGGCCGGATTGGGCATCAATGCCTATACCTGCAAGAGGTGAAATAGTTCGTCAAATAGGCAATGAACTAAGACTAAATCGAAAAGCTTTAGGACAATTAGTATCTTTAGAAACAGGAAAAATATTAGCTGAGGGTATTGGCGAAGTCCAAGAGTATATTGACATTTGTGATTATGCAGTTGGGTTATCAAGAACACTACCCGGAAGTATTTTTCCATCTGAAAGAAAAGACCATACTCTTCTTGAAAAATGGAATCCTATTGGTGTTATTGGAATAATATCAGCATTTAATTTTCCTTTAGCTGTAAGCATCAATTAATATAATTTTATATATTTATACATTAAGAATGTTTATTTTTTTTAAAACAATTTAAATAGGTTTTTGGATGGAACAGTGCAATTGCAATGATATGTGGGGATGCTATGGTATGGAAAGGTTCACCTACCACGCCATTAGTGTCTATTGCTACAACTAAGATTATAGCTAATGTTTTACGACGTCATGAAATTCCTGGAGCAATTGCGAGTTTGGTAACTGGTGGAAGTGACATTGGAGATGCTTTAGTGACAGATAAACGTTTACCATTAATATCTTTTACGGGAAGTACAAAAGTTGGTAAAGAGATAGCTATAAAAGTTCAAGAACGTTTTGGAAAATGTATATTAGAACTTGGTGGTAATAATGCTCTGATTGGTTAGTTTAGAATAATTAAAAATTTGTTCAGAAACATAATATTGATATTATTGCAATTTATTAAATAATTTTTTAATTTTTCTCAGTTACAAATGATGCTGATTTAGATATGGCTATTAGAGCAGCTGTTTTTTCATGTATAGGAACAGCAGGGCAAAGATGTACTTCTACAAGGAGATTAATATTATATTCGAAAATAAAAAATGAATTTTTAAATAAACTTAAAACAGCATTTAAAAATATTTTAGAAAGAATCGGAGATCCATTGGATGAAAATACATTATACGGACCTCTACACAATCAACAAGCAGTTGATAATTATGAAGTAAATTAAAAATAATAAATAATTTTTAATTTTAGATGCTAAAAAAAAATATTAAAATATTTCCTTTCTAATTTAGAAAACTATAAAAAATGCTGTGGCAAGTGGTGGAGTAATTGAATTTGGCGGAAAAAAAATTGAACGCCCGGGATTTTATGTTGAACCGACAATTATCTCTGGATTATCTATAGATGCTGAAGTTGTACAAATGGAAACTTTTGCTCCGATTGTATATATTTTGGAAACAGATTCGATTAAACATGCTATTTTATTGAATAACAATGTTAAATATGGTTTGAGCAGTTCATTATTTACAAATAATCTATTTGATATATTCCAGGTAAATTTTAATTTAAGTTGAAAGTATTGCTGCGAGGTTCTAACACGTACATTACAATTAAATTTCCATTTTGCTAAATGTAATTATTTTTCTAGTGGATTGGCCCCCATGGTTCTGATTGTGGAATAGTTAATGTTAACATTGGAACAAGTGGAGCAGAAATTGGAGGAGCATTTGGAGGTGAAAAGGCAACAGGAGGTGGCCGTGAAAGTGGAAGTGATGCATGGAAATCATATATGCGTCGTTCTACTATCACAATCAACTACGGTAAAGAACTTCCTCTGTCACAAGGAATCAAATTTCAATGAATTTATGAATATATATTTTTTTGAGTAAAACAGTTTAATATAAAAATTATTTTTATAATTTTCTCATAAATTTATTGAGAACCTTATAAAGTCGACTTCAACATCAATTGAATTTTTTTTATGAAATTTATACGCTCGTGGAATATCATACTTCAACTCAGCAATGACTGTTGGTTCTGTTTTGAGTTGATATCCTTTTTTTATAACATGCTCTCTTGTAGAAGTTTTATGTAACGAATAAACAGCTCGATTGGCTAACTTTGTTGCAATTTCAAGAAATTTCATATCGATTCCAGCGTTGTGTTTTGTACCAAACGGAGGATTCATAATTACAGTATCAAAGGCTTTTATGAATTTTCCTAAAATTTGGTATTTATTATTAAAAATATTAGCAATATTATGTATTCTCCATGAGTAAACTATATACAAATATTGTTAGTAAAAATTGAAATTAAATCAAAATTAATATAAAAACTGAAAAGTTTGAAAAATATGATTCTAAATTGATCATTGAAATATTTAAATTTATTTGATAAATGTTTTATTATTGTATTTGAATATTTGCAAATATCAACAGTGATTTCATTCACAGATCAAGTGTAAATCAACTTTATATGAATTCCGCATTATTTAAATTATGTTTTTATTCATGAAATTTTTCTTTATAAATGAAATTATTCTAAAAATAGTTAATATAATAAAATCACAAAATATTTTATTGTTTTTTATTGAGTGGTAGAGTTACTTTTATTTATAGTTTATTTTTAATAGGAAATTTTGTAAAACATGCTTTTTAAAATGATTTAAATAATAATAAAAATTCACCGTCATTAATTTTTAGTTTTCATGTCGTCAATTAATATTGACAGTAATTTTATGATTTTTTAATATTAAAAAGAATATAAATTAGTTCATCTAACCTGGTAAATATTGAGAAACATCACATAAAATAGCTTCTACTGATAATCCAATATTATGACAATTCGCAGATAGTATATTTAGAGCATCCGGATCAATTTCAAATCCAACAACGTAATCAGCATTCATCATTGCCGCACCTAGTGATAAAACACCACATCCTGCACCCAAATCAGCGACAGTTCTATTTGTTATATCATTAAATTGTGTCTGGGCAGTATAAAGAATATGTGCACCAATATGAGCACTTGTTGAATATTGTTCCAATAATATTTTAGGTTTTTGAAATGTGTCTAATTGTTGTAATACATATTCTAATTTTTTCATCCTTATTCCAGCCATTATTTCTACAAATAAATAAAATGAAAATGAATGAAATTGAAATTAATCTATTTTTACATATCTGATATTTGAAAAAGAAAAAATTTCCGAAAATATACCAATCAGTCTTCATAACCTACCTTAATTATCTTGAAGAAGCAATTCAAACTTATTTTATTAATTTAATGTTTATTTATTTTCAAACCTAGGTAAAACAGGAAGAATTAAATTTCCAAAAGAAGAGTCTTGTGTCACAAAATAACCAAATGAAGCAGCATGTGCATTATGAAGTGCTGCTCTTTGAGATGCATTCATTGCCATACCATCACTTGTTAATGTGGGTGACTAAAAACATACATAAATATATACGTATTTAAAGAAAAATTAGATAAATGCTCTATTTGAAAACAAAGTAACAATTCAACATACTTTAAAATGATTGCTTACCAAATTAGAGGTTGAAGAATTACTTAACGTCGTTCCAAGGGTTGGAGAAACACCTTGTTTTAAAAGCATCTGCTTTTTTAGCTGTAACTCTTCCAGTATTTTTCTGTTTTGAAGTTCTATAAAAAAAACACTTTAAATACTTGTCATTCTGATATTTGTATCAGTAGTTTTATAATTTATATATAAGTGTAATGATTTTTTATTGTACAAATTTTATTAAATTAAATTACCTCTTAAATTTGATTGGGAAAAAGCCATTAAATACATATACGTACAGTCAAAATTATGAGAGTGCCACAACGGTTTTCAATAGTGAAAATATGTCTATAGTCGAACTGGACAAAGAAGTACTATGGAACTCAGACGTAACCGCGAGTGCCCCCACTATGCTTCTCCACGCACATGCGCAGTTTGTATGTATTGGTCGCATCGCATGTTGCCGGCAGTCAAACTACACTGTCAAGAAAATAGTGCTTTATTTTGTGTTTATTATTGGAATATTTTTAAAAACATGTAAGTATCATTGATTATTTACTATTGTTATTTATAATTTAATTAAATTATCTCATTTTATCATAAATTAATTATTTTCAATACTTTGATATTAATTTAGTTTACGTATGAGGTAAAATAGGTTTTAAATAAATTATTATCACTACACACCACTGATTGTTATCCAAAATAAAAGTTGAATAATCTATAAATATAATATTAACTTATTTACAATATATAAATAAATTTTATTGCACTAATAAATCAAAATAAAATTAATAACAGTGATAACTAAATATTCGATAATAAGTTATATTACTCAAAAGAGCAATTAACATTTATCTCTACATCTATGCTACAAAATCACTTATATTTACATCATCATGGAATTTATCAATGTTTCATCAACCAAAAATTCGTAATTATGCAGTAACTTTGTTGTTGAAATAAAACAGTATAAAGCATGAACATCTTCATTTTATGTAGTGAAATAGTAAAAAATTATTCCGATTTATTTTTAGTTTTTTAAATTCCAAGACCTGCTGGAGAAACACATTCAACAATCTTTATTTATATTTTAAAATTATTTCATAAAAATATTCAATAAATTGACTTATATTAATTTCTTTATAAACATCAGTAATAATAATGCAATAATAAATTATTGCTGAGGTAGCAGTACTCTTATTAACGTTTTGATAAGTAATTTTACGTTATTTGTTGATTAATAAATGCTCTCACACTCGGCATTCTCGTTATAAACTGAAGCATACAATTTTTTATCAATTAAATTAAATGTTACCGCGCGCGTAGTAATACATTGAGTGCTTATGCGCATGCGCTAGTGGTGGGGCAGTCAGGGTTACGTCTGAGTTCCATAGTACATACCTCTTTGTCCAGTTCGACTATATGTAGAAGTGAAAAACTGTGAGTGTTTTCCATTTAGAAAAAAAAGTCGACACAGTGCAACACAGTGTCGACCATACTATAGCAAAAACCTAATGCCAACTAAAGCTTGTAGTCCAGTCAAATGAGGGAAATGGGATAATTTTGGTTTGCTGCGGCCAAATTAATGATTTATAGATGACTGGATCGGAAATTTCGCGAGAAACACAATGGTGTAGGTTAAAATTGTTTGGCACGCATAGGAGTAAATCGCGAAAAACCGCCCCCCCTCGCGAATTTCTCGATTTCTATGATAGATATGAAAAAATGTTTTGAATAAAAGTTGTTCAGAATTTAATTTTAATAAAAAAAGTACTGAACACTTTTTTTCATATCTATGATAGATAAAAAGTTATTCGCGACTGAAGCTTCACTATTGACAAAAGCTTCAGTCGCGTCTAAGAGAATTAATAAAAAATACTTAATGTTAGAAATATTACTTTTTGGCGATTTATTTCGAAAAATGAGATATTAAATTTCATTTTTAGAGAAAAATTTTTTTTTTTTATTAATTTTTTCATTATTTTTATAAACAATGAATTATTTAAATCATTCCCATTTTGGTTCAAATGCACCGATCAGCCCGATTTTGGGCTCAAAATGTGCAGAATTAAAAATGGAACATTTCATCCATGCAAAGTTTTTTATTATTTTGCACCTGTTAAAAGTTATACAGGTATAAATATTTACACTACTTTTTCACAACGCCAGCAAATTAATGATTGACTTTTAAAAAAAATAATGGATAATACAGGTAAATTGAGAAAATTATCAGATATAAAAGTTTTTCGTTATGAAATTAAGGTAGTATCTTTTATTATTTACATAATGCAATGCTATGTAAATGTCAATGTATGTATGATCTCAAAATTCTCATTTTTTTTAAACATTTTTTTAAAAAATTTTTTTTCTCCTAGTAACTTTTATAAGCTGCCCTCTATCGAAACACAATAAAAGTAAATGTTCCATTTATAAAATTAGTCGGGAGCGTGACATCCGTCCCCAATAAGATGTCAGTCAAAGGCATTTTTACAATCTTTTAAATTTAAATCTTTAAATGTATAATCTTACTGATTGTCAATCAAATTCTATGATGCCCAGATTTTTTATCTAATGATCATTTTAAAAATAAGCTTTATTCTTTTAATCTTTTAAAATTGGTTTTTTTAATTTTCAATCATTTAATATTCAATAAAATTATAAAAATTCTTCTTTTTTTAATGTTTATCATTTCGTTGAACAGTCAGCTTAAGAAATTAGGACTGGTAAATTATCTTGCGTCGGTATAGTAGAAAAAAAATTCAAAATGCTTATACAGAGAAAAGTCTTCTTTCTGGCTCATGTAATGTCATGTAATTCCTACTACATAAATAAGTATATTTAGGCTTATAATCTAATGATAATAACATTTTTATCTCAATGTTAACGTAATAACGTAATCCAAGTGAAAAAAATTGAAAACTGAATTATTAAAAAGTTGAAAAACTTCAAAAATAATGTCTGTCAGTATTATTCTCTTCTTTCATAAACATAAACAATTTTCGTGCAACGAAAAAAAAAAGTTTTATTACTTAAGTTTTTATAAAAATAAATCAGTATTTGTAATGAATACCTTAATTTACCTGAATTTAAATATAAATATAATATGAATATAAATTTATTAATAAATTTTAATATAAATCACTAGTCAGCTTTGAGTAAATAAATTGTGACCATTAATGTTGGTAGTAAATGAGTACATCGTTCCTGTTGGATGATATTATTTTTTATGGAAAATTGTATATATGAGTTATATCTTATTTTATCTTACCATTGAAATACGATATCAACGATAATAAATACTGAATTTTTGTACTTAAGTGAGACAGAAATGAACATATTACTTCTAGACATGATTGGTGATGAAGTTTGAACTCTATTGAGTTTGATACAATCATTGGATATCCAAAAATAAAATTATAAATGAATTACCACTCTTCCTACGTTAATGATAAGAATAATGATGAATACTTCATCAATATTATTTTTTAACAAGCTTTCTTGTACAATTTATAACTTACTTCTAAATTTAATGTATCCAAACCAATGTTATCTATGCTTCATAATGCAGGATATTTTCCATTTATGCATTCTTTGTTAAATTTATCTAATATAGATAATATTTTTGTTCGATTATATAAAAAAAATGCTCCTTCTTTATTACTGATAACTTTTTTATCAGCTTCGGGATTTTCTGCTATAATAACTGGATGACTTGGTTTCTTTTATGTAATTTCACGTATAATCTTCATTGAAATTACATGGCTATTTTAAATTATCATTTATTATTATCATTAGATTGTAAGCCTAAATATACTTATTTATGTAGTAAGAATTACATGACATTACATGAGCCAGAAAGAAGACTTTTTTCTGTATAAGCATTTTGAATTTTTTTTCTACTATACCGACGCAAGATAATTTACCAGTCCTAATTTCTTAAGCTGACTGTTCAACGAAATGATAAACATTAAAAAAAGAAGAATTTTTATAATTTTATTGAATATTAAATGATTGAAAATTAAAAAAACCAATTTTAAAAGATTAAAAGAATAAAGCTTATTTTTAAAATGATCATTAGATAAAAAATCTGGGTATCATAGAATTTGATTGACAATCAGTAAGATTATACATTTAAAGATTTAAATTTAAAAGATTGTAAAAATGCCTTTGACTGACATCTTATTGGGGACGGATGTCACGCTCCCAATTAGTCGACACAGTGTCAAACACAGAGAGGTTTTCTTTAAATTGAAAACGCCCTGTGATTTTATGACACAATTCAAGATACCCGTCATTTTTTATTATGATCATCGAACGGTCATAAGACAGATATGTGACCGACTGTCGGAAATTTTTTGGTCACAAGAAATATCGTCCATTTTTTTATGGCAATTTTCTATAATCTCCTACACTGAGTTCGATTGCTCAAGTTCAAAAAATTTCTCACAAATGAACAATTTTCTCGAATTGAGCAATATGGTCGCTTGTGTCGCTCAGTTAACTCCACTTTTATAGCCTATTCGGTTTCTGCTCGAAGGCGCTCAGAACAAAACCGAATATGGCCGAATACGACTCATATGAGGAACTCGTTTAGTTTGACAATACTGGTCGTTCGGGGCGATAGTTGGCTGTATACTTCACGTTAGAATCATTAAAATAACAAAAAATAATATTGAAAAGACTTTATCAAAAGTGTTATATTATTAATGTTTATTACATATATTACAGAGATTTGAATGTAATAAGTATAACAATAATCATGCAAGTAGATATTCTAGAATGGGTTGAAATAGCACATGCTTCCTATTATTTCAATAATACTCAGATTAGATGCTTCGTACACGACTTTTATTATTGCTTTATCATTTGTGTAATTCGTATTAGATTTATTACACAAAAATTTTATCAATTTAAAGTTAAATAGTAATATATTTTCAATTTTTAAACAATATTTACAAAAAATTTATCTCATAATGATTGAATTTTTATGAAGAACGTAATAAAAACATTGTTTGAATAAATGAATAAATTAAATTAAATTGACATTTCATTTTAGAAAAGAATTTTCCTGACTATTCATATATAAAATGAATTAAAATAAAGATTAAATTTAAATTAAAAGCATAATAGTTAAAAAAGAAGGATGAATAATTACAGCATATCATTTAAATTTATAAAGTGAATTGCTCACATCACATTGAACTTGTCGCTGTCGAAATAAAAAATTCCCTTGTTCAGTATTAAAATGATGAAGTCGCTGATCAATTATTTTCCGTTGATTATTAAAACCTAAATTATAAAAAGCTGATATCATTAACCTTTCTTCCATTTCATGAAATAACTTATATTCTTGTAACGACTGTTTTATTTGTTCGATTGTTTTTTGTTTTTCTGTAATTTGGTTTCTTAATAACATCATTTCACATGAGTTATTTTGTTTTGGATCCAAACTTCTTATAACATTTTTCGCTTTATCAATGCATTTTTTATATCGTTCTTCTAATACAATATTTTCAGATTCTTTTCGAGAAAGTGCCTCTTGAAGAGCTGATATTTTTTGCTTTTGAGTTTGTAGTATAGTTTCTTTTTCATCTAATTGTAAAATTAATTGCTCTTGTTCCATTCGACATGTTTTTAATGCTTTATTCTGTAATAACAGTTGCTGGCGTATATTATTATCTATATTATTGGTATCATTGTGATCATCACTATATTTATCTATTTTATTATCTGTGTCATCACAATTTTTAGTTTCTTTCTTAATTTTATCTTGAAATCCGTACAACGGGGACACACAATCATTGGAGTACAATGGTCTTGACGTTAATTTCTCTTGATCATTAAGTGTTTCAACCTTGAAATCTTTATTTTCATTTTTCAGATGAAATAAGTCTTTCATGTCTCTTGCTAACAATTCAGGAGTTGAATTAGTATGCATAGTTAAAGATGTCACGTTATCAATAGGCTGTAACTGTGAGCACTTTAATTCATCATTTGTCTCTCTCAAAGTATCTCTTTCTACAATTAATCGTTCTTTTTCTCTTTCTACTAAATTTAATTTTATTTGTAATTTTTTAATTTCTAAATCAAGTTTATCATTATTACTGACTTGTTCTTCCAATTTTTTATGACATTCAAGTAATTGATGTTTACATAATTCCATGTGATTTTTTATTACCAAACCTTTCTTAATTTCTTCTTCATATTCTTTTTTTAATTCAGCGTATTCAATGTTTTTATCTTCCAATATTTTTACTTGACGTCTGAGATCTACTAAATCTTCCATTTTTTTTTTATATGACTCGATTGTTAATTCATATTTGGTTACTTTATCTGCTGTCTCACGGAGTGCATCTACTTCATCTTTTAAGTCATTAGCTTTTTCAGCTATTTTTTGAAGTTCATCATATTTTAGTTGTAAATCAGAAAATTCTTTTTCTAATAATTCAACTTTTAGTTTATAATCATCTCTTGATGTTTCAATTTTGAAAATTTCTTCTTTTAAACTTTTTATCTGCTTTCGTAATCCTGAATATCGTAAGCTAGGAATTGACTCGTCAGTATTTTCAGATTCTTCAAGACGTTTTTGTAATTTTTTATTTTCTGAAACAAGTAAATTTTTTTCTTCACGAGTAACTAATAGTTGTTGATTAAGATCATAACATTTTTGCTCTAATTGTTCTTTTTGTTCTGTTAGTAATTGTAAATCAGATATTAACTTTTGATGAGATCCACAACTTGTGTCAGTGGTATCTAAATTTAAACTTACGCCAAGGCTAATACGAGATCCGTGCATATCACCTTCCAATTCTTGAATATTTTGCATTATCGTTTGTTGTACTGTTTCTTCCATTTGCATAATTGAAGTAATATATTGTTGTTTATTGCTGCAATTTATTGCACAGCCAAGAACTAATTGTAACAATTTACGTAGTTCATTGCTGTCATACTGTTCCCCAATTTTAGAGGCATCAGGTTTAATAAAGTTAACTAATGGTTGATTCAGACATTCGCTGTAATATTCCATTACAGCTTCCACTATTTTTTTTAAATTGCTAACTCTCAACCGCCAATTCGACCCAACATTCGTTTTAATCTTAGATTTCCAAGTATCTGTGAACCATTCTGGAGAAATTTGTTGTAAAACTTCTGAAATTGCAACACCATCACTAATAGCTTCTATTGTTGCATATGGAGCTTTTAAATCAAATGTGCTTAACCACTTGATAAAACTATCAATTTGATTGTCACTCATTTTAATTTAACAGTAATTAATATACTATATAGAAAATAGTATAGTATAATTTTTTTTTAAAATTAATTTTAGAACGTTTAGATGCTTTGTAAATAAAAAAACATCATAAACTTATAGTGAAATAACTTGAAAAAAATATTGTTATCAATATTCTTCAATGCAATGTTTCTCATTCAATATATTCACTTTAACTTTGTTTTTGTATCATGATTTTATTTAGTCTTTATACATAATTTCACTGAGCAAAAAGTGTCTCGAAAATTTTAATGGTTTAGTTGAATAACATAATCCCATATTGTCAAAATTGGATATATATGTAGTTTTACATAGTCAAACTATAGTCGATATACATGTATACACATGTATGCACATACACTACTGGACATAAATGCTGTGTGATTTTCTATAGGACGGTATAGGGAAATCACCTGTATAACCTTTAAAAAATTTTTTAAGAATTGAACAGCATTTATATCCGGTACTGTTGGCCAGAATGGTGCTCCAATAGTACCGTAGCGCCAGTGGCTCCGAAGTTGGGAGCTGAATATAATAATAATATCCGGTACTGTATGACAGCTGGTTTGACGGTCATTTTTGCATAAAAAACTTTTCGATGTCACAATAAATAATTTGGAATTTTAATTCTTAGCGTAAGACTCAAACACACTTAAAAGTTCAAACATTACAATAAAATTTTTTGATGATTATTGTTATTTCTAACAAACCTTTGTACCTTTCTAATAATAAAGAAAATTATTTTACATCCTACAATATCATACAGGGTGTCCTATAACGTACGGCGTCATTAATGCCTGGTCCATCAAAAACTTTGATACCATCCGAGAAATTATCGATGGAGTAGTTTTTTTTTCAAATAGAGATTCAATATCTAAATTAATTTAAAAAGTTCATGATTAAATACTCTTTTAGATAGTCCCTACAACAATAGACTATCCCCACTAAAACATTTTTGAACCTTAATTTAAATAATAACAAGAAAATTTAAATAATGATAATTATAATTTAATTATAACCTTAAGTTTATAATTACTATAATTAAACTAACATTTATAGTCATGACTATTAATGTGCACGATTGTTTCATGATGACTGAAGAAGTAAGTTTAATTATTATTATTATTATTATTATTATTATTATTTAAATTAATTATAACATTCAAAAATGATTTAGTGGGGATAGTCTATTGTTGTAGGGACCATGAAGACTATAGAACAGGAGTCCAAACTCTGTGTATAAAAGTTGAGCCGGAATTTTGAAAAAATAACGTTCGCGGGCAGAGTGCACTGTGGTCGCTAAGTTACCGAGGTAGAGGGGGAAATTCCCGGTATATTTAAATACATAATTAAAAATATAAAAAAATTGAATTTACTTTTTGTATAGAAAAAAATTGATAGTAAACACAAAATTAAACATTATTATAACAAGAGTATTAATTATATTATTAATAATCCTATTTTTGAAGGAATTGAACAATGTTTGAATGAAATTGAAAATAATTAAAGTATACTCAAATTTTATATTAATGTTAAATTATTAGGTATTTTAATAACTTATATTATCTAGCTTATAAGTACCACTTTCCATGATTGTTATATTATTTTTAGGAATAACATAACATTGAAAATATCAAAATATAATTTTTATCCAATGTATTTTATATAAATTATAGAGAAAATACATTTCTTATAACACGTATACAATAATTTTTTTATTTTACAATATTAAATAATATGTTATTAATTTAGAGATTTTAATAGTCAATTTAATACTGTTTCGCAAACATTTAATTAGATGAGAAAAGTCCGATATCATGAATAATTATCTATTTGTATCACAAGGATGCTGACAAGATATTATGGACTCTGAAATATCAAACTTGGTCCACACTCCACGATTACTTTGGGCACCGTCACTTGTAATGACATCCACAAAGAAATTAGCACTTTCTAATGAAATTATACACTCAATAATTAATGTATGCAGAACAGCACTGGTAGCACAATTTTTAGAGATGAAAGCCGCTACTGCTTGCAACCATCGTCCACGAAAAGGAACATACATAAAAACTAATGCATGATCCCCTGGAACATTTTTTTCACGTTCTGAAGTGTATTGTCCGAGATTAACAAAACCAGAGAATTCCATTTTTTGGATATCAAAATTTATTGCTTCACTTAATTTTATTTCATCAATAATAAGAGTCCCTCTTCTTTCTGATAGTGTCATTCCTTGTGCTTTTTGTTTCATGCAGTCAAATAATGCTGGTTGAAATCCATAAGCCGAAGAACTAATTTTTTGAATATATCTATTAAGAGTCTCGATGTGTGGAAGAGGTAAAATATTACGTTCCCGAATAAAATTATAAATATTCCTGCCCTTCATCCTGATTGACAAACATTCATAGATCCATTCTAAATCGTATCTTCGGCCTTTGACCTTTTTATGTTTAGCAGCTTCAAAACAACTCCAAACAGCAAGCTGTTGCAACTCTGGCAATTGCGTCAGTTGCTCTTTTAAAATTTTTTCAGAACGTTCACTACACCGTTTTTTGGCTGTCATTAATTTTTGCTGCAATATCTCTTGCTGAAAAATAATAATTATATTTTTAATCAGCACGCCAAGAGTTTACTTCGAATATAATACAATAAATTATTATACGCGGCTCGAATCTTCAAAATATACTTCCAAATTACGATTAACATTTATTACAATGGATCATGAAATTATTAAATTATTCATTTAACTTTATACAGACCATCATTACTGAGATGACTGCACTTTTTTTTAAATATTTCAGTGAGAAGTACATCAGTTTTTTGTCAAGTATGGTAGGTCAGCAGTCTACGGTGTCTAAACCTTAAAATGATGAAATATTATAAAATATATGATAAAAAAAAACTATTAAAGTTATTTAATTGTGGTAATAGTTAGTAACAAATTATACGTTCAAAATGAAATGAAATTATTATGTTCATCTGCATTTTATTGAAGTTAATAAATTAGGAATTTAATACATTATATTAAAATGAAATATGTAACAAATATGAAGTAATTTTAATATTACGTCAAATGTTACGACTACAGGTTGCCGACACAACAATTTAAAAAATAAATACATCATACCTTCTTAATAAGTCGATGACATCGTTGTCGGTAAATTTCCTTTTTTCGTTTAATACGAAAAGCAAGTGTCGAATCGCGTTTATATCTCATGTTTGCTTGTATTCTTTGGCGAAGTATGCGGCACGCTCGACAGCGAGGATTTAATTGCTGACGCTGATAATTTTCATTCGGTGTGATGATTCCACTACACTGGGTGGCAAATCTGGAAAAACGATGAGAAATCCACCACACTTATCAATTATTTGTAATTGTGAATGTAGATGAAATCTATTATGATACATTTTTTCAGTTGTAATTAATATCAAAAAAATTGTAACAGAATAAAACAAATGTATTTAAAAATATTTTTACCTATTTTCATCAAATAATGTTCCGCAACAAATTGTGAGTGATTCTGCTTTACGCATAGATGCGTACAATTCTTCCATAGATGATACACGATCAGTGAGAATTATTTCTGATCGATGTGGCATTACAAGCTAGAATAATGACATACAATATTTAAAGTCAATTTGTTTCAATTATGTTCTATATAAATTTGATTGTAATTTAATTTATTATTGTAATTAATTAAAATTATCTAATTTTAGTCTATTTACTTATTTCTTAGTTTATATGATTTATTTTTCTTTGTTATTTATTTAAATTATTTATTGTAATTTTATTTTATTGAACATACAAATTGCGTTTATATTCTTACCGTAACAGAAAGATCAGCTGTTACTCGTAATCTTAATTTTTCCAACAAGCTACCTACATCGAGATGAATCAAAATCATATCCGATGATTGTACATAGTAACACCAACGTTCTGGTAGAACTGCCGAAAACGATGATACTACTTGCTCTAGTGACAATTCATTTGGTAAAGCTAATGAAACTGCAGATAAAGATGATGCAGTTTGCTCTAGCAACACTTCATTTGGTATAATCTGCAAAAATAAACAATTATTTTTATTTTCAAATATTTTCAGTTTAATAATTTTCAATGTTATCTTAAACTTTTACCTCATCGCATTCCATTTGGGAAACTGATGGCTCAACAGACTGCTCCAATAGTAGTCCTGTTGGCTGTAAATTTTCAGTGTCAACTAGAAGAATTTGCTCTTCTTGAATAAATTGTTGATCAAAAATTTGTTGTTCTGATAGCGAACACGATTGTTCTTCTTCAGTAGACTTTAAGAATAAAAATATTTATTAATTAATTTTTTTTTCTTCTTATATATAAAAAATTACGTTAAGGGATTGGTTAAATACCTGATTGCAATTCATCGATTGCTGATTTTGACATTTTTCTTCTCTAAGAGGAATCGCGTTATCAGTTAAATGCCACCTTTCATTTTCTATGAAAATAGACTCCCCATTGATCAAAACTGATTTGCCCTTTACGATATATTCATCCAAAAAATGAAGTTCACAGACACGATCACTGTCTTTAAGTTCTTGTTGAAGAGCATTTACCCACAGTTGACGTCGAATATGACACTGTAAATTAATTTTAAGTAGCATTGTAAATAAATTTCATCTAAAAAACTCACTCCAAATGCAATGAGTGATACTCACTTTTGGAACTTGAAAGAGTGTTCTTTTCCGTAAACCTTTAGCTTTGCGTTTCCGCTCATCATCTGAATGACCGCTTTTGCATCCTTGCACAACACAACATTTTGTCATTTTTACACAATTTAAAAAATTTACAATTTATCACAACATTTTCCACTTAGCAAAAGGTTAGCTAAATTCAATGACGTCTTCTTACTAACTTCGCGCGTCTTACATGCTGCTAAATTCACTCGGTACACTACGTAATTCAGCGCTACTGGTGGCTGGTTTTAGAACCCTTGCTCTAAAAAATTTTATGTACGAATTTTCCGTATGAGAGGCCCCAGAGTTTGGACTCCTGTTCTGCAGTCTTCATGGTAGGGACTATCTAAAAGAGTATTTAATCATGAACTTTCTAAATTAATTTAGATGTTGAATCTCTATTTGAAAAAAAAACTACTCCATCGATAATTTCTCGGATGGTATCAAAGTTTTTGATGGACCAGGCATTAATGACGCCGAGTGTACGTATAGCGAAGCCGGATATATAATATATAAAAAAAAAATATAAACGATCTGATATGGGAATTTATATTAGTAAATTGATAGTTTTCACGGAAAAATTATTAAAGCTTGGTGGATTAATCCGCGTTTTAATGGAAATTATCATCAAAAGCTGACCAAAGCCAGTCTGACTGTCATACTAACAACTAAGTAGAAGCTTAAAATTATTTTATCGAATTTTTTCATTTTCAGAGTCTTAATTCAGTTTTTTTCTCCCAAAATTTTGTTAATTATTGATTAATTATCGTTTAACTTGTCAATTATCCACCGATATTCTAATCTTCAACGTTTCATATTTTCAAATTAAAGCGTTATTTTATTCATATTTGCGACCTCTGCCGGTGTAACCTTACACTAAAAACAACATTAAGTGACAGTCACTAGCGGTTAAAAATTTAGTAACCTGACCGTTTTAAAAATTGACGGTCATTTTACATTACTAGACATAAACACAGTATATAGATTCGATCATAGGATGTGAAATGTAACGTATAGCCAAAACGCTATATTGTGTTTATTCAGAAGTGTAAATAAACTGAAATATTTTTGTATTTAATTAATTAATTAATCAAAATATATTATTCAATAGTGTTTATTTTATGTATTTATAAATGTGTTATATTATTGTATAATTGAGATAATTATAATTTATCGAAAATTATAAAAATGTGTTCTGATCATTAAACAACAATGCTCATGGAATCAAATTTTAACCATAAATTAATAGATATAAATCTATCTACTGAAAATATCAATAATTAGTTTTTATATAATATAACAGATAATCGATGGTCTTTGCCAAATAAAGAGACTTTATTATCACTAACCATATCATTGATATATTCGTTAACGTGTCATTGAGAGTTATCAAAACAGCTAAAGCAAATCTGCAAGAGTCATTATCATATAACAAGTAAATAAACATAATTATCAATATTCTCATAGTTCCAAATATATACAGTTCATTTTCAAATTCTGATTTTAAAAAATGTGAGTACGGCGGGGAAGATTCAAAAAAGATAAGTTCAAAACTTTGGAAGAATCAATAAATAATTGGTGTACTTAAAGATATTATAAATATGGAGAATACTTCACGTGAAGAACAAAACTTATTAAGACCACCCTTAATTGGATGGTCATCTCAATCAAATACTAAAAAAATCATTACTTGGAATGAACAAATGGTACCAAATGCTGAGTTATCTTCAAAATCCTCTAATGAACTAAATTCTCAATATGAATTTAAAGATGAAAAAAATGATAACGGTAAAGTAATTGAACCTGTTTGTCTCATGACAGAGTTGAGTGATCGAGACATAAAAATAATTTCTCCAACTTCTAGTGTTGCATCCCAAAATAAACCTTTAGAATGGGATAGTTTAGCTGATGTTGGTTATCACAATACTTTAGTTTCGACTAGAGATAAACCTCATGGCATATTTCATTTAACTGAATCGGAATTACCGATTAGGAATTCAAATACCAAGTTATCACGATTAGATCCTGAAGGAACTACTACTACAAGTCCAAATTCATTTATCCAAAATTCGACACTAAATGATTCATTATTTAAGTTTGCTAATCAATCTTTAAAACCTAATGCTCATTCAACAAAAATATTTGATGATGGTTTAGAATTAAAAAAAGATCTAAAAGTAATTTTATCTAATGCAACAATTTCAGTCAAAAGTGACAATGATAAAAATTTATCTAGACCTTCTTTTGTATGCAATAAAACGAATAAATTGCATAATAAATTATGTACTAGAAAAAAAAAGCATAAATTAATACCGATTTCAATTCTGTTTGATGAAAATCAAAGTGTCGTTGATTCTGAAACATTAAAAAAATCAAATAGCACACTGAAACGAAATGCTTCAATGCATGAATTATTAATGCCATTGGCATCTGTCTCTTTAAAGAAAAGTCAAAGTGAATTAAATTTGAGAGAAACAATTAGTGATAATTGTAAAAGCTCACTGATACCATTAAACTTTTTATCTTCTTCATCAATTACTACTATTATTAACAAACCATCTGTGTGTGATAAAAATATTCAAACGAATTTAAATGAAGTAAATAAAAAAACACAAAAATCAAAAGCAACTCAAGCATCCTCTACTATGGATACAAATCCAATAAAAATAAAAAATAGTGAATGTTTTAAAGAATTTTCAAATGAAGACAATCAAGTAAAAAATGTTGTAAATAAAACAGCTATAGCGAAAACAAAGGCCTCTCAGTCATTATTAGATCAAGAATCAAATTATGAAAATTTAGAAGGTAAAATTAACGGAGTTGAAAGTAATGAAAGTTTACCTTCAGAAAGTCGAGAAGAAATAGATGGTGGTCGAGCCTCTAATAGTTTTGAATATTTTCCAGGTTATATTTATCAAAATTTGCCTTATGAAAAGAATACCAGCCATAGATATGTTAATACAGAAAGATCTCATTCAACAATACCTAATACAAGTTCGAGTCTTGATGAAAAACTTTGGGAAGATTCCAATAGTTTATTACGTGATCTAGAGAGGAGTTTGAATATCCTTAAAAGTCTCATTAATACAGATAAATATGATAAACAGGTTAAAAAAAGACTCATTCATCATGTTATAAAGAGGCTTGTAACAGCAAGATATAGTGATGACAAAATTGAGCATAATTTAGACGAAAATGTACCATGGAATCCTGACAATGCTAGAAATAAAATTTATTGTACTGAAATAATACAAGCTTTAGCAAAAAAACAAAATCAGGACAGCACTGAAGAATCCTTTGAAAATTGGAAACTTAATAGACAAGATTTTTTATATAATAAAACAACCACCAATCAGAGTACAAATTTTTCGGAAGTGATAAATTTTGCTAGCAGTGAAGATAGTGATGCTTTTGAAGAAAGAACTACAGACAAAACAGATGGTATGCAAGACGGGAGAAAAGCACGATTAGGATTAAGAAGTAATGATAAATACAATCACCCCCGGCATTATCATAAGTATAAAATAGAAGATCACACAATCGTAGATACTGATAAAAGTATTAGTTCTGAATGTTTTCTTCCCCAATCACAAAATATACAGTTTAAAGAAAAAAATCTTAATAAAACATTATATTCTAAAGTAACAAGAAAAGGACTAGTATCTCCAAAATTATCAACGAAAACTAATACATTTTTAACCCCAAGTTTTATAACTGTACCTTCTGCTACAAATAACATTAGTAGTTCAAATACTGTCACAACAGCTACTTCTACTTCTACTACTGTTACTATTATTACTTCTGCTGATACAACTCCTTATACTCCAACTTCTACTACTTCACAATCATCAAATAATAAGAATAAAATTCAAAGTGCTACCGGCCATAACAATGTTGATTGGAGATTACCAGCTACTATTTCTGAAAGACGTTTTAAATATGAAAAAAAAGCTCAATTTGGAACGATATCACAACTTATTAATTATGTTGAAATAGAAAAGAAAAATCAGCTCTTATGGATTAATAATGAAATTAATCATCTTTTAAATTTAAAAAAATTACTCGAAGAACCAACTAACGTACAAAAACATGAAACTAAAAAAGAAAAACATTGTAGTGCTGTTTCAAAAGATGAAATATTTAAAGGTCAATGGTCTTCTCATGGAAACCTTGCAAAAGTAAATATGACAAAAAATACATCACCAAAAAAGACAAAAAATAATTATACTCAGACAGTTGTACATGATGATGATGTACCATTTTTCGATGATAAAAATTTGAATATAGTTGATGAATTTAATACACATTCTCAAACAAATCAATCGGATTCCCAGCAGAGTATATTTTTTAAAACATCAAATCAACCTAAAAAAAAAAGAAATAGAAATTATCAATCGCATGTTTTGTATTTTCCTTTTCAAGATATTGGTACACAAACCGTTGAGAATAATCTTCTTATAAATGAAGATATGAATGATCAAATACCAATTATAACTCAAGTTCCTATAAATTCGAAAAAAGAAACCAAAAATATATTAAATGATAAATGTAAATCTGAATCACCGATTACCGCTGATGAAGATCAAGAAATATTTCATGATTCAAAAAACCATTGTTATGGCTGTTTATGTCATCAAATTAAGAAAAAACCTTTTAAATTTAATCGAAATGAAGATAAAGTAACAATATCAAATATGCCTAAAATATTATGTAACTGTGATATTCAGAATGAAAAATTTATAAATAAGAGTAAACATAATCAAATTGAAGATAATATAACAGGGAGAAAATCAGAAATAATTGGAAAAAAGAAAAGTGGAAATAAATTTCAAACTTGTCAGAGTGGTGCACGATGTCAAAAATGTGGAATAATATATACTGATACTAGCAATCAAAAATGTCAATGTACTTATTCATACAGGAAATCTATTGCTTACGAATTATGCTTTGAATCTAAAAATGAAAATAAACGTAATTATGAATCAATAAAATTAAAGGTAATTATAATGATCAATTAAAGATTCTATCATATTGTTAGCATGCCAATAGATATAAAAGTTATTATAATGTATTTTTGTATTTTGTATTTTCTTTATTTGACATCATTACATATTATTTGAATAACAATTAGATATTCCTAATAATTATTGAATATTATTAATAACAATTCATCTCCACTATACTTTATCCTATTCTGATTACTTATAATATTTTTTTAATAATATTTACAGGATTATTTGAACAAAAATAAACCAAATTTTGTAGACAATGTTGAAATGAGAAAACGATGCATGATGGAAATATCTCATTTGCGACAAATGAAGAGAGAAAAAATTATGCAACTGTTAGCATTAGCTTCACCATCAAATCTATTAACTGAATCAAAAATATTAAAACGCTCAGGTAAGGTGAATTAAATATACTTAGTTTTTTTAATGTAAAATATACAATGAACTTTTAATGATACATCTATTGTTGTAGAGAAACTGAATAAGAAAACAAATAAAGATGAAACAACAACGAGATTCAGATCAAGATATTTACTATCAAACGAAAAAAGGAATAAACGTAAACAACAAGAAAAATCAGATCAATTGCGACATAATTATTTAATGGCAAAAATATTCTGTAAAAAACTACAACAAAAAGTTTTGCAAGGACAAGTGACCTTATCACAAAGCATTAGTATCATATCTAATTTATAGAAATATTCATGTATATTACTATTAAAAGTTCATTATTTAACAATAATTTAATAAGAAAAATATTGCTATCCGTGTTTACTATATATGTTAATTTTTAACACTTTCTTATCGTTTGTAATAATCACATAATTTCATGTGAATGAATGTGTATTGTATCAGTGTCACATAAAGTATTTAAACAAATATCTCAGAATTTTTTAAAATATTCAATTAAATATAATGGTATGATATATGAAAGGGTACTCATGTGTGCATATGTACGTATGTATGCATGTATGTCCGGATTCAATTTTCGTCTCGTGTTTCTTGATAAAAAAAAAATAATATGTAACTAAGACCTGATTAGATTTTAAGCCAAATCGGTCGAATCGTTTTGCGTATCATATGAAAAAACTGAAATGAAAAATAGCCGATTTTCACATTTCATCAACAATGCTATTCTTCATTATTTACATATTTAGGTTTAAATTGATTGGGATTGCAATGGACGAAGCTCATTGAAATAATAATTTGTACATAATAATTGATACAATTTTTTTTATTTATTGTGTAAATAAAAAATGTAAAATTATTGATTTTTTTAAACATTCAAAGTAATGAAATTATAAAGAAATATTATTATAAATTGCATATTTAATTCACAAATTATCATCACTATCATCACTATAACTATCATCATTATAACTTTCGGATGTAGAACTTTCTGAATCTAACCAAACATGAGACGAAATATCATTTTTGATTATTGTATGCCATTCATTTAATTTGTGTAAATCTAAACTATAAAAATCATTTAAAGTATATTGACAGTCTCCATCTTCGTAAAGTCCACCATATAAGTAAAGCGCATTATCTTTTACAACAAGTCCTGTATTTATTCGAGGAGACGGAGAAAAAATAACTGTGTTTGTTTGATTTTTTTGTACTATAGCAGAAGTTTCCGTAGCTGAACCAATAGTCATAGTAAATATTCCATCATTTATTACTGTTACTACTGGTGTAGATTTGTCTTCTCGCGTAGAACACCGCATATTAATATTATTATCATCATCATCATCACCAATTAATTTTTGTATTGTTTGTGATTTATCATTTTTATTAGAAATCTTAACAATACTCCAGTAATATTTTTCAATATCCAATACGAGAAGATCATTAAAAAAAACTCCTCGTAGTTCTTCTTCATCTTCATTATCATAAACACCTCCAAAAATATAAGCTATGTTTGGTTGTATCAAAACTGCCGTTGAGCTACATCTCGGAGAAAATTTTGTTCCACTTTGTTTAACAAAAGCAGATTTCCATTTTTTATTTGTTTCATCTCGTTTATCTGGACTTAAAATGAACATATCTGAATGAATATGACCTTTGTCTACATTTTTTTTAATTTTTTCTTTACAATATCCTCCGTAAACAAGAAGTTTATTATCGGGCGTTGGGAGAAATATGCACCCTGATCTTGGTGATGGTATATTTCCGTAAATTTCAATCTTATTCCATTGATATGATGTTAAATCAAATTTGTATAAATCATTAAAGTATTTATATTCTCTAAGATTATCATGAAATCCACTAAAAATAAATAATTGTTTTTTCATATATACCATTCTATGACCACTTCTTGGACTAGGACCACCAGATGCTACAATTTTCTCCCATTTTTTTTCTGTTATACGATACACCCACAAATCTCTAAAGTGATAAAATTGTGATTCAGATGGGCTAGAAAATTCACCACCAAACATCCACATCTCTCCTTTATTATTAGGAATAGTAAGTGCTTGATGGCCACATCTTGGAGGTGGTGCACCAGGTGCCTTGATTACTGTCCATGATTGTTTTGACAGATTATAAAAAAAAAGATCTCCGTACACTGTTGTATTTTGACCGTCATAAAATTCTCCGCCATACATAATAAGTTCATTTTTAAAAGGATGTGGTGTTAAAGTGAAGTTAACTCTTCTAGATGGCTGATCTACAGCCGCTTCAATTACTTTTTGTCTTTGAGCTTCTTCTTTTTCAATTTCAGCAATAACTTTTTCGATATCTTCCTGAAAGAAATAATAATATTCCCATTATTTTAATCATTATAATGTTCTTTAAAATGAAATTTGTACGTTTAATTTTCTAATTCTAACCTCTCCCATAGCTTGTAGTTTTTTTTTTTGTTTCGCATTCAAATTCTTTTCAGTTTTCAATGCTGTTTTAATTTTACCATTTACTTTTTTTTTATCGCTATGTTTTTTCCCCATTTTCGATTTTATAATTTAAAAAATTACTTTTAATTTAAAAAATCAGATAACCACTAATTATGGTTAGGTTAACTGCACTGAGAGAATCACATATATATATATATACAGTCGAACTGAGAAAAGAGTTCCTCAGTTGCTTCAATGCTTTCGGGCTCCCCACCACTGATTTTCTACCCCTTCTACCATGTTTTTTACTACTGCGCAAGCGTACAAGAACACATGAAGAGCATCTGAGGAACACTCTTCTCAGTCCGACTATATATATATACACTGACAGAAAAAATGTGATAGCTAGAAAGTATACTAGCGGCAAACACAAAATATACTCAATTTGAGTATAATTATTTTTTGATGCAAGTACATTTTATATCAAAATGAAGTTTAAAGTGTACTGTACAATCATAATAACATTAACTTGATTTCAAATTTTTCATCACTCAATCCTAATATAATATTAATTTATACCAAGAATAGCGATTACTGCATTTTTGTAAATATTTTGCTTATCTCAAGTAGGTAGATAATAAAAGAAGATTACAAAGTTTACTTCAGTTGATAATATAGTTTTCTTACACTGAGGATCTTCCTTACTTACCACAAGTGTATTTTATACGGAGATCCCGTATAAAGCGTACTTATGCTAAGTATAATACTGTTTTACACTTCAAAAACCATGTTCTCACATTATGAATCCTTTTTTATTAATAAGAAAATACTTGTTACTTGATTCAAGTATGTCAATTCTTCACTGCAAATATATTATATACTTAAATTAAGTATACGAAGTACTCATGCTAAAATTTTTTTCTTATTAAATTTAAAAATTTCAAAATATAAATAATCATATTAATAATAAAACGTTACTGTTATACCCATTGGTATTGGTCAATTTAAATTAGTGACCATTACTGATGAAGTAATTTAATGATTAAATATTCAGTAATTAATAAATAGATGAAAAGTAATCTTATAATAATTACAACAATTACTGTTGTACTTTTAAATACGTGAAGCTGCTACACTTACACTGGGCAGCAGCTCGAGATATTGAGCCACCCTTCTCTCACTGCAGAACCCCCATCTCCTCCCCCTGAGGGCACCAATCAACAGGACTTCACCAGCAGAGAGGGTAGTTTTCTCCGGAAAATTACGCTCTCTGCAGAACACCTAGCTAGCGCTAATCAAGATCTCGACCATCGGGTACCAGATAGTGTAGATCTTTTTGCACTCAACAATGCAGTCTATGATGTGGCTCGAGGGTTTACTCAGGGCAGACGAACACCTGTCAATCCTGAGTTAAGCCTGAAAAGACGCATCGAACAGATTGCAATTAAGATCAAGAAGGCTCGACAGGGTGCATCTCGTATTCAGAGTGTGATGGATCACTTAAATACTCACAGGCCTTATACGCCAAGAATTCGGCGTATCGTGGCGAGTATCAGACGTGAACATCACACTGTGAATACGGCCGTGTTACTGATCCTAAAGGAAAGGTACACAGGCAAAATAAGATCGCTAATGGCCATTAAAAAGTCATTAGCAAAGCGGTACAAGCGACGAAGGGACAACAGATTGTTCCAATCTGACCCTTCGCGCTTCCTTAAGCCGCAAGCCCCTGTCACTTATGAGCCCCCGAGTGCAGAAAGAGTTGAAACCTACTGGACCGAAATATATGGTCGCGCTAGTGCGCTAGATGTAGACACTCCAGCCCTTCAACTTTTCAGAGAATTCTGTGACGAACATCTATCACGAATTCCTGAAGAGTTTCAACGAGTCAGCATGGATGAAATCAGGAATGCTCTAAGGGGCACAAAGAACTGGGCTGCCCCTGGGCCAGATGCAATCCCCACCTTCTGGTGGAAGAAATTGACCTCATCCCACCAGCATCTGGCTCGTATCTTCTCAGAATATCTTGGAGGAGATACACCCATTCCTGGATGGCTCGTTGAAGGGCGTACTGTGCTGATCCCCAAAAGTGGTGATCTGTCCAACCCCAAAAACTACAGGCCTATTGCATGTCTAAATACTCTCTACAAATTGTTTACAAAGATTTTGAACGAGAGGATTTTGACTGCAATAGAACCTGTATGGAGACAGATAAACGAACAACGTGGCAGCAAGCGTGGCTTGACAGGTTGCAAGGAGAACTTGCTAGTAGACCGATGCGTCACAATGGGCGCATACTACTACAAGCGCAACTTGTCAATGGCCTGGGTGGATTACAGAAAGGCATTTGATACAACATCACACGAGCTTCTCCTCTACTTGCTCGAATGCCTTTCAGTACCCCCACAAATAGTGAGATGCATCGAACATCTGATGCCGCTCTGGAGGACACGTTTCACCGTAACATCTGGTGAAACAAGAGTGTCTACCAGAGCAGTGCCATTTAGGAGAGGCGTATACCAGGGAGATACCCTGAGTCCTCTCCTATTTTGCATCTCACTGCTGCCATTATCTGTCACTCTACGCCGAACGCCTGGATATAAAGCCGGACGAGTCTCCAACCGCGTACACAAAGTCACACATCTATTTTATATGGATGACTTGAAAGTGTACGCGGCAAGTCCTGAGAGACTCCGAACAGCCCTTGAAGTTGTTTCCGAGTATACCAGTGCAATCGGCATGGAGTTTGGGTTGGACAAGTGCGCAGTTGCCCACTTAGTAAAAGGAAGATCGCCGAACTGGAGTGATAATGTCGAGCTTATAGACGGGAGCATCATAAAACATCTGGATGCTGGAGAGTCATACCGATATCTTGGACAGGCACAATCTCCTTTGCAGGACGTGTCTGTCATCAAAGATACTCTCCGCAGTGAGTACAAGTGGCGACTTAAGAGAATATGGGGCTCTGAATTATCAGGCCCTAACAAAGTCAAAGCCACGAATATGCTCGCTGTCCCAGTCTTGCTATACTCATTCGGAGTTCTTAAATGGCTCCGAAAAGAGCTTAAAGATCTGGACATTATCACGAGGAAAGTGATGACATTATATCGAAGTCATCACCCGCGATCTTCTGTCCAACGCCTATACTTTCCCCGTGATCTGGGAGGGCGTGGACTACTAAGTTTGGAGTGTCTACATGACAGGTTAGTGATAGGCCTGGCTTATGACATCTATGAAAGCTCTGATCCTCTTCTCAAGTTCGTGAACAGCTTTGAACTATTGGGAAAGGATGCGTTCCTATATAGAGCAGCATATCAGGCAGCGCAGAACCTCGGCTCAGTTTTCGACCCTAGCAGTCCAGACGGTCTAAGGCTTTTGCAATTGACCAGAGGGCAGCGAAAGGTCGATATAAAAACAACCGAGCAGTTAAAACTGCTCGACGAACATGTGGCAAAGTCCTTACATGGTGTGTTTTATCGTCATCTCGACACACAGGACTTGTCACACCAGCTAACTTTTCAATACCTCAAAAGTCAGCTGGCTTGTTCTCTGAGACCGAAGGATTCATTATGGCCTGCCAAGATGGTGTATTTTCCACCCTCGCCTATCGGCGTGATGTTATGCACGAGCAACTCGAGGACACAAGATGCCGAGTTTGCCACGGTGATGTAGATGAGACGCTATTTCATGTTTTATCGGCTTGTCCGATATTAGCGCGCTCAGCCTACATTCACCGGCATAACGCCGCCCTGAGAGTGCTGTATTACCACCTTCGGCACTCTTATGGAATAGACGAGACACCAGTGCTGCCCTATGTGCCCGGTGAAATTGAGTCAGTCGTTGAGCACGGGAGAGCAAAAATTCTTTGGAATTACCCGCTCTCTACGCCCCAACGTATTGAACACAATAAGCCGGATATTACTCTTTTCGACCATACCACCAAGCACGTATATTACATTGAGTTCTCAGCCCCGGCTGAGACAAATATACGTGCAAAAGAAGAGAGTAAATAGGAACGCTACAGAGAGCTCATGGAGGTCATGAGAAATGTCTATCACGAATACACAGCGCACGTGATAGTCCTGGTGATTGGCGCCCTCGGAGGGATGAGGGACCGCTTTCTGACAGAGCTTCGAACAATACCAGTCTGCCGTAGTCAGGCTGAGATTCTCGCGGCTCGTATGCAGAAAGCGGTCATCCTTGGTTCTCTCCGAATCCTGAGACGACTGTAACAAATGACTGAACGGCTGCAGCCCCGGCTCACCCTCAAACCTGAGGGAGTCAGGTGCCTGCAGGATAATTCCGTCTGGTCAGGCCCCAAGTGGGTCGGAGCCCTGGGATCCCTGGCCAAACACCTCTGACGAATCGCAAGATGATAATAATAATAATAATAATAATAATAATAATAATAATAATAATAATAATAATAATAATAATAATAATTTAAACACTTCTTTTTTAGTCGGGATATTCTATTGTGTAGGGACTATCTAAAAGGGTATTTAATCATGAACTTTCTAAATTAATTTAGATGTTGAATCTCTATTTGAAAAAAAAACTACTCCATCGATAATTTCTCGGATGGTATCAAAGTTTTTGATGGACCAGGCATTAATGACGCCGAGTGTATTCATCATGAAAGTAGAAGAGCTAATATAATGACAATAATAACAAAACTGATTTTCCTACTTTCTAACTGTTATTGCGGAATATCATTCTTTGGCTGGGCATGTGTAAAGAATTCCGCTTTTACCATGTGATTTGAATCCCCAACTTCGTGTAGGAGATTTCACTTTTCTCACTTGTAGCGGAGAATTTGAGGTTACACTTATCACTCGTTGCTCGAGAAGGAGCAAGTTTCTTTATTTTCTATACTTTTTGTTGAAGGAAGTCACTGTGTGGCGCCACTTTCCAAAAAACGGAGGTGAGCTCTACGGGCTTCCGTATTTGAATTATTTTCTTCCAACTAACTTGTTGAGGTTTATCTGTGAAAAATTTTTTTATTAAACTCATGAATAACATAATAGAAAAGACTAAACGTTATAAAAATGATTTCAATAGTAGGATGCACC
Organism: Chelonus insularis; assembly: GCF_013357705.1. Lineage (NCBI taxonomy): Eukaryota > Metazoa > Arthropoda > Insecta > Hymenoptera > Braconidae > Chelonus > Chelonus insularis. The sequence continues at coordinate 521,690 of NW_023276701.1, forward strand.
GCATTTTACTTAAGTACATTTTTAAATAATAAAATTTTTTATTATTTATAAAATTTGCAAGTTTAATTTCAAAATTCATTGCGTATTTGAATTTCGGAAGAATAATTTTTACAGTTGTAGGTGGCGTGACGATACATAATGGCGATAAATTCCATTGAAACGCGAATTAATCCACCAAACTTTGATAATTTTTTTCGCGAAAACTATCAATTTACAAATATAAGTTCTCATAACAGATCATTTTTTTTTTTTTTACATATCATATATCCGGCTTCGCTATAAGTGACCGTATATCCTGTATATTGTTATACCGCTAAAACCTCCTGTGAGTGTATATATCTTTCTGCGTCAGCGCTTATCTAAATCCCGCCATCACACGATACCGCTGTATCAATTGTATTTATTTGTTCATCATTTTATTATATTTTCGAATAAATTTATAGAATAAATATGTAATATAAACTCTATACGGGTTTGATCATCTTTATTTTCTATCTAAGTGAGATTGTGAAAATATAAGCAAGTAAAGTACTTAGATTTGCATGGTGATAATTGCAAGCGTCCTAACCTAAAGCGTCAATCATGGCAAACGTTTCTCTTGATAAAGAAACATTTTTCCGTCGTATGAAACGCTTATATACAGGATGGAAGGTAATTTCTTAAATAACTAAATCTTTTCAGATAAAAATTACCTATTTATTATAAATGATTATTTTTTATTTATTAAATATCTAAGGATGGAGAAGTGGGGACAGACGACAGCTTTAGTAAGATGGATTGTCTAGTTTCGGCAGTTGGAACAGATGAAGATATTATTTATAGTAAATCCATGGCTTTACAAGTAAAATTAACATTTATTAAAATATTTTAAATGTATGTATTGAATGAATATTTCATTTTACTTGTTGTTTTTTAAAGACATGGTTACTGAGCTATGAACTAACTGATACAATAATGATTCTGGCTGAAGAATGTATCTGCTTTCTGTCGAGCAAAAAGAAAATTGAATTCTTGAGACAAGTCGAAAATGAAAAAATTGAAGATACTGGAGTACCACCGGTCAAATTATTTGTTAGGAATAAGGTATAAATGAAAATATTAATTATTAATAAGACAATTTATCTAATTTAATATTGAAATTATTGCCTGAATTAAAATCATTTTTAGAGCGATGAAGATAAAGCAAACTTTAATAAATTGATAGAAATAATAAAAGGAAGTAAAAAAGGTAAAACATTAGGTGTTTTTTCCAAAGAAAACTATCCTGGAGCTTTCATGGATGCTTGGAGAGCTGCTTTAAAGCAACAGTCATTCGATACTGTATGTATTTTAAATTGAAATCCATTATAATATTTAAACGATATTAAAATAATTGAATCATGTTTAAAATATTTTCAGATTGATGTTAGTGCTGCTGCAGCTTATGTAATGTGCCCTAAAGAAGATATTGAAATTTTGACGATTAAAAAAGCTTGCGTAGTTTCAGTTGATGTCTTTACAAAATATTTAAAAGATCAGATTATGGAAATAATTGATTCAGACAAAAAAGTTAAACATTCAAAATTAGCAGAGGGTGTTGACACTGCTGTAACAAATAAAAAATTTGTAACAGGAGTTGATATATCACAGGTAGATATGTGTTATCCAGCTATTATTCAAAGTGGAGGAAATTATACATTGAAATTCAGCGTTGTAAGTGATAAAAATATTTTACATTTTGGGGTAATAATTTGTTCACTCGGTGCTCGATACAAATCATACTGTTCAAATATTGTTCGTACTTTGTTGGTTAATCCAACTACGGCGATTGAAAATAATTACAATTTTTTATTGGCACTTGAAGAAGAAATTTTAAAAAAATTGACTCATGGAACAAAAATAAGTTCAGTTTATGAAGCAGGAATAAAATATGTAAAACAAGAAAAACCAAATTTATTAGATCATTTAACAAAAAATTTTGGATTTGCAATGGGAATTGAATTTAGAGAAAGTTCTTTATTAATTGGACCGAAAACTCATGCTGTAGCAAAAAAAGGAATGGTTTTCAATGTTAATGTTGGTCTTTCAAATTTAACAAACCCTGACGCAACTGATAAGGAAGGAAAAACTTATGCTTTATTTATTGGAGATACTGTAGTTGTTGCTGATGCAAATCAACCGGCAACGGTTCTCACTAACTCAAAGAAAAAAGTTAAAAATATTGGAATTTATTTAAAAGATGAAGAAGAAGATGAAGAGGAAGGCAGTGGAAAAGAGAATGAATCTAAACCAGAAATTTTAGGGCGAGGAAAAAGAACTGCGGTAATTGAATCAAAACTTAGAACCGAACATAGTTCTGAAGAAAAACGTAAACAACATCAAAAAGAACTTGCTCAACAACTTAATGAAATAGCGAAAGCACGTTTAGCTCAACAATCTGGTGGTAAAGAACAAGAAAAAATACGTAAATCAACAGTGTCATATAAAAGTTTAAATCATATGCCACGAGAATCAGAAGTAAAAGAGCTTAAATTATATGTTGATAAAAAATACGAAACCGTAATTCTTCCAATTTTTGGAATTCCTGTTCCGTTTCATATATCAACGATAAAAAATATTTCTCAATCAGTAGAAGGAGATTATACTTACCTTAGAATAAACTTTTTTCATCCGGGAGCTACGATGGGTCGAAACGAAGGTGGAACTTATCCACAACCTGATGCGACCTTTGTTAAAGAAGTAACATATCGAAGTACAAACACCAAAGAACCTGGTGAAATATCAGCGCCGTCATCAAATTTAAATACAGCGTTTAGATTAATCAAAGAAGTTCAAAAAAAATTTAAAAATCGTGAAGCTGAAGAAAGAGAAAAAGAAGATCTTGTCAAACAAGATACTTTAATTTTATCTCAAAATAAAGGTAACCCTAAACTTAAAGATCTTTATATAAGGCCCAATCTTGCTACCAAAAGAATGACTGGAGGTTTAGAAGCTCATACAAATGGATTTCGATATACTTGTGTTCGGGGAGACAAAGTTGATATCCTTTATAATAACATAAAAAATGCATTTTTTCAACCTGGTGATGGTGAAATGATTATTCTTCTTCATTTTCATCTTAAACATGCAATAATGTTTGGAAAAAAAAAACATCTTGATGTTCAATTTTATACCGAAGTCGGAGAAATTACAACAGATTTAGGAAAACATCAACATATGCATGATCGCGATGATCTTGCTGCTGAACAATCAGAACGAGAACTTCGACATAAACTCAAAACAGCTTTTAAAAGCTTTTGTGAAAAAGTTGATGCTATGACTAAGCAAGAAATTGAATTCGATACTCCATTTAGAGAGCTTGGTTTTCCTGGAGCGCCGTTTAGAAGCACTGTTTTACTTCAACCTACCAGTGGATGTCTTGTTAATCTTACAGAGTGGCCACCATTTGTCATCACTCTCGAAGATGTTGAATTAGTACATTTTGAACGTGTACAATTTCATTTGAAAAATTTTGATATGATTTTTGTTTTCAAAGATTATCATAAAAAAATCGCTATGGTTAATGCTATTCCCATGAACATGCTGGATCACGTGAAGGAATGGTTAAATTCTTGTGACATAAGATATTCTGAAGGTGTTCAATCTCTTAATTGGACAAAAATAATGAAAACAATAACCGACGATCCTGAAGGGTTTTTTGAAAGTGGTGGTTGGACATTTTTAGATCCAGAAAGCGATGCTGAAAATGAAGATGTTGAAGATGAAGAAGAAGAAGAAGATGACGCTTATGAACCTTCAGATATGGATAGTGAAGAAGAATCTGATGATGATTCGGATTATTCAGAAGCATCTGAAGAGTCAGATAGTGAAGAAGAAGAACTTGGAAGTTCAGAAGAGTCAGGAAAAGATTGGTCTGATCTCGAACGAGAAGCTGCAGAAGAAGATAAAGAGCGTGGTGATAATCGATATGAAGATTATAGCAAGAAAAAAAAGACCAAACATGAATCTCCATCAAAACATAGACATAGTTCGAAACACAAAAGTACTTCAAACTCTAAACATTCTTCTAGAGACAAAGATAGAAGATCTTCGGATAAACACAGGTAATTGTATTATATTTATTTTTGTATCAAATTTAGTTTATACATTGTAAATACTCTATTAAAATTAAAGAATGGACCGATCACGGAGTGGGAGATCACACAAGAAAGTGTCTCCTTCCAAATCGTCCAAACACAGGTGATTATATTTTTTAATATTTTATTTATTTTCAACTACCTTCATTATTCTTTGTTTAGTCCCAAAAAGAGTGATAAACACGATAAGCACAAGTCATCATATTCTTCATCAAACAGTAAAAAAAGGTCACGTGATGAGAGCTCTGATAGAAAAATTTCCAAAAAGTCCAAGTAAGTATAGATGAGAAAATAAATATTTTAAAATTATTTTATTTCTAATTTATTTCTTTTCCATTGTTTTCAGAAAATAAAATTGAAAAAAAGTCAGAAGATGTATTGAAAACAAAATAATGGTATCATTATCAGATATTTTATTTTGAATTATGTAGAAGCGAATAATTTTAGTTCCTCTAGGCTGTATACATTTATTATAAATAATAAGTGAGCCCTAAAAAATATTTAACTTACCTATTTGAAAATCAGAAAATTAATAACAGATGATCAAGGATCAATCATCAATTCTTTTTTTAAAATTTTTCTTATCACGTTTATTGTTAAAAATGAAAATAAATATTCATTTTTTTTATCTTTTTTACGTCTTCATGTTTTTCATTAACACACAAAAAAAAATTACTTTAAAAGTTCTATATTATTTATTAAAATTATCTATGAATATTTATAAATTATTCATCATCAATGGTGTACAAATGATTGATGTTATTTTATATTGTATCATGTAAAAGTAAACATTGACGTGACCTGTTTTCATTGATCTTTTTTTCTAAGAAAATAAAATAAAATTTAATTCATCAATTAAAACGATAATTTTTTATTTAAAACAAGTATAAAAAAATATAATTATTGAATTATTTCACAATTTTGAAGTTAATAGTATAAAAAAAAGTTCGTTTCAATAAACTACAATATAACATTTACAATAGCTTCAATTAGCCATCTGAATAATACAGAAGTGAAAGTATGAATTGTTGGAGTTGTTAAGTAGCTTTCTCTGTCTCATCATTTGACGCTTACTATATAATTTAATTTCACTTTTGGAATTATTTTGTACACTAATATTATCAGTTTAATAATTGACAATAATATGAAATGATGAAAAAAGTTGATAAAAACGACATAATTGAAAGAAATTCACTTGGCATAAAAAAAAATGTGTACAAATTATGTTAAGATACTTGATGTGGTAGATTAAATGTATATAAAATTGATGAATTTTTATTTAAAAAAAAAGAAAATTATTAATAAATGATTTAATTAAGACCAATCTTTTCAATTTGTCGTTTAAGTTGGAAGACGACATCGTCTGGTACACCCGGTAAAAGGCCGCCTAGATTAATTGATTGATCACCAGGAATCGATGTAACTGCAGCAACTTCTCTACTTTCTAGAACTCCACTGATATATGCATTCTTAGGAATTAATTGTGTATTACGTGCTTGGTTAATAGCTTCATTACTGAAAGCTTGGCCTTCTTTTATTTGCGGAAATGCCACAGAAGCATAAACCATTGTTGTAAGTACAACAAGAATGAGTGCCTTCATCTGTATAATAAAAATGTCATTATTCATTTTAAATTTAAATTATTAAACTTATTTATCACAATAGATTTTCAAATAAATATTATTAATCAATATTAACTTAAACAGATAAATAGATTATTTTTTTGTCAATTCTTTATATATAGTAAATTAGACACAATTTTTATTTAAAAAATAATTTTAATTATTTTCATATAAGTAGAAAAATTTGTTTTAATATAACATTTTAAATAAAATAAATAGTAAACTTTTAAATACTTACATTTGTTGAAGAGATGACTAAGTTAGAAATAAAACGTTCAGAAGTATCGGTAAATAAGACTAAGTGAAATTGTGTTGAGCTCACGAGCTTTTATACTTGATTGGGTTTGAATCGTTGAAAAGAGGTGGACAGGTAAGGTTTGAGCATACTATCCTTTTACTAGAGTCCAAATATACATCTTCCGTTAACGAGAGAGAAGGGATTCTTTGTAGTTGTCTTATTTAATTCGACCTCAATATGAAATGGATACGGAATTACTTAAAAGAAAATTTTTAGTTATTACAAAATTTTCACTTTATTATTTCTTTTTATTCAAGAGTACAAAATAAAAACGAGACTAGAAATCTACCGACTCATATGAGTTAAAATGTCCTTTATGTGTTAATATTATTATTACTTTTAAAATACTCTTAATTCTTAATTTTATAGAACGCAAAAAAAAAATTTTTTTTTTCAATTTGATCATTTTCAATGATATTAATTAAAAAAAAATGAATAAGTTTCATTGATTGTAAAAAAAAAAAAGATATCTATTACATATCAGAATAATTAATATCTTTCGAAAATTAAAAAAAAAATGATTATCATTTACCTTATTTTTCTTTTTATTTCTTATTATAATAGATAAAGTATTTATTGGCGTATGTAACAATTAGTTACCAAATTTCTGGCACAATTTTAGATTAATAAAAATGATATCTCTATATATTATATACAAATATGTTTGTGACAGAAATAAATGATCACTTAAGTATGATAGTAAAAAAATAGATACATAAAGAATTAACGGTTTTTAGTTGGCCTTATTAACTTTTTGATTACACTATGTTGTTTTGTATTTTTTCCATTATAATAAACTATTATTAGTATATAAAATACAATAATTAGATGGAATATTATTTCAGCTTTTTCAAGAATTTTTTTTCTTCATTTTTACATGATTTCTTATTAATTTTCAGTGGATATTAATTAATAATTTATCACACGTCCGAGACGTCATTGTGAGTATTTACGCTATTTCGAATAGAATATATTTGTAATTGTATTCTTAGAATTATTATTATTATTATTATTATTATTATTATTATTATTGTCTATATAGAAAGAAAAAATTATTTTTTTATAAACCGAATTTTCCTATTACATAGAAAAACGATCTTTACAATTTATCTTCCAAGGCGGAGATTCTCTCTGTTCCAAGTTCTTTTATGTTAAGTGATTCAGCCCATTACTATACTGCAGACAATTTATCGGCTAAACTCCAATAGTGGTTTAGCAATACCTTCAGTGTATGCTTTGTGAACTGCTTCACAAACGAATTTGTACTGACTCTGAAAAATAAAAATAAATCAAACTATTTAACTAATCATTGTGTCATTGAAATTTATAATTATAGAAAATAAAAAAAAAATCATACATTTTTTTACATAATTATTTTAATACTGAAAATTTTAATTTAATAACACCTTTATTTTATGACTAAAATTTTCACAATGTTTTTTATTATATTTAAACATAAAAGATTTATTAAAAAAATACCGTAATCAGTGATGAAAGTATCTTTTATTGACCTTTTATATTTTATAATAAAAAATAAGATTACTTCTACATTAGTTGAAAATAAAAAATGAAGGCGGTTACGACTAGAAAAGATTATTAGTATGAATGAATAATTAAATAAATTACATTTTAAATGGAAACTTACAGCATTTTGAATCATCATTGCTCTTTGATCTCGCATTGATCGGACAATATCAAGTGGATAGACAGGTTGATTAGCTTCAATTAAACAAAGAGCTGTTTCCATCAATACTAAAACACCTGTGCGACCGATTCCAGCTGAACAGTGAACTACTGCAGGTTCTACCATACCTTTTCTTGCAGCTCGAACACGTTCAGTAAATTTAGTAAATTGATGCCAATCATTTGGAACTCCATGATCAGGCCAACCACAATACTGCATATGTGTTATGTCTCTTTCTTCACCAGTCTATAAGTTAATTTTTGTCAACTTTTTCAATTGTTATGATCGTTAATAATAAAAAATCTGAATAAATGTGTATGAAATAATTTTAAATTTAATACCTTTTAGTTAAGTTATTCAATAAATTAAAAATTTATATTTTTATGTATAAATTCAAATGATTATTTCATGCAATATATATGAATAATTCTAAGTAAACATTATTTATATTAAAAAAAATTTTGAAATATAAATAAAAAAAGTAAAATTACTTACATTAACATCTCTTAAAATGAATTCACGGAAGACGAAAGTATCTTCGACTTTTTCAGATGTTGAAATCAACATAAGATTTCGTAAAGTAAGTGTTTCATTGAGAAGAGGCCAATATTGATGGCACTTAGTACGGCCACGTTCCACTAAAGTTGTTAACATAACAACTAAAGTACTTCCAGCTTCAAGAACCATTTGCCAAAAATCAGAAACAGTGGATGCAAGTGGACCTTGTGTTGCTATATAACGATTAATTATTCCTGAGCCAGGTATTTCCATATTAACATAATTAGCATTGATGTAATCACCATTGATGCAACCCATTAGAATAACCCGTGTTACGTCGTAGGGCGAAATGTCACGATAACGATTTTTATTTTGATTTTCAACTTTCTTGGATTCTAAAGATGTCAATTCGGGATTTTTTCTATAAAGTTGTTCATATTGAGCTATGAGAGCTCCACTTGCTAAACCATCTGCAAGGAGAAGCATTGATTGTGCGAGAGCGTCTGAGCCAACCACAGCATGAGGAGCGTCAGGTACATATCTGTCGAAAAAATTTATTATTCATTTTTCAGTAAAAAATTGAAATATAATCAATCCTAAAATCAACATTGAAAATTTTTCACGTTTTTTGTTAGGATCTCGAAAATTATCAGTAGCAGTAGCTAACAATAGATACAAAAAATAACAGTAATAAATTCGGTGACTAATCAATCCATGTACAAATTACACTACTCAAGTGATTCTCGTTTCATTGATGATAAAAATTAAAGTACATTTATATAAACAGAATTTAGTTGATTAGAATGCTCTATAGAAAATTTTTTAAGAAATATTGACCTACCGTTTAAAATCAAAATTTTTATACAGATAGAATATAAAGAGGGAGGGAGAGGGGGAAAGAGAGTTAAATTGTTTTAATTTTCTCAATATTCTATGGTTAGTCCAGTCAATATGCTTTTGAAATTGAAAATCTGTTGAACATTGATCAAATTTGCTTAATCGGTTCTTTTTAGTGACAGCAATCGTCAATATGAATTTTCGAGATAAGTTTCAACTCTTTACGGCTCATAGTTATCGAGGTATTTAAATGTATGTACAAAGGATACCACTGTTTTTTTGTTTAAACAATTGATTGTAGTTCATCAATAAATAAACTTTTTGAAATGTTTTTTAATCGACAGCTACATATATGCCTAATGTATTAAATTTGGCATTAATTAAATGTCATTATTTTTTAAAACAAATTTAATTTTATTTGGACTTTCTATTCGGACTTTCAATTTCTGATATTTTCTCAAGTATATTAACTGAGCTATATGTCTTTTTTAAACTTTAGATATGATTCTAAGGATAGCTCAAATAATTAATTGATAATAAAATGCTTCAAGAATATCTTAAAAATGGTATATCTTGAATTAAATATATACACATAGTTTGAAAATTTGTGTACTATTTAACTAAAAAAAAGTACTCATTTTCATTTTCTTTCTCATGGTAGTTACCAAATCATACTATAAAAAGCATAAAAGTAATTCAAATACATTAACTTACAGATTAATATTACATCAGTTTAATGATTAATAAGGTAAAGAAAATGAACTATTACCGATATGGAGGTTCTTCCTCCGATATTTCATCAGTCCCAGTAAGTGCATTATAAAGAGCGTTCGGACGAACTGTTAAAGTTAATTCACCATTTCCTGTATCTCTTGATTGACGTATTAAATTTACTACGTGTTCATGAAGCATCCCGTTAACATCAATTCCGTTGATGTATAAAACCTGAATAGAATTAAGTAAATTAATCAATTTAAGAAATAGTTAATAACGGTATTTATAAAATAATTACTTCATATCCATTCGATTAACTTACCTGGTCGCCTTCATTTAATTTGGGATAACAGCGATCTGCTGGAGTGTTTGGCGCAACACGAGACACTAAGATGGGCATATCAAGGTCTAAACCTCCTTTCACATTGAAGCCAAAACGTCCTTGTTCGTCTGGTGTCAATCTTATTGTCACCAAACCCTCTTCCAATATCTGAAATAATTTCTCACAAATGAATATTATTGAATAGTTGTTCTTTCAAATTATTGAAAATACTTAAATGCTTTTCTAAATAGTTTCAAGTTACTTATCAATTAATATTATGATTTACCTGTGGTGCTGGAGAACTTGTTGGTTCGCTATAATCAGGAAGATCATAAATATTTCTCTCAATTGCTGTGTCGTCATCAACATAACTTAAAATTCTTGAGCCCAAAACAGGTGAAAAGGCACCACTTTGTGTATGTGATCCTGTTATTTCATTTCTGAGGGACAAAAAACCACCCTCACTGTGGAGCGATAATATTTAATAGCATAGCACAACATGCAGAATAATTAAAATTTTTTAAATCTTATTGTTTTACCATAAAATCACACTATAAAATCAATTGATGTATCGAATATTTATAAATAAATAAAAAACAAAAAAAAACAATACGCACTCATCACTGGGATTCCCTTCTCCCCACGCTTGCCTTGGTTCTCGAGATCCAAGAGATTGAACCTTATTGTCGTGAGGTCTTGACGGTTTCACTGGTGCTATTACTATTCTTCCTTTTTCTTCAACGACGGGCAATTGGTTTACTCCATGAACTAATCGTTTACTAGGAGATCTGATATTTATAAATAAATAATAAATATTTTTTTTATACTCAAAAAATAAAAACAAAAATCTTCGAGTTATTAGATTACTTTAATGTAATCAATCTTACCTAATGAATGTTCTTTCAACACGGGCACGATATTTGTTATCTTCTACTGTTTGATATTCTGTTCGACCAGAATATGTAAACCGACTACTCAGAGTTAAAGGAAAACGTCTAGGTCGCATTTTCGGACTATGAAGTCGAAAAAAGGTATGATGCTCTACACAAGCTTTCCATAAATTTTTCGAACTACGATATGTCTGCATATTAAAGCCCAATAATGTATCATAATTTTCTGACTGTAATAAAATTAAAAAAAAAATTAATTACTATCAATTTAACATATAATAATAATTCAATTCGATTAATTTATATAAGATAGAATTATTATAAAAACTTGTTTAAACAACAGAAAAATTAGAAAAAAAAAAACAAATGACAGTTAAGTAAAAATTAAATTGGCCGAAACTCGATCAAAAACAAGTACTGATATATGAATAATGACACTTAATTTATCCTTAAATAAAACAATTACATTTTAAGTTGAAATTTCATATTTATGCAAATCTGTTTTAGACTAATTAAAATTTTTAATATACTTACTTGTTCTCTACGTAGTTGAATAAAGAACTGCTTTCTTTTAAAAGAAATTTTCACTATTTTTGCCCACGAGAATACATTGATTTTTATATTGTTCTGAAAAACTACTAATCCAATTGATGTAACACCTAGTTGAATGTCTCTATTTGTTGAATCCTAATGGAAAATTTATAAATAATTATTACATATTTTGGAATATTTATTAAATATGATATTTTAAGAGTAAATAAACCTACCCTTGCTTTATGTAATTCAACTCCATACATATCAAGTCTTTTCGCATGATCAAGAAAATTAAACTCTGCATCAGCCGGTAACTGTCCTCTATATGAAAAATAATAATATAAAATTATAAAATGCTTTGAAATACAAAAACAAAATTTTCTGAAAAATTGTCATTTATTAATTTAAATAAATCAAATAATAAATTAATTAAATACTTATGAAGTTTATGAAGTTCGGTTATTTTCTTTTCCATTTCTTCAGTTTGACCAGGAATAAGTTGAAGTTTTGATAAATATCCTGGGCCGTGTTCCTCTGGATGATAATCACCCAGTTCAGCTAGTACATTAAGAATCATTTAATATATAATATTGTTTGTATTTGTCTTAGTTTTACTTACATTGAACTGTATAACTAGCAATAAGACAAGCGGTACTAGGTGGAAGATGTAATTTTTCTTGAAGAATATCTTTTCTTATTTGAAGATAAAATTGATACCGAGTATATTCTTCTTGAAGTTTACTCGGATCAGATACGTAAAATTTAACTTTGAAGAAAAAATGTCCACCTTTGATGAAACATTAATTTTTGATTAATAATTAATATGCAGTATTTTAAATTATTTTATTGATTTTTATTATAAAATTGTAGTGTTTACCTTTGTTCCTTATTTGTTTTTTGATAAGTTTTGAAGGGTCTAACCATCGCTAAAAGAAAATATAAATGATTTGTTAAGTATTCTGATAAATATTATAAATAATAGTATAAATATCCAAACCATAACATCTGAATTGGAACAAATTGATGAATTGCTGTTTTCAGCATATTGCAAGCCAAAATAATCCTTCTCGATAAGTTCTAAATGATGAAACACAAGGTCTAAAAGTACCTGACCTTTAGCTCGTTTCTGTAAAAAAATATAATAAATAAATTAATTAGATACATTCAAAAAATTAAATAACAAATAGTTGAATGATGTTGAATGAAAAATTACATCTAGTTGAAATGTATGCTGGGTGTCATCAAGAAAAACAACAGTGGTCGCAAGTGATTTTAATCTTCTATCGCGTGCCAGTTCGGCTCCTCGAACGTGGTAGCTCCCACTGGAGCCACTCAGCGCTCGTCTTGATACACTTTCGATCATATCAAGAAGCTGACGATGAGTCAACCACCTCCGAGGCACAATGCAGCATACCTTTTAATAACCTGAAAATATTTATCAACAAAACTCATGTTAGAAATAATTACTTGAAGTGAATATTTAATTATATCTTGAATGTTTTTTTCATGATATTCTATTAATTAAAATTTTATAACAATCATTTGGTATTTTTAATACTTATAGTAACAATTATGTAATTTCAATTAAAGATAGATATTTGGCATTGGTGCCAAAAATGTATAGAACCAAGATAATATTCTTAAAATAATTTCTGTATTATAGATATCGAATTTCATTTAAAATTTATTAGTAAGAATGATAATTCAAATTATTAATACTTTTTTGACGATCATTCATTTTTAGATTATAACTTTTTTTTCTATTTTTATTATTTATGAATGAATTTTATATCTTTATGTGAAATATTAATCTTACATTGAAATATCTTATAGAAAAAATGTAACTTACATTCATCTTAAAAATTGAAGTAAAATTCACATGAGCTTCAAATGTAAAAATGCTTAGTTAATTTGGCAATTCTCTTAATAATGATTTAAATACTTTTTAACTAATCAAAGTTGATTAATTTATAACTAATTTCTCTTTGGAATCGTAAATTATTATACAAGAATAGATTTTTAAAATTTTATGACTGTTAACTATTGCTAGTTTTGATACATCACAATATCACGGTCACAATTATCGTTCATAATCATATCAAACTATTCGTAATATTTCTATGATAAATCTAAATAAATTTACTTAATCCATTTTTTTATCATTATGATAACTATAGGTTTAATTACGTTTTATATTTATCTACTTATCAAATTATTTTCATGTAAGATAATAAGTTTAAAAAAAATTGCACTAACAAATTGAAATGAAAGTGTACAGTAAGTAAAGACCAAGGACTTAAATCCTTGTTAAACTTGAATATAATAATAAAATATTATCTACTATACACGATTGATTATTGTCAAGACTTCAAATGATATTCTCACATGCCAAATGACTGAATTATCACAAAGATAATCGTATTAAATATATCAGTATTTATCACAATTATACACAAAGTAGTCAAATTTTTATTTATTATTAGTCTTTCAATTTGAATAGACACATATTATTTCCAAATGTGAAATACGACTTTACTAGAAGAATAAAAAATAAAAATTTTGCAAATTCCAAACTTGAGGCTAAGCTATACTGGGGGAAGTTGTGTGTTCTCATATGGGCAAGCCTTACTACATTTCTATTATAGGGATAAGTCTTTAGGATGAGCTTCACCAGGTTTGCCAACTACCGTCAGTGGTTGGCTAGTCTACATATAGTTAAACCAGAGAAAAGAGATAATGGGCGTTTTCCATTTAAAGAAAACCTCTCTGTGTTTGACACTGTTTCGACTAATTTTATTAAATGGAGCATTTACTTTTATTGTGTTTCGATAGAGGGCAGCTTATAAAAGTTACTAGGAGAAAAAAAATTTTTTTTTAAAATGTGTAAAAAAAATGAGAATTTTGAGATCATACATACATTGACATTTACATAGCATTGCATTGTGTAAATAATAAAAGATACTACCTTAATTTCATAACGAAAAACTTTTATATCTGATAATTTTCTCAATTTACCTGTATTATCCATTATTTTTTTTAAAAGTCAATCATTAATTTGCTGGTCGTTGTGAAAAAGTAGTGTTGCCAATGAAAGTATTGAAGTTACCAAGCTTTAGTTGGCATTGGGTTTTTGCTATAGTATGGTCGACACTGTGTTGCACTGTGTCGACTTTTTTTTCTAAATGGAAAACGCTCAATATATAGAAGAACCATCCCAATGAGAGCTGTTGGACGGTAATTTTTACCTGCTGTTATATGGCTGGGAATACAAAGCAAATGCTAAAATGTCATATGTATCCCCAAAAATTCGTCCAACGGATCCCTATGCGGTGGTTCTTCTATATTATTTTTTTTCTCTGGTCGAACTGAGAAAAGGGTTCCTCAGTTGATTCAATGCTTTCGGGCTCCCCACCACTGATTTCTTACTCTTTCTACCACGTTTTTCGTAACTGCGCAAGCGTACAAGAGCACATGAGGAACTCTCTTCTCAGTTCGACTATACTTGCAATACATTATTACCAAGCTTACCCTAAATTGAATATTTTGCCTTTTGTGTTTATTAATTTAAAATCAATCGATTATTGTACAATAATTGTATTCATAATACGCATTATGAAAAAAAAAATTTTTCAATTTTTAATAAAAATTTGTTTGTATTTTCGACTACTATGATAAAAATAATATATAAATGTGTTAAAAATTATCATAAACATTTATATTTTAAAGTTTTTGGTAAATTTCACTTTTATAAAATACACATGCACGAATAAAACGCCATTGAGAATTATAAACTGCAATTGGATATATGTATTCACCAATTAGAGATCAGCATGTTTCTAACCGGTATGGTGAAATGATGGGCTCGGTCATTGACGCGTTTTTTACCGGTGATTTACGGAAAATATATCTGTCAATTACCGATTGGCATTTCTAATGAAAAACTTGCGTCATTCTTACTTTCATGGAGAGAATGTAATTTTCTGAGCCACCTAGCGAATTGTCTTGATAAGATTTATATGACATTTGTGTGTGACTCTTCTTTACCTGTGAAATGGCTGTAGTAATTTAAGAAAAAACTTTCTGCCGTGTCGTGAAAAGGAACATTTGTTCTGTATGTAAAACACATTCCAGTAACGTCAAAATTTCATGTAACTATATTTTCATGAATAAGCAACGTGTTAAAATTCGTAAACTTCTCATAAATAATTATGTAAAATGAAAATAATAAAGTAAAGAAATCAATTTTAAGTGTTAAACAGAGTAAAATATTATTTATAAGAGAGATATTTAATTATAAAAGATAATGTAACGCCCCTTCGATACGTCATAATTAAGATGGAAATTAATCTAAAATTATAGGGGTTCGATTATCAATAACTATTTGATAATTACAAAGTTGAAGAAAAGATGCTTACGTCAACATATATTGACATTTTTAACCTCGTTTCTTACTTATCTAAAATATCACCGTTTAAATCAGTGCATACCTGTTAGGTGAAGATTATTTGAGCCACTTGGATTTTCTATCGACGATGCGAAATAATTCTAAAACAAGAGAAATGTTTATAGTAAGAGCTTTAGAAAAGATTCTCGCTGATAAGGATGTTAAACGTTCCCACTTGTCACAGCTCCGAAAAGCTTGCGAGTCAGCATTAGGTAAAAATCTTTTTGTTATCTTTCTTAATTTAAAGTTTCATTATATTAATTTAATTTATTTTTTTGAAAGATGATTTACGCAATGAAATAAAGGAAATACCTAACATTCAAGGAGAAGAAACAATTTCTAATGCATTACCTCAACCAAAAAATGATTCGAATGTTATTTCAGCTGAAAAATATTTTTTACCTTTCGAACTGGCATGTCAAAGTAAATCTCCAAGAATAGTTGTTACTGCTCTAGACTGTTTACAAAAACTTATTGCTTATGGGCACCTAACTGGAAGTGTTCCTGATTCAACAGATCCTAATAAATTACTAATAGTGAGAATAGTTGAAACGATATGCAGTTGTTTTATGGGCCCACAAACTGATGAGGGAGTACAACTTCAAATTATCAAAGCGTTATTGACTGTCATGACTAGTCAGCATGTAGAAGTACACGAAGGAACTGTACTTTTAACGATACGAACTGTTTATAATGTTTATTTAGCATCAAGAAATCTTGTTAACCAAACAACCGCTCGAGCTACTCTTACACAGATGATTAATGTAATCTTTGCCCGTATGGAAACACAAGCGGTAAATAAATTAAAATATTTGATATTTTAAACATCTATTATATTTATACTTGTTACACAGGAAGATGAAACTTTAAGAAACGTTGATACTTCTCATCATCTTGAAACACCTGTTACTTCCATAATACCAAAAGTAGAAGTAGAATGTGATACACCATCAATCACTGAACCTATTTTAGATGCTTCGTTTGAATCACATCAAATTGTTGGTGAAATTCTTGATGATATTGTTAATTCAGTTGTGTCAGAAGATTCTCTTCCTCCTGACACATTACAATCTGAAGAGCCTAATACCGATCAAATACCTACTGATGACAATACTGATGAAACAACTGTTGAAAATGACAATATGGTAACAGCTAAATTTACACATGTACTTCAAAAAGATGCATTTCTTGTATTTCGAGCTCTTTGTAAATTATCTATGAAACCTCTACCAGATGGAACACCTGATCCCAAGTAAGAATGCTTTTAGTCATTTAACTAGTTAATGAAAATAATCAATTTATCTTTCATTTATTATTTTTACCTTTTCAGATCACATGAATTAAGATCTAAAATATTATCATTACAATTACTATTAGGCATTTTACAAAATGCTGGACCAATCTTACGATCAAATGAAATGTTTGTTATTGCAATTAAACAATACTTGTGTGTTGCATTATCTAAAAATGGTGTATCATCCGTTCCAGAAGTATTTGAATTATCTTTGGCGTTATTCCTTGCGTTATTAGCAAAATTTAAAATACATTTAAAGATGCAGATAGAAGTATTTTTTAAAGAAATATTTATGAATATATTAGAAACATCAAGTAGTTCATTTGAACATAAATGGATGGTGATTCACGCATTAACTCGTATTTGTGGAGATGCTCAAAGTGTTGTAGATATATACGTAAATTATGATTGTGACCTTTCGGCTGCTAATTTATTTGAACGACTTGTTAATGATTTATCAAAAATAGCACAAGGTCGTCAGGCTTTAGAACTCGGAGCTTCGCCTAATCAGGAAAAGTCTATGCGAATTCGTGGTCTTGAATGTTTAGTGTCTATTTTAAAGTGCATGGTTGAATGGAGTAGAGACCTTTATGTCAATCCTGGTACTCCTATTGATCAACAATTGTCTACAGAACCTCTAGATCCACCGCCTGATCCATCATTACCAAGATATGGAAGTGCTGGGAGTCTTTCTTCTGTTAATTCTAGTCTCACAGGCAGTAAGGAATTCGCAGATTCACCAGAACAATTTGAAGTTCAAAAACAACAAAAAGAAGTATGGGAAGCAGGTATAGAAATGTTTAATAGAAAGCCGAGTAAGGGGATACAATATCTTCAAGAACAAGGTTTACTTGGTAATTCTCCTGATGACGTTGCACGTTTCCTTCACAATGATGAACGATTAGATAAAACAGCAATTGGAGATTTCTTAGGAGATCATAATCATAATCAAGTTATGTATAACTACATTGATCAAATGGATTTTGCTAACAGAGATTTAGTTACAGCTCTTAGATATTTTCTTGAAGGTTTCCGACTTCCTGGTGAAGCTCAAAAAATAGACAGATTAATGGAAAAATTTGCTAGTAGATATTGTGAATGTAATCCAAAGTTAGTAAAAATACTCTTAAATATTATATTTCACATTACAACAAATGGAATGATTTTTAATTTTTTTTTTTTTTTAGTAATGGACTATTCACCAGTGCCGATACTGCCTATGTTTTGGGATTCTCAATAATTATGTTAACTACAGATTTGCATTCCCCCCAAGTAAAAAATAAAATGACTAAAGAGCAATATATCAAAGTAAATCGACATATTAGTGATAATGAAGAATTACCCGAAGAATATCTATCAAAAATTTATGATGAAATTGCTGGCAATGAAATCAAAATGAAATCACATCCAAATCGGCCTGGTAAACAAGGTAAATTATCTATATTATAACTAAATAATTATATTGTTGGATAATTTATTAATTTAAATAACAATTGCAGTTATATCAAGTGAAAAAAAACGACGATTATTGTGGAATATGGAAATGGAATTAATATCAACAGCTGCAAAAAATTTAATGGATTCCGTTAGTCACGTTCAAGCACCATTTACAACTGCTAAACATTTAGAACATGTTCGACCAATGTTCAAAATGGCTTGGACACCGTTCTTAGCAGCTTTTAGTGTTGGTCTTCAAGATTGTGATGATCCAGAAATTGCTTCACTTTGTTTAGATGGTATTAGATGTGCTATTCGTATTGCATGTATTTTTCATATGACGGTAAGTAATTGATGTATTTTACAAATTTTGAATCGTAGGAAAAAACTAGTTCAGCTATTTAATTATAAATTTATTTATTAAAGCTCGAGCGTGATGCATATGTTCAAGCTCTAGCAAGATTTACCTTGTTAACGGCAAATTCTCCAATAACTGAAATGAAAGCTAAAAACATTGATACCATTAAAACTTTAATTACAATAGCCCATACAGATGGCAATTATTTGGGAAACTCTTGGTTAGATGTGGTCAAATGCATATCTCAATTGGAACTTGCTCAATTAATTGGCACGGGAATTAGACCTCAACTTCTTGGTCCTCCATCCAAGCCATATTTTCCATTACCACTAAACAATTTTACAAATCTCACACATAATAATCTACATCAAAATAATAATCTTAATTTGAGTTCACTTGATCCAAGTGTTAAAGAATCAATTGGTGAAACAAGTTCACAAAGTGTTGTGGTAGCAGTAGATAGAATTTTTACGGGATCAACAAGATTAGATGGTGACGCTATTGTAGAATTTGTAAAAGCACTATGTCAAGTATCTTTAGAAGAGTTGTCTCATCCAACTCAACCTCGTATGTTTTCATTAACAAAAATAGTAGAGATATCGTACTACAATATGGGACGTATTCGACTACAATGGTCAAGAATTTGGCAAGTTGTTGGAGATCATTTTGATCGAGTAGGATGCAGTCCAAGACAAAATATTGCATTCTTTGCAGTTGATTCTCTTCGGCAACTTGCAACTAAATTTATTGAAAAAGGAGAATTTGCAAATTTTAGGTTTCAAAAAGAATTTTTGAGACCGTTTGAACATATTATGAAAAAAAATAGATCTCCAGTAATACGTGATATGGTTGTGAGATGTGTAGCTCAAATAGTTCATTCTCAAGCACCTAATATCCGATCAGGATGGAAGAATATTTTCAGTGTTTTTCATCATGCAGCTAGTGATCGTGATGAATCTGTTGTTGCTTTAGCATTTAAGATGACAGGAAAAATTATTAATGAGTTATATGCTGAAGATTTCAGTATTATGGTAGATTCGTTTCAAGATGCCGTTAAGTGCCTCAGTGAATTTGCCTGTAATACATCCTTCCCTGATACAAGCATGGAAGCTATAAGACTGATCCGTACGAGTGCCTCATATATTGATGCTAATCCTCAGATGTTTGCCGAAGGTATGATGGATGATAATGGAATGGTTTCCGAGGATGATCGATCATGGGTAAGAATAAAAAAAAAAAAAAAAAGAAACTGAAAGGAAATTCTCGTAAAATTAAAAAGTGTTATTCATGTTTTTTAAATTATATACATTTTTTTTTTTAGGTAAGAGGTTGGTTTCCATTATTATTCGAACTTTCTTGTGTTGTTAGTAGATGTAAGCTTGACGTAAGAACTCGTGCGCTTACGGTATTATTCGATGTTGTGAAAACGTATGGTGCTTCGTTTAAACCTCATTGGTGGAAGGATTTGTTTCAAGTACTTTTTAGAATTTTTGATAACATGAAACTTCCAGAACAGCATACGGAGGTAAAATTATTTTCAAAATACCTATAATAGCTTTATTAATATTTCATTTAATTATAATTATTGATTGAAAAAATTTTAGAAAGCTGAATGGATGACAACAACCTGTAATCATGCGCTGTATGCAATAGTTGATGTATTCTCGCAGTTTTATGATATACTAGGTCCTCTTCTTTTAGGACAATTGTATTCTCAATTATTATGGTGTGTTCAACAGGATAATGAACAATTAGCAAGATCTGGTACAAATTGTCTAGAAAATTTAGTAATAAGTAATGGTATTAAATTCGATGAAGAGACATGGACAAAAACTACACGTTGTATCTTTGATATTTTTGAAAGTACTTTACCATCAATTTTACTCACTTGGAAACCGCCAATAATGAATAAAGAATCAGATCTTGAAATGATAACAGGAGAAAGTGATAATAACGTAGGAATATTAAAAAGAAGTAATAGTACTCAAAGTTTAGTTAACAATACAGATCTTTCAAGATTAAAATTATTTTCTTCATTATTAATAAAATGTGTGGTTCAATTGGAATTGATTCAAACAATAGATAATATAGTATTTTATCCGGCAACTTCAAAAAAAGAAGATCAAGAACATTTAGCTTTAGCTCAAGCAGATATAATGAACGGAAGATCAAGTGATTCAGGACTAGATGGTTCAGGATATGAACAAAGGGAAGAACAAGGAATGTACTGTGCATTAAATACACTTCATCTTCTTCAGCTTGTTGATTGTCTTTTACGATCACATAGATTTGCTAAAAGTTTCAATGTTAATAATGAACAACGAAATATTCTTTGGAAAGCAGGCTTTCGTGGTAATGTTAAGCCTAATTTGTTGAAACAAGAAACTCAATCATTAGCATGTTCACTTCGAATCCTCTTTAAAATGTATAATGATGAAGCGCACAGGAGTAATTTGTCTACAATTGAATCTCATCTGGTAGAAATATCTAGAGAAGCGTTGGAATACTTTTTAGCACTATCCAATGAAGCACATCGAGATGCATGGACTCCAATTTTATTATTACTCTTAAATAAGATACTGAAAATGAGTGATAATCGTTTTGCAATACATGCTGCTAATTGTTATCCCTTATTGTGTGAAGTAATGTGTTTTGACTTAAAGCCAGAGCCACGTTCTGTTCTTCGCCGATTTTTTCTTCGGATTGGTACAGTCTTCAGGATTACACAAATGTAATAAAAGAATAATTATTGTATTTAATAACTGTAAAACAAATGAACATATAGATAAGTCAAAAGTTCTTCATTATTATTTCATTATCATTCGACAATTCATACTTATATATATAGAGTTTTATGTTCTTTAATTACCGATCTTTTATTATACGTAGAATGAGACAATTATAATAACGATAATAATTATTACGAAAATTATATTATAATAATAATTATTATTATTTTTAAGCGACAACAAATGTACATTAAACGATTAAACATTGAAAATATTAAATTAAAACTAATAAAATAACTTAAAGATAGGCTTATTAATTGCTGAAATTAAATTTAAATAATAATTTTTTTATATAAAGTACTTTTATAGTTAAAATGAATAAGCAGGTAAAGTACCACACCATTCTTGTATAAACACTAATACATCATTAAGTGGGGAATCTGATGGAGCTTGTCTTGCAGCATTCAATATTTTATTCCAGTCATCTCGATCAACAACACGATTGCTACCCTCAAATCTAATTAAAGATCCTCGTATCGGATATCCAGTCAATGCACATGGCTGTAAAGCTGTTGATCCATTAGCCGGACATGTCAAAGATCCTATATAGACTCCTCTTTGATCAGTTGGAAGACCTTGTTCGATTTTTCGATCTATCGATACAGAAAGAATCCATTCTTTGACTTCTTCTCTTTTTTTTTCAGATAAACTTGGTTTACTGGGAAGTGGAACTTCTAATGGGAAATCGGTAATTCTTAAATCATCAATTTCGAGAATACTTCCATTACCTTCTTCTATACATTCTTCTAAATCTAGAAAATGATTAAGAAATACCAATGCTTCACTGTAAGATTTTATTTTTTGTAATTCAGTGCCTGCTTCATAATAACAACGATCAGCTACAAGAATATCTGTAAATCTTAAAAGAGATACTGAAATTTTCACAACCAAACTAGAAAGATTTGAAAACTGTTGACAAGCATATTTGAGAGCACTGTAATGAGTTGCTTGAAGAAGTCGATCAAATTTTTTATTAATCTCCGAAGAGCTGTCAATTTTTTTCGTTAAATTATAAAGGAACGTTCGTAATTGTGATAAACGATTGTAACAAACTGTAAACGAATCATCGTATAAATTTAAAATCATTTCTGAAAGTCTATAATATAAATTATAATATTGAGAAACTGGAGGAGCTCCATATTGAGAATAAAGTTGAAGAGCAGGTTCAGGAGTTCCCGATTTTAGAAGTTGAGCAGCTCTTTGAGCAACATATTTATGAAGTAAATCAGGACTTTGATTACTCACTATTTCAAATACTTGTATCCATTGGCCTTCACGAACCAAAGTATCTAATGATCTATCGTTATTATCAATTACTTGATCATTATCTATCATTTCAATAGAATTATTACCTCGAATGGTACTGTCACGATATTTGTCTTCTAAATATGATTCTAATTCTGGTGCAAGTTCTTTTACAATTCTTCTGGCTCTCATCCAGTCTCCAATTGCAATTAAAGTACTAACAGCTGCTTTGAGCTTATCTCCTTGAAGATAAACTTGTGCCGCTAAAGCATGTTCTTCATGACTAGCTAATTTAGTTCCTAATTCTGTAGCAACTTGTGAAGCGGTATCTGGATCAGATTGATTGAGCACAATGTCAGCTGCTTGTATAAGAGCTGAATGAGATGCATCTGAAATTAGAATATCTAATGCTGTACGGATTTCACCAACTTTTAACCAACGTCCAGCTTCTTCCAAAGTTCGTGTGCTATCATTCCCAATGCTTTTTTGTGTTAACTCACGACGTAAAGCTGCTTCTTGACTTGGTAAGTACTCTCTACAAACACGCATTGCTTCAGACCACATACCAGCATTCTAAAAAAAGAAATAAAATTTTTTAATTAAATATTATTGTATAAACAGTTGACATAAGTGAAATTAAATTACCTTATAATGCTCAATGATGATATTTGGTTTGTGTGCTCGCAATAAAAGTGATTCAGCGAATGCATAGTCTTTATTTTCGGCAGCTTCAGCTGCTCTAGCAATAAGAACCTGTGCCATGGCTTCTTGACTTATAGCCTGAGCTACTTCCTCAGCTGCATCCCAATCTCTCATGTGTATATACATTTGTACAGCTTCTTTTGCTTTGCCGGCTCGAATAAACTCTTTTTCTGCTTCTTGAAATTTTCCTTCATCTTCTAAAGCCATTGCATACTTATAATGTACTTCATTTTGTAGCTCAGTAGTTCCATATTTTACTGCTTCTAATGCCCACTTAAAAAAACCGGCTTCACTTGCCATTTGAATACATTGGTTGAAATAATTTAAACGCATTAACAATTTAGCTCCCAATTCTGGAGCTAGAGTTCTAGCCCACATAAGAGCTACTTGTTGAGCTGCTTTATCTCCTGATGCTTGTTTAGCAACTCTCAAAGCATCGTCCCACATATTTGCATTTTTATAAACACTGACAGCACCTCTCCAATCATCAGCTCCAAGAAAATGTTCTTCAGCATCACGAGCTTTACCTGCTGCCGCTAACTCTCTCGCTAAAAATGCATGAGTTGTTTTTAATAAATCTGGTCTATATTCAGCCACTAATCTAATCATATCTTGACGATGTCCTACACGTCTATACATAGCTATAGCCGCATCATACTCTCCGATAGCTACATAAAGTGCTTCGGCAGAACGTAAATTTCCACTTTCTTGTAATTTTTCAGCATGACTTAATAGTATTTTAACTGCTTCTTCAGAGCTCATATATTTTGTTGCCACTTCATATGCTCTTGACCAATTATTAGCTCTTACATGAATATCAATTGCAGCTTTTGGATTTTTAGCACGAAGAAATAATTTTTCAGCTAAATTAGAATCTCCAATAGATGCAAAGTATTCACCGAGTTTAGCACATTTTTGTTGAATTTGTAGATTATCATCATCAATAACTTCAACGATTTCAAGAGCTTTTCTCCATTGACGTGCATTAATTGCTGAATTAAGAGCTAATGCAGTTTCTCCTGCTTCAATAAAATGATTTATAGCTGCATCGTGATTTCCATTGTTAGCTAAGCAGTAACCCCATTCTTTCTCAATATCAATAACAGAATCTGGATCAAATGATCTTGCTAAATCTAATGCTCGTGTATAAACTCCAGCGTTTTTATAGCATTCAATAGCATCTGTAAAATGATCTATTCTTTCTAAAATTTCTCCAGCTAATTCTGTTAAATCAGCTAATTTTAATCCTTTAATGACCTTTTGAGTTATTACTTCGTCTTCTAAAAGTACTTCATTTCTTAATAAAAGTCTTCCAGCACGACCTGCTCTTCCAGCATCAAGATATAGTTTGATCGCTTTTTGGGGATCATAATTTTCTATGATTGCAGCTGCTCTTGATGTTTGTCCACTATTAAGTAACCAATTAAGATGTTTCTCTTTTAATTTTTCTAATTCAGACCAATCTCTACTTTCTGCCAACTCCATTGCTTCCTCCCAATGCCAATATTTTTGATACATCTTTAATGCTTTATTTAATTCATTTTGTTCTAAATAAATAGCTTCAGCTGTTTTTAATTCTCCATTGAGGATTGCTAGTTTTGCCCAAGAATCAGGAGATGTTAAATAGTTATTTCCTGTTTCTTTAGCAAATTCTTCATCAATATTAACAATATTTTCAAGTAAATTAGAATAAGCAACATCTCCTAATGCAGCATAACATCTTGCAGCAATTAAAAATTTTCTTTCTTCCATTGCATTTTGTGCTACATTTTCCCACATTACTTCCCCTTCTGGTCTATCTCCTAATTCTTCTAGAAATAAAATAACACGACCAAAATCATTGTCATGTAAAGCAGTACCAAATTCTATGAGTCCTTCATCTAGAAAATAGTTTACGCGTGAGCCGGATTCTTCAACAATTACAATAGTTTTTTTGTTATTTCTTTCAATATCCACAGCATCCCCATGTATTGAAATAATAGTTGTAGCCTCTGGAGCATCAACATTATACCAAACTGCAAGTTTTTGACCAGTTTGAGCAAGTGCTACATCACTACCAGGTACCCATGAAGCAAAACCAGTTCCTGTTAAAAGTAAAGTTCGACCTCCTTTATCATCACAAAGCCAAAGTCGTCCTTTCTTATCTCTAGATAGAAGACGATGACCAGTTTCACTTAGTTCTAACCAATCTATTTTTGCATCATGCCCAATAATACTTATTGTTGTTCCAGTAATTAAATCCATTATTCTGACCGTCCGAGAATCTAAAAGATATGCTAATCGTTTATTATCAGGTGCTCGTGCGGTTTGACGTTCGTTTACTCTAACACTAACGACATGAGGATTTACTGCTTCAGTTCTTACAGACCCAAGTATTTCATTTTTTCCATACTCAACTATTGATAATTCTCCTGTACAAAATATTAAACAGACACCTGGATATTCAAAAAAAAATTTTTCTAATCCACATTTTTCATTCCAAGGTATTTCACTTATAAGATTTAGTTCAATATCACTAATTAATAATGTTGAATTAGTTCTAGCAATTACGTAATTATCTTGTCTTCCAAGAATTTTAACATCTTCTATTTCACTTCCAGTAGAAGATTTTATACTAACTGGACGGCTTGTTCCATTCAAAGATCTAACAACTACTTGACTAGGTCCAACGTAAGCTATTTCATGACTCCCACGCACCACAGCACGTTTTAAAACTGTTTCAAATTGTTCAACAGCACCACAAAGACCTCCAACGACTAATCTTGAGCCATCTCTTCGCCACGCCATAGCCGTCAATGTATGAAAGTTTAGTAATATTTTACTAGTAGTTTCTTCCCAAGCTGATCTTCGAGGGCTCCAGTCTATTATACGAATTTTATTCCAAGAACCAACTGCAATACTTTGTCCACTTGGACTACAACAAGCTATAGAAATTTCTTTGTCATTAATATCACGAGAATAATCAAATATTTTTTCTACTTTGCCATGGGAATTATAAAAAACAACTTTTTTATCACATCCTCCAGCACAAATATGACCTTGTGACCAAGCTAGTGCATAAGCTGGAATTCCGTGAGTTAAAATTCTACCTGAGGGTTCAACATTTCCTTCATTTTTTAAATAATAACGAATTATACTTCCATCAGCATGACTAGATAGAAATGCTGTTTTCCGTTCACTAAAATTACAAATAAATAAATAAATAAAATAAAAATATATTTAAAATTTATAACTTACTTGGCTGCTAAAGCAATTGTCATTGCATCAGCACTGTAAAGTGTTTGTGTTTTGTGAGCTTTTAAAATTGCTACACGAACTTTTCCATCAGCTAAACCAACAATTATTGGCCCATCTGTTGGCCATATTAGACAAGTTACTGCAGCACTTTGAATAAATTTATTGCTGATTACTTTTTTTTCACCCCTAAATATAATGATTTATTTTAAACTGTTTCATTTAAATATTTTAATATTTCGGAATCTTAAAAAAAATTAACATCGTACCAATTTTCTCCTATTTTATACACATAAACAATATTATCTGTTTGTCCTACGGCAATTTTAGTGGAGTCTGGCGAGAACGCTATTGCTTTAATCATGTAACTTTTTTTCCCAAACTGTAACAAATAATTCATTTTAAAAGCAATTAATTATTTAATTTTCTTACCTTAGAATCAACAGGTTTCGTAGAAAAACGGTCTTTTTTATTACCTAATTCATCAAATAAATAAATATAACGATCTGTTAACGCAACGGCAAGTTTCAAATTGTTTGGAGACCAAACGATCCCTACTACACGATTTTCTCCATCATTCGATGGCAAAATGCTGCCTAAATATTTCAATATCATTTTAGAAAAAAAACTATTTTCTTATTTTTATTCAATATAATTATAACTGTTTTGATGACGATTGTGTACAATTTTGTCTCCCTTAGTAACCAATATTATTCAATTAGAAACGATTAGGCTTGCGTATCTACTAAAGATGCTGAGAGTGGCTTTATCAGATTTTAATTGAAGGTAAGTTTTACACTATTTTTAACTTTTCTATTTATTGGCACTTATTTTTTTTTTAAATAATACATTCTACAATTTCTTAGTTATTCAATGAATCTATGTCCTATTCTTGAATTTGTTAAATTTACCGCTCTTTCGTTTAGATAGTATTTAAACTACTATTATTTTTATATTTTATTTTGATTTTTCAGTACTAAATTAATGATTAGATAATCCGTGATTAACAATTTTATTTATATCTTCAAGTAATTCCAAATACAAAATTCTATACAAGTACAGCTCGGGCTGTATATTAATAATAAATAATGTAAAGAAAACAAAAATTTTGATTATTATGTGGAATTTTGGTCTCCATCTTTGGCTTATAAGCGGCGTATTTATGGAAAAAGACTGATACGCTGCTTGACGACCGCTGAGTGTACTAAAGAAACTTAATGGTCACACGCATGGAGAATATTCTCCATGGTCACACGTGTAAGATTTGTTTTTAATTTCACGTTAACCATTTATTAAAAGTAATTTTAATTGTAAGTTTATGTATAATAACAATTTTGATGAATAAAACAGATCCATGTAAAAAATATGCATGTCAATTACAAACTTGTTTAAAAGGTTATTTTTAATATTTTTTCAATATACATATCTATATATATATAATATAGGTTATTTTATTTAATCATTATTTTTAAATATTTTTATACAAATACGTATAGATAACGTTTATCAACCTTCTCGATGTACATCAGTCATCGAAAATCTTCGTCAGTGTTGTCGAAAACATTTTGAACATTCGTTAGTTTGCGAGGGTATTGATATTTCTCAACCGTATGAACATAAAACGATTGATTATGTAAGTACTTATAAATACTTAAGGCTTAAATGAAGTCAATATAAAATTCATTTATTGGTATAAATGTTTTTTTAACAAGTAATGATCTATTCATAAACTTACATATATTTTATTATGATTAGTCAATTGGTAATTGTTGGAAAGACGTATATAATTTTTTTTCAAATATAATTCATTTTTTGATAAAAATTTTTTACATTAAAAATGAATTATTATTACGGTTGATTGAAATAAATGAAAATTAATCGTTTATAAATTATAATTTCTTTTAATTCGGTTTTTTTCTTTTTTTAAGAAACAAGCCATCAAGAAATAATGAACCGCAATCGACAATGTTTTGATGAACGACTATTAAAACAGAGACCATTTTATCAAAGATATCCTAGATTAATAACTGGTCTTGGAACTATTATTATGATGGGAATATCATTTAGTGGTTCTATATATACGATTTGGTTTGTACCACATGAAGAATTAGATGCCCAAAGTGAAGCAAAGAGACTTTATGAATTAAGATTGTTACCTTCACAACAAAGATAAACTGAAATGAATGGTAATTTATAATGAATTCTCTAACTAAATCAAACAAAAGATTCGAGAAATATTCAATTTTATTGACACAGTGTAAAGAATCAGCTATTGCATACGCTAAATGTGTGTCGAAAAAATCGAATATTACTAAAAATGACTGTGAAATAGAATTCATAAAATTCAAATCTTGTTTAAAAGAAGTAGCAATGAAAAATAAAATAAAACTATAAAAGAAAATTATTTTTAATGAATAGTTATGAAGAACTACAATGTATACAATGAAGTGGTCTAATTTTCAACAGCATTGTGGTTTTGGTTTTTTGATAAGACTCGTGTTAATTGTTTACGCAACTTTTCATGATAAATTATTTAAAGTTCCTTATACTGACGTTGATTACAAAGTATACACTGATGCTGCAAGATATGTAACTCTTGGTAAATCACCATATAATCGACATACTTATAGATATTCACCATTATTGGCTTTTATACTCACGCCAAATATATTTATTGATCCAAATTTTGGAAAAGTTCTCTTCTCTATAATTGACATCATTATAGTTATTTTAATTAAAGTTATACTATCAAAAAATTACTGCCCAAATAGAATTTCAAAAATTTGTGCATTATTGTGGCTATATAATCCAATGACAATAGTAATTTCAACACGAGGCAACTCAGATTCTCTAGTAGTTGTATTAATTCTGTTGACTTTATATTTTCTAGAAGAGAAATATTTTATTTCCGGGTTAATTTATGGTTTATCAGTATATTTTCGTTTATATCCAATTATATATAGCTTAGTAATATATTTATCACTTAAAACTGAAAATCATTTTATTCCTAATAGAAATCAATTAAAATTTCTGTTAGGTTTTTTTTTGTCATTTATGACTCTAACATGTATTAGTTACCTCTTTTATGGCTATGAATTTCTTTATACAAGTTTCTTTTTTCATTTAATACGAAAAGATGCACGTCATAATTTCTCTATCTATTTTTACATGCTTTACTTATTAGTTGGCGAATCTGAAAATACAATTGAACGTATTTTACGAACAATACCACTGTTAATTTTATTGATCATAGTGTCGTTTCGGTATGCAAATAAAAAACAATTACCATTTGCTATTTTAATCTTAGCCATGGTAATGGTTACATATAATTCTGTCGTAACTTCTCAATATTTTTTTTGGTATTTATCATCATTGCCTCTTTCTATACCGCATATACGAATGAGTTTAATTAAATGGATTACTTTAGGTAGTATTTGGGCTATGGCTCAAGGATTATGGCTTTTCCATGCATATTGTTTAGAATTTCTAGCATTAAATACATTTTATTCAATATGGTTCGATAGTATGATTTTTTTTGTTGTAAATATAAAAGTATTGTATGATTTGATCGTTCATTATAATAATGTACTTATATATTCAAAGGAAAAATAAAAGTATTGGATTTAAATGTTACTAATTGCTTTTATTTATTTACGTCACACATAGATGATGTAAAATAAAGTCATTAATTTTTAGTTAAGCTATTAGATTTAAATTATTTTTACTA
The DNA here is from genome assembly GCF_013357705.1 of Chelonus insularis. NCBI lineage: Eukaryota > Metazoa > Arthropoda > Insecta > Hymenoptera > Braconidae > Chelonus > Chelonus insularis. The sequence continues at coordinate 552,434 of NW_023276701.1, forward strand.
ATAAAAATAAATCAAAATAATATAAGTTTTAAATTTATATATAAAAAAAACATTATTTAATAAATATTACAAAGTAACAAATTTAGAATCAGGATAAATGGAAAAAAAATTATTTATTGATTGAAGTCTGAATTGTCTATATATGTATATACATATAAATCTAATCAGAGTGTCATTTGGGGACATTTCTTAAGTACAAGGTATTATTTGAGGACATATGTATAGTTTAGGGAAAGTCCCAAAAAAAAAATTATGTGTCCAACGTATTATTTGAGCCACTGGTCTATATATATATAAGGTATTATTTGAGGACACGACGTTGCCACGTTGTGATGAATTTATTATTTTTTTTTTTTGAAAAAAAAGGTGAAAATGAGGGCAAAGGTACGCTGTACTTGCAGGATTATTTTTTTTTCTTTAATGGGAATTTTGAAAATTGAGAGGGGGATACCAGTCCCCTATCCTCAAATAATACATTAGGATTTATATATATATATATATATACCAATTTTTTGAAGTTAATTCTAAAAAAAACTCATTTTATCGATATGAAAACATTAGAACTATTTTATTTAATTATTCATCAAACCATTTATTTTCACACATTCATTTTAGTATAATTTATATTTATAATTATTATAATTCATAAGTCATATGAAATAAAATATTTATAACATTTTAAATTTAAAACTCAAAGTCAAAACATTTTTGGAATATACGGAAAAGATAAATTTAAAATTGTTTCATAAGATAAAGACATTGATATACTTCATAATTTTTTTCTTACCGACAAAGTGACATTAATAATAAATAATGTCTTTTACCGTCAATTTTACAAATAAAAAAAGTCATTTGGTAAACACACTATTAGAATTATTCAATTTTCAAACTTTCAATTTCATTTTTAACTGCGTTGGCGATATCTGCTTTATCAATATTACTAGCTTTAAAGTTTAACCCAGATATTCCTCCATTTACTCGAGCACATTCTTTTTTATGAAGAAACCAATGAAGTCTTTGACATTCTCTATCACAATATTGAACTGCTTTGCATTTACTACATTTCTTATTAGCTCTCTCCTCACTACAAGTTACGCAACTTTGAGAATTATCGGAGAATCCACGTTGGCCATTAATTGCAGCTGAAATAATAGAAGCAGCAGGCGGTGGATCGGATCCAGCAAGAGCTGCAACCAATTGGCGAAAAATGATGCTTTCTCTGAAAGGAAACTCGCGTACTACTTCACGTAAAAATGCTTCTTGATACTCTGGAAAACCGTCAGCTTTATTACATTTTAATAAAGCTCGAATGAAAAGTTCTACTAAATCAGTTTTAGTTTTTTCATCTTTATCTTTATTGGTCCTTTTACTTGTATCTTGTTCTTTATGGTTATCATTATTTTTCTCATCATCTTTATTTTTATTTTCTTGAGACAATTTTTCCGATTCAGTTTTCTCAGTTTTTCGGGCTTCTTGACGCTTTTGACATTTTATTAATTCACCTATTACACAACTTAAATAGTGATATTTAAATGCAATTATTTCATTTGCCTCTGAACTTTTAGACATTTCTCTGTGACACATTGATTCTAAAACTTTTTGAATCTAAAAATAAAAAATTTTATTATTTAAATAAAATATATATTCTTAATTTTAATAATATTTCAATTTATAGATTCATTATTTAATTTTGAATATGATTTTAAGAGAATAATAAAGGTATACAAACCTTTGGTAAATAATCTATAAGTCCTGAACATGTTTGTAATGTCATAGCAACTCTTACTGGATGAACATTAACTTGCATAATAAATTTATGGAAAGAATCAGCAAGATGTACAGGAAGCATTGGTTCTTTTTGTAGTCCTTGTGGTTTTATATAATAATCAATATTAGCTTTTGGTATATAATTATTGATAGCTGCAACACAATTATGATTTCCAACAAATGCTGCCATTTGAGCTGCCGTCCGTCCAACACTATTAGTTGTTGTTAGCTTCGCTCCATGACACATTAGTAGATGACAAACCTCTGGATTTCCACTTAATGCTGCGAAATGCAATGCCGTATATTTGTGCTCATGTTGACAAAGATTCACGTCGGCGCCCTAAATTCAATATTAAAATCATTTATTACACTCACAATTATCATGAAAAAACAAATAAATAAAAACTTGAGAACTTTCACTGTATTTCATTATAAGATTATAATATTTTTGTTTATTTAACCTGATCAAGAAGAAGTTGAACAATTTCTTTATTTCCCTTATAAGCAGCATGCTGAAGTGGGTACATTCCATTTTTATCAACGAAATCTATTTTTATTTTATTTGCAGCAAGCAATGCTTTTAGTTCTGCAGTCTCATTATTACTTATTCTCTTAAATATATCTTTTTGTAATTCAGACAAGTTATCTGTTGTTGCTGTCATTTTGTACAACTATTTATTTGATTATTGATCGAAAAAACACAATATATTTGTCAAACAAAAAATATTACACCATAGAGAACTCTAAACGTGTGAAGTTTCTTTATTTTCAATTTTTAGTATGAATTTTTATCGTAAGAGGTCGCTACTTATTTTTACAAATAGTGACGCCGATATATCTCTATAGAGTGAGAAACGGCGCTACTTGTGACACATCAGAAAAATGAACCGACCGGGCTTCTGTAATGTATAGTGTCTTTGTTCTTTCTTGTTTATGCATCACAAGGCACATTGCCGCCAGTTGTGCGCAGTTGTGTGTTTAATATTTTTCTGTTATCGTAAAACAATACAATAAATTTATATTTCAAATTATATTGATACAATTATGGGTTAATTTGATGTACAGTAAAACCGTTATTTTCAAAAATTTTAGACCATTCCTCAGTAAACTTTTTATTTACTCGTGCGTTTCATTAAATCATTCCAAATTAATTAAATTTCTACATCTAAATTGAGAAAATGGATCAGGACAACATAGATATGCAATCAACATTGCCTGATACCCAACCAGCCGAAACATTCACTCAATCACAGCATCTAGATAGTCAATCTCAAGTTAACGAAAGTTGGGGCCAATTAATACCTTCAGTCAAATCATCTCTTGCTGGCAGAGTGGTTTTATCATCCATCCGTAAGTTTTCTCTATTATACAATTTCTAAAATATTTGCAACATAGTAAAGAAAGCTATTTGTTTTATTATGTCTAAATTTTTTATTTTGATTTATTTAATTAAATGATAAGTACTATAATTCATTTAATGTTTATAAAAATTTTTACAGAAATGACTAAAGAAATATATACATTTGGACGAGACCCTAATTGTGATGGAATATTTACAGCACAGAATATTTTAAAGCAAAATTTATTAATGGCAATAAGTAAAATACACTTTAAAATAATACGAAAAGTTATTAATAATAAAAATGATAAAGTCGTTTATCTTGAAGATAGTAGTCAAAATGGAACTTTTGTTAATAAAGTAAAAGTTGGACGCGGTAAAAGAGTTGTATTAGACAATAATGATGTAATATCACTTGCCGAAGGAGACATTTCTTGTAATTGTTTTTTTAATATTTCTCAAACTTTTTCATGAATTAACAATAACAAAAGTTATAAAGATGCTATTTTTATTTACAGTTTTTAAGTTTATTACTGAAACTTATGGGTTCAATAGTTTACCAGCACAATGGAAATCAAAATACGTAACGTTACGAACATTAGGATTTGGTGCTTGTGGGGAAGTCAAAATGGTGTATAGCAAAAACAATTTCCAAACTTATGCTATGAAAATAATTTCGAAAAAAGGACACACAACAAGTGATCGTAGAATCGCTATTGATAATTCTGATAAGATTCTAAATGAAGTTAAAATATTACAAGCTCTAAAACATGTGAGTAGCTAAATGTTAATTTATTATTATTATTATTATTATTATTATTATTATATCATTTAATTAATCATTCATAATTTTCTAGCCTTTTATAATAAGAATGGAAAAAGTTATTGATACACCAATGAATTTATACATAATGTTGGAAATTATGGAAGGAGGCGAATTATTTGATAGAATTCGTATGAATTCTGGATTAGCAGAAAGACAAACGAAATTCATTTTTTATCAAATAGTTGAGGCCGTAAACTACCTTCACAATCAAGGAATTACACACCGCGATTTAAAGGTTTTAATTGTCTTATCTGGCATAAAAGATATTTATTATTAATTATTTTTTTTAAATTACAGCCGGAAAATATATTACTAGCTTCCGATGCGAAATATCCACTAGTAAAAGTATCAGACTTTGGATTGTCGAAATTAGTTGATGCTCAAACTATGATGAAAACTTTTTGCGGCACACCAATGTATGTAGCACCAGAAATTCTAAAAACAGGAGGAAGAGGAGCATATACTAGTCAAGTAGATATTTGGAGTCTTGGTGTTATCCTTTATGTTACTCTCAGTGGATGTGTACCATTTATTACTCATAATAAAAAAATGGAACTTCATGATCAAATAATAAATGGACATTATCGTTTTAATTCACAATTTTCAACAGTTTCTCCTGAAGCAATAAATCTAGTAAGTATTAAAAATTAATTACTATCATATATTTTAAAAAAATCAAACTCAATTTAATCGTTTCAGATAGAAGGTATGATGACAGTGGACCCTTGCCGACGAAAAACAATTAGAGAAGTATTAGTAGACCAATGGCTACAAGATGGTGACATAAAAATTGAAATAAGAAGGCTTTTAAATGGATATAATAACGAAAACAATCCACCGAATGTTGATTCATCTGAAGAATTAGAGAAAAGAAGTGGTTTTTCAAGAGATCAAGAAGATTCACCCCAATTTGGTCTACGACTTCCCGTAGCCAAAAAACCTCGAATTAATTAAACCAAAATTTTTACTAAATTATTTGTGTTTTAGACATAAAAATATCACTTTCTTATCTAATTCTTATTCCTTTTTCTTTTCATTTAATGCAAATTTCAAGTTTACATTACCTTTAACATACAAAGATTATTATAAAACATTCCTAATTTTTGTTTTTTGTTGTTTATTTTTCTTTTTTTTTTTAAATTGATTTCTATGTTTTACTGATAAAAAATTTATTACAATTTAATATTATGATTATGCAAAAAAATTATTTTAATTAAAAGATATATTTATAACATGACGAAGGTACAAATAAATATTAAGTATTAGTTTAAATATAAGTTCAGTTAATAAAATTGTTCAATGTTAATTATACTGCAATTAAATAATTTTATTGTTAATATTTGATACATTTGCAAATAAAAAATATTTTTTTACATCTATTTAATATTTTTATTTTTAATTAAATTAATTAGAAAAACATCGTGTTTACATCGTGTATAAACCATGTATGTCGATATCATCATCACCATGAACCAAACGGACTAGTTTGCTGGCACAATCACGCGTCGTCCTTACTACATATTTATTATATGTACTAAAAATTCGATGGAGAGAGGGAACAGTGCCTCTTTGAGCGACATAGATATGTGTGAAACTGTATATGTGTATGCCGGTTCATATTAAAATATGGCGGATATTGAGGTATGTCTGTCACGTGGAATTCTTGAAATTGTCAATTGGTAAAGCTATAAATTTATATAATTGAATTATTTAATTTCAGTTAGCGAAAGCGTTAAAAGATCTACCAAATCGTATCCAAACTTCACGTAAAAAAGAACGACAGCAAATTATACAAAATGTTATTCATGTATTGTCAAATCCTGGTAAGTTTTACTGGTTTACTTATTCAATTTAATCATTTAATGTTATTTTTTTTTCATTAATTAGTAATATATTTTCATTTAAATGAACCTATGTGTTATAATGTTTAATTAAATTGAAATTTATCTCTAAATAAAACATCATTTTTAACCTTCAACATATGCTGTTAACTTTTTTAAGACAATAACTTTCCATAATTTTATTTATAGGCATTACTGAAAAAGTCGTTATCGGGTTGTGTAAAGTTATATCAATTACTCTTCATCGATATAAAGACACAGCATCTCAATCTTATGTGAAAAAATTAATAAGTGCTTTATTAAATCATCATCAAGATTTCACAATAAAAGCTATGGCTAATATTGTTGTAGAGCAAGCTTTATGGCATCAAAGTGTAATTCCGACGTAAGTTTTAATATTTTTTTTTACTAATCGTATCGAAAAGAAGAGTTATTTTTATTAAATTTTAAAAGTTAAATGTTTATCGAATGTGAAAAATTTTAAATTAGATATTATTTTTTACAGTTTAAGCACAGCACTAACTGCATATCTTACTTTGAAATGGACAAATCTGGTTATTCATTCAATCAACACAAATGAATTTGAGAATCATTTAGAATGTCTTAAATTGATAGAATCTCAAGCAATGTTGAGTGCAACTGTTTTAGCATGCAATGATCGTAAGCTAAGTAAAAAAGTTTATTCTCTTTTCATTCATTTATGGAAAAGTAAACCAGGCATCGAAAAAATTTATATTAATAATTTATTAAAGTTAGAAGCAAGTAATGGAGTTATTGTTCTTTCAAGTTTATTAATTCAACATTTGGTAAATGAAAAAAAAGATGATATTATAGATTCATTTAAAACTAATTTAATGGGAGTTTTTGTAAAGGTTTGTATTAGTTCAAAAAAGAAACCTGCACTTTTTGTAGTTGATGCAGCAGTTCCGTTTCTTCGACGACTAACTCATGATGATTTTGAAAATCAATTACTTCCTGCTTTACAGAAAGCAATGTTAAGAAATCCTGAAATTATTATTCAATCTTTAGGACATATATTATCAGGATTAAATTTAGATCTTTGTCGATATAGTGAAAATATCAGTAAAGGACTTTTTCCTAATTTACATTCTAAAGAAGATAATGTACGAAATGATGCTGCGGATGCTTTTCGATGTTTAGCTCTTCAATGCTCTGATCCAGGAACATTAGAAAATCTTTTATCATCACTTTTTGCAATTTTTCATGGCTCAGAAGGTAAATTAACAGTTGCTACACATAAAATAACAGTTCTTCAGAGTGCTGGAAATTTAAGCTTTAATGCAGTGTCAGGAAGTAATGTCCAAAAAGTTGCAGAACATGCTTGTAATCATTTTATTCAAATTTTGGATGTTGAAGTACATGAAAAAACATTAATTTATGCATTAGAAATGATGAGTCTTTGGTGCATTAAATTTTCAAACGAAATTCCTAAAAATATTATTGAAAGTTTTAAAAAAATAATGAATGCCAAGAATTCTAGTACAGGAATCCGTACGGCTTTCATAAAACTTTTATTTTCACTTCCATTTATGTCTTCTGTTGCAACTGTTATCCCAATTTTAAATCAAGTTATCACAAAAGCTATTCAACAGTCAAATCAAGCTTCAGCCGTTACTGAAGGTCTAATATCAGCTACTTTATTACTCAAGTTAATAAATGAAGGACAAGTAGATAATGATAAACAAAGTGTTTTTTGGACTGCTATTGATGATCAAATATTTTTTTCCGATAAATTTTTAACGAGCTGTGGAGATGAAAATCTTTTTTATTTAATGCAATTTTGCAGTAATTTAATAATGGAGTTTACTGATAGATTGAATGAAAAAACTCTACAAGGAGTTTATCGAGCAATTATTGTGTGTGTTATTGCATCAAATCAAAGTACTAGACGACGATGTACAAGTCTTCTCCAGAAAATGTTGACTGGACTGAGCTTTTATGATCCTGTTAAAGCATTGATTGAAGAATTTAAAAAAATGCTTGATACATTAAAAATTCGAATGGATTCGGAAAAAGAGAATAAAGAAGATTCAAATAGTTATGATTTTAATGGACGTTGCTTAGCTGATGGATTAGTTGCTATTTGTTCTGCAACTTTTTCATGTGATTATCCAAAATTACAGCTTCTTGGTGATGCATTAATTCCTGCTCATCATCCATATATAATGAAAAATGTATCATATCTGTGGATTAAAATATGTAGAAACATGAAACAACAGCCACACGAATTTTTTGAAATTTATCAAAATGAAATACATGTAATGTTTATTGATAATTACAAACCTACACCTTCATATGAAAATGCTCTTGCTACAATAATTAACTTTGCACCAGCAGTATTACTTCCTTCATTAATAGAAAATGTCATTAATAATTTAAATGATCCAGAAATACTTAAAGTTACAAAAGATGAATATTTTATTTATCAAACACCTGAAGGTGAACTATACGATAAAAGTGTTCTTCCTGACAATGATGAAAACGATATTTTATATTCTATGAATATGAAACGAGAAAGTAAAGCTTATTCATTCAAAGAGCAACTTGAAGAACATCAGCTTAGACGAGAATTATATGAAAAAAGAAAGCGAGAAGGTAAAATTAAAGAGCAAAAATTAACCCCAAAACAAGAAGAAATTCTCAAAGCTCAAATTGCTAAAGAGCATGCAATTAGGGAAAGATTAAGTAAATTATTTTATAAAATTACTTGTGCTATTTCAATGATTAATTCAGCAGTACGAGGAAATAGTTTTAAATTATCTTTCTACATTAAAGATCTTCTTCCAGTGATTTTAGAAAATTTATCTTCACCATTAGCAGCTCCAATACTATCTCAATTGTACGTTGACCTTCAAAAAATTATCACTATGGGATCACCAGATGATTTAATTTTAAAGAATTTAATTGCTCATGTAACTCTTCGTCAACAGCAGCCTCAGTGTGACTTGGATCCTGCTTGGAATGAAGAAGAACTAGAAATAACAGTTAAAAGAACATTACATTTATTACATAATTTAACTGTTAAACAAAAATATTTGATGAATGCACCAGCATTTTGTTATATTTTTCCATTTATTACAAAAACATTACTTACTTGGCAAGATGAAGGTATGACAACTCAGGGTCTACATATTGTTCAAGAATATGCTAAACAAAGAGGGGAAGAAAACAATTGGAATGATCCAAGACATCCAAGATTATTACCCAGAAAACAAATGTTGGATCTTTTAATAGAATTAATGGGCATAACTAATGGTCGAGTTCAATCTCATGCTGTCGCTACATTCTTAGATGTTGCCTATTCTGGCAGTGGTATACTTGGAACTACTTTAGCTACTTCTGATGATATTAATTCATTAATTAGTGCCCTAGAGAATCCTCTAGTAACAGTACGAGATGCTGCTCTTCGAGCTCTAATGATACTTCGGAAAAGTTTTCCAACAGAAGAGTCTGATGAAAAATTATATCGTTTATTAATTCGACGTATTTGGATTTCAAAATTTGATATTAATGAAGAGTGTAGAATTTTAGCAAATGAAATCTGGGAAGTAAGTGAATGTATCGCAAATGGAGACATTCTCTGTGATGATTTAATTCAAGATGTAGCTCATCCAGTTGAGCCAGTTCAACAAGCAACAGCATATGCTCTTGCATCTCTCCTTACCAATAATACACATTTAGTACAAAAAATTTTAAATAATCTCCTACAATTATATAAAGAAAAACTTGCAATGATTCCACCAAAATTAAATGACTTTGGAAGAGTTGTAGAGCAACCTATAGATATTTGGGGACCTAGAAGAGGAGTAGCATTAGCTTTAACACAATTAGCACCTTTAATAAGCCCTGAAACTATTAATCAACTGATTGAATTTTTTGTATTAACCGGATTAGGTGATAGGAATGCATCTGTTCGTCAAGAAATGCTCACTGCTGCTTTGGCAGCAGTAGATCTTCATGGAAAATCAAATATTACATCACTCTTACCCGTATTTGAAGAATTTATGGATAAAGCTCCAAAAATTGGTAGTTTTGATGCTGTAAAACAATCTGTAGTCATTTTAATGGGTTCTTTAGCAAGACACCTTGATAAAGATGATCCAAGAATTAAACCAATTGTTATGAGACTTATTACAGCACTATCAACACCCTCTCAACAGGTACAAGAAGCTGTTGCAAACTGTTTACCTCATTTGGTTCCTTCTATCAAAGAAGATGCTCCAAAAATTGTTGAAAATCTTATGGATCAACTATTAAAATCTGATAAATATGGAGAAAGAAAAGGAGCTGCTTATGGACTTGCTGGAATTATTAAAGGCATGGGAATTCTTGCTCTCAAACAATTAGATATTATGACCAAGTTAACTTCAGCTATTCGAGATAAAAAAAATTATAGACATCGAGAAGGAGCACTCTTTGCATTTGAAATGCTTTGTACTATGCTTGGAAGGCTTTTTGAACCTTATATTGTGCACGTTTTACCCCATTTATTATTATGTTTTGGAGATTCTAGTCAATATGTAAGGACGGCTACTGACGATACTGCAAGAGTTGTTATGAGTAAACTTTCCGCTCACGGAGTTAAATTAGTCTTACCTAGTCTTTTAGCTGCGCTAGAAGAAGATTCTTGGAGAACTAAAACTGGTAAATTTTTTTTAATAATTAAAATTAGATTTTTCATTTATTTGAATCTATATTAATATATCGTAATAATCATGATAAATTTATATTTAATGTGTCATTTTGTTTTAAGGATCTGTAGAATTGCTTGGAGCGATGGCATATTGTGCACCAAAACAACTCAGTAGTTGTTTACCAAATATTGTTCCTAAACTGATTGAAGTTTTGAGTGATTCTCATACTAAAGTTCAAGAAGCAGGTGCAGAAGCATTAAAAGTTATAGGAAGTGTTATAAGAAATCCAGAGATTCAAGCAATTGTTCCAGTACTTCTTAAGGCTTTGCAAGATCCATCTAGAAAAACAGCCATGTGTTTACAAACTCTGTTAGATACCCAATTTGTACATTTTATTGATGCTCCATCTCTTGCTCTTATCATGCCTGTTGTTCAACGGGCATTTATGGATCGATCGACGGAAACAAGAAAAATGGCTGCTCAAATAATAGGAAATATGTATTCACTAACAGATCAAAAAGATTTAACACCTTATTTACCTACAATTATTCCAGGCCTTAAAACAAGTCTTTTGGATCCTGTACCAGAAGTGAGAAGTGTTTCTGCTCGAGCACTTGGAGCTATGGTCCGTGGAATGGGTGAATCAAGCTTTGAAGATCTTCTTCCATGGCTTATGCAAACATTAACATCAGAAACAAGTAGTGTTGATCGTTCTGGTGCCGCACAAGGTTTATCTGAAGTTGTACGAGGTTTAGGAGTAGAGAAACTTCATAAACTGATGCCAGAAATAATAAGTACCGCTGAAAGAACTGATATTGCTCCTCATGTTAAAGATGGATACATTATGATGTTTATTTATATGCCAAATGCATTTACTACAGAATTTACACCATATATTGGTCAAATTATCAACCCAATTCTCAAGGCTCTTGCAGACGAAAACGAATATGTTAGAGAAACAGCTTTAAGGGCTGGTCAAAGAATTGTAACACTTTATGCAGATTCAGCTATCATGTTGTTGCTTCCAGAACTCGAAAAAGGACTTTTTGATGATAATTGGAGAATTAGATATTCTTCAGTTCAACTTCTTGGTGATCTTCTTTATCGAATTTCTGGAGTTTCAGGTAAAATGTCAACAGAGACAGCTAGTGAAGATGATAATTTTGGTACGGAACAATCCCATCATGCTATTATCAATGCTCTTGGTGCTGAAAGAAGAAATAGAGTTTTGGCAGGACTGTACATGGGTAGATCTGATGTTGCATTGATGGTACGGCAAGCAGCACTTCACGTTTGGAAAGTGGTTGTTACTAATACACCTAGAACACTTCGGGAAATTTTACCTACGCTTTTTAGTCTTTTACTGGGATGTTTGGCAAGTACAAGTTTTGATAAACGTCAAGTAGCAGCGCGAACACTTGGAGATCTTGTAAGGAAATTAGGAGAAAGAGTTTTACCTGAAATTATTCCAATTCTCGAACGAGGACTTCAAAGTAATCAGCCAGATCAAAGACAAGGTGTTTGCATTGGCCTATCAGAAATAATGGCAAGTACTAGTAAAGACATGGTACTAACATTTGTCAATAGTCTTGTCCCTACAGTTAGAAAAGCTCTTTGTGATCCACTTCCGGAAGTAAGACAAGCAGCAGCAAAAACATTTGACAGTCTTCATTCAACAGTTGGCGTTCGTGCTCTTGATGACATTCTTCCTTCTATGTTAATTCAATTAAATTCACCAGATCCAGCAATAGCCGAAAATACTCTTGATGGTTTACGTCAAGTGATGGCTATAAAATCAAGAGTTGTTTTACCATATTTAGTACCTCAATTAACAACTCCACCTGTTAATACAAAAGCTCTTTCCATCTTAGCCAGTGTCGCGGGTGAAGCTTTAACTAGATTTCTTCATAAAATTCTTCCTGCACTTTTGACTGCTCTTTCTTCGGCTCAAGGAACCACTAATGAAACTCAAGAACTTGAATATTGCCAAGCAGTTATTTTATCAATATCTGATGAAACTGGTGTTCGTACAGTAATGGATCAGTTAATGGATGCAACAAAAGCTGATGATTCTTCGAGAAGAAGAGGAGCAGCAACTCTTCTCTGTGCATTTTGTCGAGATTCCAGAGCGGATTACAGTCAATATGTTCCTCAATTATTGCGTGGATTAATTCATTTGTTTACTGACAAAGACAAAGAAGTTTTACAACAAAGTTGGGAAGCTTTGTCAGCAGTAACAAAAACTTTGGATTCAGACCAACAAATTTCTCATTTACAAGACATTCGTCAAGCAGTTCGTTTCGCTGCATCTGATCTTAAAGAACAAGAATTAATTCCTGGATTTTGTCTACCAAAAGGTATAACTCCGATACTGCCAATTTTTAGAGAAGCGATTCTTAATGGCATGCCTGAGGCTAAAGAACAAGCAGCTCAAGGTCTTGGTGAAGTAATTAGATTAACTAATGCATCAGCTCTTCAGCCAAGTGTTGTTCATATTACTGGACCACTTATTCGTATTTTGGGTGACCGATTCAATTGGAGTGTTAAAGCAGCAGTACTCGAGACTTTGGCAATACTTCTTGGGAAAGTTGGTGTTATGTTGAAGCAATTTCTTCCTCAGCTTCAAACAACTTTCCTTAAAGCTTTAAATGATAGCAATCGACAAGTAAGATTGAAAGCGGCATATGCTTTAAGTAATCTCATTGTTATTCACACACGAGCAGATCCACTTTTCTTAGAGCTTCATTCAGGAATTAAAAATACGGATGATTCAGCTATCAGAGAAACGATGTTACAAGCTTTAAGAGGTGTTTTAACTCCAGCAGGTGATAAAATGACTGATTCTATGCGAAAACAAGTGTTTTTTTTATTAAGTTCAATGCTTGGACATCCTGAAGACGTTACAAGAAATGCAGTTGCTGGATGTTATGGTGCTCTTTTTCGTTGGTTAACACCAGAACAACTTACTATTGCTTTTAATGATCATTTATTTAATAATGATACTAACGTCGACTGGCAATTACGCCATGGACGATCAGCTGCGTTATTTGTTGCTTTAAAAGAATCGCCAACAACTATTTATATTCCAAAAGAACAAGAACGAATTTGCAAAATGATATTAACTTACTTACAAACAGACCGTGTCCAAATAACTATGAATGGAGTTCGTGCTTGCGGATATCTCTTTCAACATTTAATGCAAGAAGGATTCGTGATTCCACCTGTGATTATAACACCTTTCGTGAAAGTAAATTATAATGAAAATAAATTTATTTATATTACTTATAATAAAAATTAATTTTTCTTTTAAATTTTTCAGTCGATGAACAATAACAGTAATGAAGTCAAGCAACTTTTAGCAAGAGTTTGTATCCACTTAGCTAGAAATATTCCTCCGGAAAAAATGTCTACTGATTTATTGAAATCACTTTTACCAATGTTAGTTAATGGAACAAAGGAAAAAAATGGATATGTAAAAGCAAACAGTGAATTAGCTCTTATTGCAGTACTAAGACTTAAGCAAGGTGATGAAGAGCATCAAGTAAGTTTTATATATATTTATGATTTTATTAATAATTAGTTTAAAAGAAAATTAATTTAACTTTATCGTTTAATTATAACTGATATAAAATTACTTTACAGTGAAAATTAACTATTTAAAATTTTTAATGTAAGATATTTATATATGGAACATCATTTAATAATTAAAAATAATTGAAATTGAATTCCATTCATACTATCTTCATTTAACTAAGTAGTTGTTATATTTAAAAAAATCATTTTTCTTATAATAGTGACGTCGATTATTGCAAAAATTTACTTTATTTTTAAAATATTTCATCCTAAAAGAGACTACATACACAAATAACATTTAAAAATTCAAAAGTACCGACGTAGTATACAAAAAATTGATCAAAAAATAATAATAAAATATTTATAAAATGTTGATGAAGATTAAAAAGATTTAGTGAGTATCAGTTAGTTCTTGAAGAAAAAGAAATGAAAGATAAATTTGCATGATTATAAAATTCGTATTATTTTTAAATGGAATGTCAAGTATTCATTAACAATTTACTTTCATTTTTGTCAAATTCATTAGTAAAAATAATCGATAAATACAAGATTTAAGTAAATAGAAAATATTTATAAATTGTAGAAAGAAGTTATTAATTATCAGAATAGCTTTTTTATGATTGTCAATTTTCAATAAGCACTTTCAACTTTCCTGCATTTGAAAATAAAACATTTCATATAAATCAAATAAATATTATATTTCAATAGATTTTTTTTAATATATAAAAAAGTATTATATATATATATATATATATATATCTATATATATATTTAACAATATAATGAATAAGTATATACCGATACTACTTTCGAATAAAATGTAATTTAATTATATATTTTGTTAAAAAAAAAATTCTTTTTTTAGCGATGCATTACTTTACTGGATCCTGGTGCTCGGGAATCACTTTCAGATGTTGTAAGCAAAGTCTTGCGTAAAGTTTTATCACAACCAGAAGGAAAAATAGAAGAATTAGATGATACATTACTTACGTGAAAATTAATATTTTTATCAAAATTAAAAATTTACTTATTTCAATTAAAAGTTAATCGTAATATTAGGAAATTTAATCATTTCTATTGGTATACTCCCACATTACACTGTTTTGATTTCAATTGTAATAATTATTACTGCAATCATCAATATTGTTACTGTAATTATTTTTTTGTATTATTATTTTTATTATTACGATAATTGTCCATGTTAACGTTTAAATCATTGTACAAAAAGATCGTTGAAGCATAAATTTATAATAAAAAAATGCAACTTTTTCTATGTTGAATATTTAAATATGTGTATACATGAAATATACGATCAATCAAATTTTTGGACGTATAAACATACATAAAATATATGAATAACTACTATTACTTATAAAATAAGTAAATTTGTAAGTAATAAACAATACCTTTTTTAATCTTTCGTACTATAGTTTGGTGTTAAACCAATTTGTATACATAATGAAATAAAAATTTATGTAATCAAGCTAACAATTATAAAAATTATTCATTTGAGGAATTCGTTAATTTTAATTTTTTTTTAACTATTCAATGTTTCAAACTGTTTTCTTTTTTTTCTTTATTCTTTAAAAATAAACGGATTCAAAAAGATAAAACATCTAAACAAATATATCAATTAAAATTTTTCATATTAAATGTTTATTGCAAATAATATTTAAATTTTAAAATACTGTTAACTGTCTGATTTAATCAAGGAAATTTTAATATTAAAACATAAAATATAATATTATTGTCATTATTTTGAAAAAAATATATGCATAGAAACGAGTGTATTAAACGTATTTTGTACTAATTTGCAAATTTACAAAAAATTTCATCAAATTAAGGCAAAAAACTTTTTTCCTACTGATTACTCTGTGAAAAATAAATATTTTTTTATGATTTAGATCTTCATCGAAAAATAAGACATTTTAAATATACAATTATAATAAACACAAGAAAAGTAAATTTCTACCGAGTATCATGGCGGATCTTTTTGTCATCAGCTGTTTATTATGAAATGATTATTTTAAATTTATTATCAAGTTTTTGTAATAAATTTTTGTATAAAATCTTTCACACAATTTTCAAATTATTTATAATCATTTTTCATGAAATAACTCATAAATAAATTATATTTTGTAGAGTAAAAATTGAGGTGATAATACTTCATCATAGCGCAGCTTTTAATATATTATTTTTCTGTTGAAAAATTTTTGTTATAAATCATGTAAAATCTTTTTAAATAGAGTCCAACAAGCATCGCATGTCCTATATACACGTAAAATATTAGGATTAAGACTGTGATATTTTGCTGCCTATTTTTCCCTTTAGTTAACATACAGATTCCTTCAGCCAATCAGAAAGTGACTTTTCAGACTCTATCTCAAGGGATTTTAAAATCATGCTCAATGAGGGGTTGGTTAGGAAACAACCTCAGTATTGTGAGTGGTGAACAGTCATTTCTTAATCTGTAAAATAGTTATAACTAATCGAGTCTTTGAATAAAAAACCAATCAATTAGTAATTAAATTTTAAAAAAATATGTATCGAACTACCTTGCACTTATGGTTAACCCCACTTAATAAGACATATGAGGTTAGTTTTAAAGTGATATTCGAAATTGATATTTTGGGCTAAGAACATATAGTATTTTTGTAAAAAAATTTTATATTTTCAATATGTATTGTTGACCTTTAATAAGTCACATTTATTATTTATTTAGATTGCGAAATATCGTAACCCAAAATTATTTTTTTCAATGAAATCCAACTACTTACCAATTTGTGTCAATCATAAAAAGAGGTAATTATAAAATTATATTACAATTACATACAATATTAATAATGGCTTTTAATTTTTTTAGAACTGAATTGAGATTTAAAATATTGTCACAATCGACTATACAATATTCATCTAAAAGCGAACGAAAGTATGTGTCCATCATTATTTTTAGTATTACTGTTTATATTGAATGGTTAATAAATTTTGATTTTTTTCAAGTAGAACATCAAGTCGAAAGGGTTTTATTATCTTTAGTACGATTACGTTGGGAACATTTGGTATTTTAACTTTAGTGAAAAATAATCCAGAAATTAGAGAAACTCTGGAAAAATGGATTCCTGGCACTGATCGTACAATTAGAGTTATTTTTCAAGAAGACAATTCGCATGTTGATAAAATTTTCGGTTTTTTTAATAGTGTAAAAGACAGGTATAAATTAAAGTAATTACATTCATCGAATCGAAACTTAAATTTCAAAAATTAATAATGAATAAAAATAAATTACAGCATATTTGGTGCCGCTCAGGAAGCTGAATCAACAAAAAAAGTTTCAACTAAAAAAGAACAATTAAGTATGTGCTAAAAAATTACTTGTGCAAAATTTTAATAATATAAATTTTTTATAAATTTTTTTCAAGCACAAGGAACTGATTTAGATAATATTCCTGACCTCAAACTGAATACCAAGAGTATTGAAGAAGATGGTCAAAAAAGTTCAGATATCATAGATGGTAAATTTATTTTCTAAATAGTTACATCAATATCATAAAGTAATTTTTATCATAAAAAAAATAAAATTTATATTCTTTGTTACAGTAAAAAATGAACCTATCATTCAAAGCCCGTCACCATCAAAACCAATCAGTCTTTCAGAACTAGACAATCGATGCCATCAAATAGGAACGAGTGCCGTTAATTCTTATAATGATGCTTTTAAAATGATTCAAGATTATAACTCATATATTATCAAAATTTTGGAAGAAAATACCGTTTATTCAAAATCATCAATGTGGAAAAAGTGCTTATGATAGACAATAGATATTAAGAAAATAATTATTACAAATAATATTTACATAATGAATTTTTTTATTAGGTTGAAAGAAGCAACGGAAGAAAAGAAAAATGCCATATCGCAATGTGAAAAAGATGCAACTGATGCTTTTAATTCATTGAAAAATTTATCAAAATATCTAGACCAATTTTCTACTGATTCATCTTATACATCGTCTAAAGAAAATATAAATAAAACAATAGCAAAAATTCTTGAAGCTAAAAAAAAGTATGATAGTGAAAAGCAAACTATCAAAGTATCTGAACAGTTTTGGAAAAAAGTTAAAATTGCACAAGAAAATTTTAATGAAGAATTGGAAATTTTGTTTCCTAATTTAAAAATACATGAAAAACGTTCATCAATAAATGCGGAAATGCTTGACTTATTTATTCTTTACATGTATAATAAAGTCAACTATCTTCAAACTGAATTAGAAAAACTTGAAACTTTAGGCAATGAAAAATTAAAGTCAGTACTTATGTCATCTGGAAAACTAGAGAATGAAAATAAATTAAACGAACTTATTTTTAGAGAAGTACAAAAAGAAAGGCGACAACTTCAAAATGAATTTCAGAAAGCAGTAAGTAAAATTGCAATAATAAGCGTAATACTTTTTTGATAATAATTAATCTTAATATCTATAGTTTCTTGCTGAAAGAAAAGTATTTGAAGAAAATCTTGTTAATCAATTAAAATTACAAGCTCAAATTAATGCGGATCAAATGAAAGAAACACTAGATCTGAAGGAACAAGAAGTACAAAGAATGATACAACGTTCTTTGAGCGAACAATTAGAAAAAGAATCTAATAAGTATAAATCACAGATTGCTGTGATTGTTGGTCGTTTACGAGGATTAGATGAAGCTCTCAAAAGTTGGTTTACATAAATTCATTGTTTCCATTAATTATTATGATTAAATATATTTATAATATTTCAGTTAGATTGAATAAAGAAAAAGGTGCATCTAAAGCACAGTTCTTATGGGCTGCTTGTCAAGCTTTAGCAAAAAAACTCGAAGCAGAATCGAATAATTTAATAAATGAGCCTGTTATTAAACCATTAAAAAATGAAATAACTGCCGTCTCTAATATAGCACGTAAGTTTAATATATATACTTTCAAAAAATTTTAGATTTTTTCAATAATTACTCATCATCATTAAAAAAATATTTATTAGTAAAAGATGATGTTCTTATTCAAACAACACTTGCTGCTATTCCTAAAGAAGCTGTAGAAAGAGGTGTTTATTCTGAAGTTGCATTACGAGCACGCTTTTTACAAGTAAGATTTTACAATATTTCATTTTGTTTCCAACATATTTCTAAATTTAGTAACCAAATTAAATCAATTAATACAATTAAAATAAAATTAACTTTTGTATAATAGGTAGAACATACAGCTAAGAAACTTGCACTTGTTCCGGAAGAGGGTGCATCTTTACCTATATATTTCTTGAGTTATCTTCAAAATTTACTTATAAAAAATAATACAAATATGCTATCTAAAAAAGAACTGGCTGATGAACCTATTGATGTTAACAAATTTGATACCTACGAAATTCTCAATCGAGCTCGGTAAACATCCCTCGTTTGATATTATTAATATAAACCATTCAAATAGTTTATTATTTTTGTATCCTAATTTTATTCCACTATGGTGTTAATATTAATTGTAAATTTTCAGATTCTGGCTTGATCGAGGAGATTTCAAGATGGCTCTTAAATACATGAATCTTTTAAAAGGTGCATCTAGATCTGTTGCAAAAGAATGGATGAATGAAATGAAAATTTTGTTAGAAACAAAGCAGGCTGTAGATATATTAATAGCTTATACTGGAGCAATAAGTCTACTATTTTTGAGTAATAATGAAAAGCAGAAAGTAAGTTTCAGATAAAATTGATATTTATTATCTCTATTTTCATACAATAACATGCTCCTGACTTAAGTTATGACCTTTTTATCATGATTTTTTAAATAAATTTTGTATTATATTCTTTTTACAGGTTGTAAATTAAATAATTTTTATGAATTGTCGCGTCTATAAATTTGAATTATTGTTTGAATAACACAAAAAACGCTTTTCCGAAAAATGGATTTAACTGGACGTAGTCAACTTAATGGATATTCATAGTTATAACATAATAATCATCCAAAGTAACTACTACAATATAACATTTTAAATTGCGTTAGTGATTTTTCATCTATGTTTAGAGACTGTGAAAATTCTCTAGATAAAAATAATAATAAATTTTATTTATGGATTACTCCTCAATATTGTCATTTAGTACTTTTTATCGAAACAATTAACGGAATATATATATAATATACATCAATTTGAAATAATCAAATTGTTATCATAAACTAAACATTAAAACTATCTTAAAAATTTTTAAATTTGAATTTTTGATACCCTCAACGACAAATGATTGTGTTCAAAAGAAAAAAAAAACATAATGCGTTATAAATGTTTAATATAGATTAAATTTTAAACGTTAAATGTAGATAACTGTTGACTTTTCATTGAAAATTTTTTATGCATTGGATACAAAGTTTTTAAACTATGTACGTTCAGATCCTAACACAAATTAAATATTCAGAAGATGAAAATTCAAAAATTACACTAAATAAAAATGATTTTATTATTTTTTAATTCCTAGTTTACATAAATCAAATAAATAACAGAATACAAAATCTCTTTTCATTTTCATAATGGTGAGATATAATTGAAAGACGATTTAAAATAAGGATAAGTATAATTTGAAATAAAATTGTATTGTAAACTAGCCTAAAAATAATTATTTTACAACAAAAATATTTTTTACAAAAAAAAAATTCTATTATATGTATAATTAATAATTAACCAATTGATTAGTAAACGCAAAAAATTCATCAATAGATTTTTAAAAGATTTCCAACTGCAATGATTAAAGTGAATATGAAAAACAGTTGATATTATTAATATTGTAAAATTAACTATTGGCTATTAGCTTCCAAGTCCATATCGGACCAAACAGCTTCAGTTTCACTTTCTTCAGCAACTTCATCATTATCTGAATCAGGTAATCCATCGCCAACATCGAAAGTTGGATCAGCATTTTCTTCACCTACTGTCATGTAATATGATGATTCAAATTTTGTCGTTGTATTATCTAATCGGTGCATACCTTCTAGCGCACGTCTGTTATTCGGATCTAGACTAAAAACAATTTACCAAAAAAATAATTTAAAATATTCGTTTAAATAATCTTATTAAAAAAGTGTAAACTTATACAAACTTTAATGCAATAGCATAATGGTTGAGTGCTTTTTCTTCATTATGTATTCTAGCCCATAAATCGCCTAACATTTGATGTAATTTGCAAGTTGGTTGAATATCAACTTGTCTTTCTAGTAATTCTATTGCGGCCTCTAAATTCATTTCTTGTTCATATATTTCTGCCAAAAAATATACAGCTGGTAAATATGATTCATCTTGAGCTAATGCTTTATCTAAAAGATTTTTAGCTTTTCCCACCGAAACTGGATCTTTCATCAGTACTGAAGCATAGAGCTAAATCATGGGAATATTTTATTCAAATACAAACTTCTACATATCTTATTATAAAATAAAATTTATCCTTATATAATCAACAAATGCATCACTATTTTTTTATTAATAATAATATTTTTTATTAACTCACTGTTAATACTCGAGGAGTATGACCCAGTTGTTTACAAGCACTGCTAGCGATGTTTAATGCTTCTCTTAGCCGGTGCATTCCAACATAACAATCAACACAACCTTTATGTGGTTCATAACGGTATGGTTTTAATTGCATAGCTGCTCTAAATTGATGTAACGCATCTTGATATTTTTTTTGCTCAATAAGGGTATTTCCACGTAAGATAATTGCTTCAATATTACCAGGATTTAAATTAATTGCTTGAATAGTTAATGTATTAGCTCTAATAAATTTTCTTGATGCATATAATGTATATGCCATAGCTACATAAATTTCAGATGAACATTCATTGTTAATTGTTAATGAAGGAATTAATTTTTCTAATTCTTTTATATATTGTCCTTTGTACAAAAGAGCTGCATATAAGTCTAATCTAAAATAATTTATAAATAATAAATAAATTGAAAATACTTGAAATTAAAAAAAAAATGATTCATCAAAAGTACTTGCCCTTTACGGTTATCTGGTTCAATGGATCTTGCTCTTCTCAGGCATGATAATGCATTCTTATCATCTCCTGCATAATAATAACATTCACCCATTGTTAACAACAAATTGAAATTGTCACGTAGAAAATTAATATTATCTAAAGATTTAAAAGCTGTAATTGCATGATTATATTCTCTGCTATGCAAATAGGCATGGGCTTTAATCCAAGTATTTAGCCAATCTAGGCTTGATAAATTAGCTGATGATCCCACTATTAATGAATTAACTTCAATGCCTTTAACTCCTAGTGATAATAGACCTTCTGCTGCTTCTAAGGCTAAAGGACATTCTCTTAAAACCTCTTTATAAGTTGTAATTGCTGAACGCTCCATTCCTTGTTCGTGGAATATTTTGGCTAGAGCCATATTTATCTATGAATAAAAATATACAATAAATGAAAATATACAAAATAATAAAATATAGATATTAATAATGGATAATTATTAAAAAGTACTTTAGCTGTTCGTTGTTTGCCTGGTATACTTTGTAACACCTGCAGTGCTTCGAATTGATTCTTCATTTTCATCAAACACACGTGAATTTGATATTTAATATCATTATCAGATGTGAGATCTTTATAATTGTCCTGATTAATAGGTTTAGCTCCATTCTTGGATTTTAGTAAAAATTTTCGAAATTGTAAAGATTTTCTGTAAAATGATTCTGCTTTCCTGTAGTCAGCCAAATGTAAATATGAATCGGCACAATGAACGTAAATTAAAAATTTTGAAGTTGGATTTAATAAATCATTATTGTGATCCGTTAATGATAATACTAAGTTAGACTGTAACATAAAATTTTTACAAATGAAATCATTGAAATTAAGTTTGTTTAAAAATATTTTATTGTAAATAGAAATAATAAAAAATTATTTACATCGTACTTACTAATGAAATCACATTAGAATATAATTGTTGATCATATAAAAGTTTTATTTGATCATATAAATTTGTCATGTTTATAAATAATTAAATAACTTGAAGTATATGCTTTTAGATTCTGAATAAAATTAAGCAATTAAAGTCGATTGATCGAAATATCGATGTTTTTATTTACGACAACTCGATCCTTTCTATCGATACTTTTTATTTTTCTCAAGTGCTTAACACCATCTACCAACTGTATAAATGAAAATTTCTATCCTTAGTTATTGATGTTGACTCCATATAAATTATTGATACATATTATTTAAATAAAATGCACTAAAATTAAATAAAAAAGTATTAAAAAAAAAAATAAGAGATAATGATATCATTATTTTCCACTAGATGTGTATATGTACCACGCCAAATATCGTATTAATACTGCATTTCCTAAACCTAGACCCTCTCCTTGTTAGATAATTTCGGATCATTTTCACAATCGTGAAAAAATGTAATGTCACTATAGTAAAATAAACAGTAAAGTATGTCACTATTTCTGGCGGGGGAATGAGGATGAAAGTACAAATGAGTGAACAGTTTAAAGAAACTTTAGTAATCAATTTCAATAAGAAGTGATTGAAAGTTAAGCAAAAGTGCAGAGTACTAAAAACATTGAGCAATGAGAAAACAGTTAAACGTGGTATTTTTGTTCGTTATGCTTTTTCGAGGTCATAATGCAGGAATCACTGAAGAATTAGCACGATTTGCTAAAGGACCTATTCAAGATGCTATTGAAAGTGGAATGGCTTCAGAATTTAATAAAGATGAATGTTTATGGAGAAGAAATGATAATAGAGATCCTTGTCCGGATCCTGATATTCACATTTATCTTTATACACCTGGAAAACCCAAAAAAGAGTTAATTGGAAAACCGTCTGATTGGTTAATGATTGATTATGATCATAATAAGGACAATATTATTTTAATTCACGGATATGCTGGTAAGATTTATGTTAATACATTATTTTTGAAATTTCTAAGCAATAAAAAAATTTTTTTCGTGTCAGGTGGCGATGATACTCTTCCAGTTTCGGTTTTACGAGATGCCTATATGAACAATGGAAGTTATAACGTATTTTTAATTGACTGGAGCGCCCTTTCTGCAGCTCCTTGCTATCCCGCGGCAGTAGCCAATTTAAAACCCGTAGCCAAATGTTTAGCACATTCTTTGACCATCCTTCAACATTTAGGAATGACAATATCGAAAACCACGTGTGTTGGACATTCACTTGGAGCACACCTTTGTGGAATCATAGCCAATTATTTGCTTTTTAGAATGCATAAAATTATAGGATTAGACCCTGCAAGACCTTTAGTTCGTCCAGCACTTGGTAATAGATTGGATAGCGGTGATGCAAATTTTGTTGAAGTTATACACACGAATGCTGGATATTACGGAGAGATTGGACAAATTGGTCACGTAGATATTTGTGTAAATGGTGGAAAAGTTCAACCTTTTTGTGAAAACAAGCCAAACTATCAGTTATGCAGTCATGTTTGGTCTGTTTGTTACATGGCTCAAAGCATAGATGGTCAACAAACATTAGTTGCTGAACCTTGCTCAAGAAGATGTCCTTCAGGACCTAGAATTAATACAAGAACTGGTCAAGACTTAATTGTTGGTCAACATACACCTTCTGGATCTCGAGGATCTTTTTGTCTTACCAGTCATAAACCTCCTTACTGTCCACAAAACTCTGAAAATGGAAAAGGAGACCCAAGGTGTTGTATTCAATAATATTCGAAAAAAGCAAACTAAAGTGCTATATGTAGATATATATTTTATACATATGTCTACAACCTCGTTAATATTCACAATCGGCTTGTAACGGTACAAAAAATCTGACTGCAATAATAATTGTAACTTGTATTTCGACAAACTCGTTTTAAATTTTAAGAAAGAATGTCCGCTAAAAGTGACCATAACGGTTAAAAATATAAATTAAAGCTCATTTAATTGTTTTTCTATACAGCAACAATGAAAAATTTTTTATCAAGTTTCTTATTTTGAAATTACTAAGTACATTTACATAAGTTATAAAATATTTATTTTGAATAAATTTATTAGATACCTGTATATATTAAACACTTTAATGTATAAAATTATTTATCAATGTAAATTATTAATAAAAATGGATACGTATAACTATATAAAACTTTAAATTAATCTTTTCCATATTTTTTTTCGATATCACTACTTTTGCTATGCAATTTCATATGTCTAAATACATGCCACTGCATTTTATTATTTATAAAAAAAAAAACTGCCAATTGAGTGTAAAAAGTAACCAATTCCATAATTTTGTATAATTTTTAGAAAATAGAATATCATTTTTGAAAAACAGTTAAGTAAAATCAACAAATTATTCAACAACAGAAAAATATTTCATTAATTTATGTTTTCTTTACATCAAATATTCAATTATTTTATCACTTACTTTCTATCATTAATTAATATCATTTTGAAATGTTTGAAGTAGCCGCTATTTTGATGATAAATAACGAGTTGATTAACACCATATTTGAAACAGCCACGTGTACTTGGTTTTATCAGCCTTTTAAAAAGCACTTCGGATGTTTTACTACCTGTCTGATTAATGCAAAAATCTATATACTACTACATAAATTTCTGGTGTCTGTCTGTCTATTCGCGCTAATCTCCGAAATGGCTTATCCATATGCGACAAAATTTTGCAAAAACGTAGAGGACATGGTCAGGAAGGTTTATTTAAATAATTTTTGTTTATTTAAATTGTTTATAACTATTGAATTTGTTATAAAAAATGGAAAAGGGAATCTATCCAATATATTTGAAATTTTTTAGCGTGTAATTTTTTCTTTTGCTAAAATTGAGTAACAAACTCAACAATCGAGTTTTCGATTTTTCTGAAAATCTAATCAGTTGTAAGTTGCATCATTATGCGTCGAATGTAATGGCTCCCACGTCGATATCATTTTTTATTTTCAAAATAATCGAGGCGAAAAATAATTCCGAACGTACGTACGTACAAACATACACACACACACACACACACACACACACACACACACACACACACACACACACAGACATACGTCACTCAAAAACTATTGTATTCGACTCTGGGAGTCTTGAAATGTGGAGATTTGGCAAAATTTGGGATTTGAAAAATCAGATCCATTACAATAACTTTCCAGTACGAAAGTAGTATTTGAAGAACAAAGATTATCGCCCTTAGCATTTGGCACACAATTCTATACAGTCCATGAGGCTATTATTGGGACGATCATAAATACATGTTGATTTATATGAATAATAAAAAATGAAGCTAAGTACTGTTTATTCTTCGACATTTCAATCTCTATAACGATCTTCACAAATGGAATTTATATGTCTTTATTTTACTTATTTATTATAGTTTATAAGTATTGAAATTAAATTTTAATTGAAAATAATATTCAATTAGAAAGATAATATCATTTATAAAATTTTAGTACAACTATAACATAATGTATAATCGTACACAATTATACATTTTACGTTAAATAATTTTAAGTAATAACGTAAATGGGTGTGTGGAATGTTTCAGCACCCCAATCTATTTATTAACAGCTTAAACAACGGAAATATGTAGAACTGTTTCGATCTCATCTTTAAAAGCTAGTTTCAAGATACTGGAAGGGGCAATATGAAAAAAAGTTTTTTTTATTGTTAAAAAGGTAAAAAGATCTGCTGCAAATATAATAACGATAATCAGCAACAACACCATGAGAAATAATTGAATTTTAAATTTCTGTTGTTATGTCATATTTACACGGCCATCTTAACAAGACTAGTTTCTTTTTTTGAGGACTTTTTTCTTATTGTCGTTATTCACGTCAGAACTTTTTACTCTGTTATTGCGAAAGAAAATTAGTTTATATGCTAAAACATCATATTTAAAATATATAATCTCAAATTTTAGTTTTTCAATTCAGCCCAATTTAAAAAAGTTTTAGATTGGAAACTCAATACGAAAAAAAATCATTATCACCGACGGTAATTGTTCTTACGGAACATATATGTAACCGAGTGTAGTTAATAAATTGTCTTATAGATGGTGTTACCGTCAAATAACTTCTGTGTTTGAACATGAAATGGAACGCAGGAAAGTAATTTTCAATGCTGAATCATGACTGAGTGTATGATAGTTGAAGTAAACTGCAAGCGTTTGTTGAAACATGGTTGTTTCTGCCGGACACTATTTTTAGAAGTTCGAACTACTTCATACAACATGGCAACTTAATCAAAAGTAAATGGTTAATGGCTTCTACCTTTCGATAGAGTCTTTATGAGAAAGATCTACCTACTGAAAACGATAAATGGTTAAAAATGCAATTTTATTCTGATACAAATGATAGAAAAAATTTATCAATCATTGCATAAATAATTAAAATGAATATATGCGTGTGATATTCGTAAATAATATTAAATTAGCTTAAACTTTGTAAGACTAGGAAAGGAGATTATAAAGAAATCCACAAAACTACGAACGTTGCATCGTTCACAATTATAAACTACTATCGGTTTTATGTCCGATGCGAAGAATTATCAAATACGAGACGATTTTTATAAGGAAACATTGCACGTAAGTAAATAAAACTATTTTATTTCATTTTTTTTTATAATATAAACGTTGTTCGATACTTCCTAATATTCTTATTAAATGAAATCATCGGGGTTACTCCCATTTTGCTATTCAGTCGGAGAAGTAATGGCGGCTACAATACTAAACTGAATAAAATCATCTACAAAACAATAGTGTGAAATTCATAATTATTATTTTTAGTCAAAATTTTCTACTAATCAGTAATTAATTTATTATTATTATTATTATTATTATTATTATTATTATTATTATTATTATTATTATTATTATTTCTTTAATTAGTGAATGACTTTATTTGAATTATTTTGTTGTTAACTTTACTTGACTTTGAGTTCACGTATGTAGTGCACAACTGTTAATACGTGTGTATATTTGTAATTGTTATTATTTTTCTCCAATATATTCTCAATGTTTCAAATAAGAGAGTGGTTTGTATTTTTTTTAATCAAAAGTAATTTGAAAAAATTAAGTATGAAATAGTGTAA
Organism: Chelonus insularis; assembly: GCF_013357705.1. Taxonomy (NCBI): domain Eukaryota; kingdom Metazoa; phylum Arthropoda; class Insecta; order Hymenoptera; family Braconidae; genus Chelonus; species Chelonus insularis. The sequence goes on from NW_023276701.1 coordinate 580,514, forward strand.
TACTTTGTTGGTTACGTGTTAAAAATTTTTTATGTAATGGTGATAATGCTATTAATAATTATTGTAGTTATTATTATTTTATTATATTGAATATTTTTAATTAAATTAATAATGAATAAATAATATTATTGTTACAGTAGGTGACATGCCTAGCAGCCGTGACATCGACCGTGTTGATCGTAATGGAAGATTCAAATCAAGACGACGAGAAAGTATTGTTAATGATATAAATCGACATGGGTATGAATCAACCGAAAAGAGACACAGAAGACACGGTAAAAGTCGAAATTCCGGAAAGAAAAAAAAGAAAAGATCTAGAGACGAGTCTCTGGAAACAATTCCAAGTATTGCTTCAAGTGTTGTGAAACCATTGGTGGAGTATTCTGATGTGAGTAGTGAAGATTTATCAGAGCCAGAAGCTGGAGAAATACAATCTGAAGAAAGCCGGGCTAATAGTTTCACAGACAATGAAATTAACGATCGATTATTACAATCACGGTTTTATGGAAATAGTCCAAATCAGGGACTTGGACCATCACCAATTAGTTTTTCACCTTCGCCGCCATCAACGCATTGTCATACAACACAAAATTATTCGCCAAACGATAAATCAGACATAATTCATCATGATTCACCGGAATTTGGCGAAGAAACTCGTCGTCACTCAAGAAGGAAAGAAAAAAAACATAGACGAGAAAAGAAGAAAAAAATAAGTTTAAGTCCTTGTTCAAGTTCATCAAGAAAAAGGAAAAGAAAATCAAAGCGCACATCACCCAGTCTTAGTCCTGAATTAATAGAAGACATCACATTAAGTTCAGAAAGAGAAAAAGTTTCAGAAAAGTGGTTAGAATCACCACTAATGCCATTGAAAGACAATACTTCACCAATTTCTCCAGCAACACCTTGTGAACAAAGATCCCCAAGTGATATGGATCTTGAATCTCCTCAGAGAAATGATAACACAACTCCTCCACCTGCAATATCAGTTTCTTCAAGACGTACTGAATCACCTCACACACCTTTGCTTCCTCCTAGACAGCCAATAACTCCTGAAAAAGGTAGTCCATCAAAACACTCTCCAGAAAGAATAAAACGCAGTTCCAGTGTACATCGTTTAAAAAGAAGCATAACTCCTTCTGTTGTATTAAGTAATAGTAGAAGACGAGCTCATAGTCCTAGTCCTTTTTCAAAAAGAAGAGACTACAGTCCACCAAAAAGAAGAGAATATAGTCCTAATTCTATTCTTCATAGAGTAAGACATTCTCCTAGCCCAAACCGACGACGTGAAATTAGTCCAAGTCCTTCAGGACATCGTCGACGTGATTTTGTATCGTCTGGATCACCAACTAGTAAACGAAGAAAACGAGAAGATTCGAATCGTCGACATAGGCATCATGAAAAAGATAGAAGAGAAAAACGTAAATCTCGACCAACAAAAAGTCCATCTAACAGAAATTTACCTTTTCCTTTATCTCGATCGCGTTCACGAAGTTCAGGAAGATGGAGAAAATTTTCACGTTCGCGATCTAAATCACGAAGAAGAAGCCGTACACCCAAAAAGTCAAGATCCCCCAGTAAATTACAAAAATCAATAAGAAAACATAGGTCTAAGAGTCCCAGATCAAATATGAGGTTATCACCACCATTAAGGACACGCGCTCGTAGCCCAATGAGCATGAAAGCTATCAATTTACGAGGACAAGCAAAAATTAATGAGACCAGTCTTTTTGCAGAATTGGTAAAAGACAGAAATATGAGGGAATTGGCTTATAAAAAACTTCAAGAAGCGAAAGAAAAAGCCACTAATCAAGATGATATTCAAATTATTGAAGGTAGTGATGAAAATGATGGTAATAACATTTTAAACAGCAAATCAACTTTAGATAAATCTAATGGACGTCCTCAAGCTTCTGATTCTGTTAAATCTATTGACATTGTTAATATTCCAGTTCCCATAAATGTTGAAAAAAGTGAAAATAGTGAAGGACTTACGCCACCATTTCCAACCCTGTCATCAGTATCATCTATTCAATCTTTGCCAATGAATACACAAAATCCTTTAACACCTCCGACCAATAATACACTCATTGATAACATTTCAAATTCTGTTAAAACACCTCCTCTTACTGAGACAACAATTTCTACTCAACCATCTCCAGTGCCTGTTTTAAGTGGAGTAATTGCAACTTCAGTTACCGGTGTACCAACAACTAATATGACAACAGCTACCAATGTTATAGCAAAATTTAACACTCCGAATAATTTAGTTCCAATTAAATCTGTTGATCCTCCAAAGACTCCAATTGTTAAATTCAAAACTAAAAGTTTATCAAAACTTCCACTTCCACCTGGAATAAATCAGAATGATTTAGAAAGCATTGACTCTCCACCAAGTAGATCTCCAAGTCCACAAAGGCCCAAACTTAATGTAGTTTCTAATACTAAAGTTGGTGTTAAAAAAAGTATTAAGGATTTACCAATGCCTCCAGTTGCTCCGGGTTCTGATGAATTTTCAGGTGAAGAAGATCCTAATGTCACACCACCTAGAGGAGTACTTGATCGTATTGCACCAAAACCAAAACTTAAACGACCCAAAATTTTAAAGAAGAAAAATTCGAGAAATTGTCATGTTCCTATGTCAGCTTCTGGAGGTAAAGATTGGGGTGAACGATGTGTCGATGTTTTTGAAGTAATTGCACAAATTGGTGAAGGCACTTATGGTCAGGTTTACAAAGCCCAAGATAAAAGAGCTGGTGTGCTTGTGGCATTGAAAAAAGTTCGTTTGGAAAATGAAAAAGAAGGATTCCCTATCACAGCCGTTCGAGAGATCAAAATTTTACGACAATTGAATCACAAAAATATTGTCAACCTTAGAGAAATAGTCACTGATAAGCAAGATGCTAAAGATTTTAGAAAAGATAAAGGATCTTTTTATCTTGTATTTGAATACATGGATCATGATTTAATGGGATTGTTGGAATCAGGAATGGTAAATTTTAATGAAATGAATAATGCTAGTATTATGAAGCAATTATTAGATGGTTTAAATTATTGTCATGGAAAAAATTTTCTGCATAGAGATATTAAATGTTCTAATATTTTAATGAACAATCGGTAAGTCATAATTTCATTGATTTTTTTTTATTAATGTTAAAATAAGAATTTTTTTTTCTTCAATTGATTTTATAATAAAAATTTTTATTTATGAAACTTTTTTTCTAATATTATTATATTACTTGTAAATGCCTTAGGGGTGAAGTAAAATTAGCAGATTTTGGTCTCGCAAGACTTTATAATGCTGAAGATCGACAAAGACCGTATACCAATAAAGTAATTACATTATGGTATCGTCCACCGGAGTTACTTCTTGGCGAAGAACGTTACGGACCAGCAATTGATGTCTGGAGTTGTGGTTGCATACTTGGAGAGTTATTTTGTAAAAAACCATTATTCCCGGTAAAAAATTTTTCTATCTTTTTATTATTATATAATTTTTGTCTATTGAAAAACTTTTTTTTAAATCGATAATTAAAATATTCGAAATAACAATTATTTTGTAAAATACTTTAAAATATAAATTTATACTATTTTCTTATATATTTTAGAAATTAAATTAAATTTAAATAGTCATTATTTAATAATGACATTTAATAATTTTTGCGAATAAACAATATTTTTAAATTAAAATTCTTTCTATCAATTTTCTTTATTGTTGTAGGCAAACGTCGAAATGATACAACTAGAAATGATTTCTCGAGTTTGTGGTACGCCAACTCCGGCAGTGTGGCCTTCTGTGATAAAGTTACCACTTTGGCATACTTTAAAGCCCAAAAAAACACATAGAAGACGATTGAGAGAAGATTTTTCTTCAATGCCAGCTCCTGCGCTTGATTTACTCGATAAAATGTTAGAACTGGATCCTGAGAAACGTATTACTGCTGCTGATGCTTTAAAAAGTGCTTGGTTAAAAAATATTCAACCAGAATTGTAAGTTTCGTCATCATCAGATGTAAAATTATTTTTGTTAACAATTATTTTTAAATTGCTTACTTCATCAAAACACTTATAATAATCACTTAACAGTAGCTTATTAATAATTTGAGTAAATTATTTAATTAGTTATTATTATTATTATTATTATTATTATTATTTCAGAATGCCTATACCTGAACTACCTAAATGGCAAGATTGTCATGAACTTTGGTGTAAAAGACGTCGTCGACAGTTAAGGGAACAACAAGAGAATGCAAATATTGGGTAAGTCATCGTATCTGCCGTTTTTATAATGAAGATGATCATTATTTAAAAAAAATACTAATTAACAGCATATGTCAACAATATTAATAATATTGAATGAATAAATATTTCTCAATAATGAGTTGATACAAATTTTGTAAAAATCATTATTCACTATCATTAATAAATGCTCAACCTGCAATATGGCATTTATTATTGTAAATATAGTTTTTGCGTGCTACATTGTATCTATAGTAACATAAATTTTTGAACAATGAAACATTCGAAGATACATTATTTCTGTTTTATTCTATACATTTTAAAACAGAATTTTTTTGAATGTTAAAAATTGGTTTTACATATTCATTTTATGAGATAAAATTACGTAATAGATGTTCTATAATTGTTCCAACGTGGAAAATTTGATTAGAACAATGATAAAAAATAGCATGTCATCTATGTGATTAAAAAAAACAAAATACTAATGTTTAGTTATTTTAAGTTCTTATTAATCGGTGTAAGTTTATTATCATTATTATTATTATTATTATTATTATTATTATTATTTGAATTACAATTGTTTATCTAATATATTTTCCTATATTAGTTGTAAGTCAAACTCATTCACTATGTAAATTGGAGGTTTAGATATATAAACATACATAAATTGATAATTGGAATTATCATTATTTATGTAATATGTAAAACAGAAAAAATGGGAATGTTATTGTGATTATGTAAATTCAGTAAGAATTTTCGAACATGGAAACGGAAAGACAAAAAACAATACTTCATATATAATTAATAATTATTTTCATTAGATAAATGTATATAATATTCATGAAACCATTCACGAAAAGAAAAATAGTTAAATATTTATAATGAATACAGGTAAACGATTGAAAATTTTTTTAAAAAGTCGAGTAGTAATTTGAAAAAATATACAAATCATCAAAATAAAGATGGAAATTATTGACGAAATACTTGTAATAAAAAAAAAAAATACAAAAAAAACGATTCATTAAAATACACTATAAATTTTCAATGTTTGAAAACATCTCAATAAACTATGGATTTATTGAATTATTTAAAACGAAAAAGCAAACCTTATAGTTAAAAGTATTGATATTTATTTATCAATAATAATTAATATATGTTTTGTTATATTAAAATTTACTTATTATATTTGATTGAGTAAAACAATATATGTAATATATTTATTGATAAATTTTGTTTACTTTTTATTCTGTACATTATTATTATTGATATCTTGTAATTAAAGTTCGATCATAGTAATAGTTATGGGAATGAGTGGACAAATAAGAGAAAATTGAAACAGTTAATGTAGAAAATAGTTAGCTTACGGACATAATTACATAATTATGTTTACCGAAGCCTCAAAAAAACATTTTTAATAAAAACAAACTTATTACTTTTTTATAATAATATTAATAAAATAATTAATTAATACATTTTTGACTGCATCACGGTAAACAGTAACTTATAGATAGGGTTGTGATTATTATAAAATTAAATCGTTTAACTTTTATTCATTTTTTTATTAAAATTTTTTTAAACTATTGGTTAGTTAAGAGCATGAAAGTATAATCATAATGTTAAAATCTTCATAAACTATACATTATTTGATAGTCACATTTTTGAAATTTTATTATTAGCGATATTTTTTTGCATATATACATATCGCCTAATTAAGAAAAATATTTATTTATTTACCGTTCGTTATTATGATTTTTATTTTGAAATTTTTATGTTTTTCAGCATTAATCTTTGAAGAAAAGGAAGATATATAATTACTGACATAATCTACATCAACATAATTTTTTATCAGTGGAAAAGAAATTGTATATTTTCTGCATTGTCTTCAATTGATGCACGAACAATTTAAAGAAACAGGCTCTTCGTGAAATGGTTAAAAAAAAAGAAGTACGTGATACAATTTTTAATTAATCATTTCGTACACGTACATAATTATAGCATTGTTGAAATTTTTAAAATCTAAAGTAAACTGCTTTGTTTTTATATTTTAATCAATTAATTTAAAGTCAATTAATTGATTAATGTAATAATATTTACAATAATAATGATCATAATAATACCTTTACTTTATTTCCATGTCCTGATCCAATCGATGAAAAAACACAAAAAAATGATTCTTAATTAAAATTAATCAATAATCATTATAAAATGTAAATAACTATAAAATTGAAATAATGTAATATGTCAAGACAATAAATTTCAAAGTCATCATAATTAGTGGAAATACGAAGTACAGAAAATAAATGGAAACTCATCGGGGAAGTATCATATAATTTAATATTTTTTTAATTTGAAACGTAATCTATGATTTTATTTCAATTAAATCGTTCACGACTTGAAATTGTCAAATTGAAAAAGAAAAAAAAACAAATAAAATGTAAATTATTATAGATAAAAATAAAAAAAAAGTTATTTAAAAAATGAAATTTTATGAGCATTTCATGAAATTAAAAATGTTAAGTAATGTACAATAAGTAGTTGAATACTTAAGCGTAAGTAAAATTCTTTGCGAATAGTCGATAGTGGTTAAATTATATGTTGTTTCTTTATGTGTAAATAGATAATAAATGTAGAAACTGATTTTTAAATTATTCCCTCGCTTACAACTTATCATTTTCATATTGAATATTATAAAATATATAGAAATATACACATATACATGTATTTTTCCGAACAGAAGTAATATATATATATATATTTGAAAATACGACATTTAATGACAGTGATTTTTTAAATATAATTTACAATTATTTTATACAATAAATTTAATTCCATCTTCTTCTCCGTTATACAAAAATTGGTTTTTTTTCCTAATTGAATAAAAAAAATAATAAATAAATAAATGGTAAACTTATTTTAACATACAAATTTATATTAATGTTACAGATCAAAGAGTCCTAAAATAAGAGTAGAATCCACTTTATACGCTATCTAATTCTCTTGAAGACTGTTTATCCATTGAAAGGCATATGCATCATTTCTTCATCAACTTATTTGGACAAAATTCTATCGAAATTGTGTACAAATATTACGGTTGATTCGAAAATAAAAACTTTTTAATTGAATGCTGATGGTCGCATATGGAAACAAAATTTTCTGGAAGACACGTCAAAGCAAAGAACCCATTTATGTTGATGACTTGATGTTTTTACAAGTAAAGTATAAGGTAATTATAAAAGTATTTTTGTTAAATTTAACAATTATTTAGCTTTGAAACAAATAAAATTTCAATCAATTTTAGAATCTTCACTGTAAAAAATAATTAAAAATCTATTTAATTAATAATTATATTGCTACGAGAAATTTATTTTTATATTAATTAATTAATAAAATGATTATTATATAATATATATTATAATAGTTATGAAATTTTACAACTTACAGATACGAGTTAAACAGAGCATTTTGATCTATATGATTTATATTGGTAATGGTGGAATAAATTCCAAAAAATGTGCCGATCAGCTTACTAATCGAAAACCACTATAATATTTTGTTATTGGTTAACTAAAATTTTTTCATCATTCTATTATAATTCGATATTCAGGTAAAATATTTTTCTAATTATGTTTGTATTATCTTTATTGATATTATGATCAGCATTTATGTTTTAAAAATTTAAAAGTACCATCAAAAATAATCAATGTATTATTCCTATAGTTATTTAAATCTTATTTGCAATATTACAAGTTCATATCAATTGATATACTTATAAGATTAAAAATAACAATTTTTTGAAAATTTTTTCAAAATAACAACTTTAACTTTTTTTAAATGTCAAATTTAGATTATAAAAATATAATACAAAAATTTTTTATTATGTTTACATGAGAACTACAATATTATTTATCAAAAATTTGACATTTTTAAAATAAAAACAAAATGCCATTTAAATTTCATATTTTATCTTCTTTTTGTTACATTCATTTTATAAATATTTTTCGAATCGGTTTTTTATGATATGCCAGTAATTATTATCATACTGCTTGTTATGGATATAAAATAAAATTCCAAGTAAAACTGATATTAAAATAATACTGATACCAAAATCGGTAATTAAAATTAACAACAATAATAAGTCACTTCATGAAATTTTTCGTCGTTATCGATCATCACGACACCTACAACTTCCATGTAAACAGATTGGAGTGAAGTTAACTCAGATATGAGTAGACATCTTATTTAACTTAAAATAAATTTATTTGCGGGAATCATTTCAAAATCATAAGATCAATTGAGCTCATAGAAAATATTTTATTACAGAATATTTAAAAATTGTTAATTTAAAATAATTAAAATTTATATTTACGATTGATGGTATTAAAACATATGTTTATATTTATCATATCAATAGGGGTCTTTTTTTATGATACTAAAAAATTATTCAACTTACATTCTATAACATTTTTGCCTGAAGCTTTGTTCAAATGATATCAAATTCGTCAGTAAGATTTTCTTAATAATCGTGCATAAACTGCTTGCTCTTAGAAAATTCTTATAAATCGAAAAACGACTGATTGCTACGTCATTTTGTAATTAAAACTATTATTGCTAAGAGCGTATTGTTTCATTAGTCTTAAAATTTCAAATTAACAAATATATTATAAAAAACTAAAAATAATAATTTTGTTGAAAGTTTTTTTGAGCCTAATGAAATAATTTACCTCCAGGGCTAAAAAATCTCCGATAAATAATCTTTTTTTTTTTATTCAACTAATACTCGTAATTCATATATGTATACCGTAGCTCTTACCACCATTTCCATAATAAAAATAATAATTTATGCAAAACACAATAATTTATATAAATTTAGGCATTTTGTTTTTTAGATGGTCCATTATTTTCGATACCTTTACTAGCAACACCACTATAGTCTTACATTTTTCCAGTAATGTAAATTTAATTACTGAATGAACATTTTTTATTGTTTCTAGATTATAAAAATACTAATTCTTCTATGGTTTTTTAATAATTTTTGTTAACTAATTAAAAAATATGTACAAAATAAAAAAAACGATCGTTGTTATATCGTAAATTTTTATTATTGTCAATATCATTGTAAATCGAATAGTTAATTTGTATATATGTTAACATACATACGGAATGTAAAGAATTAGTATCATCAAAATTTAGAGTCGTAACAGAAAAATGTACATTATTCTCAACAATAATATTAGTTAGACTAATAATTATTTGTGTTGTAATTTAGTTTGTAAAGTAATATACTATTGAATTTTTATTTAAAATAGTCGATCTTGTAAAATTCTTGTAAATATTAATGTTTTCATGTATATTTATTATATTCAAATTGTATATTATTCCATACACCAATTAAAGATATATTTTGCAGCATTATTTAATGATTTAGAAGTCTAACGTTTCAAAACAATTTAAAGAAAATATTTACGTAATTGTAACAGCACTTGGTAGAAAAAATTCATTAAAAAAAGAAACTTGCTTGTTACATGTTTTAAGTTTTCTTAACATTTTATTGATAAATTTGATGAATTTATTTTTAATTTATTGACTTAAACAATGTAATAATTATTATACGATTATAAAAATAAAATTAATATTTGAATTAAAATTTATATTAAATTTATAGTGACAACTTATTTTCATGAGCTGATTATTTATTAAATATTAAATTGCTCATATTAATAAAAAAGATACATATAATGTAATAAAAGTTCAAATAAGTTATCAACCTGATAAACTTTAATTGACGTCTTTTTAGCAAAGTTATGAGTGGGGTTGTATTTGGTAATATATTTGATTAGATTGTATAAATTAAAAATAATTGCTTCATATGTATTTTGATTTTTTGGTTGAGTATAATCAGTCATGGAGTAATAGATTATTTAACGTAATGAACATTCTTTTTATTCTCTCAATTAATTTACTTTCTTATTAAACTTAGACACGTGTTTGATAATTTCAGTATTTAACGTGCATTAACTATTAATTTTTTTCAAATATCAAGGTATTTCATCATTTATATAATATTTTTTTAATTATTTATCAATTATTCTATCTGATAGTTTTATTTTAATGATAAAACATTTCATAATAACATAAAAATCAATTCTTTAATTCATTTTTGAAGGTTAGCTTTTTTAAAAAATTTGAAATTTATTTCATTTTATTCTATAACAAAAACTTTAAATTTATTTATTATTAATAAAATAATTGAATAATACGTTTGATAATGTTATATTTCCAAAGTTTACTCATTACAAATTTAAACTTCCCTAATTAGTTACAAATGTTTTTTATCTAATTTCATTTAAAAAATATTTTAGAGACTTAAAAAATTCTATAAGCTTTCAAAATGACCATTGGAGCTACAGTTTTAGTCATTGGAGGTGGAGGTAGAGAACATGCCATTTGTTGGAAAATTTCTCAATCTTTACAGGTAATTATTATAAAAATTTCATTTAAAGACTTTGAAGTTACGAGTAGTTTATTTTTATTGTAATTCTACATTTTTAGGTACAAAAAATTTATGTATCACCAGGAAATAGTGGAATTGCGAATGTTAATAAAGTCCAATTAGTTCAATTAAACGTTAAAGATAATAAAGAAGTTGCAGAGTGGAGTAAAAAACATAAAGTAAACTTAGTAGTCGTTGGTCCGGAAGAATATTTAGCAAATGGTTTAGCCGATGAATTATGCAAATATCATATTCATTGCTTCGGTCCTAGAAAATTAGCCTCTCAAATAGAAGCAAATAAAGATTGGTCTAAGTCTTTTATGGACAAACATGGAATTCCTACAGCCCGATGGAAAGCTTTTAAATCAGCTGAAAAAGCTAAAGAATTTATTATTGATTCTCCTTTTAAAGCTCTTGTGATTAAAGCAACAGGTTTGGCAGCAGGAAAAGGAGTTATTGTTACTGCTAATCAACAAGAAGCATGTCAAACAGTTGATGAAATGCTGATAAATAAAAAATTTGGTTCAGCCAGTGAAAATATTATTATCGAAGAGCTCTTAGAAGGCGAAGAAGTATCCGTATTGGCATTTACTGATGGTAATATCAATACATCTATTTATATTATGTATAAATAAGAATTATCTTTACTTTTTAGGTACAAATATTAGTATGATGCCACCAGCTCAAGACCATAAAAGAATTTTCGATGGTGATTTGGGACCCAATACTGGTGGAATGGGAGCATACAGTCCTTGCTATTTATTAGATGACATTGATTACAAAAAAAGTGAAGAAATCGTAGAAAAAACAGTCAAAGGATTAAAACAAGATGGAATTTCATACGTTGGTGTTTTGTACGTTGGCTTAATGATCACAAACTCTGGTTTAAAAGTTTTAGAATATAATTGCCGTTTTGGGGATCCGGAAACTCAAGTAATTTTACCGCTTCTGAATTCAGATCTTTATGAGATTATGAAAGCTTGTTGCGAAGGATTATTATCTAGTCTAACCATCAACTGGTTAGCTAACAAATTTGCTGTTGGTGTAATTTGCGCTTCTCGAGGATACCCTGAATCTGCATCAAAGGGTCAAGTTATTAAAGGAATCGAGAACATAGAAGTTTTGAAAGACCATTATATATTTCATAGTGGAACAGGACTTTCCGATCAAAAAGAATTATTAACTAATGGTGGAAGAGTTTTAATCGCAACTTGCCTATCATCATCTCTCCAAGAAGCAGCAGCAAAAGCTACAATAGCAGCTGAAAAAATTTGTTTTGATGGTAAGCAATATAGGAAAGATATTGCACACAAAGGAATCGCTCGTACTATTCTTAAATTAGGACAATTATCATATAAAAACAGTGGTGTTGATATTGAAGCTGGAAACTCGCTAGTAACAAAAATAAAATCTTTAGCCAGTTTAACAATGCGTAGTGGAGTACTTGGATCTATTGGCAGCTTTGGTGGACTTTTTGATATAAAATCAGCTTCTTTTAAGGATTCAATCTTAGTTTCAGGTACTGATGGTGTTGGAACTAAATTAAAAATAGCAATAGAATACAAAAAACACAATACTATTGGTATAGATTTAGTTGCCATGTGTGTTAATGATATTCTTGCTCATGGAGCAGAACCATTGTTTTTTTTGGATTACTTAGCATGTGGGCATCTAAATGTTGAAGTAGCGAAAGAAGTAATTGCTGGTATAGTTGAAGGTTGTAAACAAGCTGGATGTGCTTTGATTGGAGGAGAAACTGCGGAAATGCCTGATATGTATTCATATGATGATTATGATATAGCTGGATTTGCTGTTGGAGCTGTTGAGAGATCTGATTTATTACCAAAATCATCAGAAATTGTTTCTGGAGACATAGTTATTGGATTACCATCAAGTGGTATTCACAGCAATGGATTTAGTATGGTAAGAAAAATTTTGAAAATTACTGGGAAAAATTTGAATGATATTGCACCATTTTCCTTATATTCTAAAACAATTGGAGAGGAATTATTAGAACCCACAAAAATTTATTGTCGTGGTGTTCTTCCTGCATTTAAATCGAAATTGATAAAAGCCTTCGCTCATATAACAGGAGGTGGCTTATTAGAAAATATTCCTCGAGTATTATCTAATAATTGTTCCATCACTTTAAATGCAGAAAACTGGAAAATTCCTCCTGTTTTTGGATGGTTGGCACTATATGGCGGAATAAATGAAACAGAAATGTTGAAAACTTTTAATTGTGGCATTGGAGCCGTTATTATATGTGCTGAAAAAGACAAAGATAAAGTAATGAATTTACTACATTTAGAAGAACCAGTTATAATTGGCCATGTACATGAGGCTATTGATCAACTAACAAATTCTACAGTTTTTGTTAAAAATTTTACTAAATCTATGGAGAAAATTATGAAACAACATGTTTCTACATTAGTTGAAAATCTTTCAAAACCAATCAAACGAGTAGGAGTTCTTATATCTGGCAGTGGTACGAATTTACAAGCCTTGATCGATGCTACAAGAGATCCATATCAACATATTGGAGCCGAAATTGTTATAGTAATATCTAATAAAGAGAATGCGGAAGGTTTAGCGAAAGCCAAAAAAGTTGGAATACCCACAAAAGTAATTAAACATACCGATTTTCAATCTCGTGAGGAGTTTGATACTGCCGTTGACACAGAATTAATCAGATTTGGAGTGGAAATAGTTTGCTTAGCAGGATTTATGAGAATCTTATCGGAAAAATTTGTTCGAAAATGGAAAGGATCTTTGTTAAATATACATCCCTCACTTTTACCATCTTTTAAAGGATCTAATGCTCATAAAGACGTTTTGACAGCAGGCGTGAGAGTATCTGGGTGTACTGTTCATTTTGTTGATGTAAGTTGTTAATGTTCTCATTCTTTGATGTTATATAAAAAAGCCTGTCATTTTATAAAACTTTTTTTTTAGGTTGAAATTGACTCTGGAGCAATAATTGAACAAGAATGTGTGCCAGTATTACCAAATGATACGATACAAACTCTTCAAGAACGTGTTAAAAATGCAGAACATCGAACTTTCCCTAAAGCTCTTCAGTATTTAGCTACTGGGAGAATTCAATTAAATGCTGATGGTACCCTTCAATGGAATTGGTGAAATTTTTTTACTATATGGTTTCAACCGTTTCAAATTTCTGTAATATATTGGTTTTTATTCATTACACATTCCTAAACTAATAATTATCTAATTTTTAAAATATTATAATTCTTAAAATATGTTGTTTAAAATGAAATTATATATTTATAATATTTTTATTTTTAAGAGCAAATAGAATAGACCTATACAGATTTACATAAATCTATTCACACTTGATTTCCTTTATTTTTTTTTAATTTAAGTGAATCTAAAAATAGGCAAGTATGATCTGTGTAGAACTATTTTAACCCTCGCATGCCATTATCAGTTATTCGATTTTTTTTTAAAAATTATAATACAGAAGTTTGAAGTAATTTTTTTCCCACCTTATACACTTAAAAAAGAAGATATTTTTGTTTATTAAAGACTAAGATTCAAGTTACAAAAATCATTATTCCAGGTGCAACTATAATTGCTTTTTTAAGGTATATTTAGTATGATTTTTACCATACTCTGATTTACAGTTAACCAGCGATTGAAAAGATTTACCTCTTTATTATTAATAAAGATGTAACAGAGTAAGAGAGAATTGGTTAAAATTTTTCATGGATGTGCATACTTAATTCTAATGTAGATCGGTGATTTTTTCGAATTTAAAATCTCATAGCAATCTCCATTTGTAGTGTAAATGTCTCGAAAAATAGCTTTCCAATGAATTTTGTCGTAAAAACATTAATTTAAATTAAAATTATAAATAACTTTTAAAAATTTTTATATAATCTCTTTTAAAAATTTAAACGAATCAATATTTTCGAGCATAGTTAAGACCATATATAACTTGACTGCTTAAGGCGCCTCGAGCGGAAAAATATAGGTATATAAAAGTATATGGACCTTTGCGCACTAGTTTTAGGAAAATAAGTAGATAAAAGAATGAAATACCTACAGGAAAAGATTCGCGCAACAACAATCTATGGAATGAAACGAGATGAGGACGATTGGTTGAAGAATAAGTAAAATAACCGAAATTAAAAGTCTAAAGCGATTTGACAGATTGTTTTTCATATTTCTAACTTTTACTTGTTTACATATGGCCGACCAAAATCTGTATAATTAGGATGTATGTACCGTTGTTTATTTGACTTATAACTTTTAAAATTTATTTTATTCAAACTTTATTAGAATTACATTGTTTGTACAATTATCTCATTAATAATATAATCTTTACACGTTCCCGTATTAATAGCTAGTACTTATATTTAGTTATGTAGTTTTAATTTAATTTAAGTTTATGTTTTATAATTTTTAGAAAAAAATTTTAATTTAAAGTACCCATTAGTTACCGTTTTTTTGAGCGAGCACACTGTAGGATGTATTTGAGTAGAGTCCCTAAAGTCCCTTGAGTAGAGTCTGGCAGGACTAAAGTCCCTCAAGTTCTTATGGGACTTTAGGCAGGAATTGAACAATATGGCGTCATCTTGCCAGACTCTATTTTGAGGGACTCTACATTCGAGTAGTATTAACTGTATCTACCACAACACCTACTATACTCATCGAAATACCAATAATAACGCATGAGTGTTTTAATAATGTAATTGTACTACAATCATTGTAGGTAGGTAAGTAAATATGTCCATTAAGTGTTGTGCATAATGGTCTACAATGCTTTCACTGTGAAAAACGACAATATTCATTAGAAGTTTCAATAATTGATTATGATTTATTCTGAAAATTTTTTAGAAAATATTATATTGCATTAGATAACAGTTACTAAAAATGCAAAGAAAAAGCGAAGTATGTATGAAAACTGAAAAAGAAAATTCATTGAAGAGCATTAATCTTGACAGTTTGATACGAATATCCTGTAATTGGATTCCCATCGATAGTTCTAAAAAATTTGAAAATGTTGTGTCACTCGGTTCAGTTGCTGATATTCCAGATAGGTATTTGAAAATCATATATAAAAATTTATTTAATTAGAAACTAAAATTATAATTACAAAAAATATATTGCTAAATTAATATGCAATAAATAATAATGTTTGGATGCATTTAAATGTGTTTTATATTTTGATAGAATGACATTAGAAGATATTGTAGATGCAGAACGATGCATTGAAATAACACCAAAATCATCTGACAGTGAAGCTTGTAACATAGAAATAAAAGTTAAAAATAGACAAAAAATAAAATGTATTGGTATTGTATCAGAAGCTTCTGTTTTAGAAATTTTTCGAGAAAACGGTGAATATGCTTTTACTGTATTTCCTGAATTAATAGACGAATTTCAAGGCTCTACTGTTTATTACACAAAAATAGCCTTTAACATATCAACGTATGAAACTAGTATAAAGGTATTTATCGTATTTGTTTTACTTTTTAATGTATTAATAAATTATTATTCAATTAACTCGCTAGTAAATTGGCTTAATAAAGAGTAATTATTACTGTATATTTTTTCAGTTTACACGGATCAAGAATAATCGTTCTACTATATTTTTATATGGGATAAAACTTATTCTCGATGAATCACAAAATATTTTTCCACCAAAAAATTCACATTTTAATTCGATAATTAATTTAATAGCAGATTCTCTGAATGACCATAAAGAGCATGAAAAATACGATATTAATACAAATAATTGGAAAACTACTCATCAAAATGATAGTTACGATCCTAATATTTTATTATATGTTGATTTAAAGTTAAAGGAAATGGAAAAAAGAATTATTCAGCGAGTGTGTTTAATGGAAACAAATATTGAGAAAAAATTAAATGAAATACAAAATTTATTAAAATAATATACTTATTAGAAGAAAGATCGAATTTATAGTGGGTATTTAATACATTTACAAATATCATTATACTATATTACTTTTATTGATGATACTTTTAAAAAATTTTATTCAGAAAAAGAAGCTCAAAATTATAAATCAAAAACATTATCAATAAAGTTTAAATATGTTACTGAAAATTGATAAATGGTTTACAATCAATCTTGAGTAGATTGGTTGATGTTAACATTATTTTCATTTGGTGGATCCCAACTGTGTAATTGTTTACGCCAAAGTTTTACCATGCCGTCCCACGCTCTTCTACTATATTTTGCATGTTTTGGTGGTGTCTTAGGATGATCTTTAGTTCTTTGGTCTCTTAAAGGTGATAAAATATTTTATATTGTTTTATATTAATATTTATATAGAGTAATTTAAAATAACTAATTACTATTAATATCATACAGATGAAATAATTGTATTAAGTGACCGATGAATTATACTTTAACTTTCTTATCAAAACATTTATTATGTTTCTTTTTTTAATTCTATCATTATTTTGGATATAAATTTTTGTGCTAAGGAATTTTAACTAATGTAGATTAATTATAGAATAAAGTATTAAAAATTTTTGTAAACATAAACTATTTAAAAAAATTTTTTATCAAATATTAGTAATATAATTGAATAATTATTTCAATTAATTGTATTAAATTAATAATTTAAGACATTCCAATATTCTCGTTTGAACTATTTTTCTATATCAACAATTTTTGAAAACAATTGTCATGCACACTTACTTGGGAACCATCTGTATGTATCTATCATAGCCTATGGTATTTTTTCCATAATCAATTTCTTTTTGTCTCCGTAATAATACTGTAGGATCTGTCTCATATTCGATTTTTCGTTTTTCGCTAGATGTGTTACTAGATTCACTATTGATTCTGCTACGCGAAACTCTCGTTCCGTTAGAATCTGAACTATGATTTCGTGTTCTCTTTCTGGTAGATTCATTTTTTTCTTCGGATTTTATAGAATGTGGTTCTTTTGTATTTGTTGTATTTACTTTTACAGTTTCTTCTGCACTTGTGAATTCATTATCCTTATTTAGAGACATAATTGTTTCTTTAGTAATATTAATTTCTACTGAAAGTAAACAAAAAAAAACATTTTATTAGTTATATATAGAATATGAATAAATTTTAAATGTAAATTCTACATTACTTTTTTAACCATTACATAAATGATAGTTGTATCAAGAGTTAATAAATAATGTCAAAACTGTGTATATTGTAATTATTTAAGACAACTTTAGTAGCTAATAAACAACTTTTTGATTCGGTTAAATTGTAACATATCCTAACCTTTAATTTCTGTTGTTGATTAAAAGCTACCAGTGTAAAAATATACTATTATTATTTATATGTACGCGGTATCCATGTGTAATGCTGGAAACTTACCGATATTTTTGTTTGTAATCATTTTACCGGTTAATTTATCTGTTAATTAACCAATTCTTCGATCGTCGAAATATAACTATTTAAAATGGCGATACTGCGAAAATTTAAAAATAAAATATTCATCGAAATCAAAGAGCATAAATCTTTGTAATAAAATAATAATGTAAACATTTGAGAAAAATATTATGGTATGATATTATTATATCATGAAATGTAAACTGAATAATATGCTATAACACTTTTATAATAATAATATTATTATTTTCATTATAGTCATCGTAACAATGTACTAAAATTTCATGAAATTAAGATCTGTAAAGTAAAGTCAGTGTGTATTTGTATTTGTAAATCTGTGGCAGTTGGCAAGCTTACTTTATTACATTTAAATATAATGTAACTTATCTAAATAAGAAAAATAATATTTCTATTTGTAGAAATTTCTAAATTTCTATTAATAATAACTTATGTTAAAAAAATTACTTGCCAAAACATGCTAGAGATATAGTGTTTTGTCCCTAGGTGGATTGGCAACATCGGATAGACAACCAGATGGTGAAATTTACGGGTCGGAAACTTACCAGTTATTTTTTTTTCAACAATAAATTAAATGGTATTTTTGATTGAACCGAATTATTGGGTACTTCTGCTCAATTGAACTAAACAAGATTATTTTCTTTATAGTCAGGCTGAAAAGCATCTTCTTTACTTGAACATCCAAACATTTCGTTAATGCTATTTTAAAATCATTAATGATTTTTATTTTATGCTGATGATTTCATTGGGTCAACAAAATTTGGTGTTTACGGAATATATGACGTGTAAATTTTATATTATGGTTTATACAACTTTACTTAAATTAGTAATGTATTAATAATTCTAGAATTATTTTTGAAGATACATAAGATAATAAATTAGACGAGGTAAATTACATTTAATATTATTTTATTTTCATATGATATAATATTTAATCGTAACTCTATATTACATTGCAGATTTTTCAGTCTGAACCATCTAAATATTCTCTCAACCAACTCAATTTTGTTATTAAAACTATTCCTTTTACAATGTCAAATGCAGAATAAATTTTTAATATTGATAGAGATAAAAATATTTAAAAAATGACAAATTGTACTAATTTAGAATCACAAAAAATAATAAAATATAGTGATGAAGAAGATAATTTGTTACCTTCAAAAAAACAAGGTAAATCTGAAATTATTTTATCACCAATAAAAAGAGAACGGAAATCATGTGGTCATTGTGAACCTTGTGAAAATATTGTTTGTGACATAAATATTCATCAATATATTGATCACGAGGGATTATCTATGTTAGCAGTCAACATTGATGAATCAGAAATAACTGCAGCTGTTTCTAAACATTGTGAAAATCCTTTATGTGATTCTTTGAGTATTGAACATGATCGTTGTCGAAGAGCTGTAATATATCTTTATCGGTGTGACAAATCAAATATTTGTGATATTTGTAAAACATCTTTAAAAACACGTAAAGCTCGAGTATATCACAGAAATTGTAAACGAAAAGATAAATATCAACATAATCGGGTAAATGGTGCACAAATATTGAGAGAGAAAATGAAAGAAAGAGAATTACAATTAATGGAAATTATAAGAACTAAACGAAACGATTATAGTGATCCGTTAACAGGTCATGCTAAAGCTATAGAAGTGCTTAAGAAGAATTCTGAACTTATTGTCATACCTAAAATTATACTATCTATGCCACCATGCAGAAAACTTGATGATACAGTCACAAATACTTTATTGAATTCAGCAGTACAGAATGTAGATAATTCTTCGAAAGTTTCTAATGGTTTAACTACCAAATTAAATTCTCATTTACAAAAAATTAGTCTTGATATTGAATCTCATACAAGTAACTTTAATCCATCAAAAACAACGAAGGAGAATCATGACAATAATTACTCAATTGTTACTGCAATGCCTCAAACTAGTGTAGTATATCCTCTTGTACTGAAGGATTTAGTAATAACCCCAACTCTAAAAAGTTCTATATTACAACCTCAAAATCCTTACTTAATGCCAGTAAAAGTTATTCCTATTAAAAATCTCAAGTCACAACCTTCATTGAGACATCATACTCAAGGAATTCCCAAATTTTGTATTGTACCAGATAATTCTGTATCTGCATCATCATTTGTTAAAATACATAATATAACTTCTACTCAAAATGAAAAAAGATTAGCTGTTAAACATCCTGCTGGAGAATCCGAAATACCTCAAAAAAATTCGATAAATATCTTAACGTCTACCAACATTCATAAAACTCAGCGTGAGTCTTTTGATAATGGAGAAAAATTGAAACCACCAGCCGAAGAAATTAGTTCACAAAAATATTTTGATAATCATAAAAAACAAATTGAAAATAAAATTTTTGAATGTTCTTATTGTTCAAAAAGATTCCTTACTGATTGGTATTTCAAATTACATGTTACCAAGCACAGAAATGAAATAATAGTTAGATGTCAAAACTGTGATATGACTTTTTCTAATAATTGTGATCTCAAACGACATGTTAATATTGAACATAACGATATTAAATTTCATATTAAAAAAAATAATGAAACAAGTGATAAAGTAGATGATTCAAAATGTAATGGTATATCATGTAACATAGATGGACAATTGGTTGAATCAAATAATGAAAAAAAGGCTCAAAATTGTTTAAGTTTTAAAAAAAGTACTCGCCTGAGAAAGTTTAAAGACAAGAATGTTTTTAGTAGCAAAATTAATAAAATTCAAAAAAAAAAAAAAATTTCAATGCAGTAAAGTGAAATTTTTAAAAATTATATATACTTAACTAATAAAGATAATTTTAATACAGAATAAGTGATTTTTCATTAGTTTTTTTATCCAAATAGGTAAATGTAAGTCAATTACAATCATTTATCACGTGTCTTAAATTCAAAATTACAAAAAAAAGGTATTGACGTTCCTAAATTTTGAAACTATTATTTATAAAATATATCACATATACTTCTTTATACTAAGATTTAATTTATTTTTATTGTTTAGTTTTTTGTGTAATTTAGAAATATTTATGATAACAATGAATCGTTAGTGAATAAAACTGAGTTGATAATAATTTGAAAAATTTGATTTTATTTATCAAGATTAAATTAATGTTATATATATTATATATATTTTGTATATATATACATATACAATAATTGTTCAAAATTTAGTATTTAGATAACATTTTCGTTATCATTTTTACTCACTGATATTTATATTCTTTGTAATTTGAAGATTATAAAAATAAATCGTGATTGAGTAGGAGTTGTTAATTATTTTATTGAAATTATATAGTTTACCATACCATCTACCAAAACTTTGATAATTAGTTAAAAATTCAAAGTTTTGTTGTTGATATCGTATCTGCATTATTTATATCCTGAAAAATTTTCAACAATTTTAACGTTTAATTTATGAATATCTGTATAATAAATTTAATGGTAATGTAAGATAAAATTTTTTGTCGAGAAAATTATTAACGAAAACTAAGTATAGATTTTTAAACTAAATTAGAGGCTTTAACAAGATTTAATTGCTAGTGAATATATTTTATTGACATTAATAATTTCCAACATAATGCTCTTTTAATTTACATTTTATTGTTCTTTAGAATAATTTATTGTTCACTTTTGGAAGTTATGTAATGAGTCTGCTTCATTAAATGGAAAACGTGGGTTTTAAAGAATTCAAAAAATCGAGTCTTTAAGGGTACCACAAAAGACATTGATAGTAGTATATGGGTAGACCGAATTAGATTTTTGAAAATATGTTTTTCTTTAATCAAAATGTATTAAATTAAAATTAATCTGCAATTAACTAATTTGAAAAATCATTTTAAAAAATAGTAAACGAAAATATGAAATTATGAAAATACATCAAAAATAATATTGAATATTTATAGAGCACAAAAATTCAAAATAACATATTAACTTATTATCAACGTACGCAATATCTTTGATAAAAAAAAATAGCTTTAAGAAAATCCCATACAGTATACTCGGGCCATAGTGATTTTGTAAAATGAATGTAAGAATCACTTATCTGGAAAATATCATAAGATTTATTAATATTTATACAATTTTTAGATAAAATTAAACTAATTTTTAATGTTTATAGTTTAATTGTCCTTACTTGCCATAATAGAAAGTCACTAAATCTAACTTCTCCTGAAGTACGTATCAATAAATCTGGATTTGAAGATTGATAAGTATATAAATTATTTGAAAATAATTTTTCATCAATATTTTTAATGCAAATTTGATTCACATTTACTAGACTTGATAGAGACTTAATTGTTTGTGTGATTTCGTCACGAGCTGTTATAACAATTTTTTTAAGTATTAATATTAATTATGATCAAATAATGAAAAAAGCAAACTTATTACAAATTATATTAATTTTACTAATTGTTTCAATAAAAATTTATCTTAAAGAAATGAACACTTTTAACTTAGATAAAAATTAAACATGACATTGTTTATCAATTGATTATTTAGAAATTATAACTAAGATGTATTAATTCATTTTCTTTGACATCAATTTTTATCTAAGTTAGAGATATTTCTTGTTTTTAAATTTAATAAGATTTTTAAAAAATCAAACATTTTAATGTAAAATTATTTGTGAAATAAGAAAGATCAAAAGTAATACAAATCTAATCTTACTTTGGGAATATTAAATTTTGATTTTCGTATTCTTTCATTTCTTCATATACAATAAACTTACATGTATATGCAAAAGCGATATTCAAAAGAGCTTGTTTATTATCCTTTGTAATTATTGTTGACTGGCGCATAATTTTACTCAATTTATCAGGTATTAGTGTAAAATTTCCGATAACACAAATTTTTATACCATGTTCCATCAGTTTATCACTAAAATTATTATTTTTAATGGTTATTTTATACATTTGTCAGTTATGATTCAAAAGTAATATATTATTACAATCTTTTTTCTGAAAATTTTTAATTGGAAAATTTCTCACCGTTCATCCAATAAGTTCGTAAACTTTTCTTCAGCAAGCTTTAGCAATCCATTTACTTCATCATGACTTCGTTTAAAATTTTCTATACTAAAGGCATATACAGTAACTTCTTTAATACCAAGATCTAAACACCATTGTAAAGTATGAGCTAGTTTATTGAATCTGTATGAAGTTGAACAATTATTATTATAAGTTGTGAAAAAAAAATTATTAACTATTTATTCAACAAAATTTTTTTCTGATTCATGAAACATTGTAGATAGTTTATTTAAAATATTTGATACAAATCCTAAGAATAGTTTAAAGTGTAATTTTCTAAAAAATATATATTCAAGGCTCCAATATTTTTTACAATGTAGTTAATTCTTTCATTTTTTTATCAAAACCTCATCGAAATTGGATTAAAATTTTTTGAGTATAATATACTTATAATATACATTGGAACCTTTTCAATAAATTTATAATTAATGTTATTAAAATTTTTTAAAGCTTGAAGCCGAACCCATCTGTATGTCCTTTTAGGCTATTGAAGCGTTTTTTATCAGCATAACGTCTGTTTCCATCCATTATAAATGCAACATGTCTTGGAATTGGACCATTTTTGATTATTTTCATAGCACATAATTGTAAAATATTTGATGTATTTTCTTTTATCCATGACATTTCTGTCTATTATGACTAAACTGGCCAAAACATGGATAAAAACGTTAAATGAGGTTAAACGTGACAGATACTGTCAACGATTTAAATTCTAGTGCGGCGTTTTCAGTAGAAATACACTTCGTAAACACAGCATAAACAAGATTAAACAATCACATTCGTATTATAAACAAAATAAAATTAACAATAAATTTGAATTCAATTAATGGAGCTGACGTATCATTTTCAGCTGTAGCACGTGAAAAAGTAATTTAAAGTTCGGATTTTATCTCCATATTCTTTTAGTATTTTTAGTAGTCATCAGTGAATGCTGATAAGAAAAAAGTTGTATTGTCGATTACAATTATTACCAATATTAGATAACAAACCGTAGATACACTATCGAGCTCGGGAGCGTGACATCCGTCCCCAATAAGATGTCAGTCAAAGGCATTTTTACAATCTTTTAAATTTAAGGCTGGGCTGAAGTCAGAAAGTTTCCCGAGTTGACTTTACGCCCTCACGTTGTGCGGCGAAAAGCCGAAGCTCGATATCAATTGAAATTGAGTAGGTAACAGAGAAATCGTTCGAAAAATGATAATTTTCAGGGATGCACTACAAAAACGGGAGCCTTAGGGCACCAAGAAATTTCATTTTGAATAATCTGTTCCGAGCAAGACAGAGCACAGAATACATCTATCTATCTCCGTCTTATTTTTCAGAGAAGACTGCGAGTTCGAACAGTTGACGAGCAAGCACATCCCCCACCCTCTGTTACCAAGCCTGAAGCTTATGATATCTAAACGTAAAAAAAGTAAATGAAAATATGCTGGCCCTGTAGTCAGAAAGTTCGACAGTGATTTTACCGAACGGTGTTCGATTCAAATTGCGGAAAATTTTTTTTTTATTTAAATTGCATGTAATTGCAATTTTATCATGCCAAAAATGAGTTTTAAATTTCAATTTTTATGTAAAATTTTTTTTTCAATTAATCAATGACAAATGAGAAAATATTTGAACAGGGCCATTAACCTTTTTTGTACAAATACATTGATAATAGCCTTTTTTAACAACTTATTAACAATAAAAAATAGTTTAAACAATCCGCGGCGAGTTCCGACACTTCGCCGGCAAGCTCGACCCCCACTTTCTGTGCCCAAGCCTGTAGCTTATAATTTTCAAGCATCGTTTATATAATTGGAACCATAATAGCTCAGTGGTTAGAGTCCCCGACCTTTTATTTTGCTGGGCAGGGTTCGATCCCAGTCATAGGCAATTTTTTTTTCTGTTTCTTGTTCAAGTGACTTTATATACTTATAAATCAATTCATATATTTTATTACATTATTCTTCCAATTAATTACGAAAAAAAACTTGTTTTTCTGAAAATAAGCTGAGGGTGAGGAACGAGTTACTATGAATTCTCTTTTTTAGAAAATGTTGTCTCCAAAAGACTATAGGAATTAATTTTGAACTAATATAAACAACCAATTATTGTATTTATATAAAATTTTAATGAAAAAAAAATTGGCTATAACTGGGATCGAACCCTACTCGGTAAAATGAAAGCTTGGTGTTCTACCTACAGAGCTAACATATTATCTCTAACATCATGTTTATGCATATATCTAATACTCCTATATTGCTAGTTCCCGTAAGTGGGCGCGTGGCCTATGAAGTGAGACAGAAAATGAATATGTCTGTCTCTTTCTTTTAATTTGAACTGCTGTGCGCAAGCGTCACTACCGTAGAGGAAGAGTTGGCAATTGGATAAGGGCAAGCCACCTCCCTTTCACAACTTAAAATTGAGTTATAGTAAATAAGTTCCTGTATGCTTCGTAGCTCAGCGGTAAAGCTCCCGACTCCGGTAGTGAGTCTCGGGTATTCAAATCTCTTCATTCTTTTCTTTTCTCTATTATTATTATTATTAGTAGAATAACTTCAATTAATAATTGTTTAAACATGTATAATAATTAAATCATTTATATATAATAATTTAATATCTAATTTCAAAGGTATTTCTATACATTATTTCTTTGTAAATAAATTTATAATAAATAAAATAATCTAAAGTTGTAAGAACAAATTAATTTTTATTGTTCAATAATTCTAATTCAATTCGATGACTATAAATAATATTTTTAAATACCAGTATAAATTAAATTGTTTTATAAAAATTACAATTGAAAGTTTTTGAAGAATTAAAATTTTAAAGTCTTTTCCCTAAGCTGCCCCAACTCCTTGAGTTTGACCCAACATCCACAGTAATAAAATAACATGTAATAAATGCGAAAAATAATAATTAAGTCAATTATTGTTCCTTTAAATTATTATTTTTGTATTAGATTTTACAAACTACATACTAATCACTTTTGTACATCGCCACAATAGTTAACATTGCTCTCCTATTTTTTAATTATACATATATAAATGTGATGATGATAAATAAATATTCATGATTATTAATTTAAAAAATATTTTTTTTCCTGTCTATATTTTAATGACAATTATCATACACTAAATACAATTAAAATGTGATAATGATAATTATAAATAGTATACAAGCTATTGGATTTTAAATATCTTTATTTAATAATTTTAAAGTTTACTGTATAAAAAATGTAGCATTCATGAGCTCTGAAATTAATTTTAAACAATTTACTAATAGAAATGTTTTTTTTCTTTGTTAATGACAAAAGATTTCATTTAATTTTTTTAAAATGAAGTTTGCATATTCTACTTCTTATAAGCAGCTTCATTCAAATGAACAACATATTTGAAACAGGCATTTCAGAAAAAATGGGGAATTGATTAAAGGATATAAGGAAATAAAAAACTAAGATAAAAAAAATAATACTTAACAATAAATAATTTATTATTTACACATACCAGTATAACAAATTATACATTATTAAACTTATTGGTGTTTAAATAATACGAGTTTTGTATATTTTTGTTTTATAAAATGATCCTTCTCGGACATTTTTTTAGCTTCATAATGTAACCGAGTATTTAAATATAATTCAATAACGTATTTGCAAAGTTGCGATCGATGATTATCCAAAATGTGTTCATTCATGATTTTATTGTCAAATTGCATCCCTATGTTGTTAAATATTTTATTTATTAAAAATTGTTTAATTGAAGGTTCACTTATTTCCGATTGATATTTTCTGATAATCTGTTCGCAAACTTTGCAAATAGCCATTACATCCTTTGATGGTGTTATATATGGTCCGCGATTTTTTATTTGCGATAATAAAGGCATTGTGCCTTTAGTAGCGTCGCCTTTTAATTGTATAATACAAACTTGACATTTTACATGGAGTCAATTAAAATATATAAAAAATTGGATGTAGCATGTAAAACAGACGCTACTTCATATGCAAAATGAATATCTTATATCTCATTTCTTGTACAAATTGAAATGTTATCTAATGCGCACGCTCCATTCACAATCATGCGCACAAGTCGCAGCGTATAATAAGTGAGACAAACGCATATATGTCTGCACCGTAATGTTTAAGTCTCTCTCCCTATACCGACTAGCAATATAGGAGTATTACATATATGTGTTTATGTTTATAAATTGTATAATGCAGGCTTGAGTACGAAAGGTGGGGATAGAGCTTGCCGGCGAAGTGCCGGAAATCCCCGTGGATTATTTCAACTACTTCTAAATATTTCTAAATTGCTTAAAAAAAAGCTGCGTTCGTATAGATATAGTAAAAAAAGTGTTTATAACCCTGTTCATGTTTTCCGACTCGGCGTCGATAAATTACATAAATAATTGAGAAAAAAAAATCAAATCGTTGGTAAGAATTCATTTTAGCATGTTAATATTATAATTACATGCAAATCTAACAAATGAAAAAGAAAAAAAAACTTACCATGACTGGAATCGAACCCTGCTTAGCAAAATAAAAGACCGATGCTGTAACCACTGAGCTGTTATGGTTTCAGTACGCTTATATATGCTTAAAAATTATAAGCTGCAGGCTTGGGCACAGAGAGTGGGGGTAGAACTTGCCGGGAAAGTGCCGAAACTCGCCACAGATTGTTTAAACTACTTTTCAATGTTAATAATAATATGATTAACTTGTTAATAACATAACATTGTTAATACATGTAAAGATGTATAAGTTGTTAAACACAGGCTATTATCAATGTATTTATACAAAAAGAAAGTTTATGGCTCTGTTCAAATATTTTTCGACTTAGCGTCAATAAATTCAATGAATAAAGAGAAAAAAAATCAAATTGTTATAAAAGATTAATTATAGCATGTCAATATTATAATTACATGCTAATCTAACGAATAAAGTAGAAAAAAAAGTGATTATGACTAGGATCGAACCCTGCCCGGCAAAATAGAACTCTGACGCTCTAACCACATGGCCAGCATAATCTCGATATTGAGTTATGTGTATTTGTTTTTATACTACATGCTTGGATACGCCGACTCGGAATTGAGCTTTTTGATTAACATTTATACCTAATAAAAATGATAATAATGGATGAATATTTGTTGAAGTTATTTTCAGGTATTATATTAATTAATGTTAAATGAGTATCATCATTTTTATTTATCCTAACTGCAATAGTCATCAAAGTGTAGGGCATTGTAAAGTGATACACTATGTTTACATCACATACATATATTACCCGTACACACACATACAGAATTTACTCGCCAAAATGCAGGGCACCATCAGTTCTGGATACGGATTGAGCATTTTTTCAATATGGATGACTGAGGTCATCTGCGAGCATAATGCTGTCACCTATCAGAATTTTTTCAAACTAATTTTCCGGAGAATATCATCTGGAATACAAGATTTCTAATTATTTCTAAATTATTCAATTTTATACTATGAATTGATTTTTTAACATTCAGACAGGTGGCAAGGACTGACGCAAACACGAATTTTGGGCGAAAAACGTATAAAAATGAAATAATTAGTGATTTTTCATCTGAATGATGTGGCCGCCATCTTGAAATTTAAGCGCGGCAAGTCAATTCATAATTTTTTCATTATTCTTTCTAATTTTTTCAATAAAAATATTCACTATATACAAAAAATTGTTGTTTACGTCAGTCCGGCATCAATTCCTCTGTAATTTGGTACCTAATTTTATAGAAATAATGGTAAATTGGCGAAGAAATTAGAAATTTCCCGATCCCATGTATTTGGATAGGGGGAATCAGTCGCCTTTCTGACTTCAGCCCAGCCTTAATGTTTATTATTTCGTTGAACAGTCAACTTAAGAATTTAGGACTGGTAAATTATCTTGCGTCGATATAGTAGAAAAAAATTCAACTAGTGTCACTGTTTTCTGATAGATGATAGTAATTGCACTGTTTTCAATCAAAAATTCAAAATGCTTATACAAAGAAAAGTCTTCTTTCTGGCTCATGTAATGTTATGTAATTCCTACTACATAAATAACGATGTTTAAGCTTATAATCTAATGATAATAACATTTTTATCTTAATGTTAACGTAATAACGTAATCCAAGTGAAAAAAATTTGAAAACTGAATTATTAAAAAGTTGAAAAACTTCAAAATAATGTCTGTCAGTATTCTTCTCTTCTTTAATAAACATAAACAATTTTCGTGCAACGAAAAAAAAGTTTTATTACTTAAGTTTTTATAAAAATAAATCAGTATTTGTAATGAATACCTCAATTTACCTGAATTAGAATATAAATATAATATGAATATAAATTTATTAATAAATTTTAATATAAATCACTAGTCAATTTAATTATTTTAAAATAAAATAATCAGGGTCAATTAAAGAATTCAAAAATCATTCCTGAAGTTATAAGTCTAACTTTTATTTATATTTAAGAAAACATACATTTGCTGGTATCTCTCTAACTTTAGTTTTCTACACTTCCAAATTATGAGCCACGTTGTCTCAGCTCCCGTCGAATATTTGTGCGTTCAACTACTGCCCACAAATATTCTGACAATGTCATCCTATATATAAATTGATATTATAACAAATTATTCAAATTTAATATAAAATGATTGAATAAATTGACAAATTATATAAGTACCTTCCATTTCTCAAGGACTCTTGTAAATTATTAATGCACAAGTCAATTGTATGTTGAATTGCTCGAGAATAATTTTGTCGTGTAGTCATTTCTTTAGAATAAGAAAAACAAATTAAGTTATTTTTTTTAAAAATATACTCATTATTATGTAACTTATATACACGTATAATATATTTTTATTTGAGTAATTAAAAATACTTAATGGGAAAAATTACGTTTTTGTGTTAAAACTAATTGTCGGGTGAACTAAGTTGAGTAATGATAAAAATTTCATAGGATCTTGATTTTATTTCTCTTCAATATATAATTTATTTGTGTGAAAATTTATTTTGTTTTTTTAAAAAATATGTCATTAATGAAAAAAGGAGTTTGAAATAAAAATTTTATTAAAAAAAAACCTGTTTAAAAAATTTAATTACACGATGGAAGAAACTAACTTCATTAGAAAAGTTATGCTAAGCGTAAATTAATGATACAAATACTATATTTTATTTTATTATAATTACGATAATACTAGAAGACTGTCTTACTAATAGTCAATTAAAACACAAACTAACTAAAGAAATAGCAAGTAATTCAGTAACTTAAATGATTGATAAAACAAAAAAAGGAAATATATTAAAGAAAAATTCAATTTAAAAGTAAAGTATTTTTTATTATTCTGAATTGTGTAATTGATATTGTAAAGAAATTAACTCAATATAACTTGATGTGGTATATCTCTAACGATGGAAAATATCGATATAAGTAATTGGTTTTAAAGAAAATTATGCTCCATTTCAAGAAGATCAATATAATATTTATTTTTGGTAACTAAAATTGCTATTAAACAGTTCAAAATTCAAAATCATTAAAAAAATAATTATTTATCTTTGTATTTTTACATTACATTCTTCATATTAAATTAATATTTAATATTAAGAGAATTATTATGAACAATTTGAAGAGCTTTGAGTAAATAAATTGTAGCCATTAATGTTGGTAGTAAATGAGTACATTGTTCCTGTTGGATGATATTATTTTTTATGGAAAATTGTATATATGAGTTATATCTTATTTTATCTTACCATTAAAATACGATATCAACGATAATAAATACTGAATTTTTTTACTAAAGTGAGACAGAAATGAACATATTACTTGTAGACATAATTCGTGATGAAGTTTGAACTCTATTGAGTTTGATACAATCATTGGATATCCAAAAATAACATTATAAATAAATTACCACACTTCCTACGTTAATAATAAGAATAATGATGAATACTTTATCAATATTATTTTTTAACAAGCTTTTTTGTACAATTTATAACTTACTTCTAAATTTAATGTATCCAAACCAATGTTATCTATGCTTCATAATGCAGGATATTTTCCATTTATGCATTCTTTGTTAAATTTATCTAATAAAGATGATATTTTTGTTCGATTATATAAAAAAAATGCTCCTTCTTTATTACTGATAACTTTTTTATCAGTTCAGGATTTTCTGCTATAATAACTGGATGACTTGGTTTCTTTCTTGTAATTTCACGTATTATCTTCATTGAAATTACATGGCTATTTTAAATTATCATTCATTATTATTATTAGATTATAAGCCTAAACATCCTTATTTATGTAGTAGGAATTACATAACATTACATGAGCCAGAAAGAAGACTTTTCTTTGTATAAGCATTTTGAATTTTTGATTGAAAACAGTGCAATTACTATCATCTATCAGAAAACAGTGACACTAGTTGAATTTTTTTCTACTATATCGACGCAAGATAATTTACCAGTCCTAAATTCTTAAGTTGACTGTTCAACGAAATAATAAACATTAAAAAAAGAAAAATTTCTATAATTTGATTGAATAATAAATGATTGAAAATAAAAAAAAACCAATTTTAAAAGATTAAAAGAATAAAGCTTATTTTTGAAATGATCATTAGATAAAAAATCTGGGCATCATAGAATTTGATTGATAATCAGTAAGATTATACATTTAAAGATTTAAATTTTAAAGATTGTAAAAATGCCTTTGACTGACATCTTATTGGGGACGGATGTCACGCTCCCCATAATTTGTATAGAGACACGGTAGTGCCTCGTCGTGACGTAAGGGCTAAATGGCGGCAATTTATGTTTGGCGCACGAGACACTACCGTATCTCTTGATTTCACGTAATACGATCGATACCACAACTTTAAAGTTATCTTTTTTCCACACTAAAACATGACTTTTTAATCAAAAAAGAAGATAGAGTATTGCAGGCGTCTTACAGATGGCGTTATAATGCATATCTACGTCAACTTTCCGTATACGTCTTAAAGTTGTCTAAAAAGTCATCTTTTCGCCACCTATATGAATGAACTAAATCCTGACGGTTTAAATGTTACCTTTAAGTTAACTTCAATACTTGACTTCTAAGTCAGCTATTATTCGTTGAAATTAAGATATATTTTGAAAGATATCGAAAAATTTATGCATTTCGACATCATATTATTAACATTTCCAGATAAAGTTAGTTTAACTTTTGTAAGTTATCTATTTGATGACTTACTCTTTTTGTGTCTACTTGGGTCGTTAACTCTTTTAAGTTAACATTTCGACAACATTTTCGTGACGTCATTCTAGTTGGGCTCAAACTAACAGACAATTCTGCATGGAAAGTAGCAGCGGGCGTTTATTAATATATTGTAAACAATGAAGTCATCAGTGTCGTCAGGATTTAGAAAAGTAGAATGCAATCCGCCTTCAAGGCATTTACGGGCAAAATAACAAAATTTCTGAATCTTTTGAACATAAAAATATTGAAGGTAAAACAATTTGGCATATCGTAAATAAAACCCTAATCAACCTTTTATCATGCAGCACACATTTTGCAAACGACTAGTGTGATAACAATAATGCATAGTTACTTAAGTTGTCAAGTTAATTATAATTTATGCAAAAAAAATAATGCTAAAAATTGTTTACTTGAACTAATAGTTAAATGCTAGTCGATAGTTTCCAATTGATGTCTAACAAATTAGAGTGAAGTGTGCTCAAAATGATAAAAATTGTTATCATTGTTTCAATTTTATTTTATTCATTGAATTGCGTTGAATCTCTTGAAATTCCTATCATTACTAACATTTAGGATATAATAAGGCTTGCTCACGATGTTGGTGATATAGTATCAGAAAATATTCCACTTCGGAATTTGTCCCTTACTCAAGAGGGTCCAATGACTGACGTAATGGAAAAAATTAACGGTATCACCCGGCGAATAGAGAATCAAGATACAGAATTAAATACCATACTGGCAACAATGATTGCTCAAATTTCATTGAGGGACAATTTCATAGATTGTATAAACCGTCTCTAAAATTACATCACCATTGTTAATAGTACATATAATAACGTCTTCCTATTTTCCAAGAATATATCAAGATTTGACAATGACACAGTCGAAAAGATGATCATCTTCATTACCTCCACCGAACCTAATTTAATTCCTGATATCCTTAACAAAATTTTTAATATAATTGAACCTAAAAAAACAACTAGCAATCAAATGAACTTCTTGGAGACTCTCGCAGAGAGAAGAAAGGTATGAGGCTTGATTTAGAATATTTATAATAAAGATGGGAAAACTTTGACTTTCGCCGAGTAGCAATAAAAAGATTTACCTCGTGAAGTCTTATACCATTCTCACTATTATTTACAAGAGCAATAGCTCCGAAAATTATTTCTAAAGAGCCACTTTGACTCTGAAAAGGCACGTTTGCCCACCTCTGGTTTATAAAGTGCTTTATGGCCGAGCTCAGCTGCCACTGTTTTTCAGGAACATACTCCATATTTTTTTAACAACACAACGTGCGTTTTAAAGATGTATGTCTAGTCAAATCCTGCAGTACGTCTAAAAAATTTTTAAATAGATTTTTTTTTAATCATGCGTACCTAAATTCTTTCTTAAAATTGTAACTAACAATTAATTAGTAATAATTTAAATTGTACTGATTTACAATTATTTATTATAAATTAAAGTTCCCATACGACTACTGTCAGCAACGTATTCAACAAGGCGGTCCACCCATTATTCCATTTTGCCAAAGTTTTTATCTAATTTAAAAAAAAAATATCAGTGCTCTGCAGTGGTCTGGGTGCGATCCGAAAGGTCCACACGACCAACTTCCCAGTGAAAAAAATGAAAAAACAATTCGAATAGAACCCGTTTCCATTCTTTATAACAAATGGAATTGTTATAAACGAAATGAGTCTGTTTTTATTCATTTGATATGATTAGTTACTTTATTTCAGTAAAAGAAAAAATTGTGCGTTAGAAGAATTCGAATATACCTCATAGATCTTTTTTTATATTATTTACAACAAATTTCATTGTTATACACGAAAAAGGATATTTTCATTTATGTCATACGGTTTGTAACATTTTTTTAGTAAAAGAAAAAATTATGCGTTGAAAGTACTCATATACATAGAATAGATCCCTATTTTTATTGTTTATAACAATTTAAAGCTTATTATTTAACTATTACCATGATCAATAATCATTTGTTAGTAACAATGTTCAATTGTTATAAACACAATTCCATATTATTGACAATTATTATTGACTATCATAGCGTCTTTAATGTTGTTTTCTCAATCCTGACACGAGTTTAAAATTCTTTCATTGCTGATTTTGTTTTTTAAAATTTTTTTTCCGACGAAATATTGTCACCATATTTTCATACAAGTATCCTAATCATTTAATATTTATATTTTTTTTAAGATTTCGAAATTTTGTCTAAAAAATGGTATCATTTATAAATTGAGAAATTCAGGTCATTTTCCATTTTTGCTAGTTTTTTGGTTCTGCAAAAAAATGGCTGGACCGAGTTCTAAGTTACATAATTACGCGTCGGATGCAATTGGTCCCACATCGATATCATTTTTTGTTCTCGAGATAATCGAGGCGAAAAATAATTTCGAACGCACATACGTACATACACACACAGACGTCCACTGGAAAACGATCGTATTCGACTCTGGGGACCTTAAAACGTGGAGATATGTCAAAATTCGGGATTCGCAAAATCGGACCCATTACTATAACTTCCCACTGGGAAGTTAATAAACCCAGTAATACCTAATTTTGCTGTATAAATACAGAGAAAAACGTTCAAAGCTTATAAAAGTATATTTCCATAGAAATGGATGAAACATAGCAAATTTTGTAATTAGCTTCCAATTTTACATACTTCCGATATAAATAACACGTAGTTTAATAAGACCATTAAGTTCAATTATTTCATAAAATATATCAGAAACGGTATATTTTTTTATGGAAATCGATAAAGTATTATTTACTTTATTATATATTTTTAATTCAAGCTTTAAAAATTAAATTTATAAAAGTGTCATACATCCTTAAGTATATGGCATTAATTGGTTTCTAGTTGATGAATTCATTAACTCTGTACGATGCCCATGTTTCCTACCAAAATCAACTTCTACAGATTTATAATCTGATATCAATCACTGAAATAAGAGCTTTCTTGATGACTGCGTTAGCTTATAAGATGAAAAATGAGTTACAAAGAGGTAAATATTTTTAGTGTAAAAGTTTGTGTGAGACACTGTATCAGTTTTAAAATTAGTGTAAATCTATCGAGCTAAAAAAATCTTTTTAGCACTTTGTTTTTTTTCTAATTGTCCATTTACTCGTCCATGGAGCGAGAGAGACAGAAAAAGTACACAAAAATTCGCGCAAAGAGGAGATGCCGATAATAGTCGCTGGGCACATAAATAAAATTATTATCAGTTAATCATAATTGCAAATAGTCTATCATTAACAAAATTATTGATAATTAATTCGCATTTTTCTTAAAATTTCACTTTAAAAACCGTAGGTTTTTGACTGGCATATATCTTTTACTTAATTTCATTTATTTTCAATTACCGTGATGACTTCTTTTAGACAAATCAAGCGTTGAATTCGACTTGGCTCAAAATGATTTCATTGAGAGATTGGCCCAATACTTTAATGAATTCCAAAAGAATATGCTGCAAGCTTCAAGAGAAATTTTTCTCTACGATCCTAAATCACTTACCGATCGTATGCCATAAAGTTTTTAAAGTGTAATTCAATAAGAATACATATTGAATAACACCAAATGTTATTTTTAACTTTGCAGAAGAGACGTACGTAGAGTTTGAAGGGCTTTTCACTGCTTACGTTTTAAATGAATATGAAATGAATTTGGAATTTGAGTGGTCTTGCACAACAACCTGCAGGGATATCTATTCGTGGATTCATCCCCGTTGCTACGATATCAATGGACTAAAATATTGTACTAAACATCCATGCAAAGGCCTGATTCATGACTGCGGTTGGATTGGTGGTGACGTGGACATCTGCGAATACGTTAGTAAATTAAAAATAGTGATATTTACATTTATTGAAATGTTTATTTATTGATTACCCGAATTTAATCAATATATGTATGCATTGCTCAGTATACTATCTTTTATTCATGTATAAATTCAACAGAATAAAGATTATTTAAAACGCTACAATTATGTACGATCGTATACTAACGGATGGTATGGAAAATGGAGTCAATGTGTTGCTGAGAACATGTCGTACCACCAAGTGAACGGACGTCTCTGGCGTGGATATTCATGTGATACGTGTATGTGTAGATGTGAGGAATCTTACGGTTCATCTAGAGCCGTCAGAACCTTTAGTTTACGTCTCCAAATATCCAACATTGAAGAAAACAAGTACGTTTCTTTTAGTTAATCTCTAAAAAGGCATTTTTTCATACAACATTGAATGTACTGGTTAATGATTCCAGAGTTGTATCAGATGTTAAATTTACCATGAAAGATAAAATGATTCACATCCAGATTGAAGAAACACCACTGCTGCTTCTTGGTCAGTTAACCAAGAATGAGTCGTCTTGGGTACCTTTAGAAGATTTTATATATTTATCCAATATCACTGGTGGAGGCTGGGTCCAAATAAAAGACGGCAAATATATCCCTATGATACGAGACACAGATTTTGCATTTATTAGAAGAGATCAAAGAGTATTGAATCTCGATGAAATATCAGGTGGACCAAATTTCGTTCTGACAGGTGTTAGGTTGCGTCATGAATCAGAAAAATATAGTGATGATGCATCAGCAGGCAATATCAGCCCTCTTCAGTTAGAGATTCATGTCACGCCTTTTAATTATTCCGATGGCAAATTGATGCCAACTGAAGAGAATCCATCAGTATGGATCACACCACTAACTCAGCCCAAATTGCCGCCAGCATATAAGAATCAAAGGTATGGGAATTTTTTGTACTACCCAAGTACTTAGATTCATTCCAATCATTATGTTTTCTTCCAGAAAAGAACTAAAAATAGGAGAAAAAGTTTATCGGTGGGAGAGTTCACCAAGTCTACCTAATGTTAAACCTAATCAGTATATTGATTTCAAACAATCTTCTATTCATTCTGATGTTGGTCAGAGCACAATACCTTTCATGGACTCTCGACCTACTACACCTTCTAGTCCTATAGCATTTGATGGACTTGGTCTCATGTACAGAGGTCATGAGAAATTCGGAGGATTTGTTCTTTTCAAAGCGATGACCATGGACTTGACCCATTACATGGATTCATCAATGACTGTTAATATAAACAAGTATTACCTTCAGTCTGTTCCATCAAATAGAGAACGAATCTACAGTAAATTTGATAATTATAATAATGATGACGCCTCGATGTCTTCAGTTTAGTTCATTAAATATATTTTAGAATTTTCTTCTTCTTAATTCAACTTCGCCTTTTCCTTCAATCTCTATCAATTATCATTACTCTTCAATTTTTCATGATATTGTTAGTCAAACATAAACAATTTTTAAAAGCATTAATATAGAAACATGTCATGATAAATAAATATTATCTATCGACTATTATTAATTTCGTAGATTTCATTTTTGTAAGTAATTTTTTTCAATTATGACACGACTTCGTTTGAATGTTGTTCAACAATGTTTTTTTTCGTTAAAATAACTACCCTAGTAGCCAAGATCTATCGTTAAAATTGTCAACAGACTTACGTGCGTCTGTTTTCTTTCTGTGGCAGCATCTGACGCCTGACGTTGATCTTATGCTGATCTTACGTTAAGAAACCAAAAGACAACAATATACGTAAGTCTGACGGCAGTATGTTTCCTAATGGCTACTAGGGATATGTTTATTGGGTTTATTACTTGGTAAAACAATTATTATATATAAATATACGATGACTTTACTTCATCACACATATTTAAATGATCAACAAGTACCAAAGTCAGCTGACAACAATCAGCGCCAACTTCACCCATCGCACGCGGTGTTATTTTTGTCCTCAGTTCGTTTGACATTCGTTTAACATTGTGGGTTCATGTCGAATAATACGTACAAATAATTGACAATAAATTGTTAAATATAGATGTAAATAAATTTTTTTTAAATATTTTACAATGAATCGGCATCGATTCATTCAATGTGCTATTTGATATTTAACTATTTACAATAAAAAATCAACAATTTTTTATTTTCTACGCATATTTCTGGTGAGTATTATAACCTTAAATAACATTGTGTTTTTAAATGGTATTTTTCAAGCAATCTTCGGCCGTAAAAGCATTAAATATTTTTTTTCTGAATCAATTAATCTGACTTATAATACATAAGTCCATTCTTTACCATTAACTTCTAATTTTATTAAGTTACTTCTCATTTACAGTTTGGTTTATCAATTGAAAACTGCTTTTCAGTTTATTTTATTTACTTAATTTATTTTGTTTGCAGGTTTAATAAACAGATACCGAAGTGAAATAGTTATTTTTAACAACAAAAATACTTTTTAAACATGAGAAGTCGAAGCAATTCAGGAGTCCGTTTGGACTACTATCAACGAGTGGTTCACAAGATCATCATGAACCACCAAAATCCAGTGACAGGTTTATTTCCAGCCAGCAATGAAATGGACCATGCTTGGATCCGAGACAATGTCTACTGCATTCTAGCAGTGTGGGGTTTATCAATGGCTTACAAAAAAATAGCTGATGCTGATGAAGATCGTGCAAAAACCTACGAACTAGAGCAAAGCTGTGTAAAGCTAATGCGAGGATTGCTGACAGCTATGATGCAGCAGAAAGAGAAGGTGGAGAAATTTAAAATAACTCAAAATCCATTGGATTCTCTTCATGCCAAATACAGTTCAGCCACTGGACAAACAGTTGTTGGAGATAATGAGTGGGGACACTTGCAAATTGATGCTGTGTCTTTGTATCTGTTAGTTTTAGCGCAGATGACTGCATCTGGATTACAAATTGTGTTCAACTTAGACGAGGTGAGTTTAATTCGAAAGGTTGTTTTGTATCTGTAGTATTTAAAATGTCATGGGGAAGAACCTTTTGTAATAATTATGCTATCTTTATGTCATAGTTTATGTGTTTATTAATAATTTTTTAGGTCTAAAGCTAATTTTTACAAATGAATCAGTGAACATTTCATTTTTTTCAGTGAATTGTTACTGATTGCAATATATTTTACGGACCTATGGTAATTAATAAAATTTTACTGGTTGAATTCAGTGTAATAGAAACATCCTTTTTGATTGTACTTTTATTTTAAAAATCTCTTGATTCATTTCCACATGTACTCACTGAATCCTAGATATCGATAAATAATCAACAAAATATTAATATTGACATGTTCAACATCATCAACTATTACTCCAAAATAAACCTTCATCATCTTCATTGATTCAATCAGTAAACAGATTTGAAATAACTCATTTTTCAATAAAATTTTAACTCACTCAATAAACCAGTGAAAATTTTATTAATTCGTTTCTGGAAAGCTTCCATAATTTTTTAATGTAGCCTAAAGCAAAACATTTCAACTCCAAAAATTCTATTGTTTCATTAAATTTCCTGAAACAAAATCTACAATACTTGAATTTTTAAATGATTTCATATATAAACTGGCTTGTTCCTTCAACTTGAAAACTTTTGCTTCAACATCTTGGAAGGTTTTATCATGGGCAATACTATTTAAATAAACCTAAAGATACTTTTTGAAACTAACATTCAAAATGAATGAATTTACTCTTCAACGAAACTGTAACTCACTAGACCAATTCCCTATTTTATTTTAGGTAGCATTCATTCAGAATCTAGTATTTTACATCGAATCAGCATATTGCACTCCTGACTACGGCATTTGGGAAAGAGGCGACAAAACAAATCATGGCCTACCAGAATTGAATGCCAGCAGCATTGGAATGGCTAAAGCAGCAATGGAAGCCATGAATGAATTAGACCTGTTTGGTGCGAGAGGTGGTCCCACATCAGTGATCCATGTTCTAGCTGATGAAGCACAAAAATGTCAAGCTGTTTTGCAATCAATGCTCCCACGGGAATCAAACTCCAAAGAGCTGGACTCTGGACTACTCTCCATCATCAGTTTCCCTGCTTTTGCAGTGGATGAACTGAATCTAATCCAACTCACACGCGAAGCGATCACCAGGAAGCTTCAAGGAAAGTACGGCTGCAAGAGATTCCTTAGAGATGGATATCGCACTCCTAAAGAAGATCCTAATCGACTTTATTATGAACCCTGGGAGCTCAGGATGTTTGAGAACATCGAATGCGAATGGCCTTTATTCTTCTGCTACCTAATACTTGACTACTGCTTCCAAGAGAATAAAAGTGCCGTTGATGATTACACCAAAGCTCTAGAGAGTATTATGATTAAAGCTGAGGATGGAATGAAGTTAGTTCCAGAATTGTATGCTGTAAGTGCTGATAACGTTGGAGCTGAGTATGCAGAGCCTGGAAGTCAGCCGAGGGAAGCTTTAGGACGTTGTCCTTTTAAATGGGCTCAGTCGCTCTATATCCTCGGGAAGCTTTTGCAGGAAGGTTTTTTAGCTGTTGGAGAATTGGATCCGCTAAACAGGAGATTGTGCAGCGAAAAGAAACCTGATGTTGTTGTTCAGGTGGTTATATTGGCTGAGGATGAAGAAATTAGAGAAAAAATTGCTCAACATGATATTCATGTACAAACTATTGCTGAAGTAGCACCCATTGAAGTTCAACCTGCTAAAGTTTTAAGTCATTTATACACATATTTAGGTAATGTGTTAATATATTCAGTTTGACAAAAATGTTATGATAAAAAGTTTTAGTGAAAATATTGACTGCTGATTTTTTTTTTTGGTTCTAGGGAGAAATAAAAAGTTGGGATTGTCTGGAAGGAAATCTAGAGATGTTGGAATACTGAGTACAAGCAAACTTTATTCTTTGAATGACAAAGTATTCGCTTTTACGCCACAGGTGATTATTAAGTGAAGTAATTGCAAAAAATAAAAAAGGCAAAGTTAATTGATCATTTTTATGAATTTATCTAGCTCGTATGATATTAGTAATGCTTACAAAAAAGATCAAAGAAGTTTTAAGAATCGATGTTATTTATCACATAATATTAATTTAATATTTAATAACAAAATAAGATGTTGATTAGATTGACTTTGCCTCAGTTTTTTCAAACAAATATTTTTCAATCTCAAAAAACAATATTGCTAAATACAAATCCATGCAGTTAACTGACATGACTCGATTCTACATCGCATCGGACTATGAGCTCATGATCGACATATTCAAAGGTGAAATAAATTTCCTGAAATCTAGCTGGCAGAATATGTTAGGTCGACCACTTGTTGTAATGCCCATCAAAAGCGTACATTTAGGTAAACAAAAGTCTCTAAACTATGCGACAATTAATTCCCCACCTTAAATACAAAAATTGAAAAAAAAGTACAAACTTGCATGGATCCATTTATCATGATTTGATTGCTTTTAATTCGTAGATTTATCAAACAAATAAATTAGGAGATAAAAAAAAGCTTCTGAAACAGTGACAGTAACTACGACAAATGAAATCCAACTCAATAGTGACAATGAGTGTTATTAATTAATGAAATGATTGTTTAATGGTTTAAATGAAGCAATAATGAATTTTGTGTATTTGTATGACATGTTTGAAAAAACGTAGGGATGTGCTTTTGCATGTTAGAACTTTGATGCTGAGGAATTCTACGTGACAAACGACGCAGCCTTTCTTGTCAGCACCTTTACGACCAATTTGGCATTTCTTGGCATCAGTTGGAAGCAAATGCTCGGCAGACCTACTATAACTATTGTTGCTACTCATAACCACTTAGGTATGACCATTCTAACTACTTCATTCAACTAATTTTATTTGTTATATCCACCCTTTAATTTGTATTGTATTGTTTTCAACCAATAGCACTATTTTAGAAAACAATTAATATATATTTTTTATTTATTATTTATGATGGACAATTTATTTATCTGTTCCATTCTCTTTTAGATCAAGGAAAAATACCTCTTGCTATGATAACCACGATGAAAAAATTGAAAAGTGGGTATATCAATGGTACCAGAGTGTCTTTAGGAAATATGAATGACTTCTTGAGCACTTCTTGCATCACGAACTTAAGCTTCTTAGGTAGCTCGGAGGATGG
Source organism: Chelonus insularis (assembly GCF_013357705.1). NCBI lineage: Eukaryota > Metazoa > Arthropoda > Insecta > Hymenoptera > Braconidae > Chelonus > Chelonus insularis. The sequence continues at coordinate 622,909 of NW_023276701.1, forward strand.
AAGACCGGATACTTTAAATCCACAGGTAAGATATTTATTCTTATAATAAAACCTAGCATAACTACAGTTCGGCATGAATATCTTTTCTGTAGGGTTATCAGGTTTTAATTCTGTGATGGATAATTTGGAAAATGAAAATATCAATTACTGAATAATCGTTAATATACATAATGAAATTATAAATTTATCAAATAATTTATTATTTCTATTTGCTAATTAACAATTTTCCAGTAGTTTATTAATAATTAATTAAACAATTTTTTGTACTGATAACTGTAACGAATAACAGGATTCCAATAAGCCAAAATAATAATGTATAATAATTTTAGTTATAAATACACTTAAAACACGATAGTTAAAAATAAAACAACAAAATAAAAATAATAAAGTATTCAATTCTTTATAATATGCAGAGTTCCCATTCGCAATTAAGTTAAAACATTTGGATGAGAATAACGAAAAGATTACTAACATTACTGTAATGTTCTAAAATTAATTTCAGGTTCAACAATACCTAGAAGAGCACCTAATGAGATCTTTCCCTCACCGCACTGATCTTTTAAACCGAGCAGCCGTAAAAAGTGGAAAAAATTTACGACGACGTATGTCTGTCAAAGGAGCTATCAAGAAAACACGCTCTATAGCTGTAGAACGTAAGTTGGAACATTGAGAAAAATTTTTTAATTTAAATAGAAAAAATTTATTTAATAAAATATCAATTCATGATCATTTTCCTGATCTTTTTGATTAATTAATCCTAATTTTTTATAATAAATCATTTCGATCACATGCGTATGGCTTCTGCAGCAGCAGTTCCAATTGTTTCACACTTTATTTTTGCTCATTACTCCAACTAATAAAATCATTTAAATCAAACAAAATTCTCGGGAATTTGTTTTGTTTTAATTGTAAATAGAGATAGTTAACCAAAATTAAATGATTTAAGTTATTTAATATGAAAAAAGAATGAGATAAATGCTTAAATGAAATGGAATTGCAGCGGAAATCCTTGGAATGACTGGAGAAGACCGTAGACCATCAACAATTCTCACAGTGAACCCTTTTATTGAAGTAACAGATACAAGTTCAGCAACAACAGCGCCTGCAGCAGTTCCAACAGCAGAACAATCGCTACGTACACCATCTCCAGAAGCTACAATTGAAGATGTGATGGTGTGGAAGTCATCAACAAAACCAAGGATCAGACATGCATCGGAGACTCAGTATGCTGATACTGAGGTGGAAGAACTGATGGCTATGTTAAGAGAAACTGAAAGCCTTGAAGAACAGGGTGATATTCTGCAATATTTGGTAAATTTTAAACTTATATCATAAATTTATTAGCTTTATTGGCGATTATAAAAATATTGCTTCAACTTTAATTATGAGGTAAAAAATTTTTATTCCAAACTTGTTGCCATATTTTTTATAGTTTACGGTGTAATCACAAAAAACTGAGTTAAGATAGTTAGGAAAGGATAGTTTTTTGATAATTTCACCCCTTGCCTGAAGTGGAAGCACTATTATTACAATTATACATAATCTTTTCATAATTAAAAGAATATTTCTTGAAATTTTGAGTTATGCTGAAAAATCTAAATTTCATAATTCTGATTTCCGAACTATTGGTTGTTTCTACCAAGTAATTTTCTTTGATTCTTAATTTCTTGATTCTCTAAAATTGAGTAGAAATATTCTATTATAGTTATTCAGTTATAAAATATTTTTATTTTTAATCAGGTGGATTCACAAGGCCTTCAGTTCAACACAGGAATGCTAGAAAATGGACACCCAGTGCTTGTAAAAGACCTTCTAAAAGGCGTCTACGAGAAGGCTTGTCAGCAGAAAATGTGGGGTCTCGTCCGCCACACCGCAGGAATGTTAGGAAAGCGGGTTGAAGATCTAGCAAAAGCTGTGACAGATCTACTTGTTCGTCAAAAACAGGTAACAGTTGGAATGCCGCCAAATAACGAGCACACCATTGTAGCTCCTCTACCTGAGAACGAACTACGTGCATTAATTCATCTAGCCTATGGAGATGACGAATCAACAGCAATGTTAACCCAAGAATTACTAGTCTACCTCGCTATGTTTATCCGAACAGAACCACAACTTTTCCATGAAATGTTGAGACTTCGGGTTGGTCTAATTATCCAAGTAATGGCCACGGAATTGTCTCGAACGTTGATTTGCACTGGAGAAGAAGCCTCAGAACATCTTTTAAATTTATCTCCATTCGAAATGAAAAATCTTTTACATCATATCATGAGTGGTAAAGAGTTTGCTATCAGCAGCGTAGGAAGAGGTAACTTCTCAGTGATCAGCTGTAAGTCTAATCGAGTTAGCAAGAAATCACAAATCGGAGGTTTCCTGAATGTTGATAGTACTGAAGGCAATGACATGGAACCAGATCGGCAAGGCCAATGGCTCCGAAGACGAAGGCTTGATGGTGCTTTGAATAGGGTACCAAGAGATTTTTATCCTCGAGTTTGGCAGGTTCTAGAGAGGTGTCAAGGTCTAGTGATAGAAGGGAAAGTTTTGCCTCCAAACTTGACTCAAGAGATGACCTCAGGTGAACTAAAATTCGCTTTGGCTGTTGAAACAGTCCTAAATACTATTCCTCAACCAGAATATCGTCAGTTGATCGTTGAAGCATTGATGGTCTTGACTCTGGTCACGGAATATAACGTCGTACCTTCTTTGGGAGGTTTAATAGCTGTCGAACATCTCGTGCACAAAGCAAATGCTATTTTTCTGGAAGATCAAATGAAAGTTGATGGAGATGCGACACTTTGCTGTGCAAAGCCAAAAGAGAAGAGGGAAGTTACTCCTATGGGAACACTATTGTGTGGTGGTGCTGCGTTTATTTGCCAGCACTTTTATGACAGTGCACCAAGTGGAAGCTTTGGAACTATGACTTATATTACACGTGCTATTGCGTCTCTGTTGAATTGTTTGCCTAGAGACGGTGATATTGAGTGCAGTATTTCGTAAATAGAGTTTATTTTATGATTGTCTAGGAAACAATTTTACCTTCTTCAGGTTTAAAAGTAGAGGTTTTATTACGGGGCCGGTGTAATTAAAAGAAAATATCAACTTACTTGGAACAGCCGACGTATTTTGGAAACTATGAAAGACAAAGCATTATTAACGGGATGTTATATTGAAAAAGAGATATTAAATGTATATCAATCATCTAGATCTTTGAAATGAGTAATTCATAAATTTAAATTATCCAAACAGCTTAATGTATAGCTCTCATCAAAATAGAGATTGTTATATTAATGATATACCTATAGTAATACTTTTTTCAATTAAATATTACTTTATGTTCAATCAATATTTGATTTATTCTGATACCGACCAAAGTATAATTCCTTTTATAAAATTAAGATCCAAAGTTCCTATTATTAATCCTCTAGCATTTGATGGGTTTAATTCATTTTCTCTATGTGTTTATCTTTCGTTTAATATTTTATAGTCGAGTTCTTTTATAATATAAAAAGGCACTCAATTATGAGCTGTTCAAGGGGAAATTAACACACCATAGTAATTTCAACTATTTCTAATATATAAACATCTCAGGAATCTCAGGATTCGGAGTGACTAAAGGATGACCACTTTCTGCATAGGAGCTGCGAGAATTCTAGCCTGATTACGGTACACTAGTATTGTTCGTAGCTATGTCAAAAAGCAGTCTCTCATTCCTCAAGTTACTCTGCATCTCAAAGAGTTATTACATTTAATTAATGCCAATTTGTTTTATATATTCCGAATATATATAACGTCTAATCGAAAAAAGCTAAACTTCAAAAAGATTACTTGTTAATAAACTACAGTCAATTGTTTAAAAAACAACGATTTTGTTTTGTATAAATACTTAAATTTCACGAGAACTATCAATTGTAAAGAGCTGAGATTGGCCTTATTTTATTCCTCATGAAAATCTCTACAAATTATATGCAACATGTCACGATCTCCAATGCGTTGTTTTCGAGATATTTAATTTAAGAAAGCTATTTGGTCACAAATGCTTTTCATTTTTTGTTATCACTAAAAATGAGCTTCGAAGCCAAATTAGTTAATATTCAAAAAACTTTAAATTTTCAGCCTCTTACAAAGCATATTGACTGGACTATTGACAAAAGACCAATTTTATTTAATGCATATAAATTATATAAATTAAACCTAATTTTAATTGTTTTTAATTGTTGTAGTACGTATGAGTGTAATTATACAGACAATTTTTCATTGAAAAAATCATTTATCAAAATAATTGGAATGATAATAACAATGTATTATCTTTTAGCTGTTGATTTATATGTAACGTTTTTGTTCTAGAAAGTTTAGTCAAATGTAGTTCACCTTAACAATTTAGTCAAAACCAACCGATAAGTATCAATTGCTGTTTAACAAATTACATTGAATTTTGTTCAAAATGATAAAAATTATTTTTATAATTGCGATTTTATTTCATTCACCGAATTGGGTTGAACCTCTTTCAATTCCTATTATCACTAACCTTCAGGATCTCATAGGACTTGCTCACGATATTGGTGATATAGCAGCCGGAAATATTCCATTCAAAAATTTTTTTAATCCAGCTGTAAATCCAATAAATACAGTACTGGATAAAATAGATGGTGTTGTTGAGCAGATAGAGAATCTGGACACTAAATTGGATGATTTATTAGCAACAGTTATTGCCCGACTTCCATTAGAAGACAATATCAACACTGATATACGTGATCTCCAACAGCTCCTCACTAGAATTGATGAGACATATGACGACTTTCTAGCGTACTCTCAGAATATATCGATATATGACGATGATACACTTTTAGACTTTGTCCATATTGTCACTTCTGCTCGTGATGGAAACATTCCAAATGTACTGAAAAAAATTTTCACCATTATAGTGCCGAAAGAAACAGCACTAGCTCGGGTTGGCTTTTTGGGAAACATGTTACAGAGAAGAACAGTAAGAAACTTTGTATATAAAATTATTTTATTGATTGTTTTACTCAGCAAATTCGATGATTTTCAGATGATGTCTCCTCTAGAGAAGTGTGGCTCACCTATTTCATTCCAAAATAGACTGTTACAAATTTACAACTTAATATCAATCACCGAAATGAGAGCTTTTGTGATGACTATGTTTGGTTTTAGGTTGAAAAGGGAGTTAAAAAATAGTCAATATTAATTTTAAACTCGATTATATCAATTTAGTGTTTGTACTGAATTACTAAAAAGTTTCTTTTAGGTAAATCAATTGGAGAAATAGCACGTGCTAAGAGTCAATTTGTTATGAGATTGGACCAATATCTGGTTGAATTCAGAAAGGTTATGCGAAAAGCTTCGAGAGAAATTTACCTTTGTGATCCTGAATCACTTACTGATCGTAAGCTTTATTTCATTTCTTCATCATTTCTTTTCCTGAAAGTCATAATGTTTATTTTGCAATCCTATTTCAACATCATTGTTTTTAACATGATACGACTATTCATGATCGAGCTACCTTAATAAGACTAAAACATTTTAAATTTTGTAGGAAGTAATTACTTAGAGTTCGAAGGACTGTTCACAGCTTTTGTAATAAATGAATATCAAGTAGATAAGAACTGCGCAACTACATGTCCGACACTCTCGCCAGCATCGTATAATCTTTGTTATGATTATGCTAGTCACTATTGCATGAAGCATCCTTGCCGTGGAAAAATTCATGATTGTGGTTGGATTGGTGGTCAAGTTGATATGTGCGAATATGTAAGTGGATGAAAAAAACCAGAGATATTGTTCCAAATTATGTAAAAATATTTATTGACTTATTTTAATCACCAGCCTAAAGGTTCTTTGAAACGCTATGAATAGGTAAGATCTTACGCTAATGGATGGTATGGAAGTTACTCAACCTGTTCCAATGGAACTTATGAAGAGGTAATTGGAGAATTGCGTGATATATATCGATGTGATACGTGTATATGTAAATGTGAAGAAAATTTAAAAGACTCTAAAGCTATAAGAACGTTTAGTTTACGAAAACAAATTACCAACATTGATGAAAATAAGTATGTTTTTTTCAATTAATTTCCAAAGAAGTATTTGTGAAGGAACATTAAATGTACCTGTTGATAATTCCAGAGTTTTATCAGACGTTAAGTTTGTCTTGAAAAACAAAATGATTCATATCCAAATTGAAGAAGCACCACTGCTTCCAATTGGTCAGTTAAACAAAAATGAATCATCTTGGGTTCCTCTTGAGGACTTTGAATATTTTCCCGAGTTCGCGGAGGGCTTATTTTTCCTCGTAAAAGAAAATTGGGATTACCATCATCTGTATATCGACGTCGATTATACGTTCATTCAAGGAGATCATAAAACATTGTATCTTGATGAAATATCAGCAGGGCCGAATTTTGTCGTAACAGGAGTAAGGTTGAATCATGAAACAGTTACATATAGTGATGATGGATCATCAAGAAATGTTAGTCCAATTCAACTAGAAATCCATGTCACACCTTTTGATTATTTAACTGGTAAACTAACCCCTACTGACGACAATCCATCAAGATGGATTGAACCACTGACTCAGCCCAAATTGCCACCAGCATACGCTAAACCAAGGTAACAAAATTTTATCAGTCTTTAAAATATATGAATTAACTATTCTGAACATTCGGTTTTCTTTCTTTCAGGGAAGAACTAGGAGATGGAGCAGAAAAAGTTTATCTAGATAACTCTGTACAAAATCCTCCTCATCTCCAACCCAATAAGTACATCAAATTCAAGCAGTCAACGATTTTTGATGATGCTGGTCAAAGTACACTTCCTTTCATGGATGCTAGATCTATAGCTCCTAGTAATTTTTTAGCATTTGACGGTCTTGGTCTCGCATATCGAGCTCATGATCAATACGGAGGATTCGTTATTTTAAAAGGAATGACCATCGACGCAACAAATTACATGGATGCAACAATGTCTGCTGAACAGCAGAAATATTACACGAAATATTCCCGTCAATCTGTGCGAAATACACCGTCTAACGGATAACGAAAAAATCGATGAAAACACTAGGTTTTAATATTATTAATGCATTGATAATGATGATAATTGAAAATCTTTAATTAAATTGAAGATTAAAACACCTAATAGTCTCTTTGCTTAATGTTAATTTTATTCTTTTTTAAACTTTGTTAAATGAAATTTAGATTTTATTCTGCATAATATTTCTATTTTATTGTTAATAGATAGTTTTCTTTAGAATTGATATTTTCTCGAAGAAAAGATTTTATGAAAGCAAATATAAATTCTATTCCTGGATGATCGAGTTTTATTTGGCAGCTTTTTTTTCTGCTGGCATCAACATTGTCAGTTTTCTTGATAGTTACTTTGTTTAAAAAATTTCTTCTAACAATCATAAACAATCAACATAATTTAGTATAAAAAGATTAAAATGTAATGTATTTGTCATTGAACAACACACCTTATCACAATAATTGGTGTAATAACACAAGCTGATATTTTTTTTAATATTCTTGCATCAATTATTATACAGTAGAATTCGGTTATAACGACTGCCAAGGGACCTGGTGACATTACGTCGTACTAACCGGAAGTCGTATTAAACGAACCGAAAAAAGTTTGTTTTTTATATACATAAACCAAACGAATGCCTAAACTTTCGTCGCTAAAAACGGTTGGTTGCTATATGCGAAGTTGTACTAAACGGACTACACTGTATTATTGTGCTAGAATACTTTAATAATTTTGAAATTTTATGACGAAATCTATAACTTCTGTGCCTTAGTAGCCAGAAAAATGGCAGATACGTATGTAAATGACAAACGTAATTTGAAATATGCAAGTCTGACGACAGTCTCACGTTGATTTGATTACTAGGGATATTCAGAAATTTTCACAGATTTACAGGATTTAAAAGTACGATCCTTGAAAAAGTTGAAAAAAAAATAATTCCAAATGACTTATTTTTCTTCGTTATTTTACAAATTATCATTTTAATTTCTTTTGTATGAAGTATATTAATAAAGATTTATTTTTTAAATATTTTACATACATTTCAAGTATCTTAACTATGTTAAAAAAGTCAGATGACAGCTGTATGATGTATTGAATGTTTAAATACAAATAATTATTCTAGAAACAAACAATTGTTCATATTTAAAGTTATTTTCATGGTATTTAATCGCCAATTTCTTCTTCGAGATAAAAAAAAAATACTTTTTCAGTATCACCTGACTACATACCTCAATCATCTTTTTAACTCTTTTCACTCCTTGCAAAAGGATTAACTTTTTCTAGCCACGATTGAGAAGCCAATTTTTCAGCTTCTTTTTGCTCTCCTAATTTGATTTTCTTCAATTCATTTATCAAATCAATTCGGTATTTCTTCTTCAAGGGTTCAACGACTTTGGCGTTTTCTTTTTCTTTGATGTATTTTTCACATGCTTCCACCCAACTTAATCCATACCATTCAATTTCTTCTCTCGTGTACTAAAAACACCAATTATCAATGAAATGAAGACTATTTTGATGACTTATAAGCTTAATGTTAAATATCTTACCGCTTTCAAGTATTCTTTATACTTCTCATAAACTTCTTCACGTTTCACTGGATCATCTGGATAAAGAGTTTTATCAGCCAGAGCTATAAGTATTTTTCTTTTTAAACCTAGAGCTAATTGAGACCGTAAATCACAAGCTGGTGTCTAGAAAAATGATTTTAAAATTAATTTAATTATAAAACTAATTATTAAAGATTGTTTTTAAAAACTGGGTTATTTGGCTGAAACTTACTTTTAATAGATAATGATCAAAGCCATAATGTTCATGAATTAAATCAATAGTTCTACGTGTTATGATTGTTCTCATATAAGTATTTAGTACTTCACTGTACACAACAGATTTCAATAATCTTGGAACAAAGAATTTAGGAACAATTGGAAGTTTCTCACTTTTCCTTATATAACCTTCAACTATTGCTTCTCCACCCCAAATTCCTTCATCCAATTCCTTGGGATAAAGGAGGGGAAGAGCAATATTTACGATTCGTTCGCTGAAAGATGAATTAATTTAATCAATATCTAATAGTTTTGTTAAATTAAACGGCAACAATAAAATTACAAATACTATGACTACAAATGAACAGAATGACAATCGTCTTGATAGAAAAAACAAAAAATTAGAGAGTAGACACCGGTAATGTACGGTGAGAGGAATAAATGAATTGTATAAAGTTGAAATGAATGCTTAGATTTTTATGACCGAATGTCAATAATGTTTATTAATAATGCTTCCATGCTAGTAAATGTTCTGAATACTTACGGCTGTCCTGTAACTTCATTTCGTTTCCATCTACCCTCTTCTTTGATATAATGAACAGCGGTTGGTTCCTTTATTTTCCATTCTGTCCAGAATTTTTTGTAAGCCTCTGGCAATTTAGCTCCAATACCTTTATCCCATCGAGTTGGTTTTCTGAATTTATAGAGTGCCTGTAATTATATAAAATTATTTTGGAAAAATTCCAAAAAACCTTTTTTATAACCTCAATATTTGGGATAAAGCATTGTAATCAATGACTGAAAATTACAATTTAATTTATTACAATGAACAAAATATTGTTCGGATAAACATTATAATACATACATTTCTTACAATCGATGATGACATAATATATTAACGAATAAAATTACATAAAAACTTTTTTATTTTAAATTCCCAATTTTTCTCTTCGTATACGACATGAAATTTAATATGGTGGGGGTTTCAGTCGGTAACATAATTTGTTGCGGCTGCAAACAACGTGTGCAGATGGCGAGGCAGTGATTTTCTCATTCCGCAAATTGCATGGCCGTGAAAGAGAGGGGCAGGACAACCGAAGATATACCAAATTATCAGTTGAAAATGGTTAGAGTGTAATCAAGTTCTCATTTAGTGAGCGTTACCACGCTCGTACAAACTTTTCAAAAACTTGTGTCTTTGTAAGTGTTATTACTGAATTAAAAAAACGTTGCTAAAACGTGCATTGATAATCTCTTATTCAATCATATGGTATCTCATAGGTTATAATTATCCGCCATTTTTTAATTTATTTTACACCTTTTATACACTCTTTTCTCATCATAACCATTCTCTTGATATCTCCAAGTGTGTGGTGGCATTCTAGGATTCGGAATACGTGTGTGAGTGCGTGCTAAGTATATTTTAGTGGGGGATTTTCAGGGAACGTGGAAGGTAAAAACATGGCAACCTTCTGATGACGTTCCTCACCTTCACGGCAGGTTGTTGATCACGGAATAATTACTGTTTTCACTATCATACACGTTATTGTTTTTTTTTTATTATTATTTTTTAATTCATTGTTCTAACGAAATTCTTTCTTTTACTTGATATTATCCACCTTTTTACCAAGATAAACACTTTAAAACAGATATAATTTTAGAAAAATTTAATTGTTTAAACAATAAACAATATTGTCGTCATAATGATGAACATGTGGAAAGTGCGGGAGCTTATGGACAAGGCGTAAGTTAATGACTATATTGGTTTTTTTTAATTGAAAAATAATACTTTAGCATTCTTTCATTGTTATCCAATAATTTTGTTATCTCATAATTTCCTGCTTTTAGGACTAATGTCGTCATGAATTATACTGAGACCGAAGCTAAAGTTCGAGAAGCAACGAATGACGATGCTTGGGGTCCTACAGGTAATTATCTATTTTTATCTATTGTTATCTTCAACGTCGTTGTTGTCTTGTGATGATTGAAAATTTGGCTTAAATAAGATTATTACCCTCAAAATAAAGACAGTATTTATCAAGAGTTATTACAAATAAATTGATATTTAATTGAAGAAAGACGTAAATATGATTTTATAATTGACTGGAAATTTGTTTTATTATTTAATAGTATTATTGAAAATTAAAATGATTATAATCGATATCATTTTACAGGTGCTATGATGCAAGAACTTGCACAAGCGACATTTACGTATGAACAATTTCCAGAAGTTATGTCCATGTTGTGGAAACGAATGTTGCAAGAGAATAAACGTAATTGGCGTAGAACATACAAGGTGAATGATTTTATTTATTATCTAAACAAAATAATAAATTAAATATAACCTAAATTATTTTTTATTTCCTGTAGAGTTTGCTTCTGCTTAATTATTTGGTGCGGAATGGTTCTGAAAGAGTAGTAACATCATCTCGGGAACATATTTATGACTTAAGATCACTAGAGAATTACACTTATATCGATGAAATTGGCAAAGATCAGGGAATAAATGTTCGACATAAAGTACGAGAGCTAATTGATTTTATTCAAGATGATGATAAATTACGTGAAGAAAGGAAAAAGGCAAAGAAAAATAAAGACAAATATGTTGGAATGTCAAGTGAAGCAATAGGAATGAATTTTTCAACTGATCGTTGGTCAGATAATCCAAAATGGACTACAAAACCAACGGAAAATTACAACGATTGGGATCGAGAATCGAGAACTCGAGGTTTCGAGGATACTAATAATAGTGATGATGGCGAACGAGAAGATTCTGATAACGAAGACAATAAATCACCGAAAAAGTTTGATAAAGATATTCGAGAATCAATTGATACTCTAGACAAACTAAAAAAATTTACGGTAATGACGGGGAGTAATTCGCCACAAAAATCGATAAAAAATGTCAAAAAAGTTGATTTAGGTGCTGCTGCCAATTATGGTAAAGACTTGTCAGGTTCAACTAAACAAGCATCAGGGGTACTAACTTCCAAAAATGATCTTTTAAATGATATATTTGATGCTAATGATGACAACTCTAGAGTGATTATTGATAATGATGATGATTTTAATCCTCGTGACACGAATCCATTCCCACAAACTGACAACCTAAATTCGAATTTTGGAGATTTTTCGTCAGCATTTGGTGGAAAAAATAATAAAAATAATAGTAGCAATGATGAATTTGCTGATTTTACGTCTGCTTTCAATTCCGAGTTGACGATAAGCAATGATAATAACTGGGTTACGTCGCAGACAACAGCTATTTCCGGTAATCTAATGGGAAATCAGGGGAATTTTGGTGGTATTATTAATCCAATTCAAACAACAACGATCACCGGAAATGACTTGATGGGCAATAATACATTAATTGGGAACCAAACCGTTAAAAATAACAACAATACAAGTTAGTTAGCAGTTACTTTATTGATTTTTATTTTTATGTTATTTACTTATTTCTAATTCTATTATTTCAGCAACTGATTTACTAACTGACTTTGATGGATTTAATGCGTTTAATGCCAGTTCTCAAGCTAATAATGCAAATCTTTTCAACTCTAACAATAATATAGGTAAGCTTAATACTTCTAAAAGTTGAAATGAAAATGAAGGCTTGTTATACATGAAAAAATTTTTTTTTTTTATTCTTGGAAATGAAGATAGAAGTAAAGGATTGTTGTTACCAATTCCAGTTACTGATAGAACGACCGGAACTACCACTGGAACTACAACGCAGATTGGCTCGACATGGGCGGGAGCAGGATTGAAAATTGATTTGGATAATTTGATGGGAAGTAAAAATAAACAATCAGGTCCAGCGCCATCAATGAATCAGCTGGCATCAACTAGCCCACAACATCAACCACGAATAATTGGTTAGATATTTAATTGCAATGGAGTTAAGCTTAATGAATGAAAGTTTAATAGAAACGTTAAAGTAAATAAACTGATTTTAAAAATTAATTTTTAGCTCCAACAATGAAAATGCAACCAATGGCAGCTCAACAAACCAGTCAAAATATCTTTTCGCCATTTCAATGAAATACAGAATGATAAATAAATAATCCTAATTATCGAATGTATAAAACTTATTCTCCATATTGAGAGCATTTTTTAATTTTTCATCAAAATTCAACGATTCAAGATATAGACGATAATGGTGGAGAACTTCTTGAAATAAACTATAAAAAAATAATTGTTATGTAGATGAAAATCGATAGTATCAATATTGATAATTTTTGATTAAAAATCGATTTTAGAATGATATTAGTCATAACCTGACAATACCGTGTGCTTCCTTGACACGAATTATGAGATATTTTAATATTAAGATCGTGAAATCTTCGAAACTAAGTTCACACTATGTTCAGGAGATGTTAAATTTAAAAAAAAGGCAGAATATGATTTATAGTCAACAGTAATAATTAAAAAATCAGTTATTTTTTGATTAATAATAGAAAACAGCTTCAATACTGCTATTATTGATATTTTACTTAGCTAGAAAAACATTTAATTGGATTTATAATAAATACTTTTATTTTTTTTTGAAGTTAAGTTTGATAAAAATATTTTTAATAAAAAAAAAAGATTTAAAAAACATACTTTTATGATAATTTAAAATTTAAGTAATGAATGTTTTCAATAATTTTGTTATAAATTTTAAATAGTTAATCAATGAATTAGCTAATGAAGCACAAACGATGCAATAATTAATGTTAAAAGGAAAACAATGGGAGATATAAAGAAAAATATTTTTATTTGTTTAATTTGCTACTAAAATTGATTTTTATTTAACATGAAAATCCAATTTTAATCATTCCAATGAACAATGAAAATTTTTTTTAAACATTGTGTATGGCATGTGTAAATAACTAGAATTTTGAATATGTAATCTAATAAGGTGATCAGAATATGTGCAGGAAAAATGGATAAATTACAAATCATTCATCTGAAGTGACAGCAAGTAACATAAAAAATGATAATTAATTGAAAATTAATTATATTAATCATGTTATTGTTGATAATATATTACATCATGTATTTTAATGATAGGATTAATGTAAACATATCAATTGATTTAACAAAAAGGAAATAATAACGAGGTTCTGTATAAATATAATGCATTTGTGTCATTGATTAATGAAGTTAAATATTGTGAAAACCCTAAGATGGGTTTAATCCTTCTTAAATAATAAAATATATTTTTTTTACACTGAGAAAAAAATTTACTTGGAAGCAAAAGGTTTTATTAAAGAATTAGTGTCAATTATGACATTGATTTATATAAGATTGTTTGTTAATTCTACCATTTATTGTTGAATAATTTTTCATACATCAAAATTGATGTAAATTTTTTTTAATCTTTACTGTGTATTAAATTATATGGTAGTGTATTTTGCTTCGGGATTTTTTTATTTATAAACTATTGAGGAAATAAGTGAATTATACAAATGAACTGGAAGATGAAAAAATTAATCATTATTAATTAACAATTTTCGTTGTTATAAGACAAAATTCTTTAATTGTTTTGTATTTTCTAGAGAAAATGTATTTTTGAATTATTTTTAAAAACTTATAATTTAAAAATACACTAAAAAAGTTTAATATAAAAATAGATAGAGAATCTTGTAATTTTCATGACAATTAATAATTTGAAAGTAATACACAAGCTAAGTAAACAATATTATGAATAAGATAATCATCCAGTTGAGTTACTTATTATTATTTTTTAATTATTGATTACATTAAAAGTATTCAAATGAATTTAGTAGCAATATTCTTGATTAATATTTTTATTCAAAAAAATAATTATATTACTCTCTGTAATGATATCAATTTTTTTTATGCTTCTAGCTTTGAATTTCAAATATGAATGTTTATTGCTTGTTAACATTTCAATCTCCTTAAAAGATTGTAAATTTTGAAATTTAATTTCAGAACAAGCATTTATGTTATCATGATAATTTTTTTCATCAGTACATAGAAAGCCTTTATCATTTAATTCTTACGTACCCAACTTCTACAGTAAAAAATAAATGATTTATTGTAATTACTCAGCAGGATGTTTAATTTATTAAAGAGTGAATTTTTTTTTCAGTGTAATGTCTGTGAACTAATTGTAATCAACTATTGTTTATTATGATTTTTTAATTGGTGAGAACCGTAAGATAAGTATTTAAGTTATTATTTATCAATCAACTATGACGATATACCCAATTAAACTTTCTATGAATTCATTTTGCAATAAATATGCTATTTGTTAATTAATTATTTACTATTTCACTCCTGATTACTGATTCCAATAACATCAATAATAGAAAATTGTACTTTCCACATTAATCAATGAATTATTGTTAAAAATAATTAACTAACAATCACGACGTTATTTTGAATTCATTTATCACATAAATAACAAAAAATATCCATTGTTATATTTTTTAAAATTTTATTAGACAATTATTTTAGATAATCACTTGTGATCATACATAACCATATATGAACGTGAAACTGCCTTGTTGGCACAAATTAATTATTTTTATTAGTTTTAAACATTTTTCTCGATTATAAATAAATAGTTACTAAATGATTAGTCAATATAATTATGAAAAAATTAAGTGTTTAAAATGATTAATTGATGAAGATAAAACATATATAGCTTCTTATATACTTGTTTTAACTCATTTTTCGGCTTTGAAAACGGATTTTCGTCGAATAAGTATCCGGAGTACAAAAAGCATAAAGAAGATCCTCAAGATTTTTTAGAGGGCGTTCACATTTTAAGTTATGATCACGTGATAATCCTTATTGGTAGTTAAATATCAAGTAAAAATTGCAATTGGCTTATCTGTTGATTTATTACTAGATTATATATAATTCAAATATATTTGAATTTCATCCAACTAGCTTAACGTTCGGCTCAACATTCATTTCCCCCCAAAGAACAAGTAAAAATATGCCGAAGCGAATACATCGACTAGGCGTATACATACACGTATATATACACTTGTTCTGATAGTTTGTACTCAAATATAAGCTTGTTTCATCATTGATGTTCCAGTCAACCAATTGCAATTTTTACTTGATATTTAACTACCAATAAGGATTATCACGTGATCATAACTTAAAATGTGAACGCCCTCTAAAAAATCTTGAGGATCTTCTTTATGCTTTTTGTACTCCGGATACTTATTCGACGAAAATCCGTTTTCAAAGCCGAAAAATGAGTTAAAACAAGTATATAAGAAGCTATATATGTTTTATCTTCATCAATTAATCATTTTAAACACTTAATTTTTTCATAATTATATTGACTAATCATTTAGTAACTATTTATTTATAATCGAGAAAAATGTTTAAAACTAATAAAAATAATTAATTTGTGCCAACAAGGAAGTCAATTGTAATTTTAAGTTATGTACAGTTTATTTATACATTATTTTATAATGAAGTTATAAACAATATAATGAATATTCTCTTTTCAACAATTGACAATAAATAAAAAAAAAAAAAACAAAAACGGTACGGTTTTGTTTATAAGTAACATTAATTAAATGTTTATCCGGATTTTATTCTCTAATAAACTATTGGTAACAATACATTTTTATATTATTAAAACAAAAAATGATACAGTTACCAAAAAAATATTATTTAATTTATTGATATTTCATTAATTATTTATTGCTAAAGCAATATTTATAATAAACAATGATGCATATTTTCATGATAGACCATTGGATAGTAAAGGAAGAAAATTAATAACACTTTTTCTTTAACTTCTCAATCGAAATAAAGAATAACTATTGTTTACTAACATAAACTCAGATAAATTTTTACAGCCATTTAACGATCGATTTTTTAAAATTAATACTCATTTTTTTTTGTAATTTTAATAATGGAGTATTCTTGAATAATAATTACCTGTATTTCTCCAAAAATGTGTATTTTGATTCAATCACTTTATTTAAAATTTCGACTTCTAGTTCTTAATATAACCTCAAATTTATTTGAATGAATTCTCTTTATTTCATCTTAAATTAAATCAAAAAATTTAAAAACATAATTATTCGCATACAAACTATCATACTTAATAATAAAAAAATATAAAACTTCAAATGTATTTTATGTTATCAATGAAATTAAAAAAAATTATTCGAGAAAAAATTTTTATTATAGAATATATTTTCTTATAATAATTATACATTCATTCAACTATTTTTCAGTAATAAGTGATTATTAATCGCAACAAAACACTTTTTGATGATAAAATTAAAAAATATTTTCAATTTTGATGATAAATGTAACCTAACTAACTTATCATTTCGCCATTAAGTATTCATTATTCGGTAAAATAGGCATGAAAACTGCATACATAATTAACAAACTATGTATACATTTGACAATATTTACAAAAAAGTAGAAAAAAAACAGAATATTTTAATTATTGATTAATTAAATATCGAACCTGTAGAAAAATATAATGTAAACAAAATTTACAATGTCAGTTCGATTAAAATGTTTTTTTATTTTCAAGACGAAATTTATTCATCATCAGCTTCAGACTTTTTCTTCTTCTTCTTTTTCTTTTTAGGCGCTTCAGCATCACCATTTTCTTCAACACCATTAACGCCATCTTCAGAGATGCCATTGCCGTCTCCATTGATCTCATCAATTTTTCTTTTCTTTCCCTTTTTTTTCTTCTTTTTCTTCGTCTCACTTTCTTCCACATTACCGTTGATCTCCTCAAATCCAATTCCATTACTTGGTCCTGTTTTCATAACTTTCTTTGCTTCTTCCAATGCTTCCTTCATAACTTCAATATTCTTCTTAGGAATATCTCCAGTCTCGTAGAACTTAAGCCGATCCTCCACCTGTTGCTTTAACATTTCACCAAAAATTTTCACGGGTACATCAGCAAAACAATCAATTCTCGAAGCTATCGAGCATTTGTTCGCCAAATATCTTGAAATCCGGCCTTTATTTTTAGCACCGGCACGGCCAATAAACGTCGAGTGGAAAAGTAATCCATACTTAGGTGTGTTACCACGAGTTTTTAAGGCTCTAAACAAAGCTTTTTCAGCTCCTAAGATTTGTACAGTAGATGCTGGATACTTTGCAAGGTTTGTCAACGATCCAGCATGAGCTATCAACCTAGCACCAACTTGATCTCCAATTAAAGCGGCTAAATTCGGCGCCACACCTGCCATTTTGGATCGCAAATATTCTGCCAATTGTTTTCGGTAATCAGCCAAAGCTATCACCCGACTAGCAAACATTTCAATGTTGATCAAATCCACTGGACTGATGTCCATACCCATTGATGACTTTGATGCATCAATAATGGCTTGAGCTTTCGCACTATCCATGACAATTTCTTCCAAGCCTTCTAATTTTTCTTCATTCAAAGTCTTCCTATTTTTGATGAACTTGGTCACCTTGGCATACATATAATTCTCAGGAACAATTTTCATTAACTCCGGGAAATGATAACTGTACCATTCTCGAATTCTCATACTGAATGTGTTAATGTCTTTGTCAAGTTGGTCCAACAATGCAATACTTTGAATGATCATGTTATCAACACGATGAACATTAAACTTGACTTTAGCACGTGAATAGCTGTGACCAAGACCCAATTGAGCAACTGCTGAACTTTTTGGAGTGAAACCTTTTACCAGATTGGCAAAATGGAAACGAATGCCGCGAATTAGTTCAGGAACGACACCCGTATGATCACATTTTATGCCCAAAGCTTCGGTTATAGAAGCGCCTAACTTTGGATCTGACACTCCAAGAATATACTTGGAGCTTTTTTTGGGGATACAGGAGTCTAAAAAGAATTTTAGATCCTCTGGAAGGACACCTTCAGATATGCTGTTGATACTTTCTAAGGCCGCTAGAGCATTTTTAAATGGAGAAAAGCCAGTTAGCTTGATTATTCCATTGAATCTTGATAGATCTGTGACTGAAGCCTCCACTTGGGGTAAAAGCATGCCCACTTCTTCGAATTCTTTGACAGCAAACACTGCATAGCCAGCTGCGTGCTCGTACAAAACAGATAATTTTGCCTGAACAAAAAATAAATCATATTTTATTGACATGTTAAAGACATTTTCACTAAAAAGTATAAATAAATAATAAAGATTCAAATTAATTAACACAAACTAAACATCTATGAACTCCAAATAAATTATTTTCTTTTGTTTACTTGGCTTTAACGCTTGGTATTTTATAGCAAATTGAGGTTAGGTACCGCAAATTTATAAAGTTGACAATTAAAAACTATTTTGAACACCGATTTTTACATACCATGTTAAAGATATTAATAACAACTATCTTTCTGTATCATTAAATTATTATTAATCACTTTATTTTCATTAATTAATTAATTTTTTTTATGAAAACGTGCAAAACAACCAGCCACTAGATACACATGTGGACTCATCATAGAAAGATAGGAAGTTAGACATTTGACTCATTTTTCCGGTACTGCTGAAGTCATTGACGTTTCGAGTGTTCAGATGATAAAAGCAATATTTTTACCGACGGAACGTGGCGCCAGTTTTAACAAAGTGAAACCTTCTTTAAATATCAGTGATCGTTTTGCATCATGTTTATTATTTGGATGGAATCAGAAAGTAAAAGTATCCACAAATTCATAGTATTTGTTTTATTGTTGATGATAAAAAGTTTTTATGATTGACAAATCAAAGGAGAATGCACGAAGAACCGTTAAATTATTTAAACACTGCACAAAATATGGATTATATCTTTGAAACTTCCTCAATTGACGCAAATTGCTGATTAAAAATGGTATAAATATTCATTTTTCTTCGGACTTATATCATTATTTATAATTGTGTCAATAATTTATTCTTCATATTATTTCTTAATTAGATTTTGATTATTATAAATATTATAACTAACAATATAAATTGACAACAATGACGTGGAATTTCTGGTATTGTTTCACAATTATTTTCAATTTATCTATCATTTTTACAGAATCAAAACCAAACTTACCATCTCTAATTATCGAAAATATCATACCTAAAAAAATAAATCCAGATTTACTGAGAATTGACATCAAAAAAGTAGATGGATCTGTGTTATATCAATTAGAATTTAAAAAAACAAAAGGAATTTTAGCAACTTCTAAAACACCAACAATTAAATATATTGATGATATTACGGATAAAAAAAAACTTCTTAAATTTTATCCTGATTATAAGGTAATATTATATAAAATTATATTAAATAAAATTTATTTTCAAATATCTAGACTTTAATAAAAATTTTTTATTTCAAGGTTATACAAGGAATTGGCAATTTTTCATTCTATCACGACATTGATAACAAAGCATCAGCAGTTTTATTTTCTGATAGTGATGGGTTTTATCTAGTAAGTTTATAGGATTTTTTACAACTTTAACTAAACAAATATAAATTTTTTAGATCGTCTATATCATTTATTTGAACTAATTAATCGAAAACCTTGAAATAATTATTCAATTATCATTTTTAAAGGATGGAATTATTGGCGATGTATTTAGATTAAATCGATTCCCAGTAAATTATTTAAATAATGTATTAAAACGATCACAGCAACATTTCATTCCAGAGTCAAATTCGAATATTGAAAATCTAGATGAGAATACTTTGTCTACATTAAATAATGTAGTTCAAAATGTTGGTGTTTATTATCCTGAGCTTCTTATTGTCTTGGATTATAATTTACTTGTGTAAGATGATGGATTAATAAGACCGATTCAATTTTTGAAGCTTAAACTAATTAATTAATTAATTAATTCAATGTTTATTTTTTTATGTAGAAATGTATCGAAAATTGAGGTGATTAAAAAACAGTTGGTTTATTGGAATGCTGTTGACATGCTATTTGCTTCGATGAAATCTCCAGAAATACATCTCAATATTGCAGCATTTATTTTGCCATCGGTAAAAACTTATGTACAATAAATGCTCGTTAATGACAAGTTCATTAATAATGAAACTTTTATTAGTATCTAGTACATTCTTTCATTGCGCGCAATCCTTTATTATTTATATAAAGTGATAGATTTCTCAAACTTGCTTTCAATATTTGTAAACTTGTTGATCGGCTTGGTATTAGTGAAGTTATACCGTACTGAATAATTATTAACAGATCATCATTAGTGATTGCTGATGCTTCAGACTTTGATGCTAAGTTTTATGTGTTTTTTAGAGCAAATATGCATTTCCATTCTTAGAAAATGATCCTGGAACTAAATTCGTTGACTTTTATGATGCTATTGAAGGAATTGAGGAGCTTTTTTACAAATATCGAGACCAAATATCTATTGATTATGACATTATTGTTGCTATGACAGGGTAAACATCATTATAAAACTTAAAAAACAATTTTTAAAATCAAATAGTAATTTCATATTATTCTTTTTTCAAGGGCAAAATTGTGTGTGAGACCGACCAGAGCAAATCCTGTGATGAATTGTATCAATGGTTTGTTATTTTATTTAGCTATTAAATTAAACTAAAAAGAATGTTTCAATTATAAATAATCGTAATGTTTTAGGTTTTTCTGAAGGAAAGCCAGATATAACAAATAAATTTGATGATGAACGTGAGGCAGTTGATTCTACAGCAATACTTCATTTTGATAATCAAGTATCGTCTTACACAAATGCTGCTCAAAAAATTGGATATATGTGAGACATCATTATCAATTAAATTCTTAACTTGAATTGAAGTTATTAAAGAAAAAAAATCTAATAATATTTATTTGTTCCAAAAAATGGTTTTAATCAGGTTCACTGGAGAATTCACGCGGAAAAAAGAGCAGAAAAAATGTCCAGGGATCATGGAAGAATACTATCGTCGTGGAAAATTTTCTCTATCTTGGTCAATATGTACTCAAAAAAAAGTTACTAATTATTTAGAGTCAGTATTATTTTTTTATTAATATAATATCATTTTAGATATTATTTTTAAAAAAAAATATTTTTTTTGTAGATCACCGAAAGCTGAAGCTTTAAAGAATTTCCCCAAATATATTTTAAAAAAAGAGAAAGTTCAAGTGATACCAACTGAGCCCCCAAAGCCATCAGAAGGATGGTTGAATAGTTTGAATAATTGGTTATTTAGCAAAAACAAAGACAAAAAGGATAAAGTAACTGATGTAATAAGTACTACAGAATCATTTTTATATGAAACAACTAATTCAATCATCAGCACAAAAGAATATTCATCTGAAGTAATTCAACAAACGACTGAAATCAATAATGTCAATGTTGATTTTCAGCAAGAATTGACGACCTCAGAAGCATCTTCATCTAAACAAATTCATTTAAGTACCACCAAAAAACCAGTTTTATCTAATATAATTGATGATGTTGTTGAACTTTCTGAGAAAATATCTGAAATCAATAATTCTATTGCTGATTTACAACAAGAATTTACAATCTCAAAAGCATCTTTATTTGAACAAGTTGATTTGATAACCACCACAGAAACATCTTTACCGAAAATAACTGGAAAAATACCTGAAATTACTGAACAACTACTTGAAATCAACAATAATAAAGATAATTTACAACAAGACCTCACTAATTCAGAAGTTCGTTCAGATGATCTCCCTACTACTTTGAACCCTAGTGTGTACTCTACATTAGAACCTTCATCGGAAAATTATTTAGGTTTCAAAGATGATATCAACACGATTTCAAGCCCTAGTGGACATTTCCCAATAGAACCTTCATCAGAGAATGAAAAAGTCAATGACACTAGTGAAATCTCAGCCCCTGGTGATTATTCCACTGTAAAGCTTCCATCAGAAACTTTTTTTGATGAAGATGAAAAATATGAATCCTCAAGTTTCGAGTCTAGGGTTGAAGAAGATCAAATAAGTACATTAGAACCATTAAATACTCATTTCGGGCTCAAAAAAGACGATCTAACATCAACAGTAGAATCATTAATTGAAAAACGTCAGCAAGTACATGATTATTACATTTTCGTTGATGTTACAGTTCCTAGTCATACAGATGTGTTTGAAAATAATTTAGTCAAATCGACAGTAAGTTCAGAATTAAATCAACAAAATCAATCGAGTGTATCAGTAGTGGATCCTGCTACTGAAGAGCAAGCAGGTCGTGATAAACGTCAAGATCGTTTTATTATTGACATTCCAAAGGCTTTCACCGAAAAAGGAGTGAACGAAAGAGAAAGACTACCGAAGGTCTTTGATAATGAAGCTATGGACTTTGAACAAAGTGACCAAGCAGTCCTGCTTAGTGATCAAGAAGTGATACGAACTTCTGATAAAGTTCTTTCAACTCTTAAACCAGATAAAACATTGTCAGACCTAAAAGTTTTAGCTCCGGAAAAGAATTTATTGACTTTTAAGCGATTAAAACGAATTCATCGATCGCAAATCAAAGAAAAACCATCTTCAAGCAATTTTATTAACACTGAAACCACTGAAAAGCTAAGTACGGAGCGATATTTCAACCAAGATAATTCAGGTCTGGACATTAACACATTCAATAACAACGAAGTCATCACTCAATCAATTACTGAAGAATATTCTCATCAAAATGATTCACTTGTAGATTTAAATGTATTGAATAATAAAACTACGACAAAGTCAGTTACTGAGCAATATTTAAATCAAGATGCTACAATTGTAAATGTAAATACATCAACAACATCAGCACCTTTGTTGGTAACATTGTTAAATAGAGTTCCTGGGTTGAATAATAGTTCAATAAAAATGGTTCAATATAATTCAACTACTGTTGATGAATTTATTCCAATGAGTGCATCAATAGCGTCTTCAACTGAATTAGCACCATCACCATCATGTAAACAAGAAAAAATAAATTTAGATGTGACATTACAGCTTAATATTAATACTAATGATAAAAATATTAAAACATTAAAGAAAAATTTTCATGGTGGCTCATTAGACCAAGAAAATGAAAATACAACAGATATCAATGATAATAACAGAGTTATTAGAAATATTATTAATTATTTACTGGAAAATTCCGATCGGTAATGATATTATATCAAATTGTTTAATATTAATATTAATTAATGATTGTTAATCCTGAGTATTGTTAATAAAGAAATATTTGTTATTGATCATCAATGATTATTGTTAGTTGATTGACTATGAAAAGCTTTTATAAAGCGTATTATTTGAACACAGCAGTAATCATTACTTGCATTGAACACTAATATTTATAAAATTTTACGTTTATTGTAATTTACTAGCAGTAACATTTTTCATTGGTGAATCTATTAGTCCGATTAATGTACAATCAGCTTCTAAGATAGTTAAATCTTTGCTTGCGCCTAAAAACAGGGTTGATAATTCCAATTCCTTTATTCGTAGCTTCACTGTTGCTCCTTTTATATATTGTCTGAAAAGTGTTTCAATTATTTATAATTATTTTTTAAAAATTTTATAGGAATACTATCATTATCCTTGAGCCTTACTTTCCATTTTTAAAAGGTCTAGGACACACACAATAGAATTTCCAGCCAAAATCAATGTATAAATCATCCCCAACGACATGAAAGATTGTTCCCGGAACTACTTTGCCTTTGGGATCACCCAACTGTTGAAAATAAGATGTTTTTATTAATAATTTGATTAAATATTTTTTTTTTGAATAAGTAAAGAATAGATACATACATCAATTAATGGAGAATGACGTAGTAGAGCTGCAAACGTGAGCTCTTTTTCAACAACTTTGGGTTCAGGTTCATTGAATTTATCAAATGCTTTAGCAAACCCAGTTAAATTGACATCGTTTTTTTGATTATTCTCATTATTATCAGTTAATTTTTCAGCAATGACATCACTTTCTGTTGCATTTATTATATTTTTATCGTCAGTAATTTCTGTTTGCGAGTTTTGATCTTTTTTGATTTCATTGCACAACTGTCGAACCAATGACGATGATACTGATTTTTTAGAGGTTAGAAAATTTTTAAATAATGAATCAATAAATTGGAATTTCAACATTGCAAACTAATTTGTTAATTGATTAAATGATCATAAAAAAAATTTGTATTGTTTTATTTGGTTTTGCAAATTGAGGTTTAGTACCGAAATTAACCGATGGGGACTGAGAAGGCGTCACTGCGTTCGGCCACCGGTTGTTTCCGTCAGTTTCCGATCTCATTCGGAATTGATCGGTCTTTCTTAGCGCAAAATGGCGGATCAGGTAACCTTATTGTGTTTAATATTAAATAAATTAACGAAATAATTATATTAAATGTGAAATTAATCAAAAACATACTTTTTAAATCTTCTTTAATAATTAAACAATAATAATTATCGATAAAACATATATAAAACTGATTTATTTATGTAAAAAAAGCAATGTTCTAATTTCACACGTGGTGACAGCGTTGGTAGCTTTATTTGTTAATAAGGAATAGCTTTTTTATTCTTAATATTTATCATAAAGTCAGTTTTGCTTCAACTATTGTTGAATATAACTGTCATACTTAATTATAGGAAGTAATTTATTTAATCATTTTGTGAAATTTATCAATTTAGTTGACAATATGAAGTCCAATTGTTCGTCATTGTTGCAAATTTGGAGTAAATTATTGACTCTTAAGTGATCTCAATGTTATTAAATTGATGAATTATTATGTTTAGACCGAGCGTGCATTCCAAAAGCAACCCACGGTTTTTTTAAACCGTAAAAAGGGAGTTGGAACCAAATCTCGTAAACCTAGTAGATACACCAGAAATGTTGGTTTGGGCTTCAAAACTCCAAGAGAGGTATTTTCTTTCATGTGTTCTGTACCGTTAAAAACATACTATTTAATCGACATATTTATTATTTATTAATTCATTGTTTTTTAATATTGTAATTAATAATTTTTCATAGGCAATTGAAGGTACCTACATCGACAAAAAATGTCCTTTCACTGGAAATGTATCGATAAGAGGACGAATTCTTACTGGAGTTGTACAAAAAATGAAAATGCAGAGAACTATTGTCATTCGACGTGATTATCTACATTATATCCGAAAATATAATCGTTTTGAAAAGAGACATAGAAATATGAGTGTACACTTGAGTCCTTGTTTCAGGTTTGTACTTCAAAAAATGTATTTTTACAAATTCATGAAATAAACATTAAACTTTAAGTTTTTGCCATTAAAAGTTCAATTTTATTTATATTTTATGAATTAATATGTCTTTGTTGAATGGAAAATTATGAGGAACAAAATATAACCTCACTTTTTTTACTTTTAAAGTTAAATCGTTATTGTAAATACATTATTATCTCTTAAATGATGATATTGACGACGGTCTTCTGACTACAAAGTGAAGTCATTTCGTCAACTGATTTTTTATTTCTAATTATTAATCATTAAAATATATTGGTAGAAGCCTTTTTAAAAATTAATTTGTATTTTGTTTGTGCAGAGATGTTGAAATAGGGGACGTAGTGACTATTGGAGAATGTCGTCCGTTAAGTAAAACTGTTAGATTTAATGTCCTTAAGGTTTCCAAAGGAACAGGATCAAAGAAGGCTTTCAAAAAATTCTGAAAAAACATCTTAATACAGGTAAAATTATAATTAAGAATTATTGTTTAATTTTTTAAGATAAGAATGTTGGAATTTATTTTTCTAAAATGGTTATTAAATTAATAAAAGAAAAAAATATTAACCCTAGAATCATACTATATTTTTCAATTTTATCTTCATGTTAACCGATTAGACATTGAATTTGAATTTCATTGTATTAACTACACAAATCTATTCATTGAAAGAATGAATATATTTTTAATATTTTTTGAATTTTTGATGAAATTTATGTGCTAAAATCAGTAAATAACATAATATTTTGAGTTATTAAAAAAATATAGGTTTTTAGAGTTATTCTTTTAGAGTTCATTAAAATAAAAACAATATTTGAATGATGAATGTGACGACGGTCTTCTGAATACAAATTGAACGACATTTTATCGTCTTCTGACTCAAATCTATATTTCAAAAATTTTTTTCAATTTAAATACTAATTATTATCATTAAATAGCAAAATGCTCCCTAAATAATATATTGTTAATTTAGTAAACTAATAAAAAAATTCACCCATTCTAGGTTCAACATAGAGGCATGGAGAACATTTCTTCAACCATTAATACGCATCAACAAAGATATCAATGAATCAAAAAATGTTCTAATTGCTTTTAAGTGACTGTTGACAACAATAAATTGATTTACATGAAGTAAATATAAAAGTTTTATTATTCATTTTCAATTTATTTCATTCATTAAAGTTTTCAAAAATTAATTTATCAATATCAACAGCTGATTTGTACCATTTTTCTCGAGAAAATATCATATAGTCAAATGAAACATTAAAAAATAAACTCCAATTTCGTGATTTAACACTATTATCCCAATACCAAAATACACCACTTAGTTGAGAAAATGGCTCGTAATAGGCACAAGGTTTTGATCGCATAAAAGTAGTATCTGATGTTGGATATAGTGAACAATCATATTCAGCATCTTGAAGGTTGATTTTTGAAGTATTAGGATTTACTTTCCAAGGTAATCCGGACTTATAATCGAATGCCAGTAGGTTTCTAATTGTTTCCAAGTCGTCAGCATTTGTGATCTTGATAAGAGAAAAACATTACTGAATTATGATGTAATGGATTGAATTAAAATATTAAAAAATGTTTTAAAAATATAGTGAATATTAAACATTCAATGGAATATTATCATTTGTCAATTAAATAATAGTTCAGTACTATTAGATAGTTTTTTAAGAATTTGATATTTTTTTATCTAAAAATTTTCATTAAACACAGCCCAACGAGAAAAAAATAGAAAGTACAATTGTTAGCTACTCAATTTTTATTTAAAGAATAAAATGATATTTATTGTTTTTATAAAAGCATAAGATTTGTTGGACTTATTCTTATGATTATAAAATTACATTTTTATACCATTATTTTATATTATTATATAATTAAAATGGGTAATATTAGTCACATGGCCGATAACTCTATCTTTCACATTTATAAAATTTTATTATTATTAATATTATTAAAAAAAATTTTATAAGTAATTCAAAGTGGTCAAAAAATATCTGCTGCAGATAAATAAAAAATGAATAATTTTCATAAATCAAAGATAAATGTTTGTTAAATATTATTTTTTTCAAATTGGTATACTTCTTTTTGTTTTAATATTGTAGTTGTGCAAATAAAACCTGTCAGAGTACTAATTATTGATACACAAGCGTTATAACTTTTAAAAATAAATATTTAAATAAATTTATATAGAAAGAATATTAAAATTATACCATATTGTTGGAAACAATTAGAAGATAATATAGTAAAGATTGTATCAGCATTTTTATAGATTTTTAACGTTCTAAGAATTACGAACTTTACTCTTACTGAATTTTAATGACTTCTGACTTCGATAAAATTAAAAACGAATGATTAAAAACCATCAATCTTGATAACAAGCTTACTTTGACATAAAATTGAGTTGTAACATGAACTAGAAAAGATATTTCTTCAACAAAAAAACTCTTGACTTATTTAAAAACATACTTTTTTTATATTTAAAATAATATTTGCAAAACAAAAAAAAAAATTTTATTGCATTTTTATTGTAATAAATGTTATTATTTTTCCCAACGATTTAAATAAACAAATAAAAGCCAAAAACTTGATAATTATCTTATGAAAACATATTATTATCAAAATATTTTATTATTTATTCATTTACTTATCTAAATGTTTATCTGCCATCAACATCAGGTACGTGAAGGCACATATTTATAAAAATTTATATAAATTTCCTTTAATTTTTATTATTATTATTATTTTAACACATTATTAAATTTTTAACTGGCCAATAAGCATCAAAATTTCATCAAATCACTGATCATTTAATTGAAAACCAGTCAATTAAATTTTCTTTAATTTATAAACAACCAATTTTTTAGTCCTCACCACTTTCAACCTTACTTCTTTTTAATAATCACTTTTATTGTTCTTTTAAAATCACCATTTTTTAAAATAAAATCCATAATTTAGTTGATTTATTAAACGTTGTCCTTGAGAGATTCGATATTTTTATCATACAAAGGATTTAATGGCAATCTTGTTCCCTTAAAATCAACTTCATGATGCTTATTATTGTTTTCAGCAACATAAAAAATATAAATAATCGGAAGAACAAAACCTAAGAGAATAGAAACTCCTAAAAGATGAATCCAAGACAATCCCCAATCCGCTCCACTGCATTTAAATGATTGAATAACTTGTGCTTCTGGTGTTGAATCTTTATCATATTCTTTATTTATCAATAATTCATCATGTTCACCATTTTCAGCAATGTTTGTATTATCCTTTGATGCTGATGGCTCACAAACAGAATTGAGTATTAAATTATTGATATCTAGAGATTGAGATTGACTGGTTGATGAAAGAGAAACATTAATTAGAGTTAATAAATTACATTGCTCTATATTTGATACTGCAATTGATGCAGTACTATCTTGAGACTCTTTTGCATCACTTAAATCTATTAATTTACTAGTTCTTGAATCTGAATTATTGTTTGTTGATCCATTTTCTTCATTTATTTCCGTGAATATCGAATATGGCTGCACTGGTACTTTTATTGTCCTTCGGGCGTAGATTTCATTCTCCTTGTGGATATTGTTGATGCGTTTCAACTCGGATATCTACCAAAAAACATTTTTTTGATGATTAAAAATAATTAAGTTGAAAACTAACTGCAATAATATTTTATAATTATGTTTAATGATTTAATTTGTTCTTTGAGAAGGATCTTCTTTCGAGGAATGAAATACTTACAGTGCATCGATATTTCAAGGCTAAAGCTTGGAGAGTATCTTCAGCTTTTAATGTAACATTAATCACCTCCACTTTCCTCGGAACCGATTTTTTAGGTTTCTGGGGCTGCAGTGGTATGTTTTCGTCACCAAATTCATCGTCAGAATATAGAAAAACATAATGAGGTGAACCGTCTTTTGGAATTCCTCTATGGTATGCAGAATATCTTTGAAAAAAAATAATAATGTTTTTTTAATTAATAATAATGGATTATTAAATTAATTTGATTGGACATTTGGACATGTTTTTGATAAATAATACTCCATTTTTATTTAATAAATACCTGGTTATTCCTGATTCATTAGTGCCAGTGGATTTTTTCCTCATATTGAGTAATTTTGAACAATTTGTAACATTTTAGCCGTTCTAAACGTATGGATTTTAGTAAAAAAATGTTACTCAACATTAATTTTGCTTTGTCTACGAACACATTAATGAATAAATGACGTATTGTATGATTGTTTTTTTACATACAATGATCAATTTAATTTTTTTATGTTTACAGCGCTGTCTACAGTCATTTTTTGTTTTTACATATGGAGGTAGCAGAGACTGGTCTCTCTTCTCTGTGGTGGTGTAGTGACGCTATTGCGGTATTTTCTTGTACTAAATAGCTTTGTTTTGGAGCATTGATTATTTATTATTCAAAATGAATTAAAAATATGATAAATATTTATAATATCTTTAATAATTTATTATTATAACGTAAGTAAAATCATATTCGATTATTTAAAAATTATTAATTAAGGTTATGTGACTATTTTTTATGAAATATAACCTCAAAATTATAGATTACAATCATCTAGTTTGTCAATAAATAACAAGAATTGGACAATGGCATTTAATTATACTTCCAAACGTTCTAAAAGCTTTTGGAAGAAGAACCTATACGAAAATAGAGGATTTCCTGATAATTATACCGATGAATCATTTCTACACGAATTAAGAAAAAACATTAAACCCAATAATGTTACGATAGAAAGTGCCATAACTCTTGGAGCCAGTATTTCTACTCAATTAAGCATCGTTATACTCTTCGTAATAGTTTTTATCTGGTTAAATAACGAATGGATATCACCAAATACTATTTTTATATCAAGTTCAGCTTTAACTATCATAGGATATTTATTTTACATCAGCATGTTGCCCACTTTAGCAGCTAGGGTTCCAAAAGACTGCAGGACAGCACTTATTTTCCTGGTTTTCGGTTATATTTTGTCACCAGTGTTGAAAACTTTAACTGAAACCATCAGCACAGACACAATTTACGCTATGACCATTTTTATGTTCTTTATTCATTTAAGTTTTAGTAAATATGGCATCCCACCAGTGTCACTGTCAGATTCTCTCTCCATCACGTCATCAATATTTGGCTCTTTGATGCTAGCATCTCGTCTAGCATCACCCTTTCACGCTTTTACTTTACTTACCGTTGCTGTACAATGTTTTGTTTTACTTCCTTTTTTATTAATTAAGAAAGCTGATAAGATGATTTTTATTTCTCTTATTTTCACAGTCATGACTTTGTATTTTTTAGTTGTAGTGTCGGATATATTGTCATTAGTTTTTATTGTTGTTACTATTTTTGTTGATATCATTTGTCCATTTTGGTACATCAGATGGCAAAAGTATAAAGATAATATTTATGGTCCTTGGGATGAAGCTGTGATTAAAAAATAATTTCATAATAAAAAAACTAAAATTCGTAAATGACGTAATATTTATTATAGCAATTTAATATTTTACAAAAATATTTGTTTTATTGTTTACTGTTTGAAACATTCAAATACATTTATGAGAAATAATGAAATTATGAGTAGATACATGTTTTATTAAACAATTGAATTATTCATCGGTTTAATATGAAGAAAGAAAAAATAAATCTAAAATTGTCTATTAAATTTTTATTATCATTTGAATTTTCTTAACAAATGAAATTAACTTTAATTAGCAAATTCTGATATAAAATTTAAAGAATATTTAAGAACTCGGCAGTGAAACACTTGACATAGAAATGACAAAAACTTCTTGACTTATAAAAAAAACAAACAAAATTAAAAAATAAGAAATTATTTGATAATAACAAATTGTAAAAGTCTTTTTATCCTTCTAATCAATGCTTCTATAAAAGACTGTTCTACCATGGAGAATTCATGATGACCTAAGTCAAGAAGTTGTGCCACAAAAGCATCACTAAATACTCCAACAAGTCCTTGTTTTAAATCAGCTAAAATTTCATTGCTGATAGTATAATTCTCATCAACATCAGAAATCTGTGTTCTACTATACTTTGATGTCGCATTCATGACATAGTAATCTAAATGACTCCATAAAATGTAAAGAGAATGTTCAACAATGAACGAACAATATCTTATATTCTGTTTTTTATCATTAGTTTGTTTTTCTAATCTCTTTGTTACAATAACTCGTTGTTTTATCATATTTAACTCCAACTCTTCTTCAATTAAATATTTTTTTAAGTCCGTTGCATTCATTTCTTTTACCATTTCAGCTTTTTTGATCAAAGAATCTAGATTCGAAAGCTCAAAGTAAAGTAAATTTGTTGTTGATATCAGCATATTGACTATCGCACCAATTGTAACACCACTTCCTTCACGTCTTGCGATGTCTTTAATGTTGGATTTATTTAAAAATGGTTCGAACAATAAATTTCTGATCTTCTGGTTCATATGAGTATGTTGCATTTGGTTTCTAGCGTATAATAAAACATTTGCAGCTATTTTTATTGATGAATAGTGAACTTCAAGCTGATGATCACGTTCTAGAACATTAGAACCTAATGGAGGTTTATTGTCACTAAACTTTGATAGTAAAGAAACCATTAGTTTTTGAAGTCTGAATAAATGAGCACGCAATTCTCGCATTCCAGTATTATCTGGAAAGCTGTCTTGTTTAGAGATGTCGATGTTTAGCTCTTTCTCTACCAATTGGTACATGTCAATGTTTGCTGATCTTGCGATCACTCCAGTGAGACAGGATACTTGATTAAGAAACAAATTATTGAAATGTGGCATTGCATTTCTTAAAATAATCTCCACGGCATCGCGATGACTTTGAATAAATCCGCAAACTTGAATCGCACAGGATTGGTTTTCAGTACCTAATGTTGTGAGCAAAGCATCACAAAGGTAGAGCGCTGGAAGAAGAATTTGTTGGTAACGTTGGCCAAGTGATGGAAGAAAACTCTCAGTACTTTCTTTAAAACTAATTTGAATGTCTGGATGTTGATCAAAAACTGACATTGATGATAAGCAAGATAGGATTTTACTTTCCAAAAGACTTTCAGCACCGAGTCTTGATGCTGCCATACGACAAAAGGTCGCTATTTTAGCCTCGTAGAGATATAAAGGTCTTAGTGTTGATGGTTCAGGTTGGAGGATGCTACGAAGGAGATTATCAGACTCTAAAAGACTGTCAATCATGTGTTTCAGGTATCCTCGACTTGACAAGTAAATTATCCAAGAATTATCACAGTCTAGTTCTAGGATTTTATCTAGGCAGGATAAGGCTAACATTTTACAGACATCATGACCACCAGAACAATTGTGCGCCACGATGTCCATCAGTTTATCACCGAAAGCATTGATTACTTGAATTGTCGAGTATCTATGAGACTTTTCGTGAATTGTAAGTGAACGGTAGAGAGAATGATCCAATTGGGAAACGTAATTGTAATTAACTTCAGTCGATTCTGATTTTTCTAGACCAACAACACATAAGAAGTTGAGCAAAGCTCCGTAGAGATGAGTTCTGACCTTCTGAGAAGATGCTCCAGAGTTGATAATCCATTGTAAAATGTGATTTAAAATGATTTTCATGGTTGTAGTGTAGGATGGTGATGAAGAGATTAAAACTTCCGAGTTTTCTGCATCTGGCACAGCAAAAGTATTCTTTAAATTCACTAGTAAAATTAAAACCGTGCTAGAAACTAGGGTTTTTATTTCACTAATTGCTTCGCAAGACGTCATTTTTTGTAGTAAATCATGCGAGAGATTAAGAAGTAAACTCTGACGAAGGCTTGTAGGCAACTGCTGAGTAGTAGCGATGGAAAAAAGCATCTCTGTTGCTTGACACCAACCCTCAACAAACTTCACCGTAGCATAGGAAAGGGTTTTAGTTTGATTTCTCTTTAGAGCGTAAGCTAAAATTGACTGCAATTCTTGTTGCATTAATTTTCGTTGTGTTGCTGTGGCAGAGCTTTGAGTTACTGCGAGTTCTTCTTTGATCAAAGCATGAAGTCTTCTGATGTCGATCAACTGTGGACCTCCATTAGCAATCATAGGAACACTACATTTATTTAGCACCATTTCCACTTGAGAAGG
The DNA here is from genome assembly GCF_013357705.1 of Chelonus insularis. NCBI lineage: Eukaryota > Metazoa > Arthropoda > Insecta > Hymenoptera > Braconidae > Chelonus > Chelonus insularis. The sequence goes on from NW_023276701.1 coordinate 656,968, forward strand.
ATCAAAAAATTCCCAGGATTTCGTTGGTTCCCGTTGGATTTCAAAGTCAATGTAATGCAAAAGATCCATTAGTAGTTTCTGAGAAAGTGGAAAAACTGTTCCATCTTGAAGCACATTTCCCACAAGTCTTCGTACCAAACTGTTCTGAAGAGAGCCACCAGCGATATGAAGTTCAATCGCGGCTATTTTTAGCAACCAAGACATACATGCAAGCTCTATAGCACGATTGGGTCCTTGAAAAGGAAGCTTGGACAAATGTCGTTGAACGAAATCCTGATTGGTTGATGTTCGTAAAAACCTTAAAACAGGAACTGATGTTTTAGCATTGGCGGCAAGAATATGCAAAAACCTGTAACAAGCTTCTGTGATTTTATCTCTGCCTCTTTCCAAAGACAACTCCAAAATACCTAGAATGGAATGAAGACAAGTCCGTGGAAATCCAAGCATACCAGGCTGTTGAACGACAGTTTTCCTGATGTCTTTAGTGATGTCGAAGCCAAGTAAATAATGAGCAAGATTAGGAGTTGGTCTGGAAATATTCTGAATCAACAAAAGTAAAATCCTATCTTTACAGTTGCCTGGTGTCTGATGATCATCTTCCTCCTCGGAGATGATTTCATCCGAGTCTAAACATTCGACAAAACCATGTCTGATGGTCAAAGCAAGCGTAGGAGTTGATGTAAAGGTTGCTAAGAGCTCGGAATCAGCTCCTGGTTCACTTGCAACACCTTGAATCACTCCTAGAGCAACGTAGGCATGTTTCTTAAGCCAGGAATTAAATACCACAAACATTGCAATGTTGATCATGTGATCTGGTTTGCCAGTTCTTGGATTCACACCTAAAAGTAGCTTTGATAAACCAGTTAGAATTTTATTAGACGTCGTGGCGATAGTTAGCTGAGCCATGTAGTATTGTTGCATCTTTAGAGTGTGTTCTAAGATCCTCAGACAGTTTAAAGTACTATTTTCTAGGTATTTCTTACCAGCGATGGGTTCATATGTCTCAAAATAATGTCTTCCTTCATCCAGGATATACAAAATGACATGAAGAAGCTCAGAGTTTGAATGAAGTTGAGTCATCAAGTGATATCCTGGCTCTGGATTTACCAAAGTCGACTCTCCACCTTGAATTTCTACTTTACAACCCACAAAGTCTTCAATATTCGGCTCATACTGAGTAAGAAGCTTGTAAAAAATGTTTAAACACAAGTCAGCAACCTGCCACTTTTCACCAGGATTTTTATACGACCTTGTGTTGAATCTTAAGAAAACTGTGTTGATGATGAACTGTAGATAAGGGTCAAAACCTGGATTTCTTTGGCCAACTCCAAGCAATCTTGGTATTGGGTAATCAGTAAGAGAGTCTAGAAGCTCAAGCATAGCTCTAGTAAGCGGATACTCTTCATTCCTGGATTCAATTTCCTCTAATTCTGTCTGTACTCCACGAGGTTGATAACTGCTAGTGGTAGGAATGGTGCAGAGAATCTGTGCTGCTTCTAAACTTTGCCAAATGGTGTAAGAAGACTCAGGAGATTTAGCTAAAGCAGCCAAGGTACGCACTAGAACACCTTTAAGAGGGATCGGCATAGCACAACCAACAAGTCCGATTAATGATGGAATCACTTTCCAGCCTGGATGATCACAAATAGCAACTCTAGACATTTCGTCATACTTTGCTACAACTTGGACCACATTCAGCACTGCTTCGAGGCCTTTAACTTCATGAGGAGTTATTCCTTTAGGATGATTTCTCTGCCGATAAATAGTATCTTGACTTGGTGGTAATTCTTGTCTCAAGTTATAATAATACCTATTCAATGAATTAAAAAAGTGGTCCCATGATATAGTCGACCCTGAAGAGCCATTTGGTTTTAAAAAATTGAAAGCATGTCGTGCAGCTTGTGGTGATGAAGCCAGTGATGCAATCATCTTTAAATAGGGTACAAAAAGTCCAGCTGGAAGAATTTCTCCAGCCAATCTAACGAATTTAAACAAAGCTACTTGTCTTGCTGGTAGTCTAGAGTGTACTGATATATGATTTTCGTTATGCTGATACCAGTAATCAAGCACTAGATTTAATTTAAGTGGATCTTTTTTATAAAGCTCCGCTACCATTAGCATAAGATATTCAAAATGGTCATCAAGGTTCAACGGAGGCTCTACACCTTCCTGTTGGTAAGCAGCAATGAATCTCATCGATTCATCAGCCCGTGATCGTAGTTCCTTTACCTTCATTGGCATCAGAGTAATAAAATCCGAAATGAAGCTATGAAAATACCGAATATAAAACTCTTCGTAATAAATGTCATCACTTTTAAATATCACAGATGTGATAAAATGAAAAGCTCGATTAGAAAGCGCTGCTTCCACTAGGATCTCATCTTCTTTCATGATGTTCTGACTCAAAGACATATTAGAAGCTGATTTAATGGTTGCTATAGCAATAGATGTTGCCAGTTGAATTACACCCCAGAGTCCATTGTTTTTCCATGAGTTCGGATTCATCAGTTCTTGAATAAACTTCTCAAATACACTAAACTCTGCTATAAGAGGAATTGATTTGACAATAAGCTCACCATCTTCACGATTGTGAAGTGAACTCAAGTTCATAGCATATAATAAAGCCATAATTAATGATAGTGTTACTTTATCAGGACCTCCATTACCACATTCAGATTCTGGTTGTTTGTCTTTCAGCATAGCAAGAAGTCTAAAGATAATTTTAGTTGGCAATGATGTTTGTGCTGCCCACAGATATAAAATATCAGCTAAATCTTGTCTAGTTTCATTGTAGAGCTTCATCACCATGTGATGATGTTCCGGTCCACCAAGAGCACGGTTTTGTTGCAGTAAATCTTGTTCTTTTGTTGGATCCATCTGTTCCAGAAGTGATAGCACACTATCAAGTAATCCGTCTTCGTGCAATTTGTTTGTATACTCTGTTATTTTTTTAGTTAATGTTACTGGAGTATCTAGAACCCAACTGTGACCTATTCTAGCTTGAACTAGAGTTCTTAGAGCTGATGTTAATGCTTTTCTTCCATCATAGTAGAGAAGAATAGCTGTCAATCCACGAGTTAAGCCTGGATGATGTGGCATCTGAAGTTGAGCTGTGCACAAAAGGTCTAGAGCCATGTACTCGTTGAGATCGTACATGTCAGAGATGATTATTGTCTCGTCCACGAGTTCTTTTGATAAAATATGATGACCTAAATCCGATAGAGTTATTCCTTCGGTCACTCCTTTTTGTATTTCTTCACGACTTTTGGCATTTTTTGGCTAAAAATAAGCAAAAGATTGAATTAACAACCATAAATGAATGGTTTTATTATTTTTAGTGATCAAATTTACCGAATTCTTCATTAAGGTTAGAAAATTTTGCCGGTGAATTCGAAGAGCTTCCATAAATTCATGGTATTGAGGGTCTGGAGTTGATGGTGTTAAGATCACATAACGTTCCACGAGGTTTTGGAGCTGTTTATAAGGAGTCCAGCAATCTTCATTGCTGGATTGATCAGCTAAAACAAGGTTAATGAATTGTTTATCAACTCTATTTCTTACTTAAAAATATACACACTGCTATTTAATTGCATTATCTATTGTTTAAACATTCTGCCATTTATTGCAGATTTAACCTCAATTTAAGCTAAATATTTGCATATTTTCTGTCAATATAAACAGAATAATAATCAGAAGTATACTTGGATAACAAAAATATTTTACCTTCAGTCATTTTGGATATTTATAAATGCACAAAACTCAAAACTTATTTTATAAATAATAAATATTATGAAGAAACTCTGCAAAACACCAATTAATGCTACAAACGTTAAGCATCTGTCAAATGGCGGGATTTTAAATGATCATCTGCGCCACCTAACCTCAATATCCTCAAAATTTACTTTATCAGCAACATTTACCGACAGCTTTGTATACCGATCGTTGGATGGTTTTCATTTGCGCCAATGGCGGCCATTTTGAGAACTTAGAGAGTACCTCACATGCGATTGTTTTGATAGAATCTTGTTGATGTTTATAAAAAAATGTATAATTAGCGATAAAGTAAAAAAGAAATATTTATAAATAATCAGTAGATAATAAAATAATTGCAATAATGAGTGAAAACGATTCAATTTACGGCACTACATTGTCTCAGGAGTCGATGAAAGTCATTGCTGAGAGCATCGGTGTTGGCAATCTTCCTGATGAAGCAGCTAAAGATCTTGCTGAAGATGTTAGTTATAGACTTAAAGAAATAATTCAGGTATTAAATCAATCGACAATAAGTTTATTAATCATGATTCATCAATCTTACATTAAAACATCTTTTAAAGATGTAGTTTTTTATTTATTTCAAAACAAAGATGTTTTGTAGGTTATATTGATTGATATACTGTTGATTCTCTTTTTTTTGCCTTTAGGATGCAGCAAAATTCATGAGACATGGTAAAAGACAAAGATTAACTACCCACGATATAGACCATGCTCTGAAAGTGAAAAATATCGAGCCCACTTATGGCTTTTTCTCGAAAGATCACATCCCGTTCAGGTTTGCCTCAGGCGGAGGAAGAGAATTGCATTTTGTTGAAGAGAAAGAGATAGATTTGAATGATTTAATATCAATGGCTGGTGGTCCATCTTGGCCAAAACTACCTCTGGATATTTCTCTAAGAGCTCATTGGTTGTGTATTGATGGAGTTCAACCAACCATACCTGAAAATCCACCTCCAGTGTCCAAAGGTAAGCAATTTTATCATCAATTATCAGTAGAATACTAGAAAAAACAGGTTATAAATATTTTTTTATCAACCTCTAGACGTTCAAAAGCTCGAAAGTGTAGATCCAACAGCAAAATTGACATCAAAAACAAGCAATGTCGCCGTAGGAAAGCCTGGAGCTGGTGGAAAAAGTCAAAAACTTCGAAATGTTGAAACAGTTCATGTTAAACAACTCGCGACCCATGAACTAAGTGTTGAACAACAGCTTTATTATAAAGAAATCACTGAAGCTTGTGTTGGTTCCGATGAAGGTCGACGAGCTGAAGCACTTCAATCTTTAGCAGCAGACCCTGGACTTCATGAAATGTTAGCAAGAATGTGTACCTTCATTGCTGAAGGAGTGCGTGTGAATGTAGTGCAAAAAAATTTAGCATTATTAATATACTTGATGAGAATGGTCAAAGCTCTTCTAGATAACCCAAGTTTATACTTAGAAAAATATCTACACGAGTTGATTCCATCGATTATTACGTGCATTGTATCGAAGCAGCTTTGTATGAGGCCAGAGTATGATAATCATTGGGCATTGAGAGATTTTGGGTCCAAATTAATGAGCCAGATATGTCGAAATTTCAATACTTCTACTAATAACGTGCAAACGAGAGTTACGAGGATGTTTAACCATGCTTTAACGAAGCATAATCAAGTAAATAATATTTAAAAAATTTATTTTTAAGCTTATTTATTTAAATTAATTATAAATTTATTGTTTTTTTTTCAAAATCTAATTTGCTAAGAAATTATTATCTACTTCTTTAACATTTATTAATGCATAAAGCTAAGTTAGATTGTTTATTATCTTTATTATTGAACTGTATTAAACCTATTTTGTTGATATTCGTAATCATGGAATGATTATATAAAAACTTAAGTTATTTATCTTATGTCACTATAATATGCTCATAGATCACTTTGTCTTTTATGATTTCATTTTGAAGACTAAAATAATTCATTTAATATTTCTGAATAAACATTGACTTGAATTTATCAAATAATTTTTTTATTTTTAGACTCCTTTGGCAACTCTCTACGGAGCAATATGTGGATTATGTGAGTTGGGACCCGAAGTTATCAAAGCCTTAGTAATACCAAAAATAAAGTCTATTTCTGAAAGAATAGAAAGTTGCGTTGAAGACCCAACACTTTCGAATGTTGATAAAAATGCAGCTGGTCATATTAAAGCTGTTTTAGTGGTAAATTTTTCTTTTTATGCCATCGTATACTACTGAAAAAGGATTAAAACATTTTTAAATAAATTAAGATCGCTTTCTTACTTTTCTTGTCATTATTTTCTGATTAATCGAGGCATAATAACTCCATTTCACAGAAGTTTTTTAAGAAACAGTAAATTCGATATTTTTTTTTATTTCCAATAACTAGAGTATTATATTCTGAAAATTCAATCATGTTGAAAAATTTTGATTTCATGATTTTGCTGACTAGACTTCAATCTGTTACGTACGATGTGTCATTAATTGTTTATTTATTTATTTTAAAACGTGAAACTTCTGACAAAGGAAGTTATTATTCTTGATAAAGTTACTGGCTAAAGTAGTTTTTAAATAGTAATATAAATTGGAGCAAATATTGAATGAGTTGATAATTTATTTAATCGATATAGAGAGCAGTAGCGCCAGTTCTAAAAATGATAAGATCACCGCCAGATTTTGTAGAAGAATACAAATTAGACTATGGATACATTGGACCAACATTGTGTTCTGCAGTAGCGAAAGCACGTAGTCAATCAGCTTCCACAAATGTATCAACCACTTCGAATTTGACAACAACTCAACAACAAGGACCAGTTACCACTAGTAATCGAGGCCTTGTACAAAATGGTAATTAAAATTAGTAATCTATAGAATAAATAGTCTAATTTTTACTACAATAATTGCCTGAATAGAACATATTCCAGTAATTAACACGAACACAAGTCAGCAACGTACTATTGTCGTTGGTACGAATCGGAATACAAGTGTTGCTTCAACCGGAGGAGGACAGAAATTTGTTATTTTACAATCAAGATCACAAACTCCAACTTCTCAAACGACTTCTGCCATTCAACAGCAGACCACTCAATCACAACAACAACAAGTTCAGCCACAGCAGATCAAAGTTGTCACTAATAATCCAAATATTCAAAAAACTCAAGTTCAGAGTAATTCATCTAAGTTGGTCGTTGTTTGTATGGCTAATACTAGTCATGCTAATACAACATCTGTCGCTCAAGTTACTACTATTAATCCTAAAACAAATGTTTTAATAAATCCATCGAATACTGAGAGACCGTTAAGTCCTCATGATGAAGCATTTTTGTAATTTTATTATTAAAATTATCATGAAAAAAGTATTAACACGTTTTTAATCATTGTTTATTCGATAACTTGTTCTTTAATTTTTTATATCTTGTCATTAACCATGGAATTTAAAAAATTTCAAAAACTTTGAAGCTTTGGAGTGTAATATGGTATTTAAATTAATTTGAGATTAAATAAATGGTATTTTATTGAAATTCTTATTTATTCCTTTTTCTGAACTCAGAGAAATCACTTGAGACTAGCACGAAGAATCGTACATTTTAGAAAAAAAGATTGTTTTTATTGATAGGAAATTGTTAAAATTTTAGTTATGCCTGATAAAACATTAATTTTTCGTTGTAGAAATTTTTATCAATTTAAAAATTTTTTCAAAAATCTATTTGAGAAAGAATTCGTTCTCTTTATGAACTCCTTTCAGCTCGATCTATTTTCTCTGTGGATTAAATATTTCAATACTTATTCATCGTGAATTTGAATATCAATTCTATACTGTTTATTTATTTATCTATCTATTCTAGGCGCCAGCGATATTGCACTTCTATATTGTTTATAATTCTATATTGTTGATTTAATTACTATATATTTATATAAAACTAATTTTTTTATGCATAGCCTTATATAAATGTAATAAAATCAAGACTCGGACACAGAGGTTTGAATTTATTTGAGTTTATTAGGAATATTTAGGAGTGAACTTGTCACTTTGAGTTACAACTTAGTTCTGATTTTTGTTACATATTTTTACTTACAAGGTAAACTTATTTTTAAGGGTAGAAGGAATATCTTGGTGACGTAGGATGGCGGAAATTGATAAGGTTTTAATTTTTAATTACACTGGTTGAACGGTGAGAACGAGGCTCTTCACTTACAATATTATTATCAGATGAATCAGAAGTTACTATTTCTAAAGGAATAGGTGAGTGTACTGGTCAACGAGGACTTATTTTGGAGTGACAGATATTTAGAGTTAGACAATTTTTGAAGAACAAATTCACCATTTTTGAACAATTGCTTGGATCGTTGTCATCATGACGGGATAATATTCTAGGTAGCTTACTTAATCTACGCCAACAACAACATCTTAAGATTATATAAATTATTAGTAATGTACAAACGATACAACCAATATATGTAAATATTGATACCTTATAATCTAGAATTTTATGTTTATTTTAGTTGTCTAGCATATTAGATATTGCTGATAATTTATGACTTGTTACATCTAGGTTATTCAAATTGATATCAACTTTAGAATATCAGTGCTCTGCAGTGGTCTGGGTGCGACCCGAAAGGTCCACACGACCAACTTCCCAGTAGAGAAAATGAAAAAACAATTCGAATAGAACCCGTTTCCATTCTTTATAACAAATGGAATTGTTATAAACGAAATGAGTCTGTTTTTATTCATTTGATATGGTTAATTACTTTATTCCAGTGAAAGAAAAAATTGTGCGTTAAAAGTACTCATATATATAGAATGGATCCCTATTTTTATTGTTTATAACAATTTAAAACTTATTATTTAAATATTACTATGATCAATAATCACTTGTTAGTAACAATGTTCAATTGTTATGAACACAATTCCATATTATTGACAATTATTATTGACTATTATAGCGTCTTTAATGCTGTTTTCTCAATCCTGACACGAGTTTAAAATTCTTTCATTGCTGATATTGTTTTTTAAATTTTTTTTTCGATGAAATATTGTCATCATATATCCATACAAGTATTCTATTTACTTAATATTCATATTAGTAGATAAGCAGGGCCAGTTCTGGATCACTCTGCAATACCAGCCAAGTCAAAAAAGTGGGTTCTGATCCGCACTAATTACCGACCGCGATAACTTTGACGATAAGTTACCGACCGCGATAAGTTATCGACACTGATAAATTATCGGCAGCAATTTTTTTTACCGACCTCGATAAATTATCTTCAATGATAATACCGATTTTTTACCAACCGCGATTAAAATTTCACTATCAGCAAAAATAACTGATTTTTTTTCAAAGTTTTGTCAATGTTTTGATATTCTCTCAAAATTTGCGCTACCGACTATCAGATTTTTTCTGGAAATAAATGAATGAAAACAGTAATCTTTTTCGTGTACACAATTTATTTATAGCAAAAAAAAATTTAATTCATACATTAATAATATAATCATAATTATATAATATGTATATTTTTTACAATATTTTATGTTAGTTTTCTCATTTGCGCACTTAAAGGTTTATACTCTATTATTCGATCATGTAAGATCAAACAATAGGCTGATGTGTTAGCAGGAAAAACTTTTGATGATTCAAATTCCAGTCGAACATCAACTGGTCCTGATTTTAAGGATTCATTTTGTTTAGAACAATCAATTACAACGAGTGGTGCTATATCTATAAATTTTTTTTCGTGAGTAGAGGTTCTGCTTCTTTATCATAATATGATGTTTGGAAATCTCTATACATATCATATAATAAGGCAAATTGATTGTGACTTATGTCAAGATTCATGTTGCCATATGGATAGCATTGTGAATTGAGGAAAAGTTTTACATCCCTTAAATCACAATGATTGAAATGACTTGCATCTTTTGTAGCATCATTTTTGCGTGCAGTTTGAAATCCTAATATAACATAGCGGGGCATTTCCAATTGAGTTGATGTTTTTACGACCCATACGTGTTTGGTTGTGTTCGGCAGCATTGGATATTCATATAATTCCCATGATCTGGAACTCACTGGAATCGGTGGGTCTTTTGCAATGTAGGGGAAAGCGGGGCTGAAAGTGCCGATTTTAACGAATCCTTATATAATTTGGATAAAACAAGTACTATACCTAAAAGTAGTGGTTTATCCTAAGCGAAATTTTGTCTACAATACGAATTTACCTACAGATTTTGCACATTTTTTATTGTTTTTTAGAAAAAATGATTTTTTTATACAGCGGCGGCAAGGCACTACCAACCCCACTTTGGGGCAAGTTGTGCCGTAACTGAGGTCGGTTGTGCCGTTGATAATGCTAGGTGTTTTAAATGAATGAAAATTAATTAAAATTTAAAAGACATAAGTTTCATAATAATATATTTATTCGTTATACTTTTCATTATAAATCAACAGTTTTTAAAATTCAGTTGTTTATAATATATTTTATTAATAGTATTAATAATATATTTATAATAACATATTTTTAGTTAATAGTTTGTACTTATTTTCATGCGAATGAGATCAATTATTAAAAATATCAGTTCCTAAGGACTATATCACAAAAAATAATAAAGATCTATCTCAAATGATAAAGTAACAGAGTTATTATTTTATTTATCAGTCTTTTGAGTCCTTTTACGAAATCAAAAAAATATATCAAAACTAGTTATTCTTTGGATGACTGATCAGAATAGCAATTAGGACATACAAATGCTAGGCTTTCTTTATCTTCAATGCATTGCAAATGAGCCCAATTCTTACATTCTCTGCATTCAATCCATTTTTCTCCAGGGGCAGAGTTAGAATAGGCATCACAACATATGATACAGTACCATTCTTGTTCATCATCAGAACTGTCATCATCTTGCAAAACTCTTCTCTTAGCGGGCTTCTTAGGCGGTTTTTTTGTTTGTTTACCTTTCCCCTTGCCCTTCCCCTTAACCTTCTTTGTAGTTTTACTTTCTTTCTTCGTCTTTTTAGTAGCCTGTTCTTCGGCCAAAGCATTTTTCTCTGGAGTGTCCGTAAGAACAGCTGTCTTTCTTTTACGTCTTTTATTATGTCCAATTAATCGGGGAGGTGCTTTAGGCAGTGGTCTTATTAGCTCTGGTGAGGAAATTGCTGTATTTTTGTCTCCTGTGTTGTTATCAGCTGATTGAGGAAGCTGGAAGTTGCAGCAAGGGATAGGCTCCTGAGAACACTGACGTGTCTCTTGTTCTTGATTACCTGATGGTTCACTTGTACAGTCAACGCTGCAGTCATTTTGCCCAGGAACATGTTTTAGTATTGTTTGACTAGTCTCAATCTCTACATTGCTGCCCACATAATTTGATTCATCAAAATATTCAGGAGTCTTTTCTCGATTGTTTGGAGGGACAGGCAAGTTGCCGGTACCTTGTGAGGGACGATTTTCGGGCATCGGGCGATCAGTGACAAAAGACGGTGCGTAATCTTCGTCTGTAAATACGTTTGAATCATAGGGCCAAATGCCAGTCTTTTTGAATGCGTTGCATATATTCATAGGTGTTGCTGCTAACGGGAAAGCGTATTTTACTATACCTGGTATTTCATAAACGCTCATAACCTTCCCGGGATTAGTTCTCAGCCAGTTATTTTTAGCTTTAGAGCAGTATGTTTTAAAAGGGCCATTGACACCAACATCCAGAGGTTGCAGACGGTGGGTGCAGTGTGGTGGGAACGATAATAATATAGCAGAATTTCTCTTGGCTTTTTCAATCACATCAATATCAATGTGAGATGAATGATTGTCTAGGAGTAATAGCACTGGCTCGTTAGGACTAGGCTTAGTGTGTTTTATGAAATGATCTATAAACACTAAGAACTCTGTGCTTGTCATCCAACCGGATTGATTACCAGCCCCAATACACTCAGGAGGACCGTCGCGGATAAATAGGTCTTTATATTTCAAACGTGGAAATACAAACATTGGTGAAATCGAGTTTCCTATAGCACTTACCGCTAGCTCAACAGTGACTAAAGTTCCACGCTCTGTTGAAACGATTGCTCCTACTTGCTTTGTTCCTTTTTCAGCCAAAATTTTCTTTGGTTTCAGCACAGTTTGGACACCAGTCTCGTCTACATTCCAGATACGTGAAGGAGTAAGATTATGCTTTGTGATCAAGTCGCCAAGTTTCTCGAAAAATTGATTCACGTTATGTCGGTTGAATGAGCTCGCGCGTCCTGCACTGGTAGCTTCGGGTGTTCTTATGGAAAGTGTAGAATTCCTCTTCAGAAAGTTTGTCAACCAATCCTTGCCAGCCTCACCATTTGTATGCCAAGATGGTGGGATGTTTTGTACATTAAACTTCACGGCACACTGGTACGCAAGTTATCGTACTTCCTCCGGCAGAAGACCGAGGTAAATAGAAGCGCTTTTCAAGATGTACTTCGATAGTAGTGCCTCTTGTTTCTCATTAAACACTAGTCTTGGTTTGTATCCGACCGCAGGAGCAAGTCCACTTTTTATTTTTTTGACATAGCATTGTAGTGTTGTGTGACAAATTTCTAATTCACGTGCAACAGTTTTTAATTTACGTCCATCCTTGATGACTGCATCAGCAGCCCTTTGTAAAAGATCTTGAGATGTAGTTCCCCTTTGAGTTTTTCGCTTGTATGTCCTCATTCTGTCAAAGACAATAAATGCAGTATAAAGTATCATGTCAAAAAGTTATTTCTTTCTTTTATAAGTGCTCGCGTAAACATGAACAATATTGAAACAATAAAAGTTGCTTAGAGGTTGGTTGTGCCGCAGCACAAGCAGCCCCACATGAACGGCACATTTTACCCCGCTTATGAGAGTGTGATATTTTGTCTCACGTACAAAAATCACTCGGCTTAAAGCATTAAAATTACACTGCATAACAAACTAGAAAGAATAACAAACATTTTACTAAAACTCTCATATTAAAAGCACGAAAAATACTAGCTTGTGCCCAAAAAGTTTCGAAACGATAATATTTACTTACGTAGCGCTGGAAGATCCTCACATGCACTGCCACTCAGTCCACGTCACTGATACAATTAAAATGGCAGCCGCGTGTGCCCAACTGTTAGGCATTACGCGACACACTACGATCGTGAATCTATCTCTCTCTGTTTTCAAGATATTCGCATCGGTACAATTTACCCCCGGCACTTTCAGCCCCGCTCTCCCCTATTGGAATTATTATTTATGAATTCACCTGATCAATCAAAAATAACAAAAGAAGATGAAAACACTTATGGCAGAATTATCAGTGTGACAAACGCCTATCGAAAGCATTATCTTCCTGACAGAAGTATCAGAGTAGATAAGAATTTAAAAAAATTCACCGACATAATCAGTAAATATATACCAAAAAGTGGAAGAAGTTTACCACAATATATGATTAAACATAAACAAAATCATCCTACCGATTATATTTATTGGGATGATCCCAATGAACTTGTAGATCGACTTCGTTTACTTATTGCATCTCAAACCGCTGGAAATTTCAGTCATACTAACGAAATTTTATCAATTTTAAAGGAATTGCGTGAAGCTGAAATCATTTATTAATCTGATGTATTCTACACAGCTACTCATTCTTTGAAGAACTTTTGAAGTGAGAGGTTTAAAAATGAGTGTTGACGTTTTTGGACGACAATTAGCGAAAGATATTGTGAAAAGTGCTGTTCGTGGGCCTCCTGGTGAAGGATTCAAATTAACTGTGGATCAACAGTTTGACATGGATAATAAGAGATTGTGTAATCTCGCTGAACCAGTAGATTTGAGTGATGCAACATCATTAGGAGTAATTGAAAAAAAGATTACAATTTTAAAAAAATTTATTGAAATAGAATTACGTCTGTTACGCGAAACTGTAGCAAATTTAAGAAGAATTGTTGAAGAAAATAGAGAAAGAATCAAAATCATTAATGTTCAAGTAGAGCAACATATTGAATCATCACAAGAACATCGTAAACGTCTGAAAGAAGAATTGAATGAAACAATTGAACTGCATGAGTCAGATCGATTACGTTTACTGAAAAAAGCAAATCGTAAACAAGCTGAAAGTATTAAACAATTGGAAGAAAATATTCGGAAATATTTTAATCAGCAGCATCATGAACAAAGAGAAAAAAATAATAACTGAAGAGCTGCATAGACCGGTTAGAAGAAATTATCCACGACGACATGTTGATAGACGTGGGCTTGATGAAACTTGGCAAGCTGATTCAGTTAACATGACAGCATATAAATCTTATAATAAAGGTCATTAGTATTTATTGACTGTTATTGATATTTTTTCAAAATACGCTTGGGCTGTGCCCACAAAATCTAAAAATGGTAAAGATGGAGCCCATGCAATGAAATCGATTTTATCACAAAAAAGGGTGCCAAAATTTTTGCATGTTGATAGAGGAAAAGAATTTTACAATAAAGAATTTGAAGCACTTATGAAACAATATAATATCAAAATGTATTCTACATTTAGTAATCTTAAGGCATCTATATGTGAACGATTTAATCGCACGTTAAAAAGTCACATGTGGAAACAATTTACGTTGCGAGGTAATTACAAGTGGATAGACATCTTACAAAAATCGATGACATCATATAACAATAGCAAACATCGAACCATCTAAAAAAAACCGATTGATGTTACTTCAGCCAATGAGAAACAATTACGTCATACTATTGTAGGATAACTCACCTACGTTTACTTATATATATACATATCCTCAGATAACAACAGAAATTCTACCTGCCACATCGGAAAACAAACCCTTGCAGTCCAGCTCCTTAACCCCCTCTCTATGCATTTTCCTGACCACCACAGTATATAAAGGATGCATTTCCCCTAAACCTGACACTTATTTTCTGAACATTGTAAGAAAGCTGACGATAGAATTTTCGAATTTACAATAAAGAACTTGTCTTTGAATATTTTTCTATCTTGTTACTCTTGGACCCACAACATAATTGGCGACGAGGATTTCAGATACGGTTTGAACTTTAGAGTCAGTGCTATAGTGAAAAGTATTTTTTCATCCTGATAAAAAGTAACGATTTTAATTGTGAATCAAACCACAACGCCCAAGAAAGAAGAAGTCGACGATCCTGTGAGACATTGGAACCAGCAGCTCCACCACTGATCGAGCTACACTTCAACAACAAGACTTCGAAGACTCAGCAAGCAGTAATCGGTTGACAACTTGGAATTAGCAACTCCAGCACCAACTGCGTAGTTCTTCAGCAACGTAAGTTCCTCTGAAATATTCTTTCATCCACTTATCTTGCAAATTTCTTATCTCAATTCCTACAATACCTTAAAACCCCTTATCAAAATGGTAGACACCAACCAAGCTACAACAAGTATTCCAACAAATCCAACTGTTTCTCTCGAATTTTTAATAAAATTAATCCCTGAAAAATTTGACGGGGATCGTTATAAAATTAGAAGTTTTATAAAACAAGTCGATTCGGTTTTCGAGATAGCGCATGTTAATCAAGAAAAAGCTCTATTACTCTTCGTAAAAAGTAGAATCTGTGGCAAAGCTCGAGAACAAATAGATATTCATTGCAATCTTACGACATGGCCGGAAATTTCAGAATTGTTATTAAACCTATATCAAGATAAAAAAACATTTGATCAATTGCTTGAGGAATTAAATAGTATCCGACAAGGACGGAATGAAAATGTTTCGATGTATTACCAAAGACTTGAAGATCTTTCCTCGCGAATTCTAGCCGTAATCCACTCAACTGAAACTAATGCCCCTAAATTATCTGGACGTATTGCTATGATTACTGACATGACATTGAATAGATTCGTTTATCATACTAACCCACAAATTTCTCAAATGCTTCGATATCGCGATTTTAAAACCATAAATAGTGCTCTTACAGCAGCAATCGGCGAAGAGAAAGCGTTACGCCTTCGTTACGACAATCAACAAAAATGCCAAATATGCTCTAAAACTAATCATACTACTAAAGAGTGTCGTTTCAACAAATCGAAAACTCACGATAATAATCAACATCATACAAAATCAATCAATTATGCAAATACGCGAAATTCACAAAATCTCAATAATCCTCCACAAAACGGCGAAAAGTCTTGCCGATATTGCAAAAAAACGGGTCATACCATTGAAGAATGCAGAAGAAGAATATATAATAATAACAAACGTCAACAGCAACAACAACAAAATTCAAACACCCCAGTTTCGGGAAGTATTAATCAAATTCAATCCTCAGATTCAACAACAAGTAGTCAAACTTTTTTCAATTCAAATGATCTCCCTACACAGAATCTAATGACGTTCATCGGAACAGCGGTACCTTCCCAAGTATATAAATCAGAAGATCCTATTATAAATAAATTGTCTGCATTTATCGAATCAAATGAGCAAATCTCGAAATCCTCTAACGAACAAAATCCTAACGAAATCGTCCAACGCAACGTCTTTTCCTTAGCAACAAACGACTTAACATATGTTTTGTTTGAAGCCCAAAAGTCTAAATCATCTGATAAAATCCTCAAACTCCTGCTCGACACTGGAGCATCAATTTCGTTAATTAAAACTTCAAGTTTAGAATCATTCCAAATATTTTCAAATAATACTCTCGCTTTAAACGGAATTTCAAAAACTGTGCCTATACAAACCTTAGGTGAAACTGTTATCGAACTAAACATAAGAAATCATAAAATCAACACAACATTCCAGCTTATCGACACGATTACAAACATTCCTTTCGATGGTCTTCTTGGACAAGATTTTTTCCGAGATCATAAATGTAAAATAAATTTCGAAGACTCAACTCTATCTTTACAATCCATACCCTTTTCGATTCCTATCTACAACAATACTCCTCAACCCTTAAATTTCGTGAACGTGAGTCCTAGAAGCGAAAACGTCATAAAAGTAGAGATAAAAAATCCCTCTAACCTTCAAGAAGGAATTATACAATCCCAAAATCTTAACGGTGACTCATCTTTACTATTGCCGAACGCGATAATAAAAGTATCTGGCAAACATGCCTTAATAACCATTATAAACCATTCGAATTCTTTTAAACAAATTCCTGTACCTCAAATTTCCGTTGAACCCTTGCCTAAACAAAGTTACGTCTTTTTAAATGCAATCTCAGATAACCCTGAAAATCGAAAAAAACTTTTGAAAGAAACCCTTCGACTCGAACATTTAAACTCAGAAGAGAAATTTTCCATAATAGCTATTTGCACAAACTTTTATGATATTTTCCATTTACCTGACGATATCTTAACCCATACGACAGCAGCCTCTCATTACATCCCAACAACGGACGAACAACCAATAAACTCCAAAATTTATCGTTATCCTCAAGTTCACAAAGACGAAGTGAACAAACAAATCAAAAAAATGCTACAGCAAGGCATCATAAAAGTATCAACCAGCCCATGGTCAAGCCCACTATGGGTAGTAGCAAAAAAATTAGACGCTTCAGGTCAACAAAAGTGGCGTATTGTCATCGACTACAGGAAACTTAACGAAAAAACTATAGGCGATGCCTACCCATTACCTAACATCGAAGATATCCTCGACCAGTTAGGACATTCCCAATACTATACTACCTTAGACCTGGCAAGTGGCTTTCACCAACTTCCCCTAGATCCTAAAGACTCTCCCAAGACTGCCTTCTCTACACCTGAAGGACATTTCGAGTTCACACGTATGCCATTTGGACTAAAGAATGCCCCAGCAAGCTTCCAACGTGCTATGCAAAATATTCTGATGGGGTTAACCAATAAACAATGCTTCGTATACATGGATGACATTGTCATATACGGTTCATCCTTAAACGACCACAATACCAAATTGACAAACGTATTCCTCAGACTCAGAGAAAATAATTTGAAACTCCAACCTGATAAATGCGAGTTCTTAAAACAATCTTGCATTTATCTCGGACACAACATTACGAAAGACGGAGTATACCCCAATCCTGACAAAATCAAAGCAATCGAAACAATGCCTGCTCCAAAAAACATAAAACACATAAAAATCTTTCTGGGAATGGTTGGTTACTATAGGAAATTTATAAATAACTTTGCTACAATTTCTAAACCTCTCACACTACTACTAAGAAGAGACGCACCATTCAATTGGACCGAGGAACAAGAGAAAGCTTTCCAAACATTAAAAAACGCGTTAATTAGCAAACCCCTCCTTCAATACCCTGATTTTTCAAAAGAATTCATTTTAACCTGTGACGCTTCCAATGTAGGAATTGGTGGTGTTTTATCTCAATTAAAGGACGGAAACGATCTTCCAGTGTCCTACTATTCCAGAACCTTAAGTAAAACAGAACAAAACTACTCTACTACCGAAAAAGAGCTCTTAGCAATAATTAATTCTACCGAACACTTTCGACCATACTTATACGGACGAGAATTTACCATCTACTCTGACCATAGACCACTCCAATGGCTTTTCAATTGCACAGACCCATCATCCAAACTCTTACGATGGAGACTTAGAATAAGTGAGTATCAGTACAAAATTCAGTACAAACCCGGACGTATAAACTCGAACGCTGATGGTTTATCACGACTCTTCTCAGAAGAAACAGTTAGCAACATCAATAATATTATTATAACAAACGATTCTAATTATCAAGATTTCATCAAGTATTACTATACAAATAAAGGAGTAATAGAATTCCAGACAGAAAATAAACCATTAGACAAAATTTCTGACCCTTTAGCTTTATTTTGGTCACAAGACCTAGATGAAATTAATATCTATTCCGATTACATACGAGAAAACTTTGATATCTCAAACTTGAGCCCAACAATTAACGGCGTATCAAAACTACAAAACAAAACCCAAACTTTTTACCTATTGTACGCTAAAAACTTTCACCATGACAAAATTAAGTATAAAGACATATTCGAAACATTAAAGGTATTGAAAAAATTAATCAGAAAATCCGACTTCATAATAGCTCCACCTATTAAAGACTCAAATATCAAAATCCCTCAATTGAACACTATGTTAAAATTTATCTTCCCTAAAAATCAAATTAAAATATTCAACACTGAACGAATAATTCCCAAAAATCACGACGAAATTAAACAAATTTTAGAAGAAAACCATAATAGCAAACTGTCGGGACATTGTGGATTTCATAAAACTTACTCCAAAATTAAGGAGCGCTACTTCTGGTCAAATATGAAAACAGATATTCGAAAACATATTAAATCCTGTCATTCGTGTCAGATGAACAAAACGAATTTTAAGCCAACTCGACAACCCATGGAAATAACCACTACCTAAGAGAAACCTTTTGAAAGACTCGCGGTAGATATTGTTGGTCCCTTGCCACTTACGGAAAAAGGCAATAAATTCATCCTAACTGCCCAGGACGACCTTACTAAATACTCATTTGCTTATGCAACTCCAAATCATGAGGCAAAAACAGTAGCAAACATACTAACTACTATTTTTACTACCTTCGGAATTCCAAAAACCTTCCTTACAGATCAAGGAACTGATTTTACCTCTAATCTCATTAAAGAATTGAGCAATTTATTTAAAACTAAACACCTGACGACAACTCCCTACCATCCTCAAACCAATGGAGCCCTTGAACGCTCACACCTTACCTTAAAAGACTACTTGAAGCATTATATTAAATCAGATCAGACCGATTGGGACGAATATTTACAATTTGCCATGTTTAGTTACAATACCACAATTCATAAATCGACCAATTACACTCCTTACGAACTCATATTCGGATTTACAGCTTATATCCCATCATCTGTTTCTCAAAATCCTAAATTTCACTACACTTACGATGACTACATACGTTCACTACAACATAGACTCAATACATCTTTTCAAATTGCGCGTGAAAAAATAAATCAAAGTAAAGAAAAGAGTAAAGATCATTACGACAAACAATCAAATCCTAGAGAATTTAAAGTAGACGATCTCGCTTGTTTATACCAAAATCAAACCAAACCGGGATGCTCCAAAAAATTGAGTAGTAATTTCAAAGGAACATACAAAATAGTTCGAGTCCATCGAAACCAAACAGTTGATATCCAAATAGGAAAGAAGATAGTAAGATACCACACTAACTCAATTAAACCTTATTTTACAGATGACCAACATACATCTGACAATTCTGCTCCTACTCCCTTTCCTAACTCTCATAAAAGGTCAAAATTATCAAAATAATCTCCTAACCCATTCAAGTGGCCTGTTTTACGATAAAAAAGGCACAACATACATTTCCAACTCTAAATTAACACTTCTAACCCATACTAACATAACCCATCTTAACAACCTCAGAACTGCTGTACTCCATTACTTCACCAAATCTCAAAGTCTTTGCGTAAAAATTCTAAAAGAACCAACAAAACAATTATATGTTACCAACCATTGCAACAGCACTTTAAATCAAATCGAGAACGATATAAATAACATAAATAAAAAACATGAAATTCTCCAACAATTGATTAATGAAAAATCAGCTTTCAGAAGTCGTCGAGGACTAATAAACGGTGTCTCATATGCACTTAATTGGTTATTTGGCACACCTGATGCTGATGACGCTAAATTCTATTCAGATAGCATAAAAATGCTGATAAAAGATAACACTCAGACGCAAACGTTACTCAAATCCCAAGTACAAATCATTTCAAGTACAATAAAAAATTTTAACAATTCTCTAAATTCCTTACATAGTCAAGAAAAGTTATTAAATAAAAATATGAACCTTTTAGAAGATTTTATTGAACATACCACTGATTATTTGAAGCAACTCATGTTTCAAAGCCTTATTAACGATCACATAAACATACTCTCTAACTTAGCCAACAGAGCAAATAACGAATATACAGAAACAATAGAAGCTTTAAACTTAGGCAAACATAACATAATAACTCCATTATTAATTACTCCAAAAATTCTATTAGAAGAATTATCTAAATATAAAGGTGACAATAGCTTTTTATATGAAGTCACAAATGAAAACATTCTCATGCTATATCATCTATTACGTGTCGACTTGATCTTTCATGATAATAATATCATATTCGCTTTAAAACTACCTTTGGTAAATAAGAACAAATTCGAGCTATATCAGTTGATACCTCTTCCCATTCAACATCACAACTCTTCCATATTTTCCTATATCAAACCTAGTTCCACCTTTTTGTTATTATCCATGGCCAGAACACAATATATCCTTTTGCAAGATTTGTCAGGATGTAACGAGTACAAAGGAGGACACTACGTCTGTTTTAACCTTCACACCATCAAGGCTGTCGACCCATTTACTTGTGAACTCCAGCTACTTACACAGCATATTCATTCTATACCCGAAGAATGTACCACCAAAACTATCAAAGCAGACATCGAAACCTGGACCTATGTCAACCAAAACCGATGGATCTACGTACTCCAAAAACCATCGACCTTAACTATTCTTTGTAATGGAAACGATAAAATGGATGACATCATCTTACATCAAACTGGTATCTTTTACCTCCAAAACAATTGTAAAGGATACACATACATCCTGGAACCATCAGGCTTTGGAGAAGAAAACATTACTTACTTCGTACCCTCACCTATAATTACCGAGGATGACTGCTGTATAACAATGCCAACCAATAATGACTTAATCTCAGACAAACTAAAAACAATAAAACTCACCAATATAGATCTAAATGAACTGAGATTTGCTAACAAAAAATTAGACGAATTTGACCAAATCATTACAAAAAGATTATCTGAACCGTTCACGGTATCACACTCTAACTGGTTCACTATCGCTATAATTGGTATAAGCGCCATAGTCTTCCTGATCATCCTATATAACTCCTGTAAATGGTGCGGATGTCTCAACCTTCTGAAAAGACTATGTTGTTTCACACGGAGCCCTCACGATGGCGAAATACTACCACCTATGATCAAAAACTTCATTAACTGCAACTTTGATTCCGATCTAAGAAGAGAATACCGTAACAGTGGGCGAGAAATAGTCGTCTATGATAGAGTTCATAGAAGAAATCCGAATTCAATTCTGCCAGAGGTCCCTGAAGAACCAGAAGGAACTGTAGCAGAGACACCAATAGTGCAACAACCCAATCAACATCTCAGAGGCAGAAGAAGCACAACCCCAATATGACCACATATCCAAAATATTGTAATCATATTTTTAAATGTTTTTCCCTTATTCAATTAATATTACAGTTATTTCAGATGAATTAACCTTAGAACTTAGAATATTCATAATAATTAATCAACCTTCATGTATAAGATAATTTAAGAATCAATTTATATAATCGTAAAAATCCTATGTTAATCATTAATTTTAAAAGATAATTGTAAACAATATTTATACGTCAAGCTTTCATTCTAAAAATTTTTATCGAGAGTATTGAAAAAGATAATTTTCAAACTAAAATTGGGAGGTGTAGGATAACTCACCTACGTTTACTTATATATATACATATCCTCAGATAACAACAGAAATTCTACCTGCCACATCCGAAAACAAACCCTTGCAGTCCAGCTCCTTAACCCCCTCTCTATGCATTTTCTGACCACCACAGTATATAAAGGATGCATTTTCCCTAAACCTGACACTTATTTTCTGAACATTGTAAGAAAGCTGACGATAGAATTTTCGAATTTACAATAAAGAACTTGTCTTTGAATATTTTTCTATCTTGTTACTCTTGGACCCACAACACTATCTACAATAATAATAAACTTGAAGTTCAACAAAAAATGAAAAAGATTAAATCTAAGGTTAGGAACAAAGTACGCATAAGTAAATATAAGCATGTCTTTGAGAAGGGATACACCTCTAATTGGACAACTGAAATCTTTAATGTAAGTCAAGTATTGAATACTGATCCAGTAACCTACAAGCTTGTCGACTATCAAGATCAACCGATTGAAGGAGGTTTTTATCAAGAAGAATTGACTAAGGTTCAATACCCTGATATTTATTTGGTAGAAAAAGTTCTGAAAAAACGTGGTAATCAAGCTTTTGTCAAGTGGTTAGGATTCGATAAAACACACAATAGCTGGATTAACATAAAAGATTTATAATGTCTCTAACTGATGAGTTAGAAACAATGACTGCCAAAATGTCTTTAGCTGAAGAGCTAGAAACAATGGCTGACAAAATGTATAGTGATGCTCAAAAATTACCACGTTATACAAAAGATAAAGCTGCTAATATTAAATGGATATCTTTAACTCATAAAGAACAACAACAAATTAAAAGAGAAAAAAAAATAATTAAACGTCTTGATAAAATTAATAAACGAATGTTAAAAGAAATTAAAAAAAATAAGACCAATAAGAATGAAGATGATTTTGTCATATTATTTGTAGAAGATGAGTTCAATACAAACTAATGTAAATAATTTATAATATTTTTTTTTTTTTATTGAATAAATTTTTTTTTTTCTTACAAATTATTTTTTTTTTAACATAAACCTCATATTTACAATAATTTATTTACACTATTTAATATGAATTATAACCCCAAGGAAGTGTATCAGTTGTTTGTGCTAGAAGAACTCTTTTATTGTCTTCCCAACTTAATGCTAATTTTTGTCTACTAATTGTATGTACTTCATGTTTCTTGCTGGCTATATGATATTCCGTTTTACATAATTTTTTATGATAAAGTAAGCATTTTTTGTCATCATCAAATGTTATAGATTTGATTGTTGCAGTTTTAACACCCTTTGCTTCACTAAATTTGTCTTTTTTATTTTAAACTTTGAATGTGTACATTTTTGATTCTTGACCAATGAATTCCGTCATTATTTTACCTTTATTTTCATCTTTCATAAGACCGACAATTTTTTTATCAACTAATAGAATATTAAAACGGTTATTTGGTGGATAGTCTAAGGTGTCAAATTTCTGTATATTATCTTTGATGCAATCATAAATATCAGCATTGAGAAATTGATAAATTAAACTATCTGTATCTGTGTATAATAATTTTACCTGATTGTCTGTAAATTGTCTTTTAATTAAATTGTAATGGTAGTCATAAATAAACATTTTTGAAAGATCTAAAACTACAAATCCTACGTATATCGGCTTATTGAAATATATATTTTTTCGCTCCATTTCTATTATTACCATGTCATTGTCAAAAATTATACTATTGTGGAATTTTGGAGAGGCTATGAGATTTTTTGCACCATACCGACCTTCCCACTGTGTAACTAACTTTACATCTTTATACTTCCGAACGTTTTCCATTGTTTTTCCGTAAACTGCATTATTCATTAATTTATAGAAATTTTTTTCAAAATCATTTTTAGATTTTTTTCGTAAATCTGTATTTAAATCTACATACTTCTTCATCCATGGTGATTGATTAAATTTAAGGATTTTGGTTACAATCATTCCTAAATCGAGACATTGTTTAAATTTCTGCAGTGAATCACATATTCAAGTTTAGGTAATAATGTCGTCATAAGTTTTCTGCTATTGCTGTTTGGAGGTTTACGGTGTTCAGGACACAATGGCAAATCTTTATGATGCTCGTGTAAGATTTTGGGATACTCTAAATCAACCTCGAAAATGTAACGAACTGGAGAATCATTGGAGATATTGTTAATTATTTCACAGATATTGGAAATATTGATGTCATCTTTCACCCATTCAAATGATCCAGTTGGTAGGTACTCACTCATTGCTGCTCCATACAAATTATTTACATCAAAATACATGAGATATGATATATTTTCATTGGGGTTATAATCATTACACATATACGGGTCCTTTGTTTTTGCATATCTATTTGAACACTGTGCCACTCCTCCTCTAATACCTTTTTCTATGAAATTAAGCATTTCCACATTGTCCAAGAGTTCGAGTTCAATTTCTGTATATTGCAAAATAGCATCGAAAGCTAATCCAGGTGCAGTGTAGTAATGTAACGGATCAAGCTCATAAGTAGAGATACAACTTCGTCTAAAATTTTGAAAAATGTCTGCTATCAGAAGAACGTCTGTTTTTAAATATAAATCTGAATATTCACCGAGGGTGTTTAGTTGAAATTGATCCCAAACGTGGCGTGCATGTTGGTAATTGTCATCGGAAATTGCCGAATCGTTGAGTTTCGAATAGAATTTTGTTTTGTCAGGTAGTTGTCGTTCGTCAAGTTTTTCCCAACTGTCAATACATTCATATGGGAAAACACCTTTACGAGTTACTAACTGAAATTTATCTGGCTCGGGATAGAAACTTTTGGTAATTGATTTTGCGTTATTATCCAAAAATGATGCAAGTTTCTCAATACTATTGCTCATGAATCGAAAAGAATCAATAAATCGTAATTTAACAAATATTTCTTTTTTTCTTTTTTCGTGGGAAATTTTCTGATCAACTGTTTTTGTAAATGCTATGTATTTTTCTTTATTGACAGGTAATAATTCCATATAACCTTTAAATGATGCAGCTAATGATTTAATAAAAAAATGTGAGTCATATCCTGAGAGGTTATGAAAAATGACTGGAATTATGCATGAATTTTGATAATTTAAATTACAATTAACATGAGCAGCGCCTCGATAATTGCCTGTGAAGTGACAGTGATCATGTACTTTCGTTTCATCATGTAAAAATGATTTATTACAAATGTGACAGATTTTTGCATTATGAAAATCGTTTAACTGTTGGGATGTTAATGGTTTCATTGGTACTACGTTTTCTAGGTAAGTTTTGACAGTTTCAGCTATTTTTTTCAACTCAGTCATGAACGAGTTTATACAATTAATGTCACGTTTAAGATTAAATCGACATTTTGAATTGTCATATGTACAGTGCATATGATAGGCTACACTACATGGAATATGCTTTTGATTACCTTCATTATCAGGTTCAAGAATACTCTTAAGATCGGCATAGATAGCAAATGGCACAGGCTCTTTAAAATGAAAATTTTTAAATTTTTATTTTAACACCTTTTTCCGGAAGTGAAATTCGCGTATCATTTATATTGATACAATCTTTTTGATAATTTTTATATGATTTTTCTATCTTAAAGTGATTTAAACATCTATCACATAAGAATAGTTTGTGTGCATTTTTAGAAATTCGATTTCCAACTAATCTTGAAAGATCCTTTATCAGACAAAAATGAAAAACTGGATTAATATTATTATTTTTATCACCTACTTCTACTCTACTTTGTACCATTAACAGGTGAATACATGGCTCATCTATTTTATCATATTTACTTAAATATAACGGAATAATTTCACAATTATTATCTAAACCATACGTACAGTCATCTAAACCATACACATTTATTGCTAAATCGTTGAGTTTTTCAAATTTTGGAACATCATGTAAGGTTGTGGGACAGTTGATACCCTCACATTTTAACACACTTTTGTAATCAGGATATGAACTTGTTCTTGTTGAATTTACAAAAACAGGATAAAGAGCTGCAGTAACAGCCCAAAAGAAACAACATTGATCGTTGTTTTTAATATTTAGTACTGCTTTTTTTTGTTGTATAAATTTTGGTAGAGGTATAAGTGTAGGTTGTCTAGCTAATAGAGGTTGATAACGATTAATATTGACTTGCAGATATTCAATTTCTACAAGTGACCAACCAGAATCTCGTTCTTGAAAATCCTCGACTTTTGTTAGTAGTTTGTCAACAACATTTTCCAGAAAATGTTTTTTTATGTCTGTTGACGGCAAAATTGCTTCATTTTTAACATTAAAGTACTTAATTTCTACAACTGTTCCATCATTTGTTTGATTACTGAATTTACAAGCAAGGACAAAGTTCACTTTTAAATTTCCCACACTTGTTACTATATCTGTCAACTTTTCGATAATCAGCTTTTCAGCGTCCAATAAGAAGTCTCGTAAATTTAAATATTGCAAGTTAATGACAACACCAGTGCGAATTCGATTTTGAAAAAATATTTTCTAAATCTTTCCATCGAATCAATTGTTCTGTTGATTGAAGGCTTCCTCCAACGATTGAATGATTCATAAACTTTTTATGTAATGTTGCGAGTGCTGCAATTATCGATTGAATTCGTTGTTTTTCACCAACCGATAAACCACTCGATTGCAAATGTCTGTTTAATGTAGTAATATTGTCACTACTAATTCGCACCCACTTATCAATGATTT
This sequence comes from Chelonus insularis, assembly GCF_013357705.1. NCBI lineage: Eukaryota > Metazoa > Arthropoda > Insecta > Hymenoptera > Braconidae > Chelonus > Chelonus insularis. The sequence goes on from NW_023276701.1 coordinate 683,944, forward strand.
CACTAGATTCATGATTCAAAGATGGTAGAAGAGTATAAGCCTCCTCCATCATTTTAATTAAATCAGAATAATAGTTTAATGCACTCATTTCTTTCGACTATACTAGACAAACTTCAGAATTACAATGATGAAAAAGCGTGTTTGAAAAGATTTTTATAGGATTTTGGATGACCTTGTAATGTGGTGCCATAATCCGAAAAAATTTCTTGAAAGTTCGAGAATATCAATTACCAAATTTAACCGTCATTAAATAACGATTTTCTTAAAATGTAGAGAGGGGAAATATTTAAATCAAAAGAACAATAATGTCAAATTTTTTTTTTTTTTTATTTATTGTATTCATTATTTTTGTAACATGAAAATTTTTTTTAGATTACATTGATTATCGTAAGATTTACATTTCATCAATTGTATCCATTATATTTTTTTGTGTGACATGTAAAATTTTAGATTACATTTCATCATCAACTATGAATTCAAAAGAATTGTTAGCTCCACTAACACTCCGTAATTATCACGGCATTCTATGGAAATCTGGAACAATACCACATGATAAACTTCCATACATTCTTCGTGTACTTATTAAAGATCGAGACCGTATTTATGTGGAAGGAGATGAAAAGAAAAAATGGTTAGAAAGTTTAATTGACAACTCAAAAGTTGTAATTAATTTGGATGAGCTTGGATGTCCTTCGCTACATGTTCTGGATATGAATCATCTAAGAGATTGTGGGGTGCATAATGGAGAAAATAAAAAATGTGCAGAAAAGAATGTAAAAATTCTAAAAGCATGGTATATGGTGAATTTTCATGAAAAAACCCCATTGGAGAAGTCATTCAAATTGTATTGTTTATTAAAAAATATAACAAAAATGTCAAGTGAAGATATTGCTTGTCTTCCAAAGTATTTTTTCTTGAAGATTGTTCCAGAATACATCGACGATATTTGGGATAAATTACCGGAACATTTACAACTCGATAGAGATATCTTATTGCATCGTAAATGTTACAAACATTACATGTAATTAGATCATACAAGAACATTGAGAATTAATTGTATTGATTGTAAAAAAGAAGAACTCATTCATTCAAATACATAAAATGAAAATGTATAATTTTTATTTCTTAAATAAAAATTCTTTCTCAAGATAAAAATCCTATTATTATCGTTAAAGGAGTCATTTAACGTAAATAATTATAAATCATAGTTCAGAAAATATAAAATGAAAAAAGATAATAATTTTTCGTTTCAATAATTTTTTTACATTTAAAATACGTTTAATTATGATTACTCATACAGTAAATAAAATATTTCAATTGATTATTTATAATATATTTTATGTCTTACTTCAATAAGTAACAGAGAATGAGAGTATAAACAAAGTGAAAAAGAGATAAGGGTGAGAAAAATATGATGCAGTCGACCGACTGAGTCAAACGTTAACGTTTCTAAATGAAATAAAATAAGTCGATTATTTTTCGACATATGGCCCTTTCAACTCTTGCATGAATCACAGCTTCTTAGCGGAGAATAAAAGTATAGACAAAGTGAGGAAGCGGTGGTGGAGCGAGGAAAAGAAGATAGCAGAGGCATGAGCGACAAAGAAAACACGTTTAATTAAAAATCCAATCGAAAAAATATGTGTCTAAAATTATTTATCCATAGTAGAGATCGTTTACAAACTATTTTAATAATTAAAAAGAAAAAAAATGTCATTTATAAATTTTTTTTAGTGAGAATTTTTTCTTGTTGTCAAATTCTTTTCTTTATCTGTTATTTGATGCTGAGTGATGTGATCAAGGTCTCTTTATATAGATTTAAATCAATATCGTTCAATGATTTTTTCACCATTGGCCTCTTTGAAAAATATAAACATTTAGCCATGGTGTATGATGCATAGGACAAAATATTTAGTTCATTTTCGACAGTCAAACTGATCAAACCATACCAAGTAAGTAGTGACTTTTGCTTCATTCAAGTATAAAAAGTGTGTTTTTTTTTTAATTTTTATGCATTAATATAATTATTTATTGAGTGTAATTGTGAATTTTATGAATTGTCAAATGATAATTTATCAAGTGGGAGAATTTTTCTTTTTTTAAGTTTGAAAACAATCTATCATAATCGTTATTACTTTTTAGAAAAAGATGTGCAGTTTTATTTTTCCAGAGGCCTGGTTCGATCTACCGATCACCCTCCTAGAAATTATTATTTTAATGACACTTGAAGATCATTGGGAAGAGACGGGAGGGATAGAAGGCGCTACCCTTACACTTTGTGGCGTAACGGCTACCTGCCTAACGTTCCCCGGTAACGTCATATGGTTCCGGATAGAAGGAGACATCTCCGTCGTGCCACCACCTCTAAGCCAAGAAATCATCACTGTCGAAGACAGTGATAGTGAGGTAGAAGTTCTACCTCCTTCTCCAGCGACTGTGTCATCGGAGGATAGTGAGGTAGAATTTCTACCTCCTTCACCTCCAACAATTGATGACGATGATAATTATGATGATGATTCCACTGACTATGATGATGGTTATGATACTGTAAGTCTTGTTTTATGATTAGTTTTTCTAGTTTTACTTATATGAAAAAAGTTATTGAAGCAAATAATTTTGATTCTTACAGGTGGATTAATGCTACTTGGGAACCATCATTCAAGGGATCATTATTTTTTTATAAAAAAGAAAAAATATATTATAATTTTTTTTTAATAAAAAAAAATTGACTTGAAAGAGACATTGTTTTTACTCTAAAACCCTTTCCCAATCATCTAACATCCTTGAGACACATCACCGCCATTTTTTTTCTACGGTTATTTTGCTGATAATTATAATATTATCGCTGAAGATAATTTATCACCAATCAGGATCGGTAAAAAAAAATCGCTGCTGTTAATTTATCAGTGTCGATAACTTATCGTCAAAGTTATCGCGGTCGGTAATTAGTGCGGATCAGAACCCACTTTTTTGACTTGGCCGGTATTGCAGAGTGATTCAGAACCGGCCCTGCTTATCTACTTATATTTCTGCAATGATCTTGAAATTTTGTCTAAAAAATGGTATAATTTATAAATTGCAAAATTCAAGTAATTGCCTCTTTTTCCAATTTTTTGATTCTGCCAAAAAAATGGCTTGACCGATTTTCCTGAAAATCTAATCAGTTCTAAGTTACGTAATTACGCGTCGAATTCAATTAGTCCCACATCGATATAATTTTTTGTTCTCGAGATAATCGAGGCGAAAAATAATTCCGAACGCACGTACGAACATACGAACATACGCACATACGCACAAACGCACATACGCACATACGTACATACACACACACAGACGTCCACGTAAAAACTATCGTATTCAACTCTGGGGACCTTAAAACGTGGAGATATGTCAAAATTAGCGATTCGCAAAATCGGACCCATTACTTTAACTTCCCACTGGGAAGTTAACAACTGTTTGATAGTGGGTAGGTCGGATAAATTTAGATTTTTCTTTTCACAGCAATTATCAGTGGTTATGTTTAAGGGTAAAATGTTCATTGTATAATTACTTGTATATGAACTCTCTGCAGTGAGTAACGTAGCAGGGGTGTAAGCTCTACAATGAGGATTCAATTCGAAAATTCCTGTACCTTGAAGGTTTATGTCGAATACACTTGTATTTTGGCATGGAATTGATATTGAAATCGTTGCTGGTAGGACGTACATCCAAATGTTTTTGTCAATTAATTTGTACCATTTTTCGTCGGAGATATGAATCATTCTAATATCGCATGTTTTAGGAATAGTTTTTACGGGTGATAATAATTCTACTTCACATGGAGTAGGAGGAAACATTGAGTATATAGGATAGGCAAGTTTACATATATAGAAGGAAGATTCAGCCTTTTTGCAATATGACAAATTTTCAATCAAAGAGTATTGTGTTTTTGTTTCGGATATGATGAGATACTTATAAGCTGGTTGAATGAATAGATAATTGTTAAGATTTTGTAGGCAAGGAAAAGGAATAAGGTTATACAGTACATAATTTGTATCTCTTATTAATGGAATGTTAATAATAAATACGAGTTTGTAGTCAGCAAAATAAGCTTGTAAAGTAATGAGATTAATCAAAGAATGAGCATTTGAGACATCTAGTTGATGAGGATAGTGACATCTCGGAGGTAGCTGTGCGATAGTTTTCTTTAATTCTAAAATAAGTTGGGCTGGACTGATTATTTTAGGATACAAAACATTGTTTTTTGCAAATAAAATAGCGTTCAGTCGTGTTGTTAATTTATGACGTATTTCATTGAATAGGAGAAATAGATAGGAGGGATGACTTTCGATTTTGTCTTTTATTTCAGAGTGATGTATTTGTTGAGATTAATTAACCAGATACTGGTGTAGTGTATCGATATTGTCATTTAAAATTTTTTGACTTTTTCGGAAATTCGTAATTGTTTCATTAAAATTTGTTATCATCGTGCTAACTACCTGGACTTGAGCTTTTAATAGTTGTGACAATTGATGTTCATCTTCTTGAACTTGAGAAATTACTTTGTTATAATATTCTGCGTCGTCGTTGTCAAGGTTCCTGGTGAACCAACCGCGCTTGATTCTATTTGTGCCTAAGAGGTGTTTTATGTTGTATTCCCAATGACTGGACGATATTTTATTTAAACCTATTCGTTTATTGTAAAGTAAATAAGTACACGATATTAAACTTCTTAAAAATTATAAGTATATAGGTAAGGTATATAACATTTACTTCTGTTTCTAATTTATGTAATTCTGGAGCTGAATGATCCAGAAGTGATAAGGTTGTTCGGTAAGAATATAATGGGTGAGATTCACAAAAAGATTTTGTTTAAAATAACGATATTATATTGTTACATTAAAACCATTCTTTTATTTTTAATAAAATGATGAAGCTAAGACCAAAATTTTTAACCATGGTTAAAAATTGTACTAAATGGTAAAAATTATACTAAATATATTGCAATATATTTAGTATAAGGTTTTCGTTGAGGGTTTTTTTCAAGTACTCTCATGTATACTTAAGTATCAGCTTACATTCATCTGTTGATACTTTTATTACTTTCATGATGATTGTACCAGCACATGACTCTATGATCGACGCATAATCAGGACAAAGAAAGAGACGTTTGGTTTTCCATCAAAGATATCTTACAGAAAAAACGAGTCAGTCTATCAAAAAGTTCCAACGAGTGCACTGTGTCGTTGCAATTAAACAAATTTGTGGTGTGGTAAATCCAAATTCGAATTAAGCCGCTTATTTTCTTTTTCATTGCTATTTGGTCAATTGCAATAAATCTTATTGCTGGATTCAATCTTCAACTAAGTTGTATCCCAGATAGACAAATTCCGGATTATTTACTTCATATTTCTACCAATTTCATATCATAATATGTACCTTATAAGCATACCTTGTGCCTGATCTATAGTATTTCAAATAGATATAATTTAATGACGGAATTGAAATACGAAATAAAATGGAAATATTAAGATACTTAATGCGACAAATAAACTACTGTCTAATTTGAATCAAATTAACAGCAAACGATGGATTCTTATATTTAAGTAAATTTGATGTAAACTTTCTGTCATTTTACATCTCATACTAAATTCTGTGTAGCGCTAACGTTGGTGTAAATTTGATGGAAATTTATCAGCATAAGACAAGCATTCATTGCGTTCGCGTTGGAATCAGGATGGTAGCAAGATTTATTTTAGAATTTTAATTATAGGTTTTTTTTAATTTATTATTAAATGCTGAAATAAATTAATACAAATACAGTATGCTTTTTTTATACAACTCGTATATTAAAATTTATTCATCATCAGTGTCACTTTCATCGCTTTCAATTCTTGTGTCACTCTCATCAGTATTGTTAACATTCTCTGCATCCTGTGAGTTGTTTTCCTGGGCACGGCTCGTGCTCGGTCCATCCTCTACGCTTGGAAAACGTTGCAACTCTTCTTCACGCATACGCTGACGTGATCCTGACTTATTTTTTTTTTTCAGCGTTTCGCGCATTTAGAGCTATTTGTGATTTTTCAGAACTGCCTGACAATCAGCCTTCTATTCTCGTGAAGTGAATGATCCAACATTAGGATTTTTCTTTACAGCATCTAATTTAAAGAATAATGTTAATGATAAGTGAAACAAATATATATATATGTATTTACGGATAAAATAAACTTACCATAAAAAATGCTCAATAATCGAGTTTTGTATAACGGCGTTTTCCCGGTGACATTGCCTTTAGTTTTGCCGGTCCATGTGAAATTTTCAGCGAATTCAGGGGTCATGGCAATCTGAATATATGATTGCAATGTATCTCGTAGATTCCTTGAAATATTAGATGAGCTTTCTGTAAAAAAATTTGAATCAGTTCTGTCGTCTTTTTTCAATCTTTCGTTCTAAATCATATTAATGTAGTTAATTTATCTCACCAAAGAATCATGCATGGATTTTGAAACTTTCTCAAAATTGTCGAATTGCTCCTTTGTTTTCATTGAAAAACCTGGTGGTGGTTGTGTAACATCTATTTTCTTTTTTATTGTTTTTAGCATTTTCAGAATTGTCTAACTTTTTAATTAAAGTTTCAACTACGAGTGTTAAACGTTGATTGGACTCTCTACAATGAAATCATCATATGAAAATGCGGATAATTCTACCATTTCATATAGAATGATAAAAAAAAATTTATCGAACTTTTTACCTCACGTCATGAAGCTCATGAAGCACTCGATTTTCGAAGTCACTCCGCGCATTGGGATATACAGGTGGTCGGTAGTAGGTATTATTTGATTGAGCTGATTGAAGTTCCGTATATGTTTGTTTGACATTAATCGAAAATATTTGAAGTGAAGACCCTTATATTGTACTATATTTAAATGCTCATAGTTTTGCGGTACTGGTCCATCTTTGTGTTTATGTAATGGTTTAATCTGTGATTTCTTAGGTATTTTTTCTGAAAGAAACTCTTGTTCTGTTAGACGATTTCGTAGTTGCTGTAATAAATGTTTAGGTTCTCGTAAAAATTTTCTGAAAAATGTCGTATTGTCCTCGTAAGGAAATGCAGAGTACGTATTTAAATTGCTAAATTTGCGAACATCATCTACAACGTGCAGCAAACAATGGATATTATATGAAAGGAAGGTTGGTCCATAAATTTCTGCACAACATTCAACGTAGACTTTCAACGCAATATGAGCGTATTCCAAATTAGCTTCACTCGGACATGATACTAATAAAGTTCGACAAGCTGTATGTAGCAACAGGAAATGATCATAAGCATCTCCTTTTAAGATTTTATGAAAAACAACTGGACCAGTATATAATAGTAATTGTCTAAATTCAGTGGCTTTATAATACGGATAATCTTCGATAGATCGTGGTCTTCGAGAAAATTCATAAGGGCAATACGATTGTATCATCAATAGTCTGCTCGATATCATCTTGACTTGAGGTTTGGCTAAACTTTGAAAAGAATATTTATTATCTATTATTGCAGCTAAAAATTTTTTCACAACCCCCAAGCAAGTGAGGTGCATGTATTCAAACGGAACATCAGTGACCAAGTTCAATCCAAAATACTTCAGAGCAGATTCATTGTTCGGGAGATGATGCTGTTTATCGGTTCTATTCGTGTATTCTTCGTTGGTTCATGCTTCATTCGAAATTTGCAAAAAACACATCGTTCGATTAATTGACTGTCCAACGACTTTACATTTAGAGCATGGTTTCGATGAATTGTGTCCTCGATGATTGAGAACAAAGGCACGTGCTGGAGCATCTGCTATTAAACCTCGGATATGAATTGGAATCAATTTATTATCATATTTTATTCCATGAGACGCACATCTCATTCTATATTCATTGATGAAATATTTAAAAAATTCTATAGAATTATTAGGTTTTTTGTTACCTAAATATACGCCGATGATACCTGGTTTATCATCTGCAACATTTACAATTCGAAATTGTATCGGCCAAATTTGAGTGTGACTGCTACGATGAGGTGACATTCCATCTGTGTGAATATCAATAATTAAAAAATCTACACTTGTCGAATTTGGATTATTACTGAGTTTCTTTATTATCTCCTTCTCCAATCCTATATGATAATATTCATCAGATCCCATTCGTATTGTTTTAAGAGGTTTTCGAGGCGTTTTTAAAAGAGTTTTCGTTGCTTGAGGTAGGGTCACAAAACATGAATGCGTACGTAAAATTGCTAATATTTGATCACCTTGAGAATGACTTACATTAGCACTGATGAATATTGAAGCAAGCTTACTTTGAAATTGATCTAATGAAGATTCTGCAAATGTTTCTTTATCATCTGTATTATTAGAGTCACTACAATCACTTGATGATAGTTCTTCATCAGTATAATATTCATTGGTATCATTAAAATCATCATCGCTTTCGGTATTTGTTCCTTCGTCAGGAAGTCGAGTAAGTGAGTAAGACACAATATTATTATCTGAATGATTATAAAGAACATTGACATTGGTTACCGATGTATCGAAGGTATTAGGCTGATAATTATTTTCACTAATTAAATCGGAAGTGGCTGAAGTACTAGGTTGTAAATTACTTTCACTGATTACACTTAAAGTTGATGAGACACTCAATTGATGATCATTTACGTTAATTGAACTGGAAGTTGTGGCAGTTTGAGGATCATTTCTTGAATAAAAAAATTTTCTTTGATTTTTCATGTATATTTCTTTCTTCTTCTTTTCTTTCAAATAATGTTGTTGTATCGTAGCTGGACTGAGTACATTTTTTGGTTTTTTCTTCCATCGAGAACGAATCATTAAGAGATTGGATAATATAAAAAGAATAATCAGAATGATTTCAAACATCTTTGTCCTGAAAATACAATTTGGATAAACAGCCAATAATCTCTTATTTAGGTTGTAATAATACACATAAAAATAAATATAATTATGAAACAATTAGATTTCAATTATTTCACAATAGAAAAAACAATAACGATTGTTGATATCCTAACCGGAAGATGTTTCAAAATAATATGTAACTATCAACAAGTTTAAAAATACGCACTGATTAATTGTCATAATAGTTTAAATTAAATAAATTAACTTACCTAAACTTTGTAAAATATATTCCAAAACAATGTCACCAAAGCACTTATCACTTTATATTATTCAACAAATTTCTAATGGCACGTTAAAAAATATACAATCCTTTGTTGAGCTGTTAACGAAAGTAACTGCCATTTTGAGAAGAATCCGAATTAATACGAAGACACCCGATCATCCGAAAATTTTTACGGACAACGTATTATTCAAGATTAGCATATATTTCTTTCAAATTTACATGAAATTTACAGCATATGAAGCATTCATTATTTTATTATAATTTACTATCATATTTATGAGATATGTAGTTGAAACATTTGTTACATTCGGTTAGTGTAACTTATGCAACAAAATTGATGGAAAAAATATTGAATGAGTTGGTATATCGTAATGCCTTCAATTTTTCAGCATAATTTTAGATCATTTTTACGACTTATAAAGCGTCTATCTAGTCAGCATCTTATGAGCGCGATGAATGTAATAATATTGGTTTCAAAAATAGTAAACAAGTTTATACTTCACATGATGAAAAGTTTAACATATAAATTGATATAAACTTGGCAGAAATTTGAAGTAAATTTGTTTAATTAATTAAAATGTATAGCAAATTATTATAAAATTGCTAGAAACAGTTGAATGCAATTGCCAACTAGATCTCATAATCATAACATTGCCAATACAGCTAACATTCACAATAATGAAAATTTTGTAAATAATGATCATGATGAGGATTATTCGAAAAGGATATGACAGAAGTCCTTCGATCCTACAAGCAAAGTGCTCGGAATGTCCGAAGACCAGGAAGAAATGAAGGAGTTCGTTCCCGTAAAAAATAAAAAGCACAAGAATTACTCAGAAATGATGACAGTGAATGACTATTTTGTGATTTATAACTATACTTATAAATACTTAGATACACATTTTTTTTATATTAATTATTAAGTGATATGAGTTTTTAACCTTAAGTTTGAAAATTCTTTTCTATTTGAATATTATTTTACGTTACATAATAATCAATGTTAGTTTTTAAAAAAATTATCATGATCAAGAAATTTGAATAATAATTATAATACATTATAGTACTTTGAAGTACTTTACATTGTATTTGACCAACTGGTTATAGTGCGATTTATTAACATATTTAATATTAGTCAATAAATAGTAAAATGATTTCTAATTTAGTGGAATATTTTTTAATCGTTATTATAATGATTCTTACGAGCACCATGATTATATGTATTTGATAATAATTGATTAAAAATTTGTAATTATAAATTTATTTAGTAAAAATTTTTAAATATGTACAAAATTTATTCAATGTACTTTCAAAACATTTTTACTATATAGATGTACAATTAAGGAGGTTGTTTACGAAAAAAAAAAGTCCTATAGTTATGAAATTTTAGTATGATGATTATGAGTAATAATTACACCTGTATTTACCAGAAAATTGATTTTGTCTGTTTAGTTTCTGAGAAATTAAAATTCAAAATTGGCTTTTTTAACATTGACTCTTATGGACAGTTCATTAAAATCCTGCATTATTTTATATTTATTATGAATAAAAAAGTTCTACCGCAATAAAAAACTATTCATATTACGTAAAAAACTGTTTTAAAAAGTTATGCAAAATTATAAGAATTTTGCCTGTCTCGTTTGTGAGAAATAAATAAATTAGTAAATAATAAATGATTTTTTCCACTTCTTTCTTATAAACAGTATAGACACGTGGCAACATCGCATTACACACACGAAAAAGATTACTATACATTTACATACGCATACTATCAATGAAGTTTGCTATAGCCATTTTTGTTTTGAATTCGTTTACATTCAAATAAATGTTCTAATCAGCTTCGTTCAATAATTTGAATAAATACATAAATGTACCCAAATGAGATCAGGAAGTGGTTATTAAATAATAATAATATAATACTTTCTACAAATATTATTTTTTAAGATATTAATTTTATTTATGCTTCTAGCACTTATAACTTTTCTATAGAGATATTTTAAATTAAACATTCTTATAATATATTGCTTCATTTAACGTCAATAAATAATTTTTTTATATAATAAAATTAAACTCTAATATCACGAAAAATTATTGCAACGCTTGTTTTAAATGACTTAAAATGTCTATTAAATTATTTTTGGTTCGAATTACTTTTTTTCCATCACGCCCTTCTTTTTTTAACAATTCTATCGTTGTTTGTTTACTTACACAATATGAATCTACTAGATTGGCATAAGAAATAGTTGCGTTTGCCATCCTAGTACGAATAAATTTGGAAATGCAATACTGCAGCGGTTCCAATGACTGAAAATTTTCATGAAATTTTACAGATGCTTGGAAATTTTTTTTGTTAATTAGTATTTCATCAACGTTTAAATCATGTGACACAATATTTTGTAATAATATTACATCGTAAATCGCATCATGTGCTTTCCTTGTACTTAGAGAAAAATTCTTTCCTGCTAAGCTTAACAAACTACAATCAGCACCTGGATATTTATTTCGAAAAAGTTTCATAGTATCTCCAAAACTGTCAACTACTTTTATAAACTCTTCTTGAAGAGATACTTTATTTATAATATTAACTAATCGTGGTCCATCGAAAGAAAAACAATTATGTGCTATTAAAACACACGGTTTGCCGAGATCAGTCAGAAATGTTAATAATTCGTGAAGCACTACGCGAAGAGGCTGTGATGAAACCTTATTGCCATGTAAATATAAATTACAACCTTCATTGGTTAAACCATGTACATTAGACGCTCTTGAAGGGATTACTTGCGTTGGTGTAATGTATTTCTGAAATGATGCATTTCCACATTTTACGGCGATTTGCAATACGTCACAATCTAATTGAAAACCTGATGTTTCCAAGTCAAAAAACACGATTGCCAGTGATTCATGAGAAAAATTGATATCTAATGATAGCTGAAGTAAGTTGGAAGTAAAGGTTTGACTTAGGTTTGAATTAGGTTTGACTTCAACACAGGACGTAGTCAATAAATCAATGTGACTTTGATATGTATCACCTTCTGTACGCTCTTTGGCGTTACGGAGTTGATTACGTTTTTTCTTCAAAAGTTGTCGTCTAGCCTTAAAACTCGGCTGTTTTGCTTTAATGGATCTAAGCTGGAAAGATTTTTTGGATCGTTCAATGTGTTTTGATAAATATGATCCAGGACTTAATTTCATTTTGGTAAAAACATCTTGTACGTATTGTTGACGACAGTTTTTTTTGGCTCACTGTGCACGCAAATCTATAGTCCGCTGATTCCGAAGTGCTATAACATATTGCTTTGGGAGCTTTACGGGACATCATTGAGTTCAAGCTCTCATTTGCTTGAGTTGACGCAGCACACGAAAATTTTTCAGCGTTTTGAGCTAACTTATTGAACGTTTCACATATTTTTTAAACAAAACTTCATTTTTAAAATCTTTGTGGAATAACACAGAATGCTTATAATTTTCAGGGTCCTTTAAATATCCACACCAGTTACCACAATTTTCATGAATGTCAAATGCGTGGTATGGAATGTTTCTAATAGCAGCAGCCATATTCTTGGTATTTCCTTCATTTTGAGCAACAGAATAGGTGTAACAACGATGCAAATAATTTATTGCATCACCCGTCAATCCATTTATATCTTTATTATTTGCAGTTTTGTACAATAAATTTTTAACGCCTTTTGATACGTGATTCCGATCTGACTGTTTTACAACAGTATGATCAGTGGCATTTCTAACTGCACAAATACTAGAACTATCGTTGTCACTAATAAAAACTCCAATTTCAGAATTACTGCTCTTCAAAATTTCACTTTTTGCCGCTAACTGTGCTGCTGCATGAGCCTCCATAGCTTTGGCAGTGCCATGAAAGTTTAGCCGACAATCATGTGAATTTTTAGCATAACCTAACTCACACTTGCGACATTTTCTGCTTGTTGTAATATAATCTATTACGAGGCCGGAAGAAGCACCAATCATTGTAGCGTATCCGTTAAGACTGTCATATTGCAACCCATTCCCTCTTTTACTCCAACCCATATCGAAACATACAAATAAACGGAGTAAAGTATCAGAAGTGATTGATGCAGGATTGAACACTGGAATTGGTAACGGATTTGTTTCTTCCAAACCATTTTCTTCGCGTATTACCGATTCTTCCAAGTGATGAGTTGTTGAAGTAGTTAACTCCATTATTTCAAAATTAGATTTGGTCGTAGCAGTAATTAATGATGATGATGGCAATGAATTTAGCGCACACGTTTTATCACTGTCTGAAGAAGATATTATAATTTCAGAATGTTCTGGGATTTTTATTTCATTTAATATGAATGTTTCCGACTTATCAGATGTTGAAGAAGGATTTACTTCCATAAGTTCAATAGCAGCATCACATTCAGCCGAAATGGTGGGTAAATGAAAACAAGTTTCTTCTTTTTGAGGAACTAAAAAATCACTCCTTCGCAAGTCTTCTGGCCTAAATAAATAAGTCAAAAAATTTCAAGTTATTGAAGAAAAATAAATCAGGATAAAATTGTAAATATTAGGAATAAGATGAAAACAAGTTTTCTATATTAATGTTTTGTATATATTGTATAATAATGTTTTGTATAATAATAGTATAAAATTCTTATTTATAATTCTTGTATTTTAAGAGACTGAAAATACGAAAAAAATTATTCATATATTATATTTTAAGGAAAAATTTTAATTTTCCTCACATCAATTCATTTTTTAGACTTGAAAAAGATACAAAATTCATTCAATAATTATGTTCAGTAATTATGTACATATATATGTATATATGAGTCAATTTCTTTGACCAAAAAACTTACAATTTTTCTTGCAAATTCTCTAAATTTTTAATAGTTAAAGCTCGTTCCAAGGCGACTGCTTTTTTACAGCTTTCCTTTGCAATAATCTCAACAACAGGCCCAACTTCTCTTTCAAGTTTTTTAAATGTTCTTGATGACATTGTCGGAATGTTCATTGTTTGAAATAAACTAGTGGTTGATGAAAAACCTAATCCAGCGTGCAAAGTACCTAATAACAGTGACAATAAAACACAACATTTCATTATAATACTTAAAAAAAAACCCCATGTTTTCATTCACTTTTTTAATTTAAAGAAATCACTTATGACAATAATACTTATTGGACAATAAATAAGAAAAAAATAAATATCAATTACCCATGGCTAGTTTAGTGTTGACATCAAATACTGGCTGTTTCTGATAATTATCATGTGATTTTCCAGTTGGGATTTTGTTTATACCAAGACACTCACGACAACGTATTAAAAATATTGAACCCAAACCATTTCTATGTTCATTTTCAACGTCATCAAGTGATAGGAGTTGTTTACAGAAAACACAGTGCATATGTTTCCTCATAACCTCATATTCTATAATTCTTCGACCTTCCACTTCATATTTGGCTCTATCACTAATGCTTGATTTACTATTCATTTTACCTCCTTCAACTTGTCTCAATCTTGCTTTGTATTGTTTCTCAGTACAAAGTTTACCTTTCCAGCGATATTTAGATATTTTGGAAACTTTTTCACTTGACATAATTGCACAGGTTAGATCACTCAACATCAGAGAATACGAAAGCTTGCCAACAGTAGATCCGTAAAAAAAACTTATTGCGATGTTGCCACGTTTGACGCGTTTTAGATTCAATTGAAAAATTAATTATTAAGCCCTTATATATATCATTAGAAGTATTGAATGAACTATATACATAATTATATTAAAAATGAAAATTTGTGATAAATTTTCAATCACTAAAAACTATTTTGAAAAAATAAAGAATTATTGTTATGCGATTGGTAACTACGACCGGACTCTATGTATAAGCATAGGCGTTCCCCTCTCGCTCTGCGCCCCGCAAAGACGTACACAACCTCCTTAATAAATTTTTATCAATTATTATTAATTTTCAATTTTATTCCTAAATCTCAATTTTCTATCATCATATTATTAATTACAGTTTATATAAATATGACAACAAATATTGCCGATTTTAATGTTGTAAATTTCAACTTCATATGTTCCTCATGCGTTTCCTACATTTCAATCTTTTCAATAATACGTCTTATTTACGTATATGATGAAAGTAAATGAATTTACAAAGAATTGTCTTTTATCCTAATATTCATTTAACTTCATATAATGATGTGAATATGATTCAAATATTTTCATTCACAAGCCAAACAACCTTTACGCATATGATGATGATACGAATCATCAACTTGAAGTAAATGTGATGTAAATGTGGCTATCGGGGAAGTAACATACCCAGATAGACTTGTGGGATTATCATAGATTAATCTATGAAATTTCTTTATTGTTTGAATCAAGCCCATCAACTACGTAAACAGCCACATTCTCAAGTGCTGAGATTTTCTCAAATCTCAATGATTTCCAGATAGGAACTACTGGCTAAACTGGTTGATATGAAACATTCTAGACGATCAAGTTTTGTTATTGATTTTCAATTGGCAATCAAGTGAGTCTCTGATCACATGTCTATTGGAAGATTCAGCATGAATCTTCACGAAGTTTATTTAACACTTCTGCTGACAGAACCACTTGATTCTGTGTCTAATTTTGGGCATACGTTTCACTCTCTGAGAAAATACCAATTTTTATACTATAGTCTCACTTAGAGATGATTCAACTAATAGTATCTTTTTATCGATGTTTGTGATATCTAGGTAGGTTACTACACTGTAAAAAATAATTCCTGATGACAAACCACCCCGATAGACAGGTTTACATCATATTTGAAGCAAATTTACAACAATTTAGATCATTGAATGCTTAAATAGTATGCTTCTTATAATTCATTATTTGTCGTGAAGATTTACATCATATATGAATAAAAATTGAATTACCCAAGATCTTCACAACTTTTGATCATACAAAAACGAATATAATTTTTATATAATTTTTATCAAATTTGAAACATATTATTGTTAAGAAATTTTTAGTTTATATTTAAATCATATTTAAATCACGTAGTGATGCACCAATTTAAATCATATTTTGATCATATTTAAGGGATTTAGTGATGCACTTATTTAAATCATATTTTGATCATCTTTAAGTCATGAATATTATTCATATCGTGATCTAAATATGAATTGAAATGTATTTTAAGGAATAATTTTTGGTTTTATTAATGGAAAGATTAAATTAGGAAAATATTAATTTTCATTTATAATTAATTTCAATACATTATAAAAACTCAAAAACACTCTCTAAAAATATGAAAATGAAATAATGATATATATTATTTATTAATTATTTAATTTTCCTTGCTGTCGCTTCTTCTTCTCTTCCAAGCAATTCAGCAAGTTCATCGTTTGGACGTATCTTCTTTACGTAATTGAGGAAGTTTTCTAATTGCCTCTATAAAAAAGAATGATTTCTACAAATATAATATATAAATATAAATATAATATAATTGTAAACAAATAATTTGAAAACATATTTTTATAAAAATTTTTTTTACTTACCGGTAAAATTAACCACTTTTTGTAGTAATGCGTTGAAATAATTCTTCTGTATTGAATGTTATAAAATTTTTTCACAGAACAATATTCAAACTCACTATTAATCACTGTGTTTTCACCAACTAGCAAGGATTTATCCAGTTTTTTAATATTTATTAATAAATACAGACAAGAAATAATTTTTGTAGCAATAAATTATTTAAAGAATCGCCAAATAACACGCAGTGATCACTGTGAACTGTCAAGACAAACTGGCAGACATATTGTCTTAAGGGTGAAGAAAATATTTATTCAGGAAAGGCGTACTGCAAAGGACAAAGAAAATCTTGTATACAGTATCACATATAAACAAAAAAAATTTTATGATACTTTCAGTGCATCAGGCATCAATACATATTTCGTAGAAACTTAAGTATACTAGCCGTTACTTTATGGCATATGGTCTATTTTGTTTATAACTTAACATCATATTTACAGCAACAACATTACCAAATTCCTCAATATAAATTGATGCTCGTCTATGCAGCAATATTTATGGAACAGTTTGTAAATATATTTATATATTGTAAATGAATTTATTTCCATCATTGTTAACCGTAAATGTTATGTACATTAAATGTAAACTTCATAACACACCATAATGACTGAAATTTTTGTAAACTAGCTTACAACATATTTACAGCAAGAGGATGTTCAAAGATTGAAACATTCTATGAGTATTTTACGTACGGCAATATTTGTTTAATAATTAACAAAAAAATTTCATATCTTTTGTGATAACATATTTACATCATATTGAGATAAAAAGTTTTTGTAAATATTCTGTAAATCTTATGATGCTCAAAAATGATGCAAATTTTGTATCACGATTTTACATCATATTTACCACAGAGATACTTTCAAAGATTTATATACTAGAAAAAGTGCAGTGTATGAATAAACATTGATGCAAGAAACTGTAAATATGTTTAAGCATTCTTAAAATTCAATAATTACATCACGACTACTCAATAATTATTTATAAATTTGACACAACTTTTTATTCTGAAATGTGTTTACAAAAATTTAATGAAAAATTAAAAAAAATATTTTTTCATCATTGTATGATATCATTCCTGTCTATCGGGGCAGATTCATTTGGCTCAAGTACTCCGTTCGTTTGAATACAGCCAAATGCGCGAACTATTTGAGTCTACTGCGCTGTACGTTTGACAATTTTGTTTATTCCAAATGAAAGTTTCTTGAGTGAAGAGACTGATTAGTTAGAGCTAAGTCTATAGTTCTTGACCCAATCGAGAAGTTAATTTAATGTAACGAAAATAAAAATTATTTTGAAGCCATTAATGCTTTTGAGATAATAATAGGTATTATTCTTTATAACTTCACTTAAGTTTCACTTAAATTGAATATTTAGGTGATTGAAAGTATGTATTTTCAGTGGACTGAAAATTTTATTAAATGAAGTAAATTTTAATGTTGAAAGAAATATTTACTCAATTAACAGAAACTATTTTCGCAATTATTATAAAAAAAAATCGATTTATCTCAGGTTGTTTTTAAGTATTCATGCAAAGAAAATAGTGAGCTAGATAAAATATTATATACAATTTGAATAAAACGAACAATCAGTTGACTAGAATGATTATTACTTTTACAGTACATCTCAGATCAATTCATGAAAAATATTTTTATGTCCATAGAACTGTTTTTTATGTTATATCAACAGCAAAAATAGTTTAATTTAATCGGAGATGTAATTCTATAAAAGTAGAATAATAGTTTTGAAAAAATGTTTTAAAATTGTACTCTAATCAACCTCAGATTTAGTACAATACAATTATTATTTAGTATAAGTGTGAGGACTATTAAGTTCAATTTATTTATAATTTTGTTAAAATATGAAATTATACTTAATTACGAAAATTTCATTCGGTTGGAAGAAGCTTATATTATTTTATTGAAAATTTATTAAAGGTTGATTATATGAAGTATAAATGAAAAAATTTATAAATGTATTATCTGTTCATCTACTTTATATATTAATCAGTTTGGTTTAATTGTTACAACTACAATTAACAAAAACTTTTTTTAATCTTATATCTAAAGAATACATATGAACTTACATAAATTTTTAACTCAACAAATGATATAATTTTGTCCATTTGCGATTGCATATTCATCTCTCGGGATTGGATCACTTAAATTCCGGTGGCTCAAAAAACTCCACATTTCTGTGGTAATAATTCTGTTAGCATGATAATGTTTTTCAAAATTAACATCTAACGATGAAATTAAGAACGTTACATTATCTCCATCTCCTAAAATATACTTAATTTTACCAAATTTATTTACTTTATTAGTTTTTAAGATCATATTTTTTATATACTTAATACTATTGACTATAGCCCAAGAAGTAATAACAAATGAACCACTTAAATCAAAGTTGGTGTTTGTATCATTAACCAAATAATGTTCATTTAAATTTGTTATTTTAGTTTCGATTGATGGACCGATAGAAATAACACATTTTTCAAAACCTTTTTGAGAAAGAAATCTTTCATTTAAAATAAACTGATTCATAAATGCGAGACTATAACAGATATTTTTTCTATTTTTAATAATTTGAGCGTGATGATAAAAATCACGATGATTCGCTTCAAATCGCATGCAGCTCGTGGAGGAACGGCAAAAGGTAATACTAATGTTTCAGCAAAACGTTTGGCATCTGTTATGGAACATTTCAATAAATCATCGTAGACATAAGGAAAGATAAGAGAATAGTTATTTTCACTTACACAAATTAGTATTTTCATCATCAATTATATTTAACACTTTTTGAACGTCTGTATAATTTTTTTTTTTCTAATAGTTTGATCAAACACTTTTGTGACGAAACATTCCCAATGCTCATAGAATTTTGATTCAGAGGTTGTATACAGCTCACAAAAATCCATATTTACTAAACGAAAATCATGATTTGGATCTTTTAGCGCTGGATACTTGTTTAGATAGTCGAAGACATTTCCATTTGATTTCATTAATATATCATTACGAGCTTTAGCTGTTATATTCCAATGATGATCAATTAGTGTAAAATCACGATTATGATCCAACCATACCAAACTTTAAGCTACGTCTTCAGCTGAAACAATAGTAATGTTTTATTCCATCTAACATTTAGTATATACATACATATGTACGTGTGAAACATGTTACTAAAAAAAGTTTACCGAGTGGTTCAATTTCGTCTTCACCTGTATCTTTAGATTGGTCTTCGCCTCTAACTGTACCTGTCAATTGGGCAAATAAAGATTTGCGATTTTTAATTTCATCATACAATCTGCCACCAGGTTTCTTAGATTTTTTGTTTTTGCAAAGCCTTTAAGGAATTCCTGGTCGAAAATACGTCGTTGAATCTTCAGATGGGAACCATTTTTTAATTTGGTTTGTTAAATCGATATAATCTTGCGTTGCAAACTTCCCAGTAAACACTGAATATAACAGCAATATAACACAAAGGTAACAATATGTAACAAGTTATAAAACGAAAAGTTACATATATGTTATATAACTGTAATATATTGTCATAGTAACAAGTTTATATTGCAGATGTCACACCCATGTGACGTTGTAGCTATATAACGTAGTTATCTAATGGCAATATAATTAGCGTTACATGCATGTTTTATCCATGTTATATAATACTGTTATACTAGTAGTATATATTTTTTGTTATTTAATGTTATGTTTCTATGATATAACACTGTAATCTCTATGTTATATTACATTTGTTATGCAACTGTTATTTAAATGTTACATAACATATTTCTACTAATTTTAGGTAACATTTGTTGCATACGCGCAATGTTCTTGTAATGCAACATCGCCACATCGATTTTACATACGTTCTTTGTATCGACAGCATATTTTACAGATGTAACATTACAAAATTCTGGTTATAGTTGCTTTTCTTTTCAATGTGTAGATAAACTGAGATTGATAGCAAATCAGGGTAGTTGTCTCTAAGCTATAAGGATATTTTACAGTTCAAGAACTATTTGTGTACCTAAATTGTCAGATAATTTCTCGTTCACTTCAGTATTGACTACGTGTATTTAATGCTCAGAAAATAAGGATTTTTTGATCAATTTGTTTAACCTAAGACATTTACAAAATGTTTTGTAATCTCAAAAATGAATAAATCTCAATTAAAAATAAATAGAAGACATTATATATAATAATTATTATATAATAGCTAAAATGAACTATAATTCACACAATTATTCTAATTTTTCTATATATTTATACATGTTACTAAAATATATGTTGTTATGGGCCTATTTTCAATTTGGGAATTAAGTATCAGAATAGCCTAGTGGGTAAAAACGTAGGTTTAAGGTAGTTCTAGCTGGATTCATGACTAAAAATTTTTACTTTTGTCATAAACAATAATTCATGCCCCTGGTATTTATTGATTAAAAATTGTACTTAAAAGTATCTACTATTAGAATATATTTTCTATATGTCAGGCTGTAAGGGATGTTTATACTGGAAAGTCAAATTTTTCTTCAGAAGTCAAAAAATTGAGTGATGATACCAACACTAAGTTAATACTTGGTAAGCATAATTCATAATTTAAACTTTAATAAATCCATTTTTTTGGTTAATAAAACGTTAGTTTTTGGTGACATATGGCATAGAATATCCTTTCTTCTAAATTTTTTTAAAGGAGCTGTCCATGCTGGGATTGGCTGCACTTCTTTAAACAAGCTCTTATCTTGTTTAAACTGCCCAACTGTAGGGTAGGTGATCCGGTTTTGGCCATTTTAAGAATTTTGTCGACTTTGAAGCTTTCTTAACTTATAGTTTTTGTTATCACGAACATATTTCTTGTAAAAAGTCATTTAACATATATTAACCTTGCCTAAGAAAACCCTTTTTTTAAAAAACATCCAATAGAAAAATAATTGTATAAAAAAGAAAAAAAAAAAGGAGTTTGTGCCATTTTTGGCCAGATTTATGTCATTTCTGGCCACGGTCGTGTGCCAGTTCTGGCCATCAAAAAATAAAATCAGATGAAATCCAAGTAATCCCTTTGTGTTAAAAATTGAGTTTTTTCATGATATATTGGATATTTTTGTTTCGTATTTTAGTATATTGCAGACTTATTATCTAATTCCAAAATTTTATTTGAATGACACAAACACTTTTTCAAAAAACTCAATCTTTACCAATAAAGAGGGGTATGTTTACTCTGCAGCTGACTTGTACTTTTGATGACATTTTTTTTTAAATATTATCATGTAATTCTTTCTTATTACTAGCAATAAATATTGTATATTTATTTATTCAAAAATAGGAACTAGTTGTAGCTACCTAGGTACAGTCTTAGCTTCACATTAAAGAATACTTTCAGTACCCATTTTTGCAAACTATCTATGCAATAAAATAGAAAATTAAACTTCTACTTATCAATTTAATAAAACTATTCTTCTTATTAACTTTATTTTTGGATTTGGTGCATTTATAATAATAATTGTAGGTAATCATTTTTACTTTTTCTTTCTCCTAACTAATCATCATCATATAACCAATCATCAAAATCTACAACTTTGCCGTAGTCTCACCCATCATTATAATTTGTACTTAAAACTAATTTATTTACAAAATACAGACCTAGACAACGAAATCTATAATTGTTAGGTATTCGGCCGTAGAGTCTTAGGTTCAGTCTTAAGAAAATAAATATTGAGGTTTTATACATAAATGTTAGGCAAAAACTTTTCCATTTCAGTGACTTTGAAAAAGCCTCTGTTATTGAGCTTAGCAGGTGAATTCATAATTTCCACAATATCATTTATTTTATACCAAATTTTATCTGCTTTTTCTGGCCATCGGAAATTATTCTTTGTAGATAACACCATTGTGCTAATTTCATAAGAGCCTCTATCTTTATTTTCGACTCTTCCAGGAAAGTATTCTCCTTCATATTTAATAATAACATAGGATCCTACCTTTAAGTTCTCATCACACTTTTTAGTATTCACTGAGTTTGCTAACTGATTTAGAGGTAATTCTGACTCGGAACTTGTATTAGTCTCAGATCTTTTCCTATTTCTTTGTTTCAGATCTTTTTTTAGCATTTTCTTTCCTTTTTTTATTTTTTCACTATTCGAATCACTCAAGTCATTCCATTCACTTTCAGTGTGGCCGCCCTCACTGCTATCTTCAGAAGATGAAATTATTCTAGACACTTTTTTCTTTTTTGGTTTGATTTTTTTGGCTTGCTTACTTTTCTTAGATTTTTTTTTGTCTTTTCTTTCTTAGCTGCCTGCATAATATCCCTCCATTTATCCGACGTAATAACTGAAGGGACATATATTGCCTTCCTAGTATTTTTAGGTATTACTTTACCTGGGTATAATACACAATCTTATACTAAATTTCTCGCTGTTTGATGGACAACATGTGTTGATGTTGATTTACATTTGTTTTCGTCAGTGTCTGTGATATCCTGTTGATTACAGATTGCTACATTCTTTGAAGACATGTTTTTATTTAGTGTATCTCTATGATGACCACAACGCGGAGAGTCTTGAACATAGGTAACAGGATGGGCGGAA
Organism: Chelonus insularis; assembly: GCF_013357705.1. Lineage (NCBI taxonomy): Eukaryota > Metazoa > Arthropoda > Insecta > Hymenoptera > Braconidae > Chelonus > Chelonus insularis. Next base: position 707,233 of record NW_023276701.1, read on the forward strand.
GATGGACCAGGCTCTTCTAAGATCTTTCTTTCCACAAGAGAAGTATTGCATGAGTTGTCTTCAATGTCAGTTACGTTATCAATACACGTTTGATCCCTCGATATATCAAGAAGCGATGGCGAAGAAATTTCTTTGACAGCATTTTCAGAGTTATGAGATGCCAAGATAGGCAGCGACATTGTATCAGTATTTTCGTTTTTAAAAGCTAGCCATATATCATATAACATTGTTGCCTCCTTTTTGCCTTCCCAGTCTTTGCCAGAATTGAATGGAATATAAAAGTCTTTTAGTAAGTTTGAGTCAATTTTACTTTCCAGGTAAGAAATGTAGCTAGATTCAGAAATGGTAATTTCCCTGCGGCTTTCTATCGTTTTTTGGGTCACTGTTTTTTATAATTCTCTCGTAGTTAACAAATTCAGCACCAAATGGATATAAACCACACGTCTGAAATCCTGCTTTCACATTTTTTGCAAATTTATCTTTGTTATCAAGAAGTAAACTTTGTAGAGCTGATGGCAAAATAAATTTTGTAATTTCTTGTCCATCGTTTTCAATACGCCACTTTTTTACCAGCTGACGCCAATTCTGTTTTAAAGGATAAAACACAGCAACATCCAAAGGTTGTAACATATGAGTTGTGTTGGGGACAAGAGCGATTACGATAATACCATTTTCCCGACACAATTTGCTTAGCTGCATAGTCAAATGTGACTTGTGGCCATCAAGAAATAAGATCACTGGCATTTCTATCTCTTTTTCTTTTAGGTAAGGAATGAAGACGTTTGCCACATATTCGTAAAAAGACTCTCCAGTCATCCATCCTTTATCAGTTTTACCAACTCCCCATCCATTTGGTGCATCGTCAAGAACTTCAGTACTCATTCTTTTGTATTTGAAGATAGTTAAAGGAGGTGCATACTCACCAGCAGCATTTACAGTAAATAGGGTCGTTATATTTTCTTTGTCGCTGTTTTTTGATGTGTCGTAAACATGTTGTCCTTTTTCTGCTAACACAAGAGTTCCTTTTGGTGCGAGAAAGAAAGCAGTTTCATCACAATTCCACACTCGCGTAGGGTCTTCTAGAATCATTAAATTATCATCACCGAGTAACGACGAAATTTCCTTGAACCAGTTCCGAATTTTTTCCTCAGTAATTAAGGCACGAGCTTTATTAATATATTCGGCATGTTTTTGCCTCAAATCAGGATGCCTTGTTATAAATCCGTCAAACCAGAATCTTGAAGGTCTATTATTTATAAACGGTGTGTTAATTTAGCCTTTTACTACTATTTTCTTTACAGAATCTAGTAAACCTTCCTTGTTGATAGGAAACCCAGCACGAGCGCAATCTTTGATCCATATGACAAGTTCATTCTCTATATCACTTCCAAGAATAGCCTGGGGTCCTACATGTCCAGAAGTTTCAGGTGCTTTTCCAGAAATTTTATGTCGCAAAGTCGTTCGAGGTACATTAAAATCTCTACTAGCAGTGGAAACGGGCATCCCATTCTTAATTGTGTTCAACGCTAAAGTAATTTTATGCGGTGAGTAATGAAATAATTTTCTTTTCGCGACTGAACCAGTTTTGGCCAGCCATGTAGCCAAAGATGGAGAAATTCATAATTTTGTCTTCATTAGTGGCCACCTTCTCATAACCTCACTTTTGAAACATATGGCGACAAAATAACTTTAGTCCCACTTAGACAATATATTCTTCATGTAGTATTAACATAAACATCCAAAAAATAAGCAAAAATTAAAAGAATAAAAACTGATTACTCATCCGCTCGCCTTCGCCTTTTTGTTAAGATCTTAACAATTTCACGCTCAACTAAAAAGAATGACTTGTTGCATCGAAGTGAAGTTTGACACATCAAAGCTGTCAACGGTATCAGTGTTGCCAATATTCAATATTTTAAATACTGTACATCACAGAGTAATTTATTTGTCTTTGCCTTAGTTATAAATATTTGAAGGCCCCAATGGCCACAACCGGGTCACCTGCCCTATATGCGTCCTTGTATAAAAAGTATGAACGGGAAGTAGGTCCAGCTATAGAGGCAGCAGCTAAGGAGAGCTGCTAAAGAAGAGCACCAGTTAGTCATAGATACCATTCAGAAGTTATGCGACGAGCTGTAAGATTTTTTATAATTTTAACAAATTTAATTAGTTCTAATAGTGTTAATGATAGAACCTATATTTATGAAGTCAACACAAATTTATTTGGAAATTTCTATGGTTAATTTTCCATTATATACCTTTATTTTATTTTTTACTTTTATAGCCCAGAAGAAATTGTGAGTGAAATTTATCCCCAATTCTGTAAAATAACCGTTTATCAGGAAGCTGAAACTTCTAGTGAAACTACATCAAGATGAAAATGATAAAAGTCATCGAAAGTTCGATTCTGCATTGGGAGAGATTTTCAATATTATTGTTTCATATGATATGGGGTGGTAGAAGAGGGGAAATGGTAAAGGTTATAATAGCCTGAACGGTTATGGAGCTATTATTGGATTTCTTTCTGGTAAAATTTTAGACTATGGTAAGTAGAAGGTAAATAGAAGATGTCGTAGATGTAATCAAAAACACATCAAAAGTCATGATTGTCGGAAGAACTTTAGAGGAAGTGCGAAAGCCATGGAAGCCAATCTGGGGGCTGAACGAATAAACAACAGTGAAATTTTACAGTACAATTGCAGCTGCACGTCGAGGTAGCTCTAACAGTATCATAAAATTAGCTGATTACAATCATCTCCGAAAGCACTTCATTAGTGACTTATATTCTTTAAAAAATAAATATTTAGAAATGGCAAAAACAAAGGTAATTCCTCATTTAAAAAAATGTTTTGGATACGCTGTAACACAAAATAAAGGCAAGACAACAATGTTGGCAGCTGCACTTCGGAGCATTCCCAACCATGTTTGTGGTAAACATGAAAACTGTGGTATCTGGTGTCATCGAGATTTAGATGATAGTTCTGAGAAATCACAACCACTATTATTGAAAGATTTAGAATTGCTTGATAAATTATCAGAAATTTTTGAAAAGTATGCGAGTAATGCATCTGAATTTCCTTTTGCTGCATCTTCTCAAAGTAATGAAAGTTTCAACAACATAGTAGCACACAAAAATCCTAAAAAAGATTGTCGTTCTCTCAGTGCAGCCAGTGATTATCGGGTTGCCAGTTTAGTATGCGTTAGAGATGTGGGTGATAAGTACATTTCACGAGTAAAGAAAATTTTAAACGTTTCTCCAGGGAAACATACTTCTAGTTTTACAATCAAACAAGATAAAATAAGGGCCAAGCGACCTGAAAGAGCTAAATTACCAACGACAAAAGCAAAGAGAGCACTTTTGAAACAAGAAAATGAAAACTTAAGAAAAAAAACCAGTGAGTGTGTGTGAATACAGCAGTCATTATAAATAATTGTTGGACTTGGTATAAAATAGGTGATGTTTTCGTCAGCGTAGTTGGTTGTTTCTAATAAATATGTATTAGTATCTACTTTACACTGTTTTTATAGGTGAAGAATTCCTGTTTGGTGCAGGGTGATGTCTTCAACATTTGCTGCTGTTTTTGCAGACAATTGTTAATGTTGTTGGTTGTTGTAGGACGTAGATTCATTGATTGTGATTGATGTAAGTCCAGGCTTCACAGGTAGTTGCGTCGGTAGCTTTGATGGTGTGTATATTGAAACATATGTACTTTTGTCCAGAGTACTCATTGCATTCTAATAAATCTTGCAGGAAGGTATACTGGGTTTTGGAAACTGATAGTAATATGTAAGGTGACATAGTATTAATATAGGAGAAGATGGATGTGTTTTGATGTTGAATTGGGAGTGGAATTAGTTGATAGAGATCATAATCGTTCTTATTGACCAATGGAAGTTTCAAAGCAAATATTATATTTCCATAATGGAAGACTATGTCTATTCGAAGAAGGTGATACAAGCTCAAAATATTTTTTGATTATTAGTTTTATCAGGATCATCTGAAAAATAGTGTTTCAGAAGATTAGTATGGTATCGAACAATTTACGTCCGATTTGGAGATCAATAGTATTATTGTGGTGTACACGAATGATTTTATAGGGTCCTTTAAAATTTGATGTTAATTTTTTTGATAAGCCAGGCTTAATTTGATTTTTGTAAATGCATACTAAGTCATTTTCTTGAAATGATTGAGGATGTAAATTACGATCATGAATTTCTTTGCTTTTCTCTTTTGATACTAGAATGTGATCTCGGGCTAACTTGGAGGAAGTATTCAACTTATGTTGTAAGGAACGAACATAATTATCATATATGTAATGGAATTTTGGTTCTCGAGTAATTGACGATGGCAAATAAGCTTTACGACCGAATAACAGTTCGTATGGGTGAAATTAGTTGATTTATGGATACTAGTGTTGTAGCTAAACATAGCAAAAGTTATATAGTCGTCCCAATCAGATCGGTCGTTTTTTATATAATGTTTTAAATAATCTTTCAAAGTGAGGTGAGAGCGTTCAAGTGCTCCATTAGTCTGAGGATGACAGGGTGTAGTTATTAGATGCTTATTCTTGAAAAGATTGCTTGATTCTTTAATTAAGTTGGAGGTAAAATCAGTCCCTCGGTCAGTTAAGAAGGTTTTAGGTATACCAAAGAGCGTAAAAATATTTGTTAGGACCTTTGCTACTGTCCGTGCTTCGTGATTTGGGATGGGGTATCCAAAAGAGTATTTAGTCAGGTCATCCTGTGCTGTTAGAATAAATTTATCGCTAGATTCAGTAAGAGGAAGAGGTCTTACTATGTCAATTGCGAGTCTTTCAAAAGGCATATCTGATGTGGTGGTTACCTCGATAGATAAGTATACTTCATATTTACGGCAAATTTGCTAAAATGACAATCATCGTATGCATCAATATTACATTTCTCATGATCCGGCATATGAGACTAATTTTTATGAAAGTACTTGATTCAACAAAAATAAGCAACGGAATGTTGATTGTGATTCATTACTTTTTATGAAAATTAGTAATTGAAATGTCTTTAAATTTTGAATCACGATATTTGGGTTTACTTGCATAGGAAATTGACAACAATTTCAGGTCACAGCATGAGTCATCGCTTTCCATCATATTTGCCTCACAGGAGGATCATAAAATACCTGTCCCTATATACCTGGACCTATATATTGTAACGTTATTTTTCTACCCTTATAAGAGGGTATACTCTATAACGCACCTTCCTTCAGGTGGGAATCCTGAGTAGAACCATCCCTGGGAGACTAATACTACTTTACCTAGGGCGCCAAGTTATTTGAATTCACCAGAACAACTAAACTGGTATAACTTACAACTAATTCAAACTTAAATCTAAACTCAATATCTCAACTTACTAACTAACTCAAAATCCACACAATATCTCAAAATCTCAAACTTATATCAAAATCTCAATACTTAAAACTAAATCTCAAACTTATATCTAACTTAACTAAGATGGCTCTACAAAATTCAGGATCCTCCTGAACAGGGCATGTCCTGGCCCTCAGTTGTGTAGGTTGTGGAGAGGGATCGTGTCCGGCCAGCAAAATAAAATTAAACAAAAGAAATAATCAAAATAAGAGACCAAATGAAATAAACTAACTAACGGACTGGGTAGAAGGTCCCCAAACTACCAGAAATAAACTAACAAGTTCAACATATTCTTTTAACTCTCAAATTTATTATAATAATTTTTCTCAATTAGGTTTTCTTAACAATTACTAGAACTCCAAACATCATCACAAATTTCTATATCAAATAATCAGTTACGCTATCACAATCTTCAAAATGAATCAACTAAAATTCTAACTGGTTACAATTCTGGAGCTCAAATAAACCTTACTTACTAACCTAAGAATATTTCTCAACAAAATGTTTCTCAATAAATCGCAACTTAAGATTCTAAACTCACAACCCCATATTTTACTTTTCCACAATAACTAAATCTTCAAATCAAATCAATTAAACTAAATCATATCTTCTTTATCAAAATATGCAATTAAGCTTAAACTAACGAGCACGAGAGCAAACCAAGCCTCACGGATTTTCTTTTATTTAACAAAGTAATTTTAACTAACTACAAATTTACCTCTTAACCCATTACAAATCCATTCTCAATAACTCACAAATTCTGCAGAGCTCTGGATGTTAATAGTTTTACTGAACCTGGTCCTAGTTGTTCTGGACCTCCTTTCACAGGAGCTGTACTTCTCCTATGTTCTAGCTTGCTGACGGAACCTTTACTGGATCTTCATCTTCTCAAACTCCAGGCCTGGCTTGATCTTGACTGCCTTCTCCGGTGGCTTGCACTCGACAGACTCTGAGCTTGGCTATCTCTCCACTCTCCTGCCAAAATCTCAATCCAAAATTCTTAATCTTTGTTCTCCTTTCCCCTTCCAGGGTCTAATTCTTTTCAAATTATCAAGGCACATTTCTCATTGGTGGTTATCTTCACGTGACTTCTCCCAGATTTTCATGTGGAGGGGTCACTTAATTCTAAGGTGCACCCAAAACTTAATTCTAAACTCAAAAACTTATCTTCTAGACTCGACAACTTAATCCTAGGCTCAAAACTTAATCCTAAGATCACATCCACACTTCCATCTTCTCCTTGGAGTCCCATTTCACTGGCGACAGCCCTGTGACTACAACCTTTAGGGCTGGAACGTCTCCCAGCATGGGAAACTGCAGGGTAACACGTTGCTTTTGGTCCTCTTCTCCACTACAGCCTCCCAACTCTCCTCACAACGGTCCATATTTCTTGATAACTTTACTTGTTGATTTTAACTCTGCTTCTTTTTGTGTTATTGAGATTACAAACTAATTTTAATTACTAAATAAATCCCTTAGCCTCGGTTTGCATGAAATAATAATTAATAACTTGATAAATAATAATTACTCTCTACAAATAAGATAAATAAGAAAAATATACAAAGATCAATTGAAAATAACTCTTATGACTTATAAATTTAAATGAAACAATAATATAATTAAGCCATTGAGTATTTTGGCGTACAGAAAACAATTATGATGAATAAAACATGTGAAAATAGGCATGATTGGACTATAGAGGTCAAGGTAACTGCTTAAATGAGCTTTAAGCAAATAGCTTTACTTTATAAATCATTACTAGAATACTCTAAATGGGCTATTATCAGCCTTAAATATTTAATAAAACAATTCTAGAGCTGACAGTGGGACGTTATCGAAAAATAACGTCACAATATATATATATATATATATTTGTGTACGGACATTTCAATTGAAATTGTAACATAAAATATTCTGTTGTCAATTATAAACTTTATTATAAAATTTTCAACTTATTCATTACAAAACATTATAATAATAATTGAAAATGATAATAATATAATTATATAAATGATAACATTGAGAATTATAAAACTGCATGTATTCATCATCATCATCATCGTCGCCGGTTCACGTGAAATTTTCAGCCAAATTGTTAGACATCGATGAAGGGCATCTCTTAAATTTTGTCCACCAACAAATTCGAGGTGTCGTTGCTACAAAAATCATAACAGCATTACAAAGATATTCCAGATATCGAATAATTATTAGATTATGTCACACATATCAACAATTTCATTTGAGATTGATTGTTCTCGAATATATCGAACTGTTCCAAATTGCTCAGTGGAAACCCTATCAGTGGCTCGAATGATTCTTTTTCCTCTGTATCTGATTGATCGGCTTATCTTCGTAATGCTGCTATGTCTAATCTGTAATGATGTAATATTATTATTAATACCGATCTCAACGTTTTTCTAAATATTACTCCGAATCATTTTCTACTTACACCAATTGATCGACCTTTTAGAGAATTATTGGAATTAAATCGATTGGGTTCTGTTGAGTTCTATTTCGATTATCAGGCTGTTGATGACTTGTTGATGGCTTAGAGTGCGTCATAGGCGATGATCTTGATTGTGGTATTGAGCTAGAATGTTGGACTAAACAGGTTGTTGATGGTAGTGCTAGGTTGACGACAGAAGGTGAATGATTTGGTGCCGGTATTGAAGAGCTAGGATAAAGTGTTGGAGATGTTACTGGTGAAGTTAGTCCAGGCGTTGGTGATGATCCCAAGTCCACAATTGATGATGAATGACTTGGTGCTAGCAATAAAGAGCCAGAATAATTTATTGGAAATGCTACTGGTGCACTTGGTCTAGGCCCAAATGATGATGAAGGATAAGGTATTGTTTGGCATTGTTTGGTGCTGGTTCTGGTCCAGAATGAAAAGATTCTGCTGAAGATGGAATATTTGATGCTGGTGGTGTTTGATACTCATGTTGATGAGATGTAGGTGGATACATGACTGTATAGATAACAATATTAATGATTAGAAAGTAACGTCATTACAACATATGTTTCATTTTGTATTTATTCCATTATTCCGGTAAGGCATTCTGAAACCTTTGGCATATAAATCATTGAGTGATATTTCCTCTATTTCTTTACATAGATTACTGCAAATATAAGTTCTAAAAAAATATGATTCTGGGCCATAAGAAATATTATAAAAATTACTTATGGAATCATATTTTTGTACGATGAGCCTATATTCGTTTAATGAATGAATTTTTATAATATTCACAATGCGACAGATAACTCCTGTATTTAGAATAACGCAATCATCACGATCATTTTGAATCATCACTTTCAAATATTCGAATTGTAATCCTTTGAATTGTTGATAAGCTGAATTCCAATTAGTTAATGCCACTGGTCCATTTGAATGTTTATGAAGAGGTTTTATCTTGGAAATTTTTTGTTTTATATTGCAGAAGTTCCGATTTTCAGAAATACGATTATGTAATTGTTGTAATAATTTTCCCGGTTTTCTCAAAAACTTTCTGAAAAACGTCATATTATTTTCATATGGGAAAGCAGAATATGTATTTAAATTTCCAAATATTTTAATATCATCAATAACATGTAATAACCCGTGTATGTTGTAAGTGAGAAACGTAGGTCTATGAATATCATAACAACATTCTACATAAACTTTAAATGCAATTTCAGCATGTTCCAGCTCATTACATCTGGATTGGCTGCTGATAGTGCACGGCAAGCAGTATGTACTAACAAAAAATGTTTATAAGCAGTGTCATCTATCATTCCATGAAAAATAATTGGTCCCGTGTATAATAATATCTGTTCAGAAATCAGTCGCTTTATATTGTTGACAGTCCTCTAATGGCCTAGGATGGCGTGAAGACTCATAAGGACAGCAAGCTTCAATTGTTAACAATCTATCTGATATATGTTTTATGTTAGTAGTTGATAAATTCGGCATCTTACACTTTTTGTCAATTACTGCGGTCAGAAATTTCTTCATAACTCCTAAGCATATGAGATGCATGTATTTAAAGGGAACGAATTTAATCATATTAATACCTAAATGTTTTAAAGGAGATTCTCCAGTTGGCAAATGATGATTTTTATCTGTAGCATAATAATATTCTCCATAGGTACGAGGCTCATTGATGGTGCTTAAAAAACACATTGTTCTTTGATATGATTGTCCCGATATTGTACATTTGGAACATGGATTTGTAGCATTATGCCCTCGATGATTTAGAACTAATGCTCGAGCAGGTGCATTTGCAATTAAACCTCGCAAAAATATTGGGATTAATTTTTTTTTTAACAAATACCTCCTGCCTGACTGATAGATTTAAATTCTTCAATTAAATATTTTAAATATTCCATTGCATCAGATGGTTTTCGTAAACTGACATACACACCAATTATTGCTGGTTCATCATCCCCTATATTTATTATTCTAAATTGAATAGGCCATATTTGAGTATTAGTGCTGTGATGAGCAGACATACCATCAGTGTGAATATCAATTATTAAATGATCAACCAATAAATCCTGAAGAGTATTCAATCTCAGTAATATTTCTACAATTAATCCTACATGGTAATATTCTCCTTCACCCATACGTATAGTTTAAAGAGGTTTTCTGGGTGTCCTAAGGAGTGTTTTCATTGAGCGGAGCAATGCAACATTGAAACAAGGATGAGAATGTAAAACTGATAAAATTTGATCTCTTTGAACATGAGTAATATTTGTAGTAACAAAAACTTGTGCAAATTTCTGTTTGAATTGATCCAAATCATACCTTTCATTACATTCGGTTATTTCATTATCATTGTTATCATTACTATCATCATCTGATGATAACTCTTCTGTGTTGAAAAAAAAGTTTACTGGCTGTGAAAAGATATTTGAATTTGTTCTGACTTCGAGTCGGCCGAATGAGCAAACTGAATACTAGTGGACTGTATGAATTAAGAGCAGAATAAGAACAAAAGGTTGGATGCTAGAAGGTTCAAAAATATAGTTTATTAACACTGGATTGCTTGGGTTTTATAGTTTTTATTCAACAATAACACTTAACGTACTCAATAGAATTTAATAATCACTACATCTAGTTGAGTTGACTGTACCATAATTGTTTGTACACTTATGAGTTGTCCAATGGTTATTTTTTCACCAAATAACATAGTCTCAAAAAACAGTGAATAGCAACATTCACAGTATACACCAGAGTTATTCGGGGGAGCGATGTATAGGTGAATGTCCGTGAGGCACTATGGCGTCGACGCCAGTTCAGCTTCGCGCCCAAAGACACTACAAACTGAATATACTGGACCACTTGCACTGATGAGAGTAATCTGATGATTCACGTATCTTAGTGAGAGGTGTCTGAGTCTCTTTGACCGTACTTTATTGTACAACGAGTGAGCTGACTGCAAAAAACTGCGATTTGACTGCGAAAAATTATACAGAGATGACCGCGTGATTTGCCTGGAGCTAACTGACGCCACAAGTGCTCGACCGCGTGCTTGTTGGCGTCACTAGGGCCGTAGAGTTGCCTTCTGGGCCATGAGGGAAATACTTCCCGATGATTGGTCCAGTGAGTTGACTGACGCGCCGGTGGACAAGTCCGGCATTAACAATTTTTGAATATTTCTGACTAACTGACTTGGGCCCCTCCAAGTCAGAACAGAATTACTATTCTGATGATTGGAATTAGCACCCATTGAAATACTTAACTCAATTTTTTTACGATTATTAGACTCATCTCACAAGTGGACTAGTTTTTTTTTTGCAATTTTAAATAATTACGTCGGATGGTAAAAGAATTATCAGACGATTTTTTAGTTGATCGATAGCGAATCATTGTAATAAGAGGCTTTCAAATATAAATCCAAAAGTTCAGAAATAATTAACAATAATTCAGCTTATTCTAACACTAACACAATAATTTAATTTAATTTCTTCACTGATATTTCAGAAATTCACGAAGTTATGAATCACAATATAAACAAATCACTTTAAAATTTAGGAACGTTTTGGTTACGTTTGTTCGCGCCAAAAATCTCTTCAAACATGGCAGTACAGCGTCTTCTTGGAATAGATCACAACGCCATGATAAAAAACGTTCGGAAATTTACGAACTTATACGAAAAGTGACGATGGATCGTAGTGCCCAAGATGGGATAGATTTTTTAAAGAAACTCTAGGTTGTAGAAGGATTTATAATCCTATAGAATCGATAATCCAGTAGGTTCATACACCTCATTTTTATTTCTAAAACTCTAAAAACATGTGAACGGAATGACCTTCATATTTCCATCATTTTTGCATCAACCGATGATTTCATTTTGTGACAGAAATAATGCGTTAAAAACAATATACAAAATGAATTCATTAGATGATAACAATTGTCCAATAAAAATCAGTATCATATTTACATCATGTGATACCTTAAATATTATTGAATTTTAGTGAGTATTAGAAGTACTGTAAATTGATGTAAAAATGAACAAAACAGTTGTCATTTTCTATGAGGAAATATTGATCTCATAATAATTCAGAAATTGTACTTCTAATTTCCATCAATAATTTTATGAAAATTGAGGAAGTACAAATTTAAACACATATTCATAAATTTTATTATTTTCACGTCCTGATTTTCATCGTTGTCTATCGGGGTTATTTCCATGGGTTGTTTCGTAGGTTTAAAGTTCGTTTTGTTGAGTTAACAGGAATGGCGAGACTTCATATATTTCTGAATGTAAAATCTTTTTTATTTCATCATTTGTCTTTGGAGTAATTCTAATAGTGCTATAAACTTTTATTTGATTTTCAGGAAAGATAAATCTAATCATTTCATTTAATAGGGCAATTTTAATCTTTAAATCCTTACAAGAGGGAACAAAAATAAATGATTTCTTCTTTATTTGAGTCTTTAGATTTTTTAGTGCATTGAAAATATTTTTATATTCAAGTTTGTCATGATGGAAATTGTTTAAATAGAGTAAATAGAAATTTTGATTTTGGTCTTGCAAGTGGTAAACTCCATTAATAGTAGGCGTTGGGTTAGTTACATCAAATTCTAACTATATGTAATCGGAGTACTGATTGCTTTTGTCGAGGTCTTAAGACCAAAAAAAGATTAAGGGATCATTCAAATTCTTCAGACGTTATTCTCTACTTTGTATTCGATAACGTCTTTATTGACGTAATGGAACTTGATAAAATCTTGATAATTAAAGTTATCAGTTGTGGTGAGGAATAGTCTTGACAATCCATCTGCGTTGGAGTTTATCCGTCCTAGTTTGTATTTTATGTCATATTCATACTTATTGAGTCTTAGTCGCCATCTAACTAATTTTGATGAGGGATTCTGACAGTTAAAAAGCCATTGAAGTGGTCTATGGTCAGTGTAAATTGTGAACTTTCATCCGTAAAGGTAAGGTCTAAAGTGTTCGACTGAATTTATGATAGCAAGAAGTTCTTTTTCGGCAGTGGAGTAATTCTGTTTTGCTTTGTTCAAGGTTAGATATTGTAAGATAGGATTATTTATTAGTTTTTCTTTTAATGTCTGGAAGGCTTTTTCTTGGTCTTCGGACCACTCAAAGGGCGTATCTTTTTTTAGTAGTATTGTCAGTGGTTTAGCTAGAGTAGAAAAGTCTTTTATGAATTTCCTGTAGTAACCTATCATGCCTAAGAAAATTTTTATATGTTTGACGTTTTTTAGTGGAGGCATTGACTAGATGGCTTTTATTTTTTCTGAGTTTAGACTGACTCCGTCTTTTGATATTTTATGTTCAAGATAAATACATGATTGTTTCAAAAATTTGCATTCATCTGGTTGGAGCTTAAGATTGTTCGTGCGTAATCTTTGAAAAAAATTCAGAAGTTTGGAATTATGATCAGGTAATGAAGAGCCATAGATGACAATGTTATCCATGTATACAAAACACTGTTTATTTGTGAGACCAATCAAAACATTTTGCATTGTTCTTTGAAAGCTTGAAGGAGCATTCTTCAATACGAAAGGCATGCGAGTAAATTCGTAATAACCTTCTGGAGTTTTGAAAGACATTTCTGGTGCATCCTCAAGGATGAAAGCCGCTAGCTAGGTCAAGGGTTGTAAAATATTGAGAGTGACCTAACTGATCTAATATATCCTCAATGTTTGGGAGCGGGTATGCGTCTCCGATGGTTTTTTCATTAAGCTTTCTGCAGTCTATGACTATCCGCCACTTGCGTTGACCTGAGGCGTCAAGTTTTTTTGAGACAACCTATAAGAGACTGAACCATGGGCTAGTCGAAAGTTTTATTATTTCTTGTTTCAACATTTCTTCTATCTGTTTGTATGAATAGGGATTTCGTCGGTTATTTCAATAGAATGTAAAGCAGCAGATGTTTGCGTAAGTTTATTATTAGGTAAAAGAAAAATATCATGGAAATCGTGACATATATTTTCGATTGAGTTTCTTTCCTCTGCATTTATGTGATCGAGTCTAAGGTTTTCTTGGAGTAAGTTTTTTCTATTAGAAGTTTGAGATGAGTTATGGGTTAAGAATATATGAGTTTGAGCTGGAGTTGGTTCGAGAATTAGTTCAGGTATAGGAATTCGTTTGTATTCATTGGAACTATTTATGATTGTTAGTATTACATGTTTTCATGATATAATTCCTTCTTGGAGATTTTCAGAAGAATTAATTTTAACTTTTATAATTGTTTCAGATCTTGGACATGCAACGACCGTATTTATAGGTTGAGGTGTTTTATTGAATAAAGGAATTTGAAATGGTATTAATTGGATCGAAGTAGTTGAGTTTTGATAATTAATATTACACTTGTGTGTGCGTAAGAAATCTTGTCCTAGTATACCATCAAAGGATATAATTGTATCTAAATTGATTAATTGGAATGTTGCGGATATAGCAAATCTTTTTATTTTGAGAGTAATGAATGTTTCTCCGAGAGTTTGGATTGGTGCATTCTTTGAAATGCCATTAAGAATGATACTTTTGTTGTTGAGCATATTGTAGGATTCAAGGCTGCATGCTTTTACGATTGAAATTGACGCTCCAGTATTGAGAAGAAATTTGAGTGTTTTTTGCGGTGATTTTGAGTTTTGCGATTCGAATAATACGTAAGTTAAATCATTCGTGTTTAAGGATAAAATATTTGAATGAGCAAAAGTCATTAAATATTCACTTGGAATATCTTGAACGTTTGGTTGATTTTGATTATTAAAGTTTGTATTTTGAGTTTGATCTTGATTAATATTTTGGTAGTTTACTTGAAAATTAGAGGGTGATTGATTCGAGTTTATATTCTGTTGTCTTTTTTGATTATTAAATTTGAGTTTTATACACTCCTCGATTGTATGACCTTTATTTTTACAATAACGACATTGTTTATCTGAGTTTTGTTGATTATAATTTTGTGGGTTAGTATTGTGTTGAATATTTGAGCTTCTCGCATTAGTGAAATTAATAGATTTGGAAGGGTTTGAGTTTCGTTTATTTTTGTCATAGCATTCACTTGTAGAATGATTTGTGCGAAAGCAAATTTTGCATTTCTGATTTCGATTGTCATATTTTATTCTAAAGGCTTCTCTCCAGCCATAGCTGCTGTAAAAACTTTATTAATGGTCTCGAATTTTCGATATCTGAGCATTTGAGATATTTAGGGATGTGAGTGATGAACAAATCGATTTAGAGTCATTTCTCTAATCATTGAAATTCGACCTGCTAATTTGTTTGTATCTGAATCGGAAGTATGAATTACAGCTAAGATTCAAGAAGAGAGATCCTCAAGTCTCTGATAAAATTGAGAAACATCTTCATTCCGTCTTTGTCGTATACTATTTAGATCCTTAAGCAGTTGATCTAGAGATTTTCGATCTTGGTATAAATTTAGTAAAAGGTCTGAAATTTCTGCCCAGGTTGTTAAATTGCAATGGACGTCTATCTGTTCTCGAGCTTTGCCATTAATTCTGCTCTTGACAAAGAGTAAAAGTGCATTAAATTGATGCGGTTTCGCGATTTCAAATACAGAATCTACTTGTTTTATAAAGCTTCTGAGCTTGTATCGACCGCCGTCGAATTTATCAGGAATTAGTATTGTTAAAAAGTCTAAGCTAACAGTTGAGCTATCAGATGCACTTGGTATAGTGTCACTTTCATGTGCCATTTTGAACAAATATTTAGATTTTCTCTTCTTTTTTGTTAGGCAAGGGAGTAAAGGTTGCAAGATTTAACAATTTGAATGAATAAACAACTAAAGTAAGTACTTACTGCTTCGAAGTGTTCGTTGTTTCGGTTAGCTGGAAAACGTCGTATCGATGGTGATGAAGCTGCTACCCTTCACTGCTGCACCAAGTCGTTGGACGTCTAAGTGAGTTGATTTGAACGCAATTGAAATGGCTAATTTTCCTTCAGGGTGGTTGCTGATTCCACACTAGGCACTGAATTGAAGAAAGTCTCAAACCGATCTAATCGTCGTCGCCAATAATGTTGTATGGCCAATGAAACACGAATTTAAGTTCCATTTCGAGTTTATTAAAACTTATTAGATCGTACAGGTTACAGTTGTTCTAATATAAAATAGTATGATTTAGAAAGTAGAAGACAAGTAGACAGGTTGGTGTCTTAGAAAAGAGTGTTGAGGTTCCTAAAAATGGAATGTATTTATGGGATGAAATTCAGGATAAAGAGGGTTGTTGTTTGGTGACGTATAACTGT
The DNA here is from genome assembly GCF_013357705.1 of Chelonus insularis. Lineage (NCBI taxonomy): Eukaryota > Metazoa > Arthropoda > Insecta > Hymenoptera > Braconidae > Chelonus > Chelonus insularis. The sequence continues at coordinate 723,350 of NW_023276701.1, forward strand.
TTTTTTTGGTTAGTGAAACTGTGTCGAATCAGGTAGTTGAGAATTTTGGGAATTTTGGAAAGTGTAGTTATCTGGGGAAATATTAAAGTGCAGTTTTATGACAGGATATAGAAAAAAGGGTTTGAAGAAATTAGGAAGCTAGGTAAAATAAACATAAATGAACTAAATTACAATATATGGGCAGGATATATAACAGTATTATTTTGATTCGAATTCCGAAAAAATGAAATTTTCCTTAAGAAAAACTTTTTCAATTAAATCAATAATACAAAATCTTTTGTAGAAGTATGACTTGATATTATAACAATTACATTTAAATTCTTGTCAAGTATTTTTGGATTTTTCCGTGAGGGGATAAAACTATTGCTACAACCAAACCAGATTCTTGTCTCAAGAAACTCGTCGGTTGACAAAAAACTTTTTTTGTTTCATGGAAATATTTTAAATCAATCATACCAGAAGTTTCAATAAAACCTTTTTAAAATGAAACGTTTGATTCAAACAATTTGTACTTTTAGCCACGTGTATACAAAATTTACTTCAAATATACTTTTACATTTTATCAAATATTGTTAGCACTACGATTAAACTCAAAAACTTTAAGATAAAAATCTAAGTAGTTTTTTATTATCGAGTAGAGATTTTCATTCCAGAAAAATGGTTTTCTGGACACAAGCTGTTTTTTTTGGTTCAAATAAAATTGATTTTACTCAAAAAAAAATTGTCAAACTCCTAATGAGTTTGAAGCCAGAATTTCATTTTTTACAGTGTAGTTTCCGTGTATTATCAGATGGTTAATTTACCAAGTTCGTCGTAGTAGATTCTAGGATTGTGTTTAATTTCGTGTATTTTATAGTGGCCCAAGACCGTTGCCAAGAAGCTGCAACGAATTATTATTATTTTCTTTGGTATGCGTTTTTAATTCAGTTGGTGTGGACTGTTACGTTTTTATTTTTAATTTTTAGGATGACGTTCACAGGTGAGTTTCTTTTAATTATTTTGTAAGGACCAGAATAACGAGGCGAAAGTTTTTTGCATGTAGGAAATTGTTCATTTGTTAGATAGACTTGGTCTCCTACTTTGTAGGTTTTAACAGTTGGATTTTTATCATAATAGTCTTTATTTCTCATTTTTGAAGTTCTCAAATTCTCATGAGCTATTTCACGAGATCTTTGCAATTTATAAGTTAAATCGTCAATGTAGTCGTCGCATGTATATTTAAATTCTGTAGGTTTTATTATAGCACTAGGTAAGGTAGGGTTGCAGCCGAAGACTAATTCATACGGTGCGAAATTAGTTGATGTATGTAGAGAGGTATTGTATGAGAACATGGCAAAGTCAACCCATTCGTCCCAATCAGTCTGATTCTCGTTTATGAAGTGTTTCAGATCATGTTGAGGGATGGGATATGCTTGTGAGAATTTCGTTAAATGTTTTAATAAAATTTTGTATATCATTTTCATTGTGGGCCATTTATAAAATTTTTTTATTCTTTTATAAGTCTTTTGGAACCCTGTATGTCCTGCAGTGGGGGGAGAGTGGTACTCGTTCAATACAGTTTTTACTTCATCTGATTTTGGTTCTATTATATTACTCGAATATAATTTAACTTTTATTTTGGAATCTTTAAAGATGTATCGAAATATAGAACGAATTTTGTTCCAGCAGAGGTTTTCAGATTCGTTAAGAGGTTTCGGAATATTAACTGAGCTTTGATTTTCTTTCGATAAGGTATTTTTAAGATTTACTAGGGCTTGGAAAATGTCTTTTAAATCTGATTTATCCCAGGGTTGGTTTTTTACTATTACATAATAGACATTAAAATTTTTGTGTGGAAAGGAAATGACGTCATATAATTTAGGTTCTATTATTTGCATGTCTTTGAAATGAGATGATGTATCTATTAGATTATTCTTAGAATTTAGATGTTCTGAAATGGAAATAGCATGGTTATCATCAGCTGATTTTAAAGGTTCGTCGTATTCAACTACTTGGTTTGTAACAATTAATTTAGTCTCTAGAGAATGAAGGAAGTTTTCATAGGAACAGTCCGATTTAATAGTGTTAATATTGATTGATTCTGATTTGAGGAGTTCGTCATTATCCGCGAAGATTATTCGACTTAAAGCGTCAGCATTTTGATTTCTCCTATCAGGTTTATATTGAATTCCATATTCGTATTCGTCGAGTCAAAGTCTCCATCTTAATCATCTAGAGCCGGGCACTTTTACGCTGAAAAGCTATTCTGTAATCTGTAATTATTCGAAATTTTCGCTCTAAAAGATATGATCTAAAGTGTTTAACTGCCCAAATGATTGCTAATTATTCGCGTTCAATGGTTGAATAATTTATTTTGGTTGAGTTCAATGTTTTACTGGCATATATGATCGGCAAATCTACCATAATTTGCTTCCCATCACTAGAAGTTTTGTGCTCTTACGTAGAACAGCACCTATTGCAAAATTACTCGCATCTGTTGTCAAAATGAATTCTTGAGTGAAATCGGAATAAATTAAAATTAGTTCCGTGATAAGTTTATTTTTAAATACTTCAAATGCTTGTTGTTGAGAACTAGACCATATAAATTCAACGTTTTTCTTTAGTAAACTTGTTAGAGGTTTGATGATAATACTGAAGTTTTGTATGAATCGGTGATAATAACCAGCTAGACCTAGAAACGATTGGATATCTGTACGATTTTTTGGGGTAGGGAATTTAGAAACAGCTTCAATTTTTGCAGGATGTGGTCGTACTCCAGATTTCGAAATTCTATGACTAAGATACATTACTTCTCGTCTTAGAAATTCGCACTTATCTAGCTGCACATTAAGATTGTGTTTGGCAAGACGCTCTAATACTTTACGGAGGTGTTTTCCGTGAGTTTCTAGAGAATCTGCGAAAATGATAATGTCATCAAGATAGACTAAACACTTAATGCCCTAAATACCGGCCAATACTATATCCATGAGTCTTTGTAAAGTGGCTGGAGCATTTTTCAGCCCAAAAAGCATTCTGTCGAACTCATAGTGACCTTGGGGGGGTGAAGAATGCTGTTTTCGCTGCGTTTTCTTTATTCATTGGGATTTGGTGGAAACCGGAAGATAAATCGAGAGTAGCAAGATATTTTGGTTCTCCCAGCTGATCAAAAATATCAGTTATGTTGAAAAGTGGATAGGCACCACCGACGGTTTTTTCAGTTAATTTCCGATAATCGATGACGACTCGCCGTTTTTGTTTTCCGGATGCATCCTTCTTTTTGGAGACGACCCAAACAGGAGCATTTCATGGAGATTCAGAGTTCTTAATAATACGATTTTTCTCCATTTTAAAAACTTGTTCGGCTACTATACAATATATACGTGTTTAGCTACTTTACAAATAAGAATAATGTGGTCTATTTCTTCTTGATTCAGATGGGATACGCGAATATTTTCTTGGAGTAATTTTAATCGACTCAAATTATAGTTGTTTGGAGAATTTATCTTAGTTTAAATATTCATTATGTTGATAGTTTCGTTACAAATTGGTTCGACGGGTACTTTGATATCTTCAAGTATGTAGTCAGTTTCTGTAGTATTAAGGATGGTTGTGATTGCAAAACCGTTGGAATTAACCTTTACTATACTACTTGATAAATATACTCCCTTTTAGATTTCTATTTTTTCAATTATACCTTCTTTTAGTTGCGGGTATTATACTTTTACTGATACGATTGTTTCCGTTTTTGCATTTATTCAGCGAGCGTTAAGAAATGTACAAGTACTTTGAGGTAAAGTTTATGTTAGATTAGTTTTCAATTCTTTTGTTATTTGAATTGGAGGAACTGAACCTCTCTGAAAATGAAGAAAATTTTTTTTTTTTTAATTTCGGAAGGTGTCGTAGAATGTCCCGCCTTCCCTTACACTTAGTCACGGGGCCATTGTATAGGGTTTAGTTGCACAAAAAAGGCGGTCGTCTTATGTCTTAGGCCTGCAAATTCCCTAGGTTCCCTTCTGAGCCCCGTAACAGTCCCTGTCGATTTCCAATATATATATATCGTGGTACGAAAGAGCGTTATTTCTGCTTTTAGAGATTCCGCTAAGCCCCATGGGTCCCCCGGTTTCCTCAGCCTTAGGTAGGCAAGATCTATAGGCCTGGTGTCAACCTAAGAGGTCGTCCCAGTTCCACAAGAAATCGTCCCACACTCGGAGATTCTACCGGTTACCTCAAGGGTCCTGGTTTCAGACTCAGCATCAGCAAAGCTGTATAATTAAATTCTCTTTTTTTTTTTCCTTATAAACATCGTTATTTGTTATAAAGAAATTGCTTTGGTCGTACATCATTTTTTATTCTCCTTTAATATGATTGCGTATGAAATTTGTCTTAAAAAAATTCATTATTACAATTAATTAAATAAAAAAAAAAGGAAAAATAACATTGATAGGCTTGACCACAAAACCTACGTTTCAGTAGTCGCGCGTGTTACCTCTGAGCTGTTACAAGAATAGCAGATTGGTTTTATAGCTTCTATGTATGTTGCGAACAGTGTATTACACACCAATGTTTGACGCCGTTGCTTAGCAGCGGGGCGTGATAGCCGCCGCATATATGAGTTATAATTAAATATAATAAGATACACTATTATTTATTTTTCATATTATTGATATATCTGAATGTATGTTCACATCAGCCCAACATAATCATAACTTATGAATACATAGTAAAAATTATAAAAATACAGTGCTACGGTATTGGAAGATCCCAGTAAACACTGTGATATTGTAGTTATATATCCTTGACATAGTTTTTGTTACATATTTTATCACAGTTATGTACCATGGAAATAACATAGATGTTACTATTTCTGCCTTAATTATATAACATTGTTTTATAACTTTGTTATATTACAGTTGTTGAGAAAATCTCAACTTGTGAAT